>NC_137774.1:98653368-99253368 GCF_963455305.1 Plecotus auritus | reverse complement strand
CACTCAAGGGGCCAAAGAGCCGCGGTTTGCCGCTCTGTTGACTAATGAGTTTGCCGACTACTGCATAAGGCATTACCCTTACCCAAAAGTTTCGACTTCAGGTTAAAGACATTAGTACATTATTAAAATGTTTTTTAAGTGTTTTTCCCTAAGGCAGTGGTCGGCAAACTCATTAGTCAACAGAGCGGCAAACCTCTGCTCACGAGCCGCATGTGGCTCGCGAGCCGCAGTTTGTCAACCACTGGCCTAGAGTACACCCTGGGGGTTACACCAAAATTGTGGGTAAATCAAGAGCCTTTTTGGTAAGATATCTAGCCCCTGGCCAATTCCATGTGCCCTGAGACTTGCCAGCATTGCCAACAGGAAGCAGGCCACTCCAAGCAATTTGGTCTGAGTAGCCCACTCCATAGTTGGACTTCATCTATGGCCACCTCCTCCCTATTCTCTGCCCCACTACCATCCTCTCTGAACATCAAAAGTAACTTTTTTTTATCTCAAACCCTTCTGGAGATGCCTGACCTAGGAATTATAAAAATGTATGTTACTGGACAAGAAGGCATTTCATTTAAAATCCCTACCTTTGTTTTAATAAATACATCATTCCTAAGATAAATGCTTCATATTCTGAACATGTTTGTATGGATCTGAACTTATTTTTCCCCACCAGCCATATGTCAAAACACATTTAAAATGTCAATAGCTAGGTTTCAGAAGAAAGGGATTTGTTACTAAGGAAGCTGTTAGTAGGACAATTCCAAAGATAGCTCCACTGTAGAGATTTCTATATTTTTTCTTGGGTGAAAATTGGACATAGGAAAGTATTAAATTGACAAATCAGGGGACTGAAAATGTGAATTTCGTGCTCTGCTAATAAGCATACAGAACAAATTATGTAGAAGTTCAGTTAAAGAGAAGAAAGGAAATTAATTTCAAGAGACTCTCTAAGGGGTTTGAGGGTGTATTGATGTCTCTGAAAAGTGGGAAGCAACTGTGATAGGAAGCAGGACTGTTTGCTCCAGTGACCACAATGGGTCAGACATGCCTACCATAAATTTCTATTTGTCATTTTCCCAATAGTCCCACTTCCAAGCTTCTACATAACAAAGAGATATTTGCCTGGAGTAGTGATGACCATGTTCTCATAAATCCTAAAACTACACCATTTAATTCTACCATCCCTGTTAGGGACTGCCTATTACTTAGTTACAAAAGTTACCCTTCTCTCCTTTCCCAGTGTCTGTGCCAGGATTGGAGCCACAAGACAGAATCCGTTGACACACTTCAGGCTACAGTTTTTAGCAAACTCTAATTCCTACCTATGCCATATCTCATCCAAGACAACCAATGTGTAATTGAGACCTACAAAATTTCTTACTACCCGTCACTTCTGTTCTTCCCTGAGCATCCCCTCTGTTCCTCCTACTCTACTTTCAAGCCCTTTTACACATCACGTCAACCTGAGTCTGCTCCTGGTGGGACTATGTGTGGCATGGCTTCCTTTCCTGCAGCTCTCCTTCCATTACACCTTCCTTCCCCCATGACACCTCTCCAAGGAATCAGCTCACATCCACAGCCACTGAGCAGATATGCTCTGCTACCAGCTGTGTAGAAAAAGGACTGAGTAGGAATCAATATATCCCAGGATCTACTTGAAGGCGAGTGAGACCAACATGTCTGCACCCTTTAAAAGAGCAAGGACTGAGAAAGGGGGATAAAGGGGCTGAGGGAGAGGGGCTAAATCAGTCTGGGGCTCAGTAGGGTGCCCCTGTGGAGTGATCTTTCAAAGTCAGAGAAAAAATTAAAATGAGATCATCTTTATTCATTTTATCAATAGGGAGAAAAAAAGTAGAACCAGCTTTGTCCATATGGGAAGTTCAGCCAATAGACCAAGTTCTTAATGGCTTTGATCTCACAGAAACTCTATATACACTGTGATTCAACCATATAGAATATTCAGGTCTTTCTGTCCCTGGGGCTGTCTTCCTGGGACTGACCTAGGACCCCACACTGGAAACAACAGGGCAGCCCACTGATTATTTTAATTAGGTTCTCTCCCAGGAACCGAATTACTGAAGCATAAAGAACTTTCTTTGGCTCTCATGACACACCATATTAGGGTCAGATGTTAGAAAGGAGATACTTAAGGGACTCTCTTGAGGGTCTCTAGTCTCACTCTCTCTGAATCTAGGTGAGAGGCTCCATTCAGGAGAGGAGCTAAATACTAAGATAGTAACTGATCATAAGCCTTCAACTCCCCCCTCCTCCTGTACCTCACAACTTACCTGTTATCTAATTCAGAAAATAAAAACCATCATTGACCTCTCTGTCTCAATTATTAGCACCTCCCATTCAATTTATCACAAAATTCTATGAAATTCACCTCTGAAATATCTCTTGATATTTCTGAGCATTTCTCTCCTTACCCATGTCTGACCCCCTAGCTAAGCCTACCATCATATCCAGTCTATTCCCTACAAGCTTAAAGATATATTTAGAAATGTCGCCCTTCCACAGATTAAAAGCCATCAATGCTTTATCATTGATTGCCCTTAAGATAAATTCCTAACTCTGTCCAGTAAGGGTTTCACGGTCTAGTTCTTACCAGTTTTTTCAACCTCATCTCCTTATATTTTTTACTTCATCTCTCCCCACCTCAGCCCATGCACTCCATCACACACACATACATACACACACACACTCGAACAAACAAACACACAGAAACATAGTTTATACACTGTGATCCAGTCATATTGAACATTCAGGTCTTTCAATGAACATCACTCTTTCCCTTTACCTTGCTGTGCCCTATCCCTTGAATACTCTTCCTCACAGTCATTCTTCAACACTTACAAGTCAGTTCCTCTGGGAAACGTTCCCAGAGCAACCTAACTGGGGGGTGCCATTAACACCCACTGTTTCCTCCCTTCAGTGTGGTTATCTGTTTACCTATGTGCAGACCTGCTCCTCATAGATGTGGGGTTTGGACGAGATGACAAATGGAAACCCCTGGAGTGTGGTTTGCTCTCTCCTTTCTTCCTATTCATGGCTCTATCATGACTGAGAGGATCCACACATGCATTTAGGCACTGCAGCCCAAACACCCAAGCTCTACCCACAACCTCTTTCTTAGATTACTGTCCCTAGCCATCCATGGGCCTGGCAGAGTTTACAAAGTCAATGTTGTCTGTTCTAGGGAGCTGGGTCTGGAAAGAGGACACACCATTCCTGAGAAGCTGCTGGAACTGTTGAGGCAGGAATTCCCTGGACTCCTGGAGAAGGGGTGGGGGCGGTGTGCTTTAGGTGGAAATTGTTTTAATGGCCCAGGGGCTCCTGGCCCATGGCTAGACTGGGGCCTCATAGAGCACAAGGTGGCGTGAAGGGGCCAGCTTGCCTGGACCAGGGGAGGTACTATCTGCATGCTTCCTTCTCCATGAACTTAAGCTCCTAAAGAAGATGCCCCATGCTAGCTTGATCACTACATCTATTACACAGTCCTTGCTATAGCATGTAGTAGCTGTTCAATAAATATTGACTAAATAAATTAAATGCATTACAAAGTTTGGGGAGACAAAAAGGGAGTGCATAAGGATTAATAAAAATATGTTCAGTTCAGCAAATATTTACTGAGCCCTTATGAGTGAAGCACTGTGGGAGAGTCAAAAATGAACCAGTTGGGTCCTCTACACTTAACTGGTTAAAATCTAATGGAGGTGATGTTATGTATCTATAAGTATGGTACCAGGCAATTGAATATATAAGCTCATAATGAAATGTTTATGGACAGTCGTTTCTTAAAGGAAAATATCTTAAGAAAAATGCTGATTATGGAGTCAGGACACGGTTACAAACAGAAACAAGGTTTTGGTGCATGATTTTATTATGATGGTTGACTGAGCCACTAGTAAGTCTTTCTACATATTTTAGACACATTTCATTTTAGTGGCACCTCCTGTTTCTTTGTATTTTTACCTGGTGAGTAACTGTGGAATGTGAATAACCTTTTTTCCTTGTCCTGTGTCTTCAGGATAATCACCTCCTTGAATAATTTGACCTTCTTGGGCAGTGTGGTGTCCTGTGAACTAGTAGACTGAGTTCTTTGCAGGGACACTGTGCTTAGTGTTCTGTCACAATGCTAATTACTATTCCTTGTATAAAGCATTTAATTAACTGAAATTGCAGTACAGAAAAGATGTGTAGTTGCTGGTAACTATTTACAAAAGAAGCAGTACATATGCCAGAGCATCAAAATTGTACTTCTGAAAAACTGGAAGATTTCATCATTATACATTTTTGTTATTTTTAAAGCCTCTTGGGTAAATACATCCCTGGCCTTGAGGTCCTCTTGAACTAGTTCCATTTGATTGCAATTGTTCATCTTCATCAGGAACTTCACCTATAATTGAGTGTATTCAAGAGAAAGCTTGGTGGGTGTTTTAGCACAACATGCTGTTGCTTTCATGCCTCAAATCAAAGATCGTATCCTGTTGATTTTGCTCATTTCCAAGTTTTTTCTTTGGTGTGGCTACATGAATAAACTGTTAGACTTGGATCCCTCCTAAACGCAAGTCCAATATCCAAGGTATTATTTGATCAATATCTTAGTGCTTTAATGGTCTCCATTTAGTATCACAGGTCATAGCTTAATATACTTCAAAGGCCTCCCAGGGGCACTTAGATATACTATAACTTATCATATTACCTGAAATAGATGGCCCACTCACTGAGGTTTGGAAGCTTCGTGCTCTATAGAGACTCACAGAAAGTATGTCAGGCTCTTTCAGGATGCACAAAAGAGACATGTGCTCAGGTTACTCCCAAAAGGTCATGGGATTTGTTGCACATGTTAATTAACCAGAGTTCTTTTTATCCTTTCTTCATTATGGTGTAGGCTCCCCATCAACCTCACTCTTCTGACTCATCCTCATTCAAGCAGCTAGGCCCAGGACATTCACCTGCCTCCAGAGAGAGTTAGTGCAACAAAAAGCAAAGAAAATGAAAGTCTCTGACTGGATCAGGTCTCAAGGTTCTAGTATCCTAGAGCTAGAGGAATAGACAGGACTTAAAAATCAAGAGGAATTAAAGCTACCACCTCTTCCCCCATGTAGATAACAAGATAACCTTGGGCTTCTCAAGGGTGGGGGAGAGAGGAGTGGTGAGAAGAGAACCAAATGGAGGGGACATGTGCAGGCCTGCAATGAAGAGGGGCTTGGAGTGACCATGAGGCACTAGTGACATCAGGTTTCCTGGCCTGTGTGGCCTCTCCTGCTTCAATATGCCCTCTATCACCTACAGCCTGTAACCCCTGGGAACCAACCAATCAGCCTCCACAGACTATCCAGTCCCCACTCTGAGCATGCAACTCCCTTCCCAATGCTGCCTCTTCTTCCCAATGCTCCCCACAAAGGCCTTGCCATGACAGCAGTCACATCCTTGGTGACCCTCTGGGAGAACAATGGCAACCTAGTCCCTGTAATCTAACCCAAGCTTTAATGACCCTGAACACTCATGCACCCTTGAAGAAGGACAGGTATGTGGATGAAACTAGGCTCAAACTTCCCCAAGCCCCACCCCCACACACCCTCCACTCTGAGCCAGGCAGCAGTAAAACACATTCTTAGATAAAAATCAGAAAGCTAGAAAGTCAGGAAGTCATCCTGATTCAACTAAGCCCAGTCTCACAGAAACCAGAATATCACCCATGACACAATGGGAAACCAGCCTTCAAGCCATCCTGTCCCCTCAGCAGCTGACTCCTGCTGTTCCCATGCACGGGTTCCACGGGAGTGAGTGATGCAGTGACTCTCTCTGTAGTTGGGTCTCTGGTTCACTTGCTCCTGCTGCTAGAAACTAATCCTGAGTGTCTGGGTTCAAATTATGCAAGTGGTCATGCTGATTGGTCAGCTCGTGAGGAGCAGTTGGACAGAGCTCTCAGGCCACATCCATGATAGGTCACAGGCCAACTTTTGAGTTGGCTGCCACTGGATAGAGCACCTATCACAGGCCAGATCCAGTGATGCCAAACACAGCAGAGGGACTGTGGGTGTGCCAGTTATTCTGAGACCTCACAGAAAGGGGCAGGGAAACTGGCATTTGCTTTTACATGCCAGGCCAAGAAAGGGCGTTGGAATTAAAAGACTATCTTCATTTTCAGTTTCTGGGAGCAAGATCTCAGAGGTGAAGTCATGTGACCAATGACACAAAACTCATTAGTGGCTGAGTTGGAACTGGAATCTGGTTCTCTTTAAGTAATTGTAGAAGTTGAGATATAGATTATAAATATAAATTGACGGGCATGCACACCACTTTTCAAGTTACCAAAATACCAACGTCTTTTTTTCTCATGTGTCTGAATAGAAATGCAGCAGCATTGACTATGCAGCAGGCACAACACTCAAGAGAGGGGATACCTGGGTCTCGAACACAGCAGACAGCACATGGAGGAAAAGAGGCTAACTCTCCTGGATTGGGGGACTCCTTAACCACCGTAAACCCAGCCACAGCATTTTTCTTCCACAGGACAGGAAGGAGACTATAGAAGCCACCAAAATCACTAATGTGTGGGCCCACGTGCTGAATGCTGGAGGCCCTTGGACTGGGCCAAGCACCTCTCATGCAGAATCCTCTACACAGTTCTGTCTTGAGTTGCCCTTTCTGTTCTAGTAAAAGATTGGTTACATTCATGCCCAAGGATATGAATTTGAACTATTCAAGATGTTTTACAGGAATTTCTGTGATAACTCCATGTAAACATTTCCCAAATTGCATGCTAAAAATAACAGTGCTTTGGGGGGAAATCAAGATGAAATCTTTGGAACATTCTCCTTAAAGCCCCAACAAAAAAGAATAACAACTCTCATAAATACATGGGCACAGTTCACTTTAAACCACCTTAGCACCCAGTACCACAATCAGTTGATCATTTGCAGTTTTAAACTTCCTCCCCACTTCCTCCTTGCAGATGTAAGTTTTTAATAGAGACCAGTTTCATCAAAATTAAAAATCAGATCCTTTGTTTTAATACAAGAGGAAATATCTCGTTAGCTTCTTTACTTGTACTCTTGGCTTCCTCAGATACCTTAACACATTGAAAAAATGCAGCCATTCTTGAGGCCACTAACACAGCCATTCCTGGCACTAAAGGAGATCAGTTCTATAGGATTTTCAGCTTTTTTTCTTGAAGGTTTCCTATGTGTCCAAGCTTTTCTCTTTCATGATGAGGCAACTTGCTTCTAATTACTTCAAAACATTAATGTGCCAGGGAAAATGCTAGGCAAATCAACATGACTTCTGCATTATACCTACATCATTCCCTATTTACCAATTTTGTTTCAGCCAACTCACATTAAGTAAACATGCATTGTAATAGAAGAGGCTGGAGTGCTTTAGTTTTTCTGTTTCTGGGACAGGGGGAAGCTATAAGAACAGCACCATTTTCACTGGCATGGTGGCATTGTTGTTACCAATTGGAAATGAAGCCACACATTGTAGATAATGAGCCATAGCTGAAAGCATAGTCACAAAAGTCACCGTGAGCCCTGATGTTCTATGAGCTGTGTTTGGTATTATTGAGCTGGGTGGTTCAACTGAACTAAGTGCAAAATAGAGGTGTCAGAAATAGAGCACAGGAATAGAATGGGATCCTTCTTCATGCTTCCTATCTGGGTATGGATTAGGTCTCTCAAATAGAAACCAGAGCCAAAATCCTCCAAGGATAGCAATCAGTGACGTAGGTAAAATAAAGGCAGAACCATACCAGAACTTTTCTCTCTTCAAAACAAATATGGACAGAAAACAAGGAGGAGAGAGGTGGAAAAAGATGGGATCATTTGGGTTCTCATAGTCACATGAACGCTGACGGTTAGCAGAAATAACAAAAAGAATAGCATTCTCACCATGAATTTACTAGTAAACTGATTTAATGTTGTGTCCTTGTCCCTTGTAAAATAACCTCTTACACCCCATGGCACACAATCCACTATGGGAGTTATTGCTCCAGTCTGGTGTCACCATCGGGCACACACAAATCAGCAACCTGGGGAGCATTCCGCAGGGGGCCGTCTCAGCACCAAGGAGAGTTCCAGATCAGCTTAAAGATTTGGCCATTCTTCTACACTTTTCCTTTTGAGCAACTAAGGAAAATCTGGTCCAGCTCACTCCTTCTTCTAGCTTTTGGTGTATGTGTGCCTCAAAAGAATTCCAATTTCACACTCAAATAAGTTATTGTGTTCCTCTCCCAAATCACATAGGCCCAGTCCCAGCTCATTTCATCAGAACCCTGTTTCAATTTTGTTTCAGATCCAGGCTAGAGCAAATGTATAAGAATTAAATTGAGGGAACAAGAGACGTGTGGTCTCCTACCTGAGAATAGGAGTGATGGTGACCCATGATGCCCTGTGTATGACCGTGTTTGCACATGTGCGTGTGCGCGTAAAGTCAATCAATCCTCCACTCATGAAAGCTATTCTGAGAATAAACCATTTCTCCTTGGTCCAATAATTTTGAAATTGAGACATTATTAAATATACCAGATGAATTTTTGTTTCAGTTGAAAATATGAGCAATTGGAATTACACAAGCACACCCACATTAGCCTTCCTATCTGTTTCTTCCTGAGACTGGTTTTTCCCTCCCCCTAAAAAGGGAACTGAAATAAAATAGGGGCACAAGCGAAAGTGAGCTATGACTTAGATTACCTTTTTTCTTTTATTTCAAAAGAATGATCTGGAACAAGGATACTTTTGCGAGGTAAAACAGATGATCCTCTAAGAGGCCTGCACAATATGAGAGTACTATTGATTTTTCTTCCTAAGTCATTTCAGCGATACAATCTTGAGCCGAGTGACCATCGATAGTAAATGATTTCCAGCCAGACACTCAATTGTCAGACCTGCTTCTCTCAAAGGTTTAGCACTTTTGGTGAAAATATGTACATGGATTTTGAAGCACGAGTAGTATGTAATAGAAGATGTAAACTTCAGATGGTTTTTTACTTATTATAATAAGCCCTGTAGCTAGAATGACAAAGGAGAGAATGAAAGGAAGCCACAATTCCTGCTAGATCATTTTTTAATGTTTTTATTCAAGGCTTGAGAAATTACATTGACTATTATCTATTGCTTCCTCATCCTTAAAGCTAGAAAAGGGTAATATTAAATCCCCTAGGATGCAATTTCTCATATTATAAGACAAAATCCTTATGTCTTAAGTAGCAGCACTACCACCTTAAAAGTTCAGTGATGTATGATGCATGGGCAATAGGGTCCAAGGCACATTGTTTTATAATCCCTGGTGAGCCCCCTCTGAAGCTCCAACTTTAATAATGTAAACCATATTTAAGCCTAAATCCTAGGAGAATTCAATACCAATGGTTCTCTTGAATTCTATAAAATGTCAAAGATTTAACCACAAAATTTAAGTTGCAACACAACTCTTTGGATCCCAATAACAACAAACCACAACCCAAACCGTCAGGTTCAATTCACAATTTCCCAACTATACATATTCATCCTCATTCTCAGTCCCACTCATTCTTCCTCCCTCCCTCCTTCTCTCCCTCTACCTCTCCCTCTCTCTCACTCTCTCCTTTATTACCTCCATCCTTAGGGCCAAGATGATTCCAGGCAGGTTTATGTAAGTCCTGGGAAAATCAGAATGCCAGTGGACTGCACCAGATCTGTCTAATGAAAAAGAACAAATACACTCAAGTGAGATAATGATGTAGGCATTATAAGAATATGATGTAAGCTTCTAGTAGGTTTTCCCCAGATCTTCTGTAAAGAGAGTAGTATTCAAATTCTTAATCAATGCAACAGAAAGTTAATGGGGTTCAGGGGAGAACATAACAGGATGCACCTCCAATGCTATTCTCCCTGAAAAACCTACAGTGCTAATCTTTGTGTCACCTGCATAAATAGCATTTCCACAGGTTCATGGGCTCATGAATTTTGCCAACCAGTTGGTCAGGTTTTATTTTATTTTATTTTTTTTTACTGAAAGGCAAGTCTATTCACTAAGTAGACAATCATTAGATTTGCCAGTTCCAAACAACTCATCATCTGATATCCAGCTGATCAATTTAAATTACCACTAACTTCATTGTAATTGCTTCTCTAATTATACAGATGCTGAAAGACTTTGAAAATTACCTTGGCTTCTTTAATATTTGCTATAGCTTTAACCTCCCAGGTCCCAATTGTGGGAATCTGTCCCCCAGAAAAGAGGTCTATGCAAAATAAAGGGAAGGTAGAAACACTTAAATGGAATGAATTTTCTAAACTCCAGGATTAGCTTTGTTTGGAATGTCTGTTTGCTCTTATCTGAAACTCAGAAGAACCAAAAACAGGCTACCAATTTAGTGCCAAATGGAGGTGGTTTAGGGATTGACAAAAGTGCTCGACTGGAATGATGGACAACCTGAGGGGTGCTCAGGGACACAATCGATAGATTACCTCCTATTCCCATTTGTGCTAATTGTCATATAATAGCTTGTTTAAGTCTTCTCACCAGCGGTAATTGCAGGCTGGGTTCTCACCTTTGAACTATAATCTCCTAGCTTTAATTGTAAACAATAAATTGTCTTTCAAATGCTTTCACTTTTCTTTACCTCCACCCTCTCAAAATGGAATCTTTATCAGCTCCCTAAAGCAGAAGTAGAGTAATTGGGAGAGAAGAGAAGCCAGTGCAGACCTTGGACCTGAGCTCTTCAGCAAATGAGAAATACAGGAGGCCCCAGAAAACCTGGAATCGGTAAACAGCAGGTAGTTCACCTACCCTTAGTGGTCAGTTTCACTGTGACCTGCTGGGACCTCCATCCTCATCTCCGACAGAAAGGCCCCAGGAGAAGGCAGTCCTGGCCATTGAAACAGTTTGTTTCCCAGAGTTTGCGCCAGACATTTCTTTTAAATTGCCTATGGGCCTCGAGAAATAAATGTTACAGCACCAAGGTCCTTCAACGTGTTTTCATGTGAATCAAGAGCAGGTCTCTCGATCCACTGGGTAACACTCCCATTCATTCCTTTGTGCATCATTCGGGGCCATCAATCACTCCAGCAGCCGCTGCTTCTCAGAGGAGACGTAGGGAAATGATCATGTTTTATGTGAGTAATTAATCCTGTGGCAGATGTGGAGTTTCCAAGACTACTCCCATTAGCACACTGACAGGTTTCCAACGCGTATTCCAGCATGGGTTAGTAATGATTTTAATATGCTAATACTATGTTACTCATAAACAAGAAACATTCAGGCCTTAAGTTTTATATAAGTGCTATTATTTGCAAAGGCTTCTCAGAGAGCACTAGTGATGAGGTTTTTATATTCTTAATGCTGCTGTTGAATAAACAGTGTCCAATTAACATACCAGCTGGAAGTACACCATTCCTCAGTTCTATTTCTTCCTATAATATTCAACATTGGTAAAGTGAATAAAATAATTCAGAGTGAAACTAATGGCCGTTTGGGGAAGAGAAAAACAGGAGTTCTGTGGTGGGTTATTTCTCTAGCAATGAGGCTTTGGGTCTTGGAAATTACAAATATGACAAATAGAGCTACCAAAGAAAATGGGAAAGAAATACTGGCTGTATTGAATCATTTAAAAAGATTTCCTAAACATGCAAAACTGGTGTATGCAACACACTGGCCTTGTCTGGGGGCCACTGTGGAGTTTTGTCATCGGGTAAGTTTGCGTTTTTACATTCGATATTTATCCAGAGCTGACACAGTCTACAGTCTGAAATTTGCTTTATTATTTTCCCCTCGTTCAGGTAAGGCAGTAATCCCCAGATAATCACGTACCTTCTGTCTACCTTTCTTCTTGTCCCATTTGCTCCTTAAATATGTTTGAGTATCATAATAAACTGCTCTCCATGGTACACAGCCTTCATCATAATTTTGCTTCATGCCAAATTCATAAAATGGCCACTGTCACTGACGGGCTGTCTGTAAAACTAACAGCAACCATGGAGTTGCTGCAGGAAGCAACTCAAGGTCAAACCCTCAGTGTTGTAAAGCATAAAACACTGTCTCCTGGACAATATTGTTTCTTATTGTTTTGTGTTGTTAAAAAGAAACAACAGGCCCAAAATGGTGTAACATATGAAGCCCCATAACAGCTAACCAGGATTTAATATTTAACCTAAATGGAGTTTCCAAGAAATGTAACCTTTCATCTGTCAGTCTGGAATGACCTGGTCAGCATTAGAGAGATAATCCACCTGCTGACCTCCTCCATTTCCCTTAGGAGGGGCCTTTGCCTAAAACGACGCATTCCTTGTGAATAATTTCCATTCTTTTGCCTCTTTTATGTCTTTAAAACATCCCATTTTGTACAGCCCTTTGGAAATCCTTTCTCCTTGCTGTGTGGGGGACTGCCTAATTCATGAATTGTTCAATAAAGCTACTTAGATCTTTACATTTTACTCACTTGAATGTTTGTAATTTAACATTTAACTCCTGTCACAAAGAAGACGTTGTAGCCAAAAGTTATTTAAAAATAAAACATTTTGCCTGGCCTGCATGGCTCAGTGCTTGAGCATCAACCTATGAACCAGGAGGTCACGGTTCGATTCCTGGTCAGGGCATATGCCCGAATTTTGGGCCTGACCCCCAATGAGGGGTGAGCAAGAGGCAGCCAATCAATGATTCTCCCTCATCATTGATGTTTCTATCTCTCTTTCCCTCTTTTTTTCCTTTCTGAAATCAATAAAAATCTATTAAGAAAAAAAAAAAGAAAAGAAAAAGAAAACATTTTAATCAACAATTCTGGCCACCATTTGCCAGTGGGTTGAGACAGAATGCCAAAAATGAAAGGGAGGGGTGCATCTAGCAACCAAGTAAACGGGTGCCAGTGTGGTCAGCCGGCTCTGTCAGCCACTCAGTCTTCGCGCTGTGCCAACATCTGCCAACAAGAGTTTCATTGGAAACTTCTCATTAGGCCAAGGTACCTCACCAAGGAGAGAGAGGTTTGCTTTGTTTAGGCAGCTATCCTATCTAATAAAGAGGGAATATGCTAATTGACCATCACTCCATCACAAAGATGGCTGCACTCACAGCTGAGGCCAACTTCCCATAAGGAGCCTTAACAAGCAATCAGCAGGGACCTGAGGCTACGCCCTCCCCCTGCCCCCATGGGGCTTGACAGGGGACCTCAGGCCGTGTCCCCCACCCGGCAGGGCTTGACAGGGGACTCCAGGCCATGCCCCCCACACCGGCACCAGGCCGGAGGAACTCAAACCACATCCCCCCCCCAGCGGGGCTTGACAGGGGACCTCAGGCCACACCCTCCACCCAGAGGGGCTGACGGGGGACCGGAGGCTGCGCCCCCTCCCCGTGCTGGGCTGGGGGACCTGAGGCTGCATTCCCCCTGCCCCTGCCTGGCAGGGCTTGACGGGGGAACTCAGGCCATGCCCCCCCCCCCCCGCCCCTAGCGGGGCTTGACAGGGGATCTCAGGCCATGTCCCCCACCTGACGAGGCTTGATGGAGGACCTCAAGGCACACCCCCACCCCAGTCTGGGCTGGGGGCCTCAGGCCATGCCCCCCATCCTGGCGCCGGGCCAGGGGACCTGAGGCTACGCTCCCTGCCTGGCAGGGCTTGACAAGGATGGGACTGGCCGGGTCTGGTCTAGCCCAATGGGGGGGAGGGGGCAGCCAGGTCTGGGTCTCACACGATTTTGAGGTGCATGTGGGTGGGTGGGGACTTGACTCTGGTTCCCGTGGTGAGCCCCAGACTCTGACAGGAGTAAGGTTTTCATATATATTTTACTAATTTTCTTTCATCTCTGACACTTCTATTATAGAGAAAGGGCAAATAGCAATATTAAATTATTTCCTCTAACTAATCCCCTTTTAATGTGCACAAATTTTGCGCACCAGGTCACTAGTGTTATGAATAAAACGATCCTTCAGAAATGTCATGCAGGCCCATCATTTAGAGAGACTGCACAACAGTGCTTCTAGCACAATACAAATACCACCCTAATATCCCCCAGGGCACTGGTCAGCAAACCGTGGCTCTGTTGACTAATGAGTTTGCCGACCACTGCCCCAGGGGACCCGCTAGGAGATGGTGTCACTCAGGGGACAGTATTCTTTCTGCAGTCACCTGGAAGGCCCTCCTTCCCCTTACCTCTTGCATCCTTTGTCTATAGTTCAACAGAAGGGCACTAACATTTGCTGAGTGTCTGTGAGTGGATACCAGGTTCTAAGCACCCTCCCTCGATTCTTATTTAATCTCCAGAACATCCTTAGGAGACAGGAATCATTTTCTCATTTCAGATGAGCCACCGCAATGATAATTACACTGTTCCTGGCCCAGGGATCCAGTTTTGTCTGGCTCCACATTCTGCTTTCATACTTCCTCCTCTCACCTTCCCCATATAAGCCATCTTCCCTGGAAATTATTCATGAGACTCCAGTATGATAAAAGTATCCCTCTCTTGGAGACAGACAAATTTTTAGCTAACAAATTAGAAGTTTATATTATGAAAAGACATTTTCACCTTACAGAATATTGCTAAGGAGTCCATTTAAGCTGAAAGCTTCAATGGTATGACCAAAATCTCCAAACAACAGCCAATTTAAACATTTGAATTTTCTCACTCCTATTTTTAATGATTTTTCTCTTGAACAAGTGAGATGTCAGTATAATTAGATTGTAAGATGCCTTCTCCATAAACAGGTGGAAATCTTCTGATCAAATTAATTCATTGTAGTGATAACTATAAGCATACCTGGAAGACTGAACTATTGCTACATGCTATGAACCTGAAAGGAAAGAATATGCCTGAGTAATGCTGAATTCGAATTTCCTTAGACCCTATACACAGCTAATTTGTGCCTTTAAAAATTCCTTCCATTTTATTGGCCTCCTGTAGGCCTTATGTGAGACCTGCAATCCTCTTCCTCTCTCAGCCTAAGAAAGGCAGGCAGCATTGTTTTTCAGTTGCCCTGGCCTTTGGAAAATGAATGGTCATGATCCCAAGATGATGTTTTTAATTTCTTCAATCATTCTCTCATGACAAACTCACATTTTCATAATATGCTGCTTCCTTCATTCAGCAAATGGTTATTGTGTACCTGCACAGTGCTCAACAAGCTGACAGGGTGCTTCACCTGCCCTTGTAGAGCTTGCATTCCAGATCAGGGGCCACAAGGTATTTTCTGGAGAGGGCAACATAGTAAATATTCTAGGCTTTGTGGGTCATACAGTCTCATTGTAACCACTAAGATTTGCCTTTGTACTGCAAACGCAGCCACAGAGAATAGATAAAATAATGAGCATAGCTATGCTCCAATGAAAAATTATTTACAAAGATAGGCAGTGGGCAGACTTGGCCTGCCAGCAATAGTTTACTGATCCCTGTCTAGAGGATACCATATTATTACCACTCTCACTTTTTATTATACTAGTGGCCCGGTGCACAAAATTCATGCTACATCGAAAGGGGATTAATTAGAGGAAATAATTTAATATGGCTATTTGCCCTTTCTCTATAATAGAAATGTCAGAGATGAAAGAAAATTAGTAAAACGTATATGAAAACCTTCCTCCTATCAGAGTCTGGGGTGCACCACGGGACCAAGAGTCAAGTCCCCACCCACCCACATGCACCTCAAAATTGCATGAGACCCAGACCCGCGCCCCCCCCCCCCCCATTGGGCTAGATCCAGGCCTGGCCAGTCCCACCCTTGTCAAGCTCCACCAGGCAGGGGATGTAGCCTCAGGTCCCCTGGCCCGGTGCCAGGGCGGGGAGCATGGCCTGAGGTCCCCCAGCCCAGACCGGGGCGGGGGGCATGCTTTGAGGTCCCCCATCAAGCCCCGCTGGGGTGGAGGGTGCAGCCTCAAGTCCCCTGGCCCAGTGCTGGGGCAGGGGGTGCAGCCCGAGGTCCCCCAGTCTGGTGCTGGGGTGGGGGCGTGGCCTGAAGTCCCCTGTCAAGCCCCACCTGGTGGGGGGCATAGCCTGAGGTCCCCTGGCCTGGCACTGGGGCGTGGAGAGCAGCCTGAGGTCCCCTAGCCCAGCACCAGGACAGAAAGCGCACCTTGAGGTCCCCCATCAAGCCCCACTGGGCAGGGAGCATGGCCTCAGGTCCTCTGGCCTGGTGCTGGGGCAGAGGGCACGGCCTGAGGTCCCTTGTCAAGCCCTGCCAGGTGGGGGATGCGGCCTGAGGTCTCCTGTCAAGCCCCGCAGGGCCAGGGTAGGGGAGGGCATAGCCTCAGGTCCCTGCTGATTGCTTGTTAAGGCTCCTTATGGGAACTTGGCTTCAGTTGTGGGTGCAGCCATCTTTGTGATGGAGTGATGGTCAATTAGCATATTCCCTCTTTATTAGATGGGATGTATTATTCAAGTAAACCTAGTATTATTTTTTTATTGTGGACACTATTACAGATGTTTCCCATTTTATCCCTCTCCACCCAGTCCTGCCTCCCCCGCCAGCCATCACCTTATTGTTGTGTGTGTCCATAGGCTATGCATGTGTATTCTTTGGCTAGTCTCTTCATCTTCTCTCATCCAGTCTCCCCTCCCATTCCCCTTTCCTCTGACCTCTGTCAGTCTGTTCCATGTATCCATGCCTCTGGTTGTATTTGGTTCGTCAGTTTATTTTGTTCATTAGATTCCACATATAAGTGAGATCATATGGTATTTGTCTTTCTCTCTCTGGCTTATTTCACTTAGCATGATATTCTCCAGGTCCATGAAACTCTTACGTTTGTGACAGCATGAATGGGCCTTTTTATTTTGATATAATTATAGATTAACATGAATAAGATCTGGGGGTATAATATACAGCATGGTGACTATATAGTTAACAATACTGTGCTGTATATTTCAAAGTTGCTAAGAGGATAGATCTTAAAAGGTCTCACTACACACACATACACACACACACATACACACACTGTAATTATATGAGGTGATGGATATGTTAACTAACCTTATTGTGGTGATCATTTAACAATATATACATATGTCAGATCATCACATTGTACAGTACCATAAACTTGCACGATGTTATGTTAAAAAATAACCTGAGGCATGTTAAACTTTTGAAGGTTTAGTTGAACAGAAATCTATTGGAATTGGGCAGTACCAAACCGGAAGTGGTTAGGAGCTCTTCTGCGATAGCAGCCAGGGAAAAGGCTTTTATAGAAAAGATGAAAGCAAAGCAAGGAAACAAGTTGATTGGCTATAGTCAAATGGTTGCATTATTTGGAAAAGGCTGGTTGGCTATTTGCAATTAGCTGTCTTTATTTAGGTTTTGATTTTCTAACATTGAGGCATTACAAGCTTACAATTTGGTTTGCTTATGTAGTCTACTAAGGCAATAAAGCCATCTGGGTCTAATGGCCTAATTAATAGCTATATGTCAAATAGCTCAATATAGCTGGAATTAATTAATTGATTAATTTTTTAAAATATACAGAAATTTCATTCACCCTTTATCCAGGTCCTTCCTCCCCCATGGTAATATCTTTAAAAACTAGAATACGTTATCCCAACCCAAATACTGACATTGATACAGTCAAACTACAGTAGGTTTTCACCATCAAAAGAATCCCTCACGTTGCCCTTTTATATCCACACAACTTTCTGCCAGTCTCCTCCTAAATCCCTGACAGCCACGAATCTGCTCTCCATGTCTATGAAATCCTCCTCACCTCCATAACGTTAAAGGATAAGAGTAAATTTTTTTCTATTCCTGTTGCCGTTACCACAACACAGAGAGTCGCATCTTACTCAGCTGTTAGATTCTAAAACTAGTAAGTTGAAAATTGATTGCATATAATTAAGTGCATCCTTAGCAATTCTTAGAGAGGCACCATTTTATAGTTACACACCAGCTCGCTGCAAATACAACAGAGTTGACTCTTCCTTCATATGGCTTGCTCTGCATATAGGCACCTAAAGAAGTCATTGATTCGTTGCCAGGACTATGTCGCTTTAATGACTAGAATGACATTCAGCACTTCAAACAAGTCTCATGTGGAAACCGAGGTGACAAAGAAAGCAGCAGCCTCGGCTTCCTGCCCTCTGCGAGGGACATCCTTGGGCCCTCAGCTTCTCCTTTTTGTTCTTTAATGCCACGCACATACTGCTTAGTATTACAGATAGCGGCTGTTACAGTGTAATTCACTGTCCTTGCACAGCTCACCTGACTCAGTAGACATAACACAACTGTTGCTTGCTCCTGTGCTAGTTCCATGCATCGGATTATACGTTAGCCAGCTGGCTTCTTACAACTGCATCTGTTCTTTAAAAAAATAAAAATAGAAACATACTCCTGCCCGGCCAGCATGGCTCAGTAGTTGAGCATCGACCTATGAACTAGGAGGTCACGGTTTGATTCCTGGTCAGGGCACATGCCAGGGTGTGGGCTCGATCCCCATCCTCAGTGTGGGGCATGCCAGGGGCAGCCGATCAAAGATTCTCTCTCATCACTGATGTTTCTATCTCCCCCCATCCCTTCCTCTCTGAAATCAATAAAAATATATTAAAGATAAAATAAATAAATAAATGTTCTTTTAAAAAAGAACACACTCCTTCCTTTATGGACAAAAATGCAGCTTCCGTGTTGCCACCTTTGGCACACTGTGGGAAGCCTCTCATCTAAAACTGGATATTTGTTCTGCATATTAAGGAAGAAAAATAAGTCTGTTTTTCATCTTGGGATTTTTTGTGTGTCTTTTTTATCCTTTATGCAGTAACGAATACAAACATCTATAGAAAGAATCAATGATCCCCAATACTAAGGGCTTTGTTGTCTTCTGACTTTCAGAGAGTTTGGCTAATGTAAACCAAATCTGTTGTTTGCTCTTTTTTTTAAGGCAGGCATTATTCAAAGGGAGCATTCTAGCATGCCAAGTTTACACCTAGAGGGAATTTTTACAGTCAAGTTACAACCCTTTTAAAAGAAGGTTATAATGGAAAACACCAGTAGACAAACAGTAGTCACTTTAGAAGTTCCATTTAATAGCAGAAGCAGCACTGGCTATTTTTTCCTGAGAAATATTTGAAGTCCCTAAATGTGTCCCACCTTCCTCAGCCATGCACCTTCTAAATAATTGGCAAGAACAAGTGCAGGTCTGTGACCAGAAGAGCAGCCTGGGCTGTCTGGAACGTTTCCTCAGATTTTTGCAGTGAGCTGTGCCCTTCACATCAGTCTCTCTTAACATGAAAGCGACTTGATTTAACTCCTGCCCAGCTGCACACCCTTGGACTGTTATGAAATGGAAGCTTATATTCAATGCATGAGCTTGATCCTGAGAGCCTCGCAATTCACAGCTCTCCCCAGTGGGAGTGGAGCCCTCACTCCTTGGCCTCTGCCGTGCACCGTGGCCATGCCTCTATTTTAGCACACATTTTACACTACCTTGTAGAGTGATTTTTGGTGTGCATGTCTATTTTTTCACCCAGATTCCAAGCTCTCAAGGACAAGAATATTATTGCCTACATGTAGCAGCCGGTGTAGAGCCTGGCACGTGGAGAGCGTGTGGGAATAAAGGCCCTGAGAGCTGTGGGTACTGCTGTAGGGGGGAAATCTGAGGTACCAGATTTGGGCAATACAGAGGACTACGCACACACTGAGCCTAGAGAACCTACCACAATTTTTTAATGTAATGTGGTGAAAGTAAGGGAAATCTTAAAAGGAAGAAGAAAGAAATAGAAAAGGAATAGCAGGATGAAACTGAAGCTGGGGGGGGCGGGGCCGGGGGGGGGGGGCGGGGGTTGAACAATAAGAACACAAAATCTGGAATTACCCTGAGAGTAAATTGCAATACTAGCACAGGGCTTGGGAGGCTGTGTTTTGTGAATGCTGCAAGTTGGGGAAGCTGAATCTGGGAACTCTGCATTAGAATGGATCCTCCAAATAAGCTAAAGAGGTCCTAGGTCAGCAGTACCCCACTCCCAGCTCCCAGTTGTAGCAAATCCTTTCTGAAAGAAAGTGTCCCCAGTTGAGGCTCATGTGCTTCCTAGAGATTAAATTGAACCAAGTAGGAGCTCATAAGGACAACAACAACAAATATCACCAAATGCACAAGAAAACAAAAGCTATCAATGAATTCAGCCAAAAATCCATAGATGTGGTGTCCTGATAATTTCAATATTTAAATAATGCCGATAAAGAATATAAAATGTGTGTGGAATATTTTAATGTGTATTTTTTAAATTAGCAAGCAATAAGAGACTTTACAAAATTATCAGAAAGATCTGAATAGGAATCAAACCAAACTTTCAAAATCAGTAATTAAGCATTTAAGTTTAAAATGCAATTGAAATTTGGGGCAGCAGATTATATGCAGTTGAAGAAAACATTAGGGGACTGTGTGATAGATATTTTAAGGTTACAGTGCAGCACCAGGAAGATGAAGCATGGGGGAGGAAATGAGAAGGTAAAGAAATCATTTAATTTAATTCTCAGAAGAAGAGAAGAAAAAGAATGAAGGAGAGGCAATATTCAAGAAATAATGGCTGATAACTTCCCATAGCTGATAAAGTAAAAAATCTTCAAATATAGGTTGCAGAATTTATATAAACAGCATAGATAAAAACAAACTCACACCTTAACATATTGTAATAAAACAACAAAATATCAATGACAAAATAAGGGAGGATAAAGGTAAATCACCTACAGGACAAGATTCTCAACAGCAATAATGAAAGCATAGCACTGGAAGGTCATCAAAATGAGAAAGGATACAAACATCAATCTAAAACAGTCTGTCAGCAAAATATTCTTTAATGAAGATGAAATAAGAATGTATTTAAAGAGACAAATAATAAGAGAGTTTACTAAGCAAACCTTTACTAATAGAAGATATATTTTCTTGATTCTCATGGACCTTCCATTAATTTCATGTGGATCTCACAGTTCAATAGGAGCCCACAAACATCAGAGAGAGACACATCAAGGACTCTGGCCCCTAGGAATAGGAAGAGCCCACAGGACTTGTGTTCCCATCTCTGCAAGGCCTGAGCTTTTGTATTGGACCATTTAACCCCGTGACACCCCCGGGGCAGATGGGAGAAGCTTTGAAAGCAATATTTTCATACACTTGGTGAATGTGGCCAAGGGCTCCTTTTTTAAAAAAGCTAAATGTAATTCTATCTATGAGAGGAATTATTCTTTTTATTACTCTCTCTTGCTCACTCTTTCTTTCTCTCAGGCATTTTTAGTAACTGTCCATTGAGACCATGAATGAAAGATACTTTCTGCAGCCACTCCAATGGATAGATTTTGTCATGCATGCATCCTAATGGCTGTTAGAACCCTACCTAGATTCTATTACCATGAGCGAGAATTCAGTGGTATATTTTCAACCTTATTCAAAAAGATATCAGAAAAACTTTCCAAGTATTCCCAAATTGATTAATTCACTCATTCAACAATATTTGTTGAGCACCAATGGGCTCCATTTCTGATATGCCAGAAATGTTCAGACTAAATGTGGGATATATATATATATATATATATATATATATATATATATATATATATGACAAAATAATACCTAATTAAGCTAAGTGCAAGGTGCTAAAAGAATATGAATTTGAGTGCATGTGAGTTAGCGAGTGTGAGTGTGTGAGTGTGAGTGTGTGTGTGTGAGTAAAACAAAGGCCTGGCCCTGTTCTCTGATACAAATGTTATTAATCAGGTCCACTAAGAGAAACACACAGATTCTCAAGTTCTGCCCAATAAATCCATGGAGCCAGGGTCCCTTTCAAGCACCTCCATTCTCCTTCTAGCTCCTTCCCAGATTCCTCATCACCACCACTGCTCTTTATAGATTTTAACTATGTGTCCCTCACAACCCCATTCTTGGGGGCCTCGTCTTCCAGGAAGCTTTCTCTGAATCATGTGACAGCCCTGGTCTTCTGGGTCTTACCATTATCATGCCCCCAGCACCCACCACAGTGGTTTGAAGAGGGATTCTACAGTAAGAGGTGCATGAACAGACTGGACAAACTCAGATCATGCTTGAGTTATCTTTAGCCAGTTCTTTTTTTAAGAACATTATAAATGAAGCCCACAGTAAAGACTCAATAAATATTTGTTGACTAAAAGAGAGACTAAATCAATAATGTGCTTCTAGGTTTCTCCTTAGCAGTATGCTGAGCACATAGTTTTCAATAAATTGTCAATTGATTTCCTTCTGTGGTGCAAAATTATGACTGTATCAACAGATTTTTTTAGAACTAGGTGCCCTTTTTCTAATGATTTAGCGTGGTGATTTTTACTTAATATATATTCAACTAGATGTGGAATGTTAGGCAGCACTGCCTTTTCAGAACTGGAAGAGAGATCCACCTCTCAATTTTGACATAAAAAATATAACACTTTCTTTAAAAGTATCTCTAGCCCAGTCTAAGGCTCTCAGAGGCTCACTCAGGCAGGACCCACACCACTGGAACCCAGGTCATCTAGAGAATGCAAGCAGATCCTTTAATATGTCACCTGATGGTCATTTTCCTTAGGCACAAGGTGCAGCACATCATGGGGTACCAAGAGGATAAGATAATGTCCCCTAAAATGCATCCATACAAAGGTCTACAATCAGGCATTGTTCTCTTCCTCACCTTATGGGCTGATATATATCCTCCCTAAAATTCATATGTTAATGCCCCAATCTCCAATATTTCAGAATGTGACTGTATTTAGAGACAGAATGTTTAAGGAGGTAATTAAGTCAAAATGAATTCATTGAGTGGATCCTAATAAAATATGACTGGTGTCCTTATAAGAAAAAGAGATTGCCCAGCCAGTGCAGCTCAGTGGTTGAGTGTTGACCCATGAATCAAGAGGTCATCAGTTCGATTCCTGGTCAGGGCACCTGCCCAGATTGCGGGCTCGATCCCCGATAGGGGTCGTACAGGAGGCAGCCGATTGACCTTTCTCTCTCATCAATGTTTCTATCTCTCTATCCCTCTCCCTTCCTCTCTCTCTAAAAATCAATAAAAACATTTTTTTAAAAGAAAAGGAGAGTAGGGTACAAACACACACACACACAGGAGGAAGAAGATAACCATCTATAATCCAAGGAGAGAGGCTCAGAAGAGACCAACTCTGCCAACACCTTCATCTCAGACTTCTAACTTCCAGGATTGTGAGAAAATCCATTTCTGTTGTTTAAGCCACCTAGACTGTGGTACTTGGTTATGGAGCCTGAGCGGACTAACATATCTCCCATGGAAACTCTGCATATGAACTTCACACACCTTGACTCATGATCAATATTACAAAGATGAGCTACTAGAGACTTGCCACCAGGGCTTAAAAATAGTATCCCAGTGACCTGGAAATTGACAAACCTGACCAAATCAGTATAATTACCCCTCTTCATGAACAGCAACTCTCTCCCCCCCGACACCCTTATTCTCAATCACACCATATTACTGTTTATATCCTTCATAGCCTAAGTTGCAAATTATCTTGTTTATTATCTGTTTTCTCTTTTTTAAAAAAAATATATTTTTACTGGTTTCAGAGAGGAAGAGAGAGAGAGAAACATTAATGTTGAGGGAGAATCACTGACTGGCTTCCTCCTGCATGCCCCACACTGGGAACCGAGCCCACAACCCAGGCATGTGCCCTGACCCAGAATTGAATTGTGACCTCCTGGTTCATAGGTCGACGCTCAATCACTAAGCCACAGTGGCTGAGCTATTGTCTGTCTTCTCTAACAAGACTGTAAGCTCCATCAGGGTAGGGGATCCTCTCTGTGTCCTCAGTACCTAGCATGGTGTCTGACACAGAGGAACATATATTTGTTCAATGAGTCTATTATTTCTGGATTTTTGAATCTTCTCAGTGGGTACAAGCTCCATTTTTTACCCATTCACCAAAAATAGCTTTCAATCCACTAAACTCTGGAATACACAGCTGAAAAAACTGGACTTGACTTCAGAAAAGGAAGCTGAAGGGAAAGGGAAGTCTTGCCTGGGGTGCTAGTCTGCCTCGCAGTGACAGTCCACAGACTTTAAATGATGGAAGCTGGGCCAGGGAGTTAGCAGGAAGGGAGACCCATAAGAAAAAGGTAGAGCATTCTGAGGGGTGTTAAAAATAAAGCATATTATAAATAATATAACACATCCAGCTGTGCATATTAAGTTGCAATGCGATCTCTGGCTTCCTCTGACATTGATGGACCATTCAAAGCCTCCCTCTTGTGCTTTCTGATGCCATCGGTGACTAACCCTCTCAATGGAATGTCTACATTGTGATTATCATGTTCATCAGTTTTACACTCTTCTGCATGTGTGAAAAACAGTTGATGAGGGCCACATAGAATGAACTGGGCAACCCCAGATTTTGCCTAAAACTATGTTTAGCCAGTGATGAAATTTTTCTAACTGCACTTGTAAACGAGGCACAAAGGAGCACTTGAGCAAGCAAAGTTTCTGGATTCTGGATTATATCATAAATTTAGCCATAAAAGAGAAGTGAAGAATGTAAGATGTAAATGTCAAGTGTTGAGGTCCTGACACTGCTTCTTTCTCTATTCAGGGCTGATTTGGAGCAACACTCATTCCAAAAAAGGAATTTCACCCTCCAGGAGGCCAGAGGATGACTGGACCTGATCAGGGGCTGATCGAACTCCACTGACTGGCTTTCCAATCTTCTGTGTGAAATAGCCCTTATTGGTTCTCTCCATCTGATCAGGAGGATTCACTCAAACTCTCTTTGGAAACTGTCACTGAAAGAATGTGGTCTTGCTGCCACTTGTTCTACTCTCACCAGGGCTTTCAACTCCAGTTAAAGCCCACGCCTGGGACCTGACTTGGGCAGGGGCATCTCCAGGGGCTTGGAGAGAAAACCCGAGCTGACTCTTCCACCTCTTTCCCAATTCTGATTATGACTCCTGAATCCTTCCTTCTCTCTCATAGCTGGTTAATTTCCCTGAGGGCAATAGGCCATGTTCTGAAGCTACTGAACTTGCTGGTCTGTTCTACCCCAAAGCACTTACTAAATCAGAGGAAAGGAACCTCAGGTGCCTAAAGACAGCAACAGAGCATTGATTTGTTTTTCTCCCTCCTCTCAGCACTCTGTCCCTTCCCTACCACTCACTTTCTTCCAAGTGTTTTCCACTGAAATCAAGATGAAGGTTGGTCGAGGAGAAGAGGAGGGTCAGGAATTAAAGCAGGAATGGATGAGTGAAAGCAGAGAAGGAAGGAGATGAAGAGACACAATCTAGTACAAAAATCCTAGACAAGTCAAAACACACGTTTCCCATCACTTGGGCCAGCTGGGTACCGCTGCTGGTCCCACAATGGCTCCTGACACACACACAGATGGTCTTGCAGAAGAGTCACAGACAAAGGCAGCCAAACACATCCTGAAATGGACATCCCAGAAGATCAAGGTCAGCCTGTGTCCTTCATGCCACAACAGCAGGAAAATTGAACTCACACTTCTATCTTGGAGTTTTCTACTTCCCAAGTAATTTTTACCAAGAAAAGGGCATGAAAGTACACACACACACACAACTGTTACCAGAGTTTATCTCTGAAGGTTGGAGTAGGAGTTGGAAGGAGAGACTTTGACTTTTTATATCTTTTTATAAAAAGCAATAGGACCATTAAGTAGTTTTTACTTCCTTCTGTGCTTCCCAACTTTTCCATAAGAAATGTTTTGCTGCCTCACCAGCATTGCTCAGTGGTTGAGCATTGACCTTTGAACCACGAGGTCACGGTTTGATTTCATGATCAGAGAACATGCCTGGGTTGCAGGCTGGATCCCAGATGGAGTGCCTGCAGGTGGCGGCCAATCGCTGATTCTCTCTCATCATTGCTGTTTCTATCTCTCCCTCTCCCTTCCTCTCTGAAATCAATAAAAATATATATTTAACAAAACAAAAAAAGAAATGCTTTGCCTACATAATTTTTAAATAAATAAATATGCTTTTAAAAAAGAAAGAGCCTGGAAGACCTAGCTCAGTGGTTGAGTATCGACCTATGAACCAGGAGGTCATGGTTCAATTCTCAATCAGGGCACATGCCCGGGTTGTGGGCTCAATCCCCAGTGTGGGAGTGCAGGAGGCAGCTGATCAATTATTCTCTTTCATCATTGATGTTTCTATCTCTCTCCCTTTCCCTTCCTTCCTCCCTGAAATCAATAAAAATATGTTTTAAAAATAAATAAATAAAAAGAAATAAACTTTCACAGGCAGGATCACATTCGACTTCAACAGCCAGGGTGGTGAGCAGGGTGGATATAGCTCAGGGATCAGGCTCACTCAGACTTGGATCGTGATCCCTCTTCTCACATCTAGCAGATGTGGAACAAATGATTTAACCTGTAGCCCAGACAGGATAATAAAATCCAACATGGCAGTTTCCTAGGAGAATTATAGCCTATTGAACACATTAACCCTTATAAAAAATGCTTGGTACATAAGTACTCAATAATTATTAGAAAGCATTGTCATTAGTATTACTAGCAGCATTATCAATATCACTATTATTATTATCGTCAAGGATGTTACAAGATCAATCCTGGACACTACGCCAACATGGCTAGCAGCTGGCTAAGCCAAAACCAGAATCCAGGTCATTTGTGTCCATCACATTGCAAGGTATGAAGCAGGAGTGTCCATGTTGCCCACCTCGAGAGTTTTGGATTGGAACAGGCACCCAGGGAGCTCTCTGGAATCAGCCTCAGGGAGGAAACTCTGTCTGATCTGCAGAGAGGTGGACATGGGCTGCCTGGACTGAAATGCCCCCCCGTGCAACACATAGATATTTTGGAGCAAATAATGCTATCAAAATAATGCTTGGAAGAAATAATATCTGGGCCTGATGGGCATGGCCAAAGAGAAAGGTTTGAAGGAAAAGAAATAAAGTAATGTTTATGTAGATAGACCTAAAACTGGCATCCTGTTGAAGATTTTGAATAGAATTTTCAGTTGCTCATAAAGAGAAACAACAATAAAAAGTTGTCCTCAAGCCTGGTCTCTGATTTGCTATCAAAGCAATTCCAAAATTGGCTTGTATTTCAGTGCACTTCAGGGTTTCCTCCATTTTTCTTTTTATTGTAGACTAGTGGCCCAGTGCACAAATTCATGTACATTGAAAGGAAATTAATTAGAAGAAATATTTTAATATCGCTATTCGCCCTTTCTCTATAATAGAAGTGTCAACCAAATTCACAGTCAACAATGACAGATGGAAACACACGAATGTGATTGGTGCCAGCCAGAGCTTTATATGTATCATGCATGGATGAGTCAACTTAGCCTTTTATAGATATAGGACAAACTTGTTTAATTGGACCTGCTTTCTGATTTAGCTAAACTTTTTCCAGCCCAGTGAAGCACCCCAACTTCTCTTTCAGGTAATTGTCAGCAACACAGCAGTAAATATCAGTATGAAGCAGATTATTATTGTATATCATGCAGGGAGAACAAAGGGTAAAATATTTAACTGCAGTGGTGTTTGACTCTATTCTGCGCAGTGAGAAAACCTGAAGTCATTTTCAAGGTCCACCATTTCTTCTTTTCAGTTGGGTCAAATTTCTAAATCTCCATTTTCCAGCTAATGAAAATAGGATTCCACTGAGTCTCCTATCTACCTACTCCAGGACTTCTGTGAGGATAAATGAGATGAGGCATGGGAAAACCCTTCACAGACCTTTGGTTACAGTGTAGAGTGTTTCCACCTGGCTATAAAGTAAGTCATGTTCCTGGGCTGAAGAAACTGTAAGGAAGCTAGTTGTCACTAGGGAGAGGAAGCCAGGCATTGCTACGTGACGTCATTACCCAGACAGAGAAAAGGGCACTTAGCATATTAGCCTCTTATATCAATAAAAATATGTTTATTTTTAATATATATAGATGGTAGAATTGATCTTTAAAATATATTTTTATTGATTCAGAGAGGAAGGGAGAGAAAGAAACATCAATGATGAGAGAGAATCATTGATAGGCTGTCTCCTGCAAGCCCTAAACTGGGGATCGAGCCCACACCCTGGGCATGTGCCCTTACCAGGGATCGAACCCTGACCTCCTGGTTCATAGATCAATGCTCAACCATTGAACCATGCCAGCCAGGCTAGAATTGATCTTTAATCTTCATAAACATCCTTTCACCACTTAGATCTACACTAGATTCCACATTTTCCAGGTTTTTCTGCTCTAGCCTGGAATAGTCTGCAAAGCGGTTCAGGCTAATCCTGCCTGAGAGCAGACAGGAGGCCAGGCTGCAGCACTGAGGCCGCATGGAGACCCACTGCCCGTGGACATGGAGGCGGGTCTGCTACCTGGGAGCAAACCACACCTGGTGCTTCCATTCACAGCAGCCTGTGGTAACCCCTGATCTTAGTATGGTGCCATACAGTTTACAAAGCACATTCCTGTACATCATTCCACACCATCCACTCAACAATCCCATCAACAATAGACATTATTAGCCCCATTTTTCCGCCAAAGAAACTGGAGGCTCAGCAGATTGCCGTGATTTTCTGGAGGCCATGAGGGGGGAAGGGAGAAGACAGAACTTGAACTCCCTATTGGGCACCCTTCCCACCATCCCTCAATTACACCTCTAATTCCAAAGCGAAGAGAGTTTTCTATTTAACCTCTCCACCCCCATCCCCACCCCTCACTGCCATTCCCCCAGCCATTCTCCCCTCCCAGGCTGCTCAAGTTCGGGTAACAACAAGCCACGGCAAAATCGCCCGATGCTGCTGGAGTTCTGACAACGTTGACAAAGTCCTTGGCAGGCCCCTCTGTTTTCATGATCAATGGTGCTGCAGCCAGAGCAAGCCTTGCTGGCGCTGAGGGGATCTCCCGTGAAAATGCACGCACAGTGTACATACACATTCGTTTATATTCTGAGCACAGATGATGAAATAATTCTGCACCATGTCCATTTTTGTGCTGCTAAGGCATACGGTTGCTTTGCAAGCAAAACAGTAGATCTTTCATTTGCCAGTGACATTCCACAAAGTGCTTATAATTCAGCGTTAGCTTATCAGCCGTCCAATCTCCCACTCCAGGGAATGTGTCAACCATCAAAAGGAGTGGAGGAGGTGTGCTGCATCTCAATGGCTTTCATTTCATCAGACTTACTTTCTTAAGGGCATTTAATCAATGAGGACAAGTCGTAGGCAGATTTTTAAATAAATGTGTCACTTTAGGTTAATCCACAGCACAGTTGAATATATTTGTTTACGCGACTCCCAAATATGTCTCTCAGTTGCTCAGCAGAATTGATAATCTGTAAATCAAAACATGTTACAAGTACTTTTAAACTATCCCCCAAGGAATGGCTTTATTGGACCTGCCAGAAAGGAAGATGTCCAGAAGTTTCAGGTACAAGGGTGTTGAATGTCAGAGCTGCTCAGGATGCCGGAGTGAAATGTCAGGTCCATTTACAACAAAGCTTGCTATTCATTCCCCCTTCCTTTCTTTCATTAACCAGGTGAATAATGGGCTCAAAAAAAAATGTTCGGGATGACAGAGAAGCTGGCAAGCTGAGAAGCAAAAAGGACTGCAGGAACTTTAATTTATTCTTGGGGCTATTATTAAAGGCAGAAGGGAATAAAAATGAAAAGTAGACTAGAATGATACTGATGGGGCTTGCATCGTTTTGCATTGATTATACCAAGATACTGGCTTCTGTTTATTCTCTCCGCTTTTTGTATCCTTAATGTGGCCCAGACAAACAGAGGAGCTGTAATTGCGTAAACTTAGGTCCCATGTCAAATAGAAATGTCTTTTGCCATCCGTTATCAGCTATCTGTGCTGTCAAAATACGATTGTCACATCGGCTGGAAGTGTACTGGCCGGGTTGGGATGTGAATGAGGCTTTGTGATTTCAGATTGATTTTCTTAATGCTGGCCATAAGCGTGCCAATGTGTGGCTCAGGGATCTTTTCAGTCCTTCTCACAAAGCTCGAGCTGTGTTGACATTTGTCCCCGGGCAGTGGTGTCCATTCAGAGTCCGACTTCTGCTGAGGCTTTTGTTAGAAACACTTAAATAATCTCCTTCTTCTTTTTTGGAACAGAGAGTGTTTACCAAATAAGATTGAGGCTGTATGATCCTTTTGACACTGCAGCTACCAAGTTATTAATATTCTGTGGGCTTCAGACAGAATCTATTTAATGGTTCCAAGAATCATTCAAATCCCAGGCACAACCTTAATTACAGCTTTTTATAGATAGAAAAGGAGTTCCAGATCTCTGTGTGTGTGTGTGTGTGTGTGTGTGTGTGTGTGTGTGTGTGTGTGTGTGTGTGACATTGCAGAGGACGCTGGAGGTGGATAAAAGCTCACTGTATCGCATCTCCTCCCCCGCAACCCTCACCCCCATTTCTTCACAGACAGCCAAGAGTCATTAAACTGCCAGGGCTTGTGAATGAAGAGCAACAGAAAAGATGATGCTCGCCATTCCATTTTATTTAACTGAAAATAGCGACATTTAAATAATGTATAACCTCTGTGTAGGCCCTGTAAGGACTCTGGGTTTTCCGAATGTTGCCTCTGCTTCCACAGGGTGCCAGGACCTCGGAGTGTCTAAGACGTTCAGGGAGAGGACCCCAGCCTTAAGTGCACCCATAAACATGCATAATAGCCAATTAACAACAGAGTCGAGGCAGAATGGATATGCATGTGCCAGCTTGTAGTACAATTCAGCTCTCAATTCTGAGATAAATTAAATTCACTCTTGTGCATCCTAGTGGTGATGTACAATTAGCTTTCAGAAACTGTAATGTATTTTCCTACCGTATAAGAGCCCCTGGAAACTTCAAGGATAACCTCTCCGGTCCCCTTAGCAGTAATCTTAAGTGTATATCTCTAAAGTTACATAAATCAAACCATTTGGTAAACTGTGTGGTAACCTTTTTCAATATATCTCCCTGTTAGTGTTAACATCATTATATCCCATTGTGATGAAAATGGACTTTCTGTATCCAACGATAATGAAAATAGCCACTTTATGCAGTTTCTGCATGCAATTATCCCGGCTTTTCTCAGACTCTAGAGAAATCTAAGCTAATTGCTTTGGGACTTTTCCTACATTTCCATAAATTCGTTGTTAATTTTTCATGAGAAACTATTATTGCAGTCGCCCTTAAAGTTCCCATTCTATTCAATAATGTAAAGAAGTCATTATGGAAACAGGGTGATTTGCTGGTGTCCCCACCAGAACAGACTCCTTGTGGTCCCTGTGCATTCTCAGGTGAAGTGGGATATTCTCTCTCTCTCTCTTTCTCTCTCTCTCTCTCTCTCTTTGATACAAGCTTTTCTTCATCTGAGTTTACTTAAAGCCAATCTAAAAGCCGTTCTGTGTGGTGCACGGCCTTGTCATTATAGGACATGAATTGAGTTTGCTTTATCTAGCATTTGGCTCTGGAATTGCTTTTATACCTACTCATCAACCCCAAAGACAAAGGACTCTGTTTTAAGTGATAGAGGAGCAACCAAAGGAGCCAGATTTCCCAGGGAATGCTCTGAAATTACCTTCAGTGTTACATCTAATTTATTGTTGCTTCAATCCCAGAGTCACCGTTTCTGTAGCTTCCAATAAGCACTGCCTTAGAACACCTCCAACACATGGCGGCAGTTTTTGGATTCCTCGGCCTGGTTCTCGCCTTTGTGCTTTCTTGGGTACAAGAGCACACTCTCTGGCACCACCAAGGGAAGCTGGTCCTCCCTCTCTCATTGTCAGGCAGGGCTGGGTTCAACATGAGCAGACCAACCAGGGGCTCAAACACCAGCAAAACAAGACACAGAGAGCCAGGGAAGACAAAACTTCAGCTTTGGTTAATTTGTCCAGAATTAGCCATCAGAAAATCTAAAGAAGTCTTTTCATTTCAAAATGCATGCAAGGTTTGTGATTTACAGTTTTACATTCAATATTTATTTCAAATTACATGGAAGATATGTAACAACTAGAGGCCCGGTGCACAAAATTCATGCACGGAGGGGGGGGTGTCCCCTCAGCCCAGCCTGCACCCTCTCAAAATCCTGGACTGCTGGCTCCTAACCGCTCACCTGCCTGCCTGCCTGGTCACCCCTAAATGCCCCCCTGCCAGTCTGATCACCTCTAACCACCTCTGCCTGCCAGCCTGGTTGCCCCCAACTGCCCCCCTGCTGGCCTGGTTGTCCCACTCAGCCTTCTGTTCAGTCATTTGGTCATTCCTCACTAACCCGCCTCCCGGCCTGGTCACCACACGCAGCCTGCTGTTCAGTCATTTGGTCGTTCCTCACTAACCCCCCTGCCGGCCTGGTTGCCCCATGCAGTCTGCTGTTTGGTCGTCTGTCTGGTTGTTTTGGTCATGACGGCCCCTGGCTTTTTATATTAGGATTCCTCAACCTATACTGAAGATTTGTGCAGGTTACTGTATGTATGCTACACCTGAAAGAAAAAGTAGCTGTAACCTTTCCATTACTCTGGGCCTCTAAGGCCTTGGTCTTTGTGGGAAGGCAGTGAGCCCTGGGAAGTCACTCCACTTTCAGCCCACCTTGAATGCAAGGTGGAAGCTGACTTCTAAGAAAAGCTCCTGCATTCCCTGCAGTTTGTCCACTTTTCTTGAACACTCTGAAAAGGACCTTGGCCATATTCAGGGCACACCACACAGTGCTGGGATGCTCCCTGTTTGGAGCACTGGTGGTGAGGGCAGCTCTGTCTGCCCACAGGCAACCTCAGAACTCACCTTCCAGAGCACTGAAGGGATTGCACTCTCCTGGACATGGGCTCCTTGCTATCCGCAGGTGGCCTTGGCAGCCCACATGTGAAAACTGTCCATTTACAAACATGGGTAAGTACAAGTGGACCTTCCCCAAGTACCAAAACCCACTGGGGCTCATTCAAATGGTCTCCCTCATGGAAACAGAATAAACAAACTTCTGTGCAGGTAAGAATGAAATGTGCTGCCTTCCGAAGTCATGAAAGCCAAGTTCTCGAAGTCTTCATGTCTCCCAGGAGCCGTCCCAGTGGGTGACTATTCACCTCGGTAGGCAGTTCAGTAAATATGTGTTAAATTCAATGAAACCCAAAATAGTAGGAGCATTTGCAAGCCTGCTTTCAGGGCACTGAGAAATCCAACCAGTTCTCTATCTTGGATAAAGATCATCAGCCGCTGCTGGTACGGAAGGTGTTCTAGCTTCTCATAAGCGCTAAGGCCCAGACGCAGCTTCAACCACCCATCTCTCCGAGCCAAAACTTGTGATTCCATCCTCTTCCATCTTCCAGTTACACTGGCACTGGTGCATTCTTCCCAACAGTTCATAATCTTTTCCTCTCAGGAATTATTGCCCTTGACTGTGTAAATGTATATCAGCTACACTTTGTAACAATAAATGCATTATGTCACTTAAGGATCTTACCATGAATAGCAAGGCCAGGCTCTGAAGGTACTATTCTTATTGATGCATATGAGGAAACTCAAAATGGGAATGAGTTTGGAAGTACTCTAATTCAGAAATAAGGAAAGTTGGGTCCTGGCCAGGGAGCTCAGTTGGTTAGAGTGTCATCCTGATATGCCAAGGTTTCGAGTTCCATCTCTGGTCAAGACACATACAAGAAGCAACCAATGAATGCATAAATAAGTGGAACAACAAATCAGTATTTCTCTCCCTCTTTCTCTTTCTCTCTCTCTCCACCCACCCTCCCTCCCTTAAAAAAAATCAATCAATATATTATTTTTTAAGTAAGGAAAGCTGGTTATTGAGCAGGTAGGTCTTTTTAACAATGAAGTTCGCATGGAGCAATTACTTGCACATCAGCATTCTCTCATGTAACCCACCTAACCATGTGACTTAAGAAGCATAATCCTGCTCTTTCACTTCTACAAGGACACAGTGATGAGGATCTTTGAGAAGCCCCTGACAGGCAAGACCATCACCCTTGAGGTTGAGCTCAGTGACACTATCAAAAATGTCAAAGCCAAAGTCGAAGACAAGGATTGTGTCCTGCCTGACCAGCCGCATCTGATTTTTGTGGATAGACAGTGGAAAATGGCCAGCCTCTCTCAGACAACAGCATCCAGAAAGACATCATCTTGCATTTGGTGCTTACCCTGAGGGATGGGACAGTCATCGACTCCTCCCACCGCCAGCTCACCCAGAAATACAGCTTCTACAAGATGACTGAGTGTTATGCTCACTACACCCCATGCTGTCATTGCCACAAGAAGTGTGGCCTCAATAATAACCTGCACCCCAAGAAGGTCCAAGAAGGCCCCCCCTTCTGCCTCCTTCCCTATGGCCCTGGGGCCTCAAACAAGTTCCCTTTTCCTTGAAAAGAAGAAAAAGAAGGAGGAGTTGAGAGGGAAAGGAAGGGGAAGGGAAGGAGGAGAAGCAACAGCAACATAATCCCCATTTTACAGGTGAAGAAACTGAAGCTCAGGGAGGTCAAAGAAAATGCCCAAAATAACACAGCAAGTAACAGAGTCAGGATCCCAATCTGCCCATCTCCAAAACTCCTTTCATTTCTGCTATGCCACATTCAATATCAGTTCCTCCATCCCTTCAGACCTACAGCTGTGACCCATCCTGGGAGAACTGCCCACGCGGTTCTCTGGACTCCCACAGCATTCTACATGAGCTTCTTTCATGGTACTGCAACAGGAATTTTAGGGGAACATACCCAGGCTTAGGGATTTTTTAGAATTGGGATCCATGGGAAAAGCTGGGGCTGCAGACTGGGAGAAGGTACATTTCCATAACACAAGAAAGCCAGGTACAGTTACATTTCCATAAGACAAGGAGACAGCAACAGGCATATTTCCATAAGATGAGGGAACTGGAAGTAGCCAAGAAAGGTCTATATTTACAAAATAAAGAGAAGGAAGCCCTTCCTCCAGAAAAAGAGGAAGAAAGCCCAAAGGGTAGAGGGAAACAATAAGGAAGGAGGAGAACCTCACATGTCTAATGTGAGGTTCAACCTTTGAGCCCAGGAGTTACTATAGTAACCAGTTTAAGGAAATAGTGACCAATCAGGGGGGATATCAAGGCACCAGATCTGCAGCCTTTATAAGCCATGGGGAAAAAGAACTCTGTGGGACTCTTCCCCCTCCCCATGTGGGAGTCAGTTCAGGGACTCTTTCCCCCCCCCCACATGGGAGTCAGTTCAGGGACCCTTCTCCCCCTCCCTACATGGGAGTCCATTCTGTGGGATTCTCCCCGCTTCCCATGTGGGAGTCCATTCTGTGGGACTCTGTACTTGTTCTTCAATAAATCTCCACCTTTGCTATACCACTTTCTGTCCGTTGATTCAGTCTTCAGTTCTGGCAGACAAAGAATCTGGGTTCCAGTGCAAAAATTCGGTATCAGTACTGTGGTACTTCCTTGCAGTTTTTGTGCGTCTGATAGACTTTAAGGTATTGGAAGACAGGTGTCTTGCCTTGCTCATCTTTGTATTCCTGGCAACTACAACAATACCTCTCACAGGTGCACATTTATTGCAAGATAACACCAATACCCAATAAACATATCCTATCTAATAAAAGGGTAATATGCAAATTAACCATCACTCTGTCACAAAGATGGCAGCACCCATAGCGGCCAGGGTGCTGGATGCTGGCGGCATCACCTCGGCAATGAGCTCCAGTGTCCTGTGCGCCCCAGCCTGTGGAGGGAGGGAAGGCAGGCAGGCAGGCTTCTGGCCAGAGGCCGGCTGGGGTGCAGGATGCTGGAGTTGTTGCAGACTGGGCTGAGGGACCCCCCCCCCACCACCATGTGCACGAATTTCGTGTACCGGGCCTCTAGTATACTAGTAAAGATACTCAAATGCTAACATAAAGAAATGCAAATTAAAGCAAAAGGGCATTTTATTTTTGTAGCTCAATATGAGAATAGTTTATAACACTGAGTGTTTTCTAGAATGGGAGAAAAAGGATTCTCATACTTTGTTAGTTGGTGTAAAAATTAGTACAATTTTTGGTAAGCTTTTGTCAATGTCCACCAAAATTTCAAGTGTATACTCTTCTTATAGTCATTTGTCCTTCAGAAATACCCCAAGAGGATACAAATATAAGTGTATAAGGATGTGTATTATGGTATTATTTGAAAACTTCCTTGCTGCCCTTAATAGAAAAGTTTAAATTGGGTGAATATTCATATGTCAGAATACACACCAGACAGCTGAATATGGTGTATTCAACTGTTTAAGAAAAACAACATTCTTGTTCTGAAATGGAAAAATATCCCCATGAGTGGAAATTTCTAACAAGTTATGCAAGAAACTGATAATGGTGGTCACCTCTGGGGTTGGGGCAAGAGAAAACTTTCCATTTTACATTCATTAATATAGGAATGATTTCAAAACAATCATGCATTATTTTAATAATAATTATGCAAAGCATATGGAATTCAATTAATGACATTCTTTTTATTCCATAAAATGTCTGGCTCATTTAATGTCTATTCCCTACCCAATCACCTATAACGTTTCTTTTGTTTATTGTTGTTGTTGTTTTTGTATGTTGTTTGTTCGTTTTCGCCTATAACATTTAAGAGGAATTGTGGTGTTCAGACAGAACATTACAGGACTTCGGGTCAGAGAAATCAAGAGTTTTGTTGTCAGAAGTGTTCAACTGTGGCCTGATATTTTCCTCTCCTATGAAATAACATAAATGGCAAAAATGAAAGTTTTGTTGTCAGATCCACTATTTATATAAACTTATGGACATTATATCTATCAAGCTTCTTGTTTCATCATCTGCAAAATAGCATCTACCTCACAGGAAAACTGAGGCGGGTGTCAGTGAATCATAAGCATGAAACATAGAACTAGCACCTGGCACAAAGTAGGCCCCTAACAATAGACTCCTTGTGCTCTTTTTCTCCCAATCACTTCACCATTTATTACCCTTCTCCCCATGAGTGGCACTTGGAGACTGAAAAATAGAAAACCTACTTAATTTTGCTCCTTATCGAGGAGCACAGAAAAGATCTGGAATCTGTGAAGGAGGACAAAGAAACAACAGGCTGTAGAGAGGTTCTTGGATCCCCGGTGGATTTCATTGTTTCCAACAGTGGACAACAGAGCCTGTTTGCGTTCTAGCTGAGAAAGTGAAGGGTGGTAGATCATCCTCAGCTAGGGTACCCAACTCGTCTTGGTTTGAGCACTGACCAGTCTGCATTCCAGTAAACCCCCCACATCCAAGGCACACCAGGAAGGTTGGTCACCCTATAACTTTGCTGACTTGCCTGATACACACTACTCCCCCCACCCCCTAAACCTGGCTTCACCTGGGCTCATTCTGGGCCTCCTGGAGGCACTTTTCCCAGGAAAAGGCAGGCAGTGCATCCCAGCCCAGTGAGACCCCACCCAGCCGGCAGGCTTTCCCAGAAGGGCAGCAGAAATGGCTTTCTGAAGCCACGCAGGGTGCCCAGGCCTCGTTTGCATGTGAATGCCCTTTCAGGGCAGTGATTTCCCTGCTGGCTGGGAGCTCTGGGAACAGACAGGAAGGTTTGTGTTCACTGCTGAATGCGCAGCATTCTTTCTGCTCTGCTTTGCTATCTGTCACCTCGAATGGTGAGGGTTAGACAAACAGTTCTCTGAACTGTTAAAAGGAAGACTACCCCTGCCCGAACAAGACAGATTTGAATTTTCTCATCCCAGGGATAAGGATAAAGAGACTAGACTTTGGCCTTCAAGTCCAAGTCCAGTGCCTATTGAGAGATTGAAAGTGAACTCACTTTTCCTGAAAAATGGCCACCAAATTAAATGAAAAAAAGGCTTTGTTTAGGTTCAGGTTTGCTTTTTAGTTTCTCGCAAGCCTTGCTTCGATGCGCCCCTACTGTCCAGGTCAGCAACCAGAAAGCGCCTCACTTCACAGCTGGGCTTCAGCCTGGCTTTTGGGGCTGAAGGCAGCCCCGAGTTACCCCATGACAAACCTTAGTCAGCATGCAGAACAGACAATTGGTTCTTTGAAAATCAACTGGAAAGCCAGCATTCCCGTGCCTACAGCGGGGCAAAGGGGGAAGGGGGGCCGAGTGCACTTATAGGCTATTAAAACATCCATCACAGAGTCCTTTGCTACAATGGGCACCTCCAGGAAAGCCAAGAGCCAAAGCAGAACAAGGGCTTGTTCTGGATTCAGCAGCATCTCTAAAAACTCCGGCTCCTGCACTCCGGGCCCAGTTGGATGGGAAGGAAGCATCCTTTGTGTCCACAGATCCTTCATGACTATCAGGTCTTCCTGTGTTGACCAGGGATATTCTCTGCCTGCCACCAAGCAAGAGTGGTGTTTTACTTAAAGATACTGCGTTATGGGGAGCAGACAGCCTGTCACTACTTAGCAGCCACAGGACACTGTGCACGCAGCCCTGTTGTTTTTATTAAAGGGGTTGTCAGGATCTATAATTCACACATCATTAACTGCTTCATTAAGACAGCAGCCCTGTGGCTGTTTGAAGGCCACGCAAGTAAACACTCTCCTTGCCTGAGCCAGGGAGGCCGCCCCCCACCCCGATAAAGGGGAGCGCCTCAAGAAGGGCTGTTTTCTAGGAAAAAGCTTTTTCAAACTCTGGCGCAGAAATGTGTAAAACATATTCACTTAAAACCGATTTAAGTTAAAAGCATTGCTTTGCAATGAGCTGCGCAGTGCCACATCATCCATCAAAATTGAAGCCGTCGCAGGCTGCAATGTGTGGTTACTTAAGCATTTTCATATGCCGTAGCCTTTTTACTGGAATGAAAAGCAAGGCCATGAAATAACACAGAAGGGAAAACATCCAAAAATTTGTACATGGCCCATGACATTGGTATTCCTCTAACATGGGTTTTTCTAAGCATCATTTACATAAACAATGGAGCTGAATCCTGAATTCCTTCAGCATGCCTGAGTTTTCAGCAGTAGTATACAGATCTTGAAATGCACTGGGGGGTGGGGAGGCTCTGGTTTCCCAGGGAAATTATACCATTGGTCTGTTTCCTCAAAATAAATAAATGTGCCATATGAAAGCAGCCAGCCAGGCCCAGATCAAACAGAGAAATAGCTAAAGACCTCTTTGGACCAGCCCACACAGTTGCTATAGAGACCAGCATTTTCCAAACTTGGCCCTAATGGGTTTTTCAGACCCTTTCCATTGGGTTCTATATATTGGGCTTCCTCTGAAGTTTTTGAAGAAAGGATTCTGGTACTAAAACAAGTTAGAAACACTATGATTGGACTGACTTAATTTTTTGATCCAATCAAACCCTTCCTGTCCTTATTGCCATTTTCCTCAGAGATCTTCTTGATAACTGGCTAAGTAAACTATACTAGAATAGAGCCAACACAAAATGTGATTATGCTTTCTGGGTAGTGTTTGCATTTTTACTTAGGTGTTTAACCTCCTAACCAAAAAGGGTTAATAGCAGGACTACTTGGCAAAATATTTTTGCATAGGAAAAGGGGATGGAAGAGGTCTGAGCTTAGTCACACCACTTTAGCCGTTGCCAACAATGATTATCCAAGTGTGGTACTCAGACCAGCCTCACCTGGCAATTTGTTAGAAATGCAAATTCTCAGACCCACTAAATAGAAATTCTGAGGTTGAGGCCCAGTGATCTGTTTTAACCAGCCCTCCAGGTGGATGGATGCAAAAGTTTGAGAACCACTGTCCTCAATTGGGTGTTCGAAGATGGATTGTCTAGAAGCAGAGCCTGAAATGGGGATTCTTATGAAAGTGATGCGTTAAAGACATGCTCTTAGAGAAGCATGTAAGAAAGGGAGTAGAGCAAGATAAATAAGGGGGAAGAGCCAGGCAAGCTTGTGGGCACAGGGAAAGGCTAGCCTTGGCCGATTCACAGGAAGAGGGCTCTGGAACAAACCACACAGCAGCGTTATCACCTCTTAATGTCAAGGGTTATTCTTTGTTGTAGCTTTTTCTTAGGCACCGAGTGTGGGGAGGAGCGAAGTTCTCTGGAAAAGGGGAAGCTGTTTTTTTGTTTGTTTGTTTTTATGTGTATGTGTTTTTCATTGATTTTAGAAAGAGAGAGGAAGGGAGGGAGGAGAGAGGGAGAGAAACATAGATGTGAGAAACAATGATCAGCTGCCTCCTGCACACTCCCTACTGGGGATTGAGCTAGTAATCTGGGCATGTGCCCTGACCCAGAATGGAACTGATGACCATTTGGTACATGGGATGCCTCTCAATCAACTGAGCCACACCAGCCAGGATGGGAAGCTGATTTTCATTAGTGGACAACAATCACAGTAGCTGAGGGTGGGAGATTTGGGTGAGTCACCAGAGGTACTGCTCCAAATGTATAAAGTTGTTAGGGGCAGAAATAGAATATTCGGGACCTTATATTGTAAGAAATATTAATATTGTAAGAAATATTAATCATGCTCTGTTAACCATGATCATTTTCTACTGATTAAAAAAAGCACATTCTAACCTGGCTGGGAGTTGCAGGTGGGACCTGGGAGCTCACCTGGAAATGTGGCCAATCCCCCCCAAATCCAGGAGCTGCCTATTATCATGGAAAGATTAACAATCTTGTTGCAGAAACCAGAGCCTCCAGCCCTTTGCGTATCCACAGGCCTTTGCAAATCTCCAGCCTGCATTATCTGTTAACTGCCCATTTGGCATACCCTTTTGCCTACTTCCCATGTAATCTTTGTCCTTCTACCCAATATAAGCAGCTGGCTTATGGTGGGGGGCAGAGCAGATTTTTGTGGATGACCTGCTGCCCTCCCATGATGCTGGCAGTATTGGAATAAAGGCTCATATATGATTCAACCCTGTCTCTGCTTAATTGACTCAAGTGGTGACAGGCAGCACAGACCCACTGATTGTCTAGTTACAAAGTCAGCTTCAAAAATAGACAGGCTTCACTCCCTTTACTGTGGATCAGCTGGAGAACTCACCTACATGGTCTCAGTACCCAAGACAATGTTGGACATGCAAATATGAAGCAGAAAACATCTTACTCTCCAGTCTACCCTAAATAGGCACCAGGACCCTCATTCACCTCAGTCGTCCTTGAATAATATTAATACTGAAATGAAGTTTGAGAACATGAAGGCAGCAGCCTCCAAAATATGTCAGAGAGTCTCTAGTTCCATACAAAGTGGGTTTTGGATGTCCCAGATCTATTTCTCCTTTTTAAAGTAAGAGCACTCTGATTTCCCTTGGGGTGCACACTCCTTCCCCAATTTGTGCTGGTCTTTGAAAATCATGTGCCCTTATCTTCTGCTAGGCAATGTGTGGGCACGTGGCTCAGTCTGCGTGGACTGGTTGGTTTCCTTGAAATCAAAATTCTGAAGGGAGTGACATGACTGAGTGTAGTCAGACCACATTCATAGCAGCAACTGCCTCTTAAAGAAACCCTTTATCAGCTCCTGCTACCAAGGCCCCCAGAAGGACTTTCTGAGTACAATTATTCTTCATTCCTTTAAACCTTGCAGCCCCATATTCTGCCAATAAATTCGCTTTTGCTCACAACCAAAGAACCCTGACTGACATTGGTTTTCAAGTTCCTTGAGCTTAAAGGTCGTGTGTTTTTTTTTTTAATGTTATTAAATCTTGTTCCTGTTATTATTATTGCATAACAAACTACTCTAAAACTTGGTGGTATAAAATAGTTCTTTTGATATACCCAAAGATTTTATGTGTCAGGACACAGCAGGGAATAATTGTCTCTGCTCCAAAATATCCAGGACCTCATCTTAAAAATAAATATCAAATGCCTGAGGGGGATGGAAGGGCTACATCAGAGTTGGAAGCTAGAATCTACAGGAATATTCTCTTATGTGTCAGGCAACTGAACTTGGATGACTCAGAGGTTTAATTCAGGGGGGCTGTCGACATCAGCACCTTCCTACATAAGGCCTTTCCATGTGGCCTGGGCGTACTCATGGCAGGGAAGCCTCAGAGTAGCTGAACTTCTCACACGATGGCTCATGACTCCAAAGCAAAAATCTCAGGGAACAAAATGGAAGCTGATTACCTTTCATGACTTGGTCTTAGAAATCAAAAGTTTCCATTTTGATGCATTATTGATTATAGATAAGCCATAGGTCTAGTCCAGATTCAAGAGGATAGGATCTAGATCCTACCTCTGGATGGGATAAAGTCAAAGAATTTGTTGACATGTTTTAAAACAGCTATCAACACATAAAGCATGTAAATTCCCTTAATCATAAGTGTACAGCTGGATAAAGTTTTACATGTGTACTCATGCACACACTACTATCAGAACATTCCTCAACACCCTAAAAGGTTGCCTTATATCCCTTCTCACATCCCCTCAAGGGGCAATCATTGTTCTGACTTCTATGGCCATCAGTTAATTTTGCCTATTCTTAACTCCATTAAACCTGAATCATACAATTTGCTCTTACATCTGGCCTGTGTGTGTGTGTGTGTGTGTGTGTACATCAAATCTGTGAGAGTCACCCATGTTGTTACATCAGTAGCATTCCATTACATGACTATTCCACGATTTATTTATACATTCTCTTGTTTTCTCTTGTTGATGGACATTTGAATTATTTTGGTTTGGGGCAGTTGTGAATAAAGCTGTTATCTCTATTAGATCATTTTAATAACAAAAAATGTCAATGAACCCCCTCCATGTTCTAGTAGCTATTGATTTTAAAAGTATATAATGCTAAAAAGCATCTTTTATTTCTTAAAGGTATTTTTATTTGATTTCAGAGAGGAAGGGAGAGGGGGAGAGGTAGAAACATCAATGATGAGAGAGAATCATTAATCTGCTGCCTCCTGCACGCCCCACACTAGGGATCCAGCCTGCAACCCAGACATGTGCCCTGGCCAGGAACCGAACCATGACCTCCTGGTTCATAGGTCAATGCTCAACCACTGAGCCACGCCAGCCAGACTAAAATGCAACTTTTAAACCCAGTTGCACTTCTAAAGAAATTTCTACTAATATCTTCTAATAGCATGTACATGCATTTATAATAGGACATTTGTACATGAAATTATTCTTCTTACTAAGAACTCTTAAGGCCGACATGGATTCATGGACCCCTTGACAAATAACCGGTGTTCCCCACCCCTTCAGCCAGAGGTATGTGTCTCTCAGGACAGGAATAACTGCTAAATGGAATCCAACTTTTGGATCTTTTAAATAAGTTGTGTGCTAAAATTTGAATGCCCCTTTCATGGCTCCAGAGCCACAAGCCACCAGAAAACAGAGTTTGTAATCACCATTCTCCTGTTATGCTTTCCAGCTTCCCACCAAGGCACACATTTTTATCCCAGTGGGACATGTAAGCCCAGCTTCTTCTCTGCCACATGGAATTATACATGGCAAACATGGCTGCTTCTGCAATTTTGATAATGAGATTGACTTTTTTAATTCTTGATTTCAGAGAGGAAGGGAGAGGGAGAGAGAGATAGAAACATCAATGATGAGCCTGCTGACATGGCTCAGTGGTTGAACATCGACCCATGAACTAGGAGGTCACAGTTCAATTCCCAGTCAGGGCACATGCCTAGCTTATGGGCTCAATCCTTAGTGTGGGACATGCAGAAGGCAGCCAATCAATGATTCTCTCTCATCATTGATGTTTCTATTTCTATCTCTATCCCTCTCCCTTCCTCTCTGAAATCAATAAAAATATTTTTTTAAAAAAAAGAATCATAAATGATGAGAGAGAATCATTGATAGGCTGCCTCCTGCATGTTCCACAGTGGGGATCAATCCCAAAACCTGGGCATGTTTCCAGATCAGGAATCGAACATGACCTCCTGTTTCATAGGTGGAAGCTCAATCACTGAGCTGCACTGGCCAGGCAAAACTGACTTTCATTTTGAATGAAATTGAACGTACTTCATTTGAGTTGCAGTAAACCAAATCAGGCATCCATGTTGGAATTATTTTTTTCAGAATGACTTTCCAGTTTTCAGAAAGGCTCTTGGAGTCGCCCACATTTCTCACTGCTTACTCTTCTGTTGAGATCAATTCCAGCTGAATCACTGAGCTGAAGATGGATTCTCTGGGCTGTTTCCTCTCTAATGTTGTCCCAGCCTTCCATTTCTCACTGCCTTCCAGGCTTTTATCCTTGAATTGAATTGTTCTGGAGATACTCACCTTTCACCCAGAGACCAAACAACAACAAAACCCTGTAGGAACCAACCCTGATCACATCTCCTCAAGTTTTGCTTTATCATGGTTATAATCACTTAGAACCGTGGTCGGCAAACTGTGGCTCATGAGCCACATGCGGCTCTTTGGCCCCTTGAGTGTGGCTCTTCCACAAAATACCATGGCCTGGGCGAGTCTATTTTGAAGAAGTGGCATTAGAAGAAGTTTAAGTTTAAAAAATTTGGCTCTCAAAAGAAATTTCAATCGTTGTACTGTTGATATTTGGCTCTGTTGACTAATGAGTTTGCCGACCATTGACTTAAAAGGAGGATAGAAAGAAAATGTATAGAATGTTTTATGGGACTGCACACAAAGAATGCAAAAATAAAATGGATGATGTTGTATTGTATACTTTGATATTAACCTTGGAGTGCCAGGAAGAACTTAACTGATGATACACCAAAGTTGAATTGCGCAAACTCATTCATTTTTGTTTTGCTGCTAATCTGAACACCATGTTGGTTGCACAAAGTCAGTCTTAGGGTACATGTATTGTCAGTCGTGATATTATACAGTCTTTTGTGGTGAGAGGTGAAGAACCTCTATCAATTATTTTTAAAGTAAATATATCTAAATTTACAAGTTTTAAAGTCCTCCCCTTCAGTTTCTATTGGCATGTGCAGATGACTGATATGGTTATCTCTTTCTCATTAATCATTTTGTGGCTGGTCTATGTTATCATAGTCTCCAGGGAAACCATTATTCTATATACATTTTTTTAAGTCTAGTGATTTCTTGGGGGGGCGCGGTTTGGGGCTGGGTTCTAATCAGGAAAAAAACATCTTTGCTGACAATAAAATGCTGATAATGACTTCACTTTTCCTCTTTCGTATATAGGTCACAAATTATAATAGAGCTTTGCTAGAATTCATCAAAATATGCATACTACAAAATTGCAGCTGGTGCAAAGGTATCATTAACCTTCATTTACAAACAACGACTGTGTTCCCCTCTCCCCAATCACCTCAAGTCACTCCACTTTATTTTCATGAGTAGGCCCTTCATCTTCTGCTGATACATTTCTGTTAAGCGAGTTCTGACAAGAGGAGATTACTGAAAATCTCCTTATTTTTCTTTTAAAGGACCTCGTAGATGATTACTGTAGGTGCTCATCAGAAAATAAAGTATGAGCACATTGTAATATTTGCCACTATTGGCCAAAGGTTGGAATCTGACCTAATTATCTACCAATTAAACTTTCTCACTGGAATTTTTTCATAAAAAGAGATTGGGCTACTGCCCAACTCCAAACCTGCCACCACTACTACCACCACCAACACATACACACACACACACACACACACACACACACACACCACTGTCCTCAGTCTGACCCTAGAAATATCATTCCTCCAAAAAAGAGATGTAAGTCTAACAACATTATTTATGCAGTTAGGTGGCCCTTTGTCTGGAGGAGTAGCCCAGAGTATGTTAATTCTGTTTCCTGATAAACTGATTCACCCATTTTTGTGTTGGAAAAGAATCTTTATAGTGTGGAAAATGTAACTTGATATCCCTATCAGTTGGCAGCTCTGGGCTTAATTGCTGCTGCCTGATGCCTGTACCAAATATACAGTTATGTTGATTTTGAAGGTTTTTCAAAATGCTTAGCAATTGCACAAAGATACTTGGTTATAAGTATCAAGGAAGCTATTCCAAATCTATAAATAATAGAATGTAACACCTCTGCCTTGTACCAACAAGATAGAGATTACCTGAGGCTAATTTGCACATTTTGAAAAGATTTGTAGGTCTTGATACTTCAAAGATTTATTCTTTCGATAGGCCTATTTTTATACTCAATGTAATATAACTTTACATGCTTAGAAAGAGACTATAAGAAATCTATATTAAGCAGTAAATAGGAATACCTTTATTTTTTCCTATGTGATAGTTTTACTCCCTAACTAAAAATCTCCTTAGGCATCTTGAAGTTTGAATCTTAATATGTATTTTTATGTCCCATAAACTCTTTATTTTTTTAAATGTATTTTATTAATTTTTTTACAGAGAGGACGGGAGAGGGATAGAGAGTTAGAAACATCAATGAGAGAATAACATCCATCAGCTGCCTCCTGCACACTCCCTACTGGGTGTGTGCCCACAACCAAGGTACATGCCCTCGATTGAAATTGAACCTGGGACCCTTGAGTCCACAGGGCGATGCTCTATCCACTTAGCCAAACCAGTTAGGGCTGTCCCATAAACTCTTTAGCCCAATATTATAGCCCAGATGAATTCTCCACAGCAAGTTTTTGATTGTGTGGATGCTGGTTCTGATACTTCTAAGACCAGATGGCAATTAGACCTTTCCTGCCTCTTTGCCAAATTTCCTTACCTTCCTTACCTACTTATTTTTCAAACTCTTCTTCAAAACTCAGCATATATAGCCATAGGGAAACAGAGCCACTAGCAACATTTTCAACCAATGCATAAAAAACAATTTTAATGACAGGAAAACGCTCATTAAATAATGTTAATCACTGATGTCAGGATATAAAACTATTTCATTTGCAAACCAGTCCAAGTTTCCACTCTGTTGTACTGCCCCACCAAAACCCAGAGGAAGGGCTCAGAGCTGACTGGTGAGGTACCATCAGTGACAGGCCTAAGGTTGGAATCTGACCTAACTATCTACCAATTAAACTTTCTCTCTCACTGGAATTTTTTCTACTTCCTCTTTAAATGTTTTTATTTTTAAATTTACATAAAGTCATTCTTTTTAGTATACAATTCTATAAGTTTTGACAAATGCAAACAGCCAAGTCACTACCACATGATCAGGCTATAGAACATTTTCACTATCCTCACTACACTAAAATGATACCCATTTGTAGGCAAACAATGTCTTTATCCCTAGCTCCTGCCAACCACAGATTTGTTCTACATTCCTATAGCTTTGACTTTCTGAGAATGCTATCTAAGCAGAATCCTGGTGTGTCAAACAACGACTGTGCTCATCAGAAAATAAAGTATGAGCACATTGTAATATTTGCAACTATATTTGCCATTATAATACTTGCCACTTTTGAATCTGGCTTATTTCACTTAGCATAATGCATTTGCGATTCTTTCATCTTGTTGCATATATCAATAGTTCATCCCCTTTTATTACTAAGTAGTATTCTGTTGTATGGATGTACCACAATTTGTTTATGCATCCCAGTTGAGAGACATTTTGGTTGTTTCCAGGTTGAGGAAATTATGAATAAAGCTGCTACAAACATTTTTTAGAGATATTTTTTCATTTCATTTGGGTAGATATCTATAAGTGGAATTTCTGAATCATATGGGAAGTATATATTTAACTGTATAAGAAACTGTTTTTCAAAGTAGCTGCACATATTTCACATTCTCACCAGCATATATGAGGTGTCAAGGAGCTGTATTTCGTTAACTGTTTTAAATAAATATGTAAGGATATCTCATTGTAGTTTTGACTTACAATTAATAATGCTGAGCATCTTTTGGGGTGTTTTTCATCTGTATATACTGTTTGGTAAAGCATCTTCAAAACTTTTGTCTATATTCTAATTATAGTGTTTGCTTTTTTTATCATTGAGTTTTGAGAGGTTTTTATATATTCTGAACACAGGTCTTTGTAGGTATATGTTTTGCAGATATTTTCTCCCAGTGTGTGGCTTGTCTTTTCATTCTCTTAACAGTGTCTTTTGCAGAAAATATTTTTAATATTGATGAAGTCCTAATTTATAAATTTATTTTGTTTTATGAATTGTGATTTTGGTATCATACCTAAATACTCTTTGCCTAACCCAAGGTCATGAAGATTTCTCTCCTATGGATTCTTCTGAAAGTTTTATATTTTACCTTTAGATCTATGATCCATTTCTGATTAATTTATTTAAAAGGTATCTTATTGGAATTTGAACTAAGAGGCCTAGAGGAAGCTGTCAGTTGGTGGAGGATTTCTAAATGAATGTTTCTGATGAAAATTTGGGGATGGCTGCCATGCCCAAGCACACAAAGGAGCAAAAAGAAGCAAAGATGAGAGAAATTGTGTGACCTCTGAGAGGTGGTAAGTATAAACTAGCATCTTGAATTTCCCATTCTACTTGCCCCAAGTCCTATCTCTTCTTTTTGTCTGGTCTGTGGATATCTATTAGATTGCCTTTGGGATCCCTAATTGATCCCTTACCCTCTGAGTTAGCCTCAGTGGGTTTCTGATCTTTGCTAACAAATGAACTTTGACAGGAACAACTCTACACCCAGTATGATGATCTTAACTGAGTGTCTGTTCACACAGGTGCATGTGTGTGCATGTGTGTGTATATGTGTAAATAACTTTAAATAGTACAACTCAAGTGTATGGAGAGAAAAAAAATGTAATTTCTTTATTTTGTCTATGGATGCCATGTTCTGGCACCTAGATGTCATTGGCTGAAAACACATTAACTAAATATCCTGTCAGATTTAACATTTAGTCTTACAAACTAAACTACTGGAAAAAATGCTAATCTCTCAGGTAACCTCCCACTCACTCAGCTTCTCTGCAAAAAGTACAACTAATTATAAGGCTCATTGACCTCGTGGCAGAAGAGACAGCCAAATTCTTCCAGATCCTTGTCCTTCTGTGTCTCAGGAGCAATGACCTGACTACCTGGGTGCTACTTGCCCCAGTGCCATTCAAAGCATGTATCTGGAGCTGGTGGAGCAGGTGACTGGTCCCTCTCAGCTTGCACACCTGGAGTTCTAGACCCCTCCCAGGTCTTATGAGTCCCACTGAGTCCCAGCTTGAGCTGTCAGCTCTACATCTTCTGTGACAGAGGCCCCTTGCCACCAGTGTGATGACCCCATTCAACAATGTCTCCACTTACTCTAAACTACTGGGTCCTGCTTTGTCATGTTGGAACCAAGGACAGCTCCAAAGAGAGAACCTTAGGCCCTCTTTTTGCCAGAACTTGTTGTACATACATTAATTTTTGCTGTAGATTCACTTCTGGTTGATCTGAGGTAGCCACCCTGGCAACCTCCTCTTATACTCCCAAATGGACATTAAAAGGGGGAAGTGAGCAAGAACCCTGTTGCTGTTAACTTCACTTTTCTAACTCACCATGGGACACTCTTCTGATCACTTTTGTCTCCCTTCTCTCGCCTACTTTCCTTTCCTTCTTTCCCCTAAACAATCTGGGGCTGGAAGAGAAACTCCCTATGTCCGGGTCAGTAAGTGTGGACATTGACATACTAAACTAAGGAGACAAAGAAATTTAGAAATTTCATTCTCAAAGCAATATCCTGGTTTTCAAGACTACTGACTTGCTGCAAAATCTTATTTTTGAATGTGAAAAGTTGAGCATTAACACACCTTTCCTGTCTGCATTCATGGCAGATGGATAGATGGGTGCCTCAGGCAGAGGAGGACAAGGTCAAGTGCTTCAGAAAATAAAAGAAACCACATCAAACCACTTAAAATGATTATCACCACCACACTCCCCTTAGAGCAACACGTACTCGTGCCCATGCATACACATACACACACACACACACACACACACACACACACACACACACACACAATCATGTATCTCACGGTCTGGACAAACTGGCCTTCTTATTCCCAATTTAAAGCTCATCTCAGCACAGACTTCCAAAGCTACAAATGCACTCCCACAGAGACCTTGAAATGTTATTTCTTCATTGAAAGTATTTTGAAGAACAGACAAAAGGATTATATTCCATGACATATAAGAAAACATCCTTCATTTCTTCTTCATCCGCCTATCTCCCCAGTGTTGGCATGATAGCTACCAGTATTTCCCCATTATCTCCCATTTTCCTCAAATTTTAGCCACTGCTATGTTGTTTCAAGGGTATCTTCTCACTCTCACACGCCTCACCTTCTCACTCTCAGACCCCCCCCCCCCATTGTCTGTTTCTAGAGTATAATTTGGAGTGCACATTCTCATGTACTAGTAAATCCATACAGCCATCCTTGGCTCCTCCCCATTCTCTTCATCTCCCACTAACCCAAACAGCACATTAAGGGCCTGGAGCCAATCATGGTGTCTTCTTTGGACAGTTGAGGAAGGACAGAATAGGACATGTTACAATATTAAAATCTTTGCCTGATTATACATATGTATGGGCACACGTATACACACACAGGAGCAAATACACATATAGAAAATTCCTAAGGAAAACACATCAAATTATTGATTATAGTCATCTCTGGATGGTAGGATTATAACTAATTATTTTCTTCTTTATACTTCTTTTGATTTTCATAAAATTTAATGCTATGCATTTATTCCTTCCATAATAAGGGAAAAAATCAAAAATTTTCACAACTCAGCTGAAGTCTTACTAGCACTTCCTCTAAGAAATCTGCTGTATTAACCTCCCCCATCTGAATCCCTAGAAATAAAATCAATTCATTAAATCAATTCAGCTAATTTATTGAGACTAGCTATATGGCAGTCTTCATGCAGGGTGTGTAGGTCCAATACCCAACAAGTCCAATACACAGAGAGGATATTCAAAATATTTAGCAATCTTTATGGCCCATGTAACAGCTACACCAAATGGCTCTAGGCCAGTGGTTGGCAAACTCATTAGTCAACAGAGCCAAATATCAACAGTACAATGATTGAAATTTCTTTTGAGAGACAAATTTTTTAAACTTAAACTTCTTCTAACGCCACTTCAAAATAGACTCGCCCAGGCCGTGGTATTTTGTGGAAGAGCCATATTCAAGGGGCCAAAGAGCCGCATGTGGCTCGCGAGCCACAGTTTGCCAACCACGGCTCTAGGCCATAGTGCTCAAGCCTATCTTGAGGCCCCTACTATGCCTTCAGTTGAAGCTGGGGCATCTGGGCAGAAGGGACACTCTGAGGTCATTCACCATCTGGAACAGAGTATTTCAATATTTGTATAACTGGAATGGTTGTACAAGTGTGTTAGCTGCATTTCAGCCCTGCTCTTGTGTCCTGCTCTTACAGTGAGGTCATAACTACACAGGATGGTCACTGTGATGGAAGAACAAGTAAAGGAGCTGTAGCTGCGTCCTGCACACCCCTTCCTGGGGACCGAGCCCACAACCCAGGCATGTGCTCTCACTGGGAATCAAACCAGGGACCTCTCAGTACGTGGGCCCATGATCAACCACTAAGCCACACCAGCTGGGCTGAACATGTATTCTTTATTCAAGTGCCTACCTGGTAAAGAGCCTGGCACATGCCAGGCATCCAACAAACATCTGTTGAATAAATGAATGAACTTTGAAGATTATGATTCCCCATCTTGAAAAAAAAACCAGTTCTGCCAAATGGGGTTCCCTGAGGAATAACACAAAGAATTCTGGATGAGAAACATTTGCCAAGATACAATATTCTGTTGGAGACTTGCTTGGGAACAAGAAATAGTGCTGAGAGATGATGCATCAGAAGGACACAGGACAGTGTGGAAGGAACCAGAAAAAAATCAGGGGGGCAAGTAAGGGGAAACAAAGCAAAAGAATTGCTTATTATTGTACATGGAACCACTTTTCCACTTCAAAGGCTTCACCTTGGGTCCATAGCAGACCCTGCTGGAACGAACACGAACACACACACACACACACACACACACACACACACACACACCCTGTCCCAAAGTGAAGGTGAGTTTTAAGTCCTCAGTAGCATATTGAAATCTAGGTGTAGTAAACTGTGTGGAGTAAAAACAGATGTAGACAAAAACAGGAAGTCCAGCTGCTTGATTATTCAAGGGGCCTTTCCACTTCACTGGGGCAGGGTGCTGGAGGAGCTGCTCCTAGGAGCTGCTGCCGTCCACACTCCAGGGTTGGTGCAAGATTTTCACACCCTCCTCATTTGCTTTACACCCTGCAGAGCCCTCTGAAGTGCCTGTGTATGTGCCCTGCTTTCTGGAACCCGAGAGAGGTGCACCCTCATTAAAATAGATGGAAACTGCCAGATTTCATGACTAGAGTCCTTCCCACTAAGGTCCTGGCATTTCTAAGATACATAAAGAACAGGTATCTAAAAACTATTCTTTAGAAAATCCACCTATTATGATTTCCTACTTGGGTGGCTATGTTCCATTCAGAAGGCTAGCCTTGTGATCAAGCCTGGACTGCAACTTCCCTGAAGTGAGCTACAGCCAGTGCATGGACCACTCTGTGAGCCCCCTTCACTCATGTGGATTTTCATTCAGAGCACTTCAAAGTTCCAAAAGAGGGGTGAAAAAAACGAAAACACCTGTCATGTCTAAATCCAGTATCATCTTACTGTCAAAGTCATCAAATCCAATGAACTGTTACTCCCTTATTATTTTAATCAACAAATCTAATTCTCTAAAGGATTTGCAGTGGAAAAAAATAAAATTATGCATAAAAACAAATAAATGGTAAGACAGTGATAAAGTACCTCCTCCATACTCTCCTTAATAGCTACCCTAAACTTCTTTCTCCTAATTCTCATCCTCTCTTTTTCTGGACTCTTCTTCTGTCTTCTGATCTCCTTTATCCTAAATATAAGCATCCCTAAGACTTCTGAATTTTGGATTCGTGATCTGTAAAATGATCTCTGTACCACCTTCTTCTCAGGTTGCAACGAGAAGTAAATGCCAAGATGCATGTGGATCTCCCACAAGGGACAAGATGCAGAGTGGGAGTCTGATCAATGCCACCACCTGTCTTCCCTGGTCCTCTTCCTCCCTGTATTTCAAGGGAGTAAGAGATTCCTTTCTCCAGTAGTCATCCTTATACAGAATGGAGACTTGCGTTTCTGGTCTGGCTTTTCATATGACACCAAAACTAATACAGCTGCCTTTAGCTAAAACTGAACATAACCCTTCAAATCCACACATAAACAAAAATACTAAAATATCCCCACAGATCATCTCACTTTGCAGAGCCTCTTTTGCCCAAGGCCTCAAAATGAAATCTTATTCCACTTCTCTCTCCCCTTTGTGCTTTCCCAAATCCTGATGGTTACATCTGGCATATAGTGGGCCAATCTATGTAACTCCCTAATATTAACTTAGACCTCTTCCTCTCTCTGTGACTACCATATGCTCTTGAGGGCTACTTGTTTCCTACACCTTACTGCCAGGACCATCCTCCTCACACCACCAGGCAGAATGACAGCACCTCAAGTGTCAAAAATGTCTCCCTTCTGCCAATAACAACAAATCCCAACCCAGCTTTTACATCTGGTCTCTCCCAATCGATCCTATGCAATTCCCATGTCCCTGAATCTGACCTGGACTCTATGGGTCCAGTGCTTAATTGCACAACAAAGCTTTGGCTTACACTCTCTCTGGGAGCACCCTCCTTCCACTTGCCTGTCAATCCAAAACACATACGTTCTTCAAGTACCACACACGTTCTCGTAAAGCTTTTCCAGGGCAACTACATCTCAGCATGGGGTTTCCTTTCCTCTGAAACCCTTGATGCTCACCAACCGTCACACATCACACTTTCTCAGGTGTCCATTTAGTCCTAGCCTCAAATCCCAGAATACAAAATATAAGTGCACACACATATGTGCCTTCTAAACCCAATTCAGATTATTGTTTTATTTCTATCCCCTATAGTGCCTGGCACACATGATACAGATGATAGACATTCAATAAACCCATGTTGAACCTCTGAGTCCACTGCCAGCTACTACCTGATCCAGACAATGGTTAAATTGTGTAAGACTTGTGCTACTTCAGGTGTGTGAGACAAACTAGTTCACAAACACAGCATTAAGTAACACTAACTCACATAGTGAGAAAGTTACTCTATTTTCAATTCTTTCTCAGTCCTTCCAAATAAATCAAGGAGAAAATTTTCATTTGGCACCAAATATCCTTCCCACCTCTCTAAAACCAACATCTCCTTTTTGAGAGAGAGAGAGAGAGAGAGAGAGAGAGAGAGAGAGAGAGAGAGAGAGAGAATTTAGCAAATTTTGGGAAGATGGGTCCACACATGACTCAAGTGTGGAAAGACCCTGCTCTGAAAGATACTCTTACTAAACTTTATTTCTGAGGCCTGGTGATCACCTTTGACCTAGAGCCTTGAACATAATCAATGGATCAAAATCCCTCTCTCCGGCCCCCCAAATCATCACTTCACAGAGCCCCCTTCACCCCAGGCCTCAAAAGGTGACATCTTGTTTCACTTCTCTCTAGTTCTGGAGGGAAAATAGGGAACAGGAAGGAGAAGGTCTGGACAGTGAGTCTGAAAAAAAAAAAAAAGCCTGAGTTTCTTAAGCATGCAAGTCCTCTCTATAATATCGCCCATCCCAAGGCAAGCCTCCCACACCCTAGCCTCATAGCAACCCTTCTGCAGCTTGCCTCAGACCATTCCTCCGAGTCCCTCCAAGTAAAGGCACTCAGTAGCAGAAGAGGCAGGCCATCTGACTCATCCTAGACCCAATGTTATCCAAAGACATGTACAAGACTCAACATATCCAAGTTCATTATTATCTATTTATGGTTGAGCTATCTATAAAGTGGAGATGACAGCCACAATTTGGTGCTCTTCAATGTTCACAGAAACTAATCTACATTGCTGTTCAAAGGAGTTCCTAGGGAAATCAGACAAGGGAAATCACATGACACATTGCCAGGAATGTACCTAGGAAATAATTATACTGAAATTCCTTTGTTATCTATTAACATAAATTGCCGGACACTCTATCAGCATGGAGTATAAACAAGTGACCCTGATTTTTCAATTCTGCCATTCTAAAAGAGATAAGATAAAATAATAGATTCCTGTTGATGGAGAAGCAGACTCTTTGTGGTAAACAAAATAGTGCATCAGGTAAACCTTGTTATCATTCAATAAGGATTCAGGGGAGAGATTAATGGTTGAGGTTAGAATTCTAAGAGATTTATTCTAAAAAGAACTGGTAGGAGAGAAAAAATAACATGTAGAGAGAAAGATTGTTCCAAATGTTAGGAATGAGATTCAAAGGGAGCAGGTCAGGTTCAGGAGCAAATGAAGAGGATTATGGCAACAAGGCTAAGGAAGCAAGTCATCCAAACTGACTATCTTCAGGTCAAGGTTATACGAGCTAAGACACAATACTATAAACCATGTAAACACTAGCATAACAAGTGGATTATTTAATACATTTATTTATCTAATTAATATATAAAGACAATCAAAATTGGTACAGACAATTCTTTAGGGGCTTAATCACAAGAACAACAACAGCCTGTAATTATTGGAATCGAGAGTCTAGGTCAGTGGTCAGCAAACTCATTAGTCAACAGAGCGGCAAACCGCGGCTCGTGAGCCGCATGTGGCTCGCAAGCCGCAGTTTGCTGACCACTGCTTTAAACCAACCTTTTAGACTTTGCATTCGTGGAAGACTCGAGGTGGTCCCTAAGAAGGCCAGTAGTCCTGTCTGGTCTCCCAAAGACCTGGTTAACCCCACTGACGTTGACAAAACAGCCAGGGCAGAAGTGGAATGGCACCAGCTACTTTATATTTTGCATTTTATATTTTCAATAAAAACTGCACTCATGACTTTCAGAAAATATATGCACATACCACATGTGAACATGTTAGGGACAAATCAAAATCTTATTTAAAATAAGGCCATGGAAACCTTTCATTTGTTACCAATAAAGTTGCATTATAATAAAATCTAAATTCTGATTGATTGCACTCAAATATCACCCATATTATAAAATAAAGAACCTATTAATAGTAATAAAGACAACAGAGTTAGAATGGCAGTTGCTTATATGACATAACAGGCGTATCCCCAAGTCCTAAGTTATGCACTATATTTTGAAGTTTCTCCTCAATAAAAAGTCACAATTACAAATGCCAGAGTTTCAAGCTTTTGAGATCTGATTCAGCAAATACCACTTCAATGAGGCTGCTCTAGATTTTCATAAAGTTCATGATAGAAAAGCTTGTATTAACATTTATGGCAAACTATGCAACCGGGCAGCAAACATAAACCTCTAGGCCAGTGGTCGGCAAACTCGTTAGTCAACAGCAGCGGTTCTCAACCCCGCTAGCAGGGTCACCTAAGACCATCAGAAAACACAGATATTTACATTACGATTCATAACAGTAGCAAAATTACAGTAATGAAGTAGCAATGAAAATAATTTTATGGTTGGGGGTCACCACAACATGAGGAACTGTATTAAAGGGTCACGGCATTAGAAAGGTTGAGAACCACTGCTCTAGGCAAATCCATAATTATAACCAACCAAGGGGAGGTCTTTATCTTTCTTAATGCATATGTAGACATAGTTCAAACAATGTTGATACGTGCAGATTTCACAATTGTTGATTTTGCAGGTGGAGGTGACCTTGGAGACCCTGTTGCCTAAGAAAAGCCGAGACCCATTGCAGTATACTAGTCAGACCCGGTTCAGCCATCCTAGCTAGTGTGCCCCTGATCAGCTACATGACTTTGAGCAAAGTTCTTAGCCTTTCTGAGCTTCCCTGGGAAATAGCACAGCTCACTGTACCCACCTTATAGGGGTCTTTGGAGGAAAAGATGACGCACTGCGTGTGAAGCCCTTGGCAGTCCCTAACACAGAGGATGGGCTCAAAACACATGAGCGGCCGTGATCAGCATTATCCACAGCAGCTGCGCTGCCTGGGCGGGTCCAATGGACCGGGCTCCAACTGCTAGTCAGGGGCAGAGGTGGGGCTTGCATCAGTTTTCCTGAATTTTCACCCCGTGCTCTTTCCACTTAACCACAGCTGCCCCTGGTGTTTCATTGAGTTTTTAAGATCACATTTGTAGGAGATTGATTAATGTGGTCACCCCACAGCTTCTGCTCAGCTTCATTTAACTTCACAGAGTGGCCGTAGGAACTGCATGTGATGTCAGATGAAATCGCATTGGAACGGGGTCTTTAAGCCAGTTAGAGAAATTCCTCTTGTGTTCCATTAGTTTAATTATGACACAGTTAAACAGACTCTGAGACATTTTAGACCTGGGAACATTTGCTCACAGAGACACGTGGGCCCTGGCAGTCGCCCTGAATCCGGGTCCTCAATCAGGTGCAGGCCCCAGCACACAAGCACGTTTTGTTTGGAATACCTCAAAAAGCCAGCCAAGTGGCAAATGTGGACATCTGTGCGGGACTGTGGCTGTCCTGTTTTTTCAGTCTAATCTGTCAAGATAACCATTTCCCCATTCTCTTAAACAAACACAGACTTCCTTGTTTAAACACTAGAACAGGTCTAACAGAACACACAGCTTTTAATCATTCTGTGTTAAGTACACTGGCAAGAGTCTGAGAAAGGAATCAAAACATCTTAAATGTAAACTGGCTGATTGTGCTGCTTTGCAAATCCCAGGAAACAGGAGAGAGAAACCTGACAGCATTGTAGGAGAAACAACAGCGGGCTTTTAAATGATCATTGAATTAGTAATGCAATTGTAAAAGCAGTTCAGCATCTTAAAAAAAGAAGAAGAAGAAGAAGAATCAGATCCTGTTTTATTTTTTTTTTCCACAAAAATCTGTACATTTAGCACATTTCAGTTCATTGCTCCAATTGTTCTGTGTATATTTCTAAAGGCGACAGGAAGGCTTGAGCAGTGTGCTGTCCTGGGAAAGCTATTTATAAGGCGGGAGGTTGCCGTACCACGGAAGGAGGTCCCTCTTGGAGGCCCTTCGTCTAAAGCTCCGTCACAGCATGGTGCACGTTCTTTCTCATCGATGAGGTGTTCTGGGTCATTTCCTAATATTTGAGAATAGAAACGTGAAGGGTGGAGGCAATGTTCACGGTGGAATGAGCAGGAATATGGACAATGCTGAAGATTGGGCTGCACTCCTTCTGCCTGGCCACTCTTGATTTCATTTGCAAAATAGCCAAACTTACCTTGAAATGTGAAGTTAAAACATACATAAAACCCTGATATATGTTTCCTACTTAGAGAAAAATGGTGGTTAAATAATCCAAACACTGCATTGTCCATATGTGAGAGGGGTTCAAGTTCAGGCTTTGAGATCTGACAATTGACGGTTACATTCTGGTTCAATGGCTTAATCAGGTGACTTCAGACAAATTAATATACCTCTCTGAGCCTTAGTTTCTTTACCTTTGAAATGGAAATTAAAACATCTTACAGAGTATTTATGAAAATTAAAGAGGTATTTTCAATTGTAAGTGCTTAATAAAGTTAGCAATTATTAAGCTAAATATCTGCTGACACCTATCACAATTGAATAACACTCTGACTGCCAGGGGGAGTGGGACAGACTGGATGAAAGAAGGTGAAGGGATTAGCCAAAGAGCATATATGCAAAACCCACAGACACAGACAACAGTGGTGATGGCCAGAGGGAAGGGGATGGGGGCTGGGTGGAAGTGGGCAAAGGGGGAGGGGGGAAATGAGGACATCTGTAATAGCGTTCACAATAAAAATAAAAATAAAAAATACTCTGCCATCAAATTCAAGTTAATAAAGTTTACATGGAATGTATGGATTGCCAACGTTATAAAATTAGAAAATAATTTAACATCAAAATACTAAACCTGTTTAAGAGAGATAATGTGAATGTCAACCACACGTATAATTCCTTATAAAAAAAAATAAATAAAAGTGGCCAGAATTTACAAATTTGTCCAATCATCCCAAGACAGCTGGCTGGGCCCCATTCCCTGGACACAGTGAGACCTCAGTGTGTAAGCTCTGGCATGCAGTCATTTCATAGACTGAGGGCCAGCCCATGAATGGCTGGAGGACACGAGTAGGTTTGGATTAGCTGACCAGGCAAATCTTCCACTTGAATGACAAAGTCGCACGAGAACAGTAGCAGCAAAGACAAGCAGAAGCTGAATGACCATTATTTGACCACAGTGGAAAAGTTCTGGTGATCGAAGCCACAGATAGATGCCTGTGCTGAGGGGACAGGAAACTAGGCCAGCAGAGCTGAAATTCTGTTCTCTAGGAGCCCTGGCTGTGTGGTCAGTGAAGTTACTTTTCACCTTGAATGTGTCTGACAACATCATTTTATATGTGATGATTCAGGAGGCACCTAAAGATCTCAAAACACTTGAAGGTCAGAATTACTCAAATCAGTTACCATATGAGCATACATCTATAGTTACTTCCTTAAGAGATTTTTTGTCCATATATTGACAGCTGCTACTAATGGTAGATGACAGTAATTAGGGTCTCTTAAGCTCAACTTATATACTTTAATTAAACAAATATTTATTAATACTTTATGTAAGACACGTTGGTAAATACTGTGAACAATTAGCAGATGAATAGTTTGCCTATCCTCAAAAATATTACAACTTAATGGGATTTGACAAGTTCATAGCACTATGAGATAGAATATGATAAATGCTTTAAGAGAAACGCAAAACATTTACCATGGTCTAGGTAACTATAGGAGGTGACAGATGTGTTAATTAGCTTGGTTGTGGTAAACATTTCATCATGTACTCAAATATCAACTCATCACATTGGACACCTTAAATATATGCATTTTTAAAAATATATTCGTATTGATTTCAGAGAGGAAAGGAGAGGAAGAGAGTGATAGAAACATCAATGATGAGAGAGAATCATTGATTGGCTGCCCCCTGCACGCCCACCACTGGGGATTGAGCCCACAACCTGGGCATGTGTCCTTGACTAGAATCAAACCCAGGACCTTTTAGTTCGCAGACTGATACTCTATCCACTGAGCCAAACCAGGTAGGGCAATATATGCATTTTTATTTGTCAATTATACCTCACTAAAGCAGCTTAAAAGTTGGAAGAAACTGCAGGCTTTGGGGAGAAGCATGCCAGAAATCAGGGAAGACCTTGAAATCAGAATATAATTTCGACAGGAAAATGAAGCCTGGGTGGGAGCAGGACACAGCGTGAGCAAGGGCAGCAAAGACTATTTGGGGAACAGCAAGTATCACTGATTGACTGGTGTGTAGAGAACTTATAATATGAGATAAGGATGGAAGGAAGTTTGGGGTCAGGGAGTAAAGGCCTTGAAATGTCAGGATAAAGAATTCTGAATTTATTTTGTAAGTAATGGAATCTAGAGAGGTTTTTGAGCAGGGAGTGATATAATCAGCTGAGTCAGAATCTGACACATGCTTTCACACTTAAATAACTTTCCTGTAAAAATACTTTATCAAAATATCTTTATGAATAAAATAGTGTATACCTATAAAACATGAATAAGCAGTAGAAATACAATAAATGCTAAGAATTTAAATAGAATAACATCTAGGCATAATGTGGTCTCCAATTTACCTTATCAGAGAAAGATGTCAATTTTCTCTCGTAACAATCACGTGAAGCTGATTCCTGAAACCAATATTATTTTCTTCTCAAAGCATACAACGGTCTGATTTATCTGTCTGGTTCTTTCCTGAGGCTGCAGATAGAGTCAACATAGCGAGTGTGAGCTAAACCACACCAAAATGGAAATTTTCATTCATATTGCTGCAATATAAATTGGCATAGGCCTTTAGGAGAACAGTTTGGCATGTGTAATAAGAGCTCTGGAATGTTCTAATCCAGGGGTCCTCAAACTTTTTAAACAGGGGGCCAGTTCACTGTCCCTCAGACCATTGGAGGGCCGGACTATAGTTTAAAAAAAACAAAAAACTATGAACAAATTCCTATGCGCACTGCAGGCCCAGGACGAGTCGGCTGCTAAGCAGGACAGGCAGCGGCACCAGGCGGGCCAGATAAATGTCCTCAGCGGGCCGCATGTGGCCTGCGGGCCGCAGTTTGAGGACCCCTGTTCTAATCCATTGACCCAGTATACCTACCTCTGGGTTCCTAGTCTAAGGACATTTTTAAATATTAAGAGAAAGCTGTATGAATTAATGTGATTATTATAGTGTTAATTATACCTGTGAAAGAAAATAAACTTAGATTTTAAAAAACCTAGGAGGAATTCTTAATTAAGTAAAAGATGGACCATCTACTTGTTGAACTATTGTACAGCTACTTTAAATATGAAGACTGTACAGAAACATGCAACAATGTTTCCAGATTAATGGTTAAAAAAAAAAAAAAAAGACCCAAAACATAACACTGTGATTACAAACTATGTAAAAAAAAAAAAAAAATCATCTAAAAGAGACTGGACAACAATAGATAAAAAAACAATAATACCATTTGTGTTGGGATAATTTTATTGAAGGAGATGGGCTTTTCCTCTATTTTGTTTTCCAAAGTGCTTATATCTATATATATAAAAGCCTAAGCGACCAGCCGACCAGCTGACCAGCTGGTAGCTATGACATGCACTGACCACCAGGGTGCAGACCTCAATGCAGGAGCTGCTGAGTGAAAGCAACTTTGCAGAGTGCCCACTCGCACTCTGGGACCCCTGGGGGGATGTCGGACTGCTGGTTTCCACACGATCCCTGCAGGCCAGGCCGAGGGACCCCACTGGCACCGGTGGGGTCCCTCGGCCTGGCCTGCGGGGATTGGGCTGAAACCAGCTCTCTGACATCCCCCGAGAGGTCCCGGATTGCAAGAGGGTGCAGGCCAGGCTGAGGGACCCCACCAGTGCAAGAATCCATGCATCAGGCCTCTAGTATTGTTATAATTATTAAATAATGAAGGAAAAAAAAATTAAGCTAGCATTCCCTTTAAAGACAGCATGTGGCCCTGGCCGGTTTGGGTCAGAGGATGGAACATTGGCCTATGGATTAAAGGGTCCCAGGTTCGATTTCTGGTCAAGGGCACATATCTCAGTTACAGGCTCCATCTCTTGCCCTGGTTGGGGCATGTGCTGGAGGCAGCTGATCGATGTGTCGCTCCCACATCAATGCTTCTCTCTCTCTGCCTCTCCTCATCCTTTCCACTCTCTCTTAAAAAAATCAATGGAAAAATATCCTCAGGTGAGGATTAACAAACAAACAAAAAAGACAGCATGTGAAGAGAGAAGCAAGTGGCCCTGAGTAGTTTCTCTCCTGACCTATCCCATGGGCCTCAGAATGCTATGGAGGTTCCCAAAAGACCATAAGCTGCCAAAGCCGCATAGGATAGAATAAGAGTTCCACAGTGATTTTGTCCTCTTTAGCTCCTGTATGATAGGACAATAGGAGAAAAGAGAGAAAGGGAGGAAGGATGTATGCATGACATTTCATTGAGTTGTAGTTCTGATATACAGATCATCAAACAATGCCCTCCATATTCTATTCTCAGATGTTTATATGGTTCCCTTCTTCTTTCTCCTCCCTTGGGAATGAGAAGGAAGAAGTTCAGGAATAGAATACTATGGATAAAACCCTGGCTCACCACTGACACTAGTACCATGCATTTAGAAACAGCGATTTCCTTCTCTTTTTGAGTAAACCAATAAAAATGCTTTCTGATCACAACTGAGACTATGATAAATACCTTCTTAAATGTCTTGTGAGTAGCATAATAGAACGTGTATTTGATTGCTGGCTACAAATAGTCAAAGCACTAGCTCTACTCTTCTCAGAATAATCTTGTCTATAAAATTCTCTATCATTCTACAATATGGACAGCAACCAAAAGAATAGGAAAATAAAGCATCACCATATAAAATGTAGTAAATTGAATTACTTCAAAAGATTTAAATATTATTCAATAATTAATGTGCTGCTTGGATTACAACAGTTTTCAAGGGAGGGCTGATTCAAAGGCAATTAGTCCTATTCAATGAAAGTTTTCCTTTGGGGACTTTTATTATTTACAAGATATTTCTACCGTTAATTTAAATTAGACAACATTTAACTAGGTTACTACCATGTAGATGGTATAAGAGAAAAACAAATATTTTTTTTTCCTGAGCCCATTTTTATGTTTAACTTCTTCCCCTTGGAGGTGGCTGCTCAGACCTGGTGCTGTGTGCTGGAGTTATTACCTGGGTGTACAAACACCTTTTAACCCTGCTCTTCCTGACTATTGTGAGGAAGATATACAGAAAGAATGCAGAGCCTGGGCAGTATTTCACACTTCATTCCAAGGAGAAGGCAAAGGTTAAGAATGAGGAAAATGAAGCAGACAACCATGTGTGGCTAAGAAAAAGGCTTGCTATTCTGCAGAGGTGGTTCCGACCCCCTCCCCCACCCCTCGCTTTCCCCCAAGACACAAACTGAAGAAAGGCCTGTGAATGAGATCATGTCAACTTCCTCCGCTTACATAGTAATGCCCGCCTTCTTTCCTTTCGGGAAAACAAGTCATCCGTGCACCAGAGTTCAGGGCTGCATTGTGAAATGTTTCCGAAGTCCCAGTGACAGCACTGACACAGGTCCAAGGGACAGGCCCACGCTAGCTTGTCCAGCCCTGGCCTACGGGCCCTACAAGAATTCACAGTCCACTCTCCACAGGTCAATGAAATCGGAACCTCTCGTCATCCACTAGTCAATGACCCTCTGGAATCATGTGCTTAGTGAGTGGGCTTGAATTTGGAAGGAGAGCACTTTCTCAAGGATCTCAGGATGGTGTGGGGCTGGCTTTGGGCATACTGATAAATTTTGAAATGTTAGGTTTTTGGCAGAGCCAGTACTCATCAAGGATGAGATTCAGTAAAATCATTTCACAGAGGAACTCTAAGTCAGACTTTTCTAAATTATATTTTAGTCCATGAATTAGTACGTTTGATTTCTTTTATGATTTTCTTTTCCTCACTGTATTATTTTTGCTCTCTAGGAGTGATTCTAGTTAGGTAATAAGACATCAATTCCCAGAGGAGGCATTAATTTATGGTAGATTGAAAGGCTCGAGATCATAATATATTATACAAGAACAGGTTCTTATCATCTAAATCTGAACATTGCCCAATTGTTTTATGAGCAAATCGGCTTTGAAGTTACTGAACATTAAGTAATGAGCATTATGTTGCTATGGAAATTCTACATTAAAATCAGATGTGTATAAATGTCTTCAGTTTGATTTTTTTTTGGGGGGGGGGGGATGTTTAAGTTGCATATGTGTTTTTTAAAAGTCTCTGTGAAAAAAACTGAAAAGATAGCTGAATGTGAGAGTAGTAGCCATGTCTGCCAAGGCATAAGTTATTGGTGTGGGGATAGGGTATGACTCCAACAACGCTCCCCCACCTCAAGGTAAGGTTCCCATGAGGTCAGGTATCTCTACAGACTGTTAGTGGTATTCTTTAGAATTTCAGAAACAAAGATATCTCACTGCAGGTAATTTGACAATACAGTAGCTGCTCTGTTAACTGACCCCCGAATAGGAGAATTCCCAGGCTAGCTGATCTTTCCCAGCCTTGAAGCTTGGCCACTGCACACAGGTGGCTCATCTCGTCAGCAATGGGCTCCTCTCTAGACCGAACACCTGAGGCTCTCTGTTCCCATCACTTGTATTGTATACTTACCAAGAGTAGGTTGTTTGCTCTGAAACCAGTTTATACAAAGTGTCTTTGTTATCATGATGACATAATTTATTTACTATTTAAAATAAACTAGTAAGAGTGAAAGAAAAATATTTGTACTACTTTCTCTGAGAATTTTTTTTAATGTCATCAAATTAGGTGTGGGTGAGAAAATTGAAAATGATTGGTGGGGATAACATAAAAATTTAGGAGAATCTTCTTAGATTGCTTCAAAACTTTTCTTTAAATTGTGTTTCACTTTAAAAACACAAGAAGATATCATGCAGTTGAGATGCTCATGCAAAAAAGATGACACAAAACATAAATCAATGGCCCAAAAGGTACTAAAATTAATGTATATTTACATGCTTTAAGTTAAAATATTTATGGTATGCGTGTATCATCACTTATGATTCCCTAATTTAATTTGTTATTTTTATTAACCCATAAGCTATCAATCCCTAATGATTTATAATAGGAGGATCTACTGAGTATATAGAGAAATACACTATAGTATATATCTACTATAGTATATAGATTTCTACTGTAGCATATAAAGTGCCCTGGAGCAAGAGAACTAGGAAGCAAAGACATGGCTCAGGAAGCTATTTTGATAAAAACTAGAAATGAGAACCTCAACTACTATGATGACAAGAAAGTAAGAGGTGTATATGAGAAATTGCAGAGTAGAAGTAACAAAGCCCTGAACAGTTAGGAGAAGGAGTTAACAAGACTCCAAGGTTTGAGTGTGGGTGGAAGGTAACACCTTGGAAAGACACGGAGCCCAGGAAAAGAAGCAGATTTCGTAGGAGGAAAGGGGCTTGGGGTTTCCAATTTATTAAGTTTAAGACTGACAAAGACATCCAGGGGGAGATTCCCGGATGTCATGAGGAGATTGTTAGAAATATAAGAGAAGGGTCATTAGTCAGAAACACAGGTTTGGAAGTGGCAACATAGACAACAGTTGAAGTCCTAAGGTGGAAAGAAACCTGAAGGAAAGCCAAGAGAGAGAAGTGGCCTACAGAAAAATCTGTATTTGAGAGCAAAAGGGGTGAGAAGAGCCACAAAGGAGATAGAAGAGTTAAAACACAAAGTATGAGAACTACAATTAGACCAGGTCTCAGAAGCCCAAGAGGCGAGGGCTGGCAATGTGGCAGACGGTCAAGGACATATGCTTCAGGGAAGTGCCATTTAACCGATCAAGTTCAGGTTCCAGTCAAGGACACACTCTCAGAAGAGAGATGTTAAAATCACCAGATGTTAAAATTTCCTCTGGTGTGGTGAGGAAGAAGAGGCAACAGAAAGCTCCAGCAGTTTGATAGTGAAGAGACGGGAGACAGCAGTAGGCCTCAGATGATAAAAGGGTGGAGCAATTCAGATGTCTTTAGGATAATTAAGGCTTGAGCTGACCATATTCATGTTAGAAGGAAAGTTGGCAGTAAAGAACACAGAGCTGACAATTAAAGCAAAAGAGCATAAGGACCCCAAGGAGACAGAGGGGTGAGGAGCAAGAGAGCAAGAATGAGCAAACTTGGCAAAAGGAAAAGGACCTTCCTTCTTAAAGACAGACGTGAGGAAAGAGAGAGGGTAAAAAGATGAAGACAACTGAGAGTTCTCATCAAGCCATCTGTTAAGTGCAATTATGAAGGGATACAGTGGGGATTGGAATTGACACATGACATGTAAGAGGCGAACTTATTGCCTGGCCAGTGTGGCTCAGTGGTTGAGCATTGATCCAGGAACCAGGAGGTCAGGGTTCAATTCCTGGTTAGGGCACATGCCCAGGTTGTGGGCTTAGTCTCTAATGGGGGGCATGCAGGAGGCAGCCAATCAATGATGTTCCTCTCTCATTTATGTATCTATCTCTCTATCTCTCTAACCTTCTCCCTTTCTAAAAATCAATAAAAACATTTTATTTAAAAAAGAGGCAAACTTACCAAATAAGACAACAGATCAATAAGTACCTTCAGTGAAATAAGCACTCAGTGCTGCATAAAAAAAATACAACAAAAATATTTTGTGTCAAATTTTTTCAACCTGGGTAAACATTACGTAGACAATCATAGTATCTGGCAAAACCAAGCTGAGTTAATACTTTCTGAATCTCTCTTCATGCTGTCCAGTCATGGCTGGGTAGAGCAGGCACCTGAAGGCTGATGATGGCGTACTGGCATACGGAATAGCTCAGTCTCTCTGAGAATTCACTTTTCTAAATAATTTGTCCTTCTCGTTCTCACAGCATTGGCTTGAACTCTTCTGCACACACATAGTCTATAGCTGCTTGGTATTTCTCAATGAAGCCTCATTGTGCTACTCGGGTATTTGCTTCTCAAAAAGCAAAGCCGCATGTTGGGAGGGAGGACGATGCCCAGCTCCCCGTCAGAGAGGCTCACCGCAGGCCTGCCCTACGTGTTCACAGCCACTTACAAGAGCGCCAGATCTTAACACAATGCACTTAACTGGCTTTTTCTTTTTAGAAACCTTGAACAGCTGAGGCATTGTGAAGTTAATGGGGTAGGAATCAGCCTTAACTGGGTTATTTCAATTTTATGCTAAAGCATTCCAGCTGCCCTGGGTAATTATGTCAGTTGAAAGAGACATTCCCTATTTCTAGTGTGCGGGAGTACTTGTCCACACTGATCTTACCAACAGGCAGAAAGTAAATACATTGTAGGATTTGAAGGGGGCACATCCCAATGACTCCCTGTCCTAAGATACCGCCTCTGTGAGGCTGCCCAAGTCCCAGGCAGCCCACTGCATTCCTGCCAATGAGGCCATTGTAGTTTTACAGGTCACCATCAGGCTGAAGGTAACCCCAAGAGAGGACATAACCATTATCATTTAATAAATCAGTATATCAAGACCTGGTTAATGTTGCTCAGTGGTTAGAGTGTCAGCCAAAAGGGCACAGGTTTGATTCCCAGTCGAGGTCACATACCTGGGTTGCAGGTTTGATCCCTGGCTCCAGTCGGGGCACGGGTGGGAGGCAACCGATCGGTGAGTTCTTTGGAGTTGTAGCTGCCCCTGGGTAGGAACTGCTGAGAATAACAAGGTTCTGGCTCTGCTTTAGTTCTCGGATGATGTCCTGCTCTGGAACCTCACCGACCACCCGTGTTCTGCACTGTGGATGTGACCACCAGACTGGACCACATAACGTGCGTGCCACACTGGGGCTGTCCAGCTCTATGTAGCCTTTTATTAATAAGCTCAATATGCTGAATTTTTAGATAAAGACAGTGATGAAGCACAGATGCCATTGACTTTCCATTATCTTCTCTGAAATTCAAGGAACTGCATTACTTTGCATGCTACGTCATACCACCTATGAGCAGCATGCATTATTATAATTCAGGTTCATGGGCCTTGTAAACACTGAGACCAGAGGAGAAAGGGAGCTTCGTTCCCATAGCTGTTGATGCTTTTTCATTATTATCCAACCTGTTCTGCAAAGATAGGTTCCAGATGAGTCCCCGAGCTGAGAAAATCATGCCAAATACTTCAAAATTCTGAGCACACTTCAAAGTAAATGCTGCCATTCTATAACAAGTTTTGACTTAGTATCTTGGGAAATTCTTTTCCATGAATATATACCTGATTTTATAATAGACATCAATAGGGAAATGGGATTTGCTTTGCAGAAATTCACTTTATAGCCAAATTTGCTAGCATGCATCTATTTCATAAACTGAGAGATGAATTTATTTATGTTCATATCTCTCATCTCCATATCTGCCTCCCTCTCTAGGGTTTCCTTCACGCAGAATCTGACAGGAGAAAATTGAGTCATAGGAGGACGTGGTTAATACAACAAATAAGATAGAACTCAGAGAGAGCTCAACATTTGTAACAATCGTGCAGAACACTTGCTAATAGAGTGTGCCACTTAATTGCCTCCCCTCTCCCAATCCTTTCCACCTAGAAAACAAACGACCTAATGAAGAAACCATTGTTCTCACTGTTACTCTCATCCCATTGTACAAATTAGAAAACAAAGGTTCAGTGATATTATTTGATTTCCCTAAAATAAAAAAGTTAGTAAGTGTGGCAATAATTTTAAGGCAAAGATTCTTTCATGCCTTTTAACTCTAAATTCCACTTTTTTCTCCACTAAACCATAGTCTTATTTGCTCAGTCTGACAATATAACTACCATTTTTCTTTTCTTTCTCAGACTTCTATCTTCCTTTCTCCTATTGAATGTTTCTCCCTTCTTTACCCAACTGAACAAAAATAGTTTCATGAATTAAAAATCTTCAAAATTTTCTTTAATTGTCCCTAACTTATCTGATTTGAAACAAGACGCTAACCAAGCTTTATTTCATTCTTTAACCCAAGTTGCAAAACTCAGGGCGGGACAAGGAGGGGGAGGAGTAAGAAGGGAACCTTCCAGACATCCAGGTGGGATCTTTAAGCAGGACTCCGAGCAACGCCTCCTCCTGAGGGGCAGGAAGCAGTCATTTATTTGAGTTTCAGATTATTCACTTTCCTAACTAATCAATAATTGTTATAATTAAAATTGATAGCTGCAAATAACATGACAGAGGGCTGCTGCCAGAATACTGATTGTGTCTTTGGCTTGGGAAGATAGGCAGCAGCGTGGAACACTTATTTTCCAATTTGCTTTTAGCTGTGTGCAAATTGCTTTCGCTGTATCCAGCTGATTTAGACCTTGCCTGGAGGTGCACTAGATTAATTGGGAGCCACACATTCATTGCTTACAGAATGGACTCTGTAATTGGCGAAATTTGTTAGTGCCAGTTATAAAATAACTATATAGTTCTGCTTTTAGCCTTCCTTTCATTACTCTTTCTGTGAGAGGGGAGGGGAAACAATTAGAACCCATGTGACGATGGAGATGGGCGTTTTTACCGAAGGGCCCAAAGTAAAGTCTCTAGGGTCAATATTTTATACAAGCAAACATTAGTGGGAATATGGTATTGATTTTCTCAAAAGCTGAAAAAGCACTTGAGCTTATGTAAGAATGTTTCCCTCTTTATTGTGACTGAACCTTGGATAATTATGAAATCCATTTTGTGAGAACTATGAGCAGATTTTTCAAAATGATTCTTTGTTCTCTCTCCTAACTTCATTGAGTAAAACAAAACAAGCTCTCTCTCTCTTACTTATTGCCAAATGAAATAAGAAAAACCATGAGGCCGAAGCTGGGTGCCCTCCAGGTTGTCCTGTTTCTTCTATTCTCCTCTTTGGATTCCAGGTTACAACAGGGCCATCCACCCTGCCCAGTACAGATAGCAGACAAAGCTCAATGAACTCAAGTCATTTTCAGCAGGAAGACTTTTTTTTTTTTTTCTTTTGAGGAGCAAAAGCTGATAGGCCAAGAACAAAATATAAACTACATTACATATAAGCTACATTACATGTTAGAATAACAGCGTTGTCTTTTTAGTTTATTATGACAGATGAATACTAGAATTAGTGGGGTGATCACACTGCAAGGCACAAAAACGTTGAATCACTATATTATCCACCTGGCACTAATGTAACTAATATAATACTGTATACCAACTATACTTAAAGTTTTTAAAAAGTATTTTATGTCAACGGGCTAAAGTATGCAAATTGTCAATTATGTTCCTTAAAATATGACCCTTGGTATATTGCTATGCACACCAAACTCCACAGAGGCTTTCTCACACATATTCCAAAATCCATATGAATACACAGAGTAGAGATGTCAGTCAGCCAGGAGTCTGTGTCACTCAAGTGACACACTCCTAACTCAAACTCACCTAAGTAAACAAACAATTGACAGCGTGGGGGAGGGGTGTTTCTCGGTTCAGAGAACTGGAAAGTATAGAAGGAAATGCTTCCGACACCACTGGATTTGGGGGCTCAAGAAGGTGTCAGGACTATTTCCCTCCATCACTTGACTCAACTTTATTTCCTGTTAGCTTCACACTCAGGAAAGCCCTGGGCACCTGGAGGCCCCGGTCAGACCCAGATTTATATTCTGTCTGTTCAGCAGCTCCCCTGAAAGGAAGGTGCCTCTATCCTAGTAGTTGCAGCAAATTCTCAGACCTGGCTACTCGCCCACTCTGAACCAATCACGGGGCAAGGAGGGCAGGATACGGGATCAACCTTCCGGGAGCCTTGTGCTCCACCTGGACTGGGCATGAGGAGAGGGGGCTCCCAAGGGAGCATGGAGCTCCAGTCACCCACCAAAGAAGGGGGAATGGACGCCAGGCAAGAACAAATCCCACAACACTAAGAAACACAGTCATAGTAAACTAGCAGTATTCCTAGTCATACTCCTTAAACTCGTTCATTTGTATCTTTGGGATTTATTTAAAACGAAAGATCTTTTTCTCCAGAAAAGTACAGATGTGACCATGTCATGCAAGATGCTGCCTGCTGTTTCAGGAGGGTTGGTGTATCCCGGAACCCAGCTGATAACGTGGGAACTAGGAAACATTTTGGAAGTTAAAGACACTTTCAGAAGAATCTGCATCGCATATCTAAGAGCAATAATGTTAGGCTTTCTTTTCCTTTCATTCCTTTTTTTTTCTCCCCTCCCCCCCAAGCAATTCCATTCATGAAGAATTTCCTCTTTTAGCTGTGTAGTGGGTCTAAATTAGGGACCCAGCATGAAGACATAGCCTGCCAAAAATAGAGACTTTCTTTGATCTTCTAACTTCATGCAGGACCAAATGTGACTACTACAGAGGAAAAATTATACATAATAAGGCAATCTTTTTCATAATTATGGCCAGAAAGATAAGCTGCTTAAATATTAAAGTGACTGCCCCCCCAAAAAATATTTCATAACGTCTTCCTTGGAAATGTGAATTTGAATATTTAAATTAAAATAATTCTCACAATTAAAAAAAAAAGTTAAGCCCTAACCAGTTTGGCTCAGTGGATAGAGCGTCGGCCTGCGGACTGAAAGGTCCCAGGTTCGATTCCGGTCAAGGGCATGTACCTTGGTTGTGGGCACATCCCCAATAGGAGGTGTGCAGGAGGCAGCTGATAGATGTTTCTCTCTCATCGATGTTTCTAACTCTCTATCCCTCTCTCTTCCTCTCTGTAAAAAAATCAATAAAATATATTTTTAAAAAAATTTTTTAAAAAGTTAATTGTACCTCAGGGTAAAAACAGACACTTTTAGCAAAAAAGTAAAAAAGTACTTCCCAGAACATCTTCCCAGGAAGATGTCTTGTCCTGTTTGTAAGGTGGAATTTTAGAATCTGCCTGGAATAAAAATCAAAGACAGAGAGAGAGAGAAAGAGGGATGGGGAGGGAGCATAACTTCAGTCCCCACTTTCAGATTTGGAAAGAGGAAGAGTTTAAATGAAAGTCCAGATAAAATAAATGAAAAAAGTCACCACTACCATAATGTTCCACTTTTGTTGAGCATTTTGTCCTTGAAGATAGAAGGAATTATATTCCAAGGCCAATCATTTTTTTAAAAACCTATATCCTATCTAATAAAAGAGTAATATGCAAATTAACCGTCACTCCGTCACAAAGATGGCGGCACCCATAGCCACAATATGGCGGCGCCCAGTCCCCTCAGCCCCGCTGCTGGAGTGTCTGGGCCTGTCAGCCCGGCCAGAGTTCCCGGGGACCAAGCAGCGAGGCTGGATCTGCCCCCAGACATGGCAGACAGAGCCCAGACAGCAGGGTTTGGGGGCTTCCTTAGTGCAGCGGTGGCAGGAACACCCCCAGGCCCCGCAGACAGAGCCTGGACAGCAGGGCTTGGGGGCTTCCTTAGTGAGTCAGTGTCAGCGAAGCCCCCAGGCCTGGCAGACAGAGCACACTGCAGGGCATTGGGGCTTCCTTCACATGGCACATGGTGGCGGCAGGCAGAGAGCGGAGAGCAGGGCATGGGGGCTTCATCTCCATGGCTGCAGCGAAACCCCCAGGCCCCACAGAGAGCAGAGAACCACGGGGAGTGTGCCTAAGCCACCAGTAGGACATCCCCTGAGAGCTCCTGGATTGTAGAGGGTGCAGGTTGGGCTGAGGGACCCCCATGCATGAATTTCGTGCACCAGGCCTCTAATATATATATATAGCTAAGCAACTATCTGACCATCCAACTGGTAGCTATGATGCACAATGACCACCAGGGGCAGACACTCAACACAGGAGCTGCTGAGCGGTGGTGACTTGGCAGCTGCGGTTCTCGGGCAATGCACCCCAGAACCAGAGAGGCAGGAGCCCAATTCCGGTGTGCATCAACTGAACAAAAATAGTTTCATGAATTAAAAATCTTCAAAATGTTCTTTGTCTTTAACCGCCCTCTTGCAATCTAGGACCCCTCAGGGGATGTCGGATAGCTGGTTTCGGCCTGATCCCCACAGGACAGACCAAGGGACCCCACCTGCTGGAGGGACCCTGCTCACTCTGCAGACAACCTGCAAGCCACGATGCTGCCCCAGGTACGTCTGGCCAGAGAGGGACAGTGGAAAGTTGGCTCCAGGGCATGTCTGGCCTGTCTAGCCCAGTCTTACCCCACTGGCCACCTTCTAATTAATTTCCTTTCAATGTGTGTGAATCAGTGCACTGGGACACTAGTTTATCAATAAGTCCTGTAGCTATAGAATAATGGTTGGATGAGATAAGGAAACTGAAAGCAGAAAAACACTGAGTATTAACAAAGAACAAGATTAAAAGTATTAATTTGAAATATATAATATTAATTTTATATACATAGATAGCCCTAATACACCTAGAATGAAAGGGATCAACTAAGAAGACAACACAGAGATAGCGTATTGAAACAAAATGTCTCTAAGGCGGCAAAGGAATCTTGAGTTACAAAGCCTAGAATTTCCTCTTGCCCTACTTCCCACCCCTAACAAAATATTCTATAAATAAGTGGTCCAGGAAAATGTAACCCAATTAACCCAGCAAAACATAATCAGCACAAAATTATTAAAAAAAAAATTAAAGCATCAAAATTTAGCAACAGATTAAAAAAACTCAGAAAAATATTGCCATACAGTAGATAAAATTTTTCATTACAAATTTTACTGTGATATTAAAAATATAATAATGAATTATCTCCATAAAGAAAGATTACACTTTTGAGAGAAACCAAGATGGCGGCATAGGTAAATACCTGAACTTGCTGCCTCGCACAACCACTTCAAAACTACAACTAAAAGACAAAACGGACATTATCCAGAACCACAGGAAGGCTGGCTAAGTGGAAATTCTACTTGCAGAAGGGAAGAGAAAAGCACACTGAGACTCAGAGGAGCTGCAGAAGTAAAGTGCAGACGTATGGAGGTGCGTGCGCGGAGAGGGCTGGCAACTGAGTACGCAGCTGGATTTTTCAATCCGCAGGGAGACACAAGCTCTTGACTGCTCTGAACTCCAGTTTTGGGCAAGACTCTGGGGACCCACACTCATATGGGGAGAAACTGGACTGTCTGGCATTGGGCGGAACTCAAGGGTGGCTTTCTCTCAGAGGTGCTTGCAGCAATTACCAAGGGACACTGAGACCCAGGAGCCTCTTAGGGCAGGGCTGACAGGAAGCCATTGCTGTTTGCTCTGACCTAAGACCCTGCCCCACGCAAGCTGTGTGCAGAGGCATTTGAATATGAATGGCCTGGTCCTTTGAAATATAGAATTACCTAACAAACTGCAGCTGAGTCAGAGAGACCCAGATCCAAAAGAAGGCCCAAGGCCCCACAGCAGCTTGCAGTGTTTCACAGCTAGGCCTCATCTGGGCACCTCCAAATCCTAACAAAGAAGAGGAATCTGCAGATCTCTCCGTAGCTCCTGCTGGGTGGCCTCAGGCAGAGGCTCAATTAGCACCTCCTTGGAGATCCAAGAGCCAGTGTACCCAGGGGTCAGAGTAGGACCATCCAGATTACAACTCCTCAGACCCATAAGGGACACACTCAGGGGGCAGACTCAGTGAGCACCAAAGCCCTACTGAAGCCAGTCTTGCCTCATAAGGGTGTCTCCAGCACATAAGTTCTCCCATTGTAGACACAGCTGACCCTCACAGCCAATTGGCCTGGAGGTCAATTCCTCCCAGTGATACCAACAACAATCAAGACTTAACTACAACAAGTCTGTGCACACAGCCCACAAAGGGGTGTACCAAGAGTGTCCACCTCAGGTAACTGGGGAGGCTGAGCCACTGGGCCCTATAGGACACCTAGCACACAAAGCCACTCTATCAACTCAGGGAAGCAGCCAAAATGCAGAGACAAAGAAACAGATCACAAATGAAAGAAATGGAGGAAAGCAAATGACTGGATATAGAGTTCAAAACCACAGTTATAAGGTTTTTCAAGAATTTTCTAGAAAAGGTTGATAAATTTAGTGAGACTCTCGAGGATATGAAAAAGGACCAACTAGAAATTAAGCATACACTGACTGAAATAAAAAATAATATACAGAGATCCAACAGCAGACTAGAGGATCACAAGAATCAAGTCAAAGATTTGAAATACAAAGAAGCAAAAAACACCCAACCGGAAAAGCAAAAAGAAAAAAGAATCCAAAAATATGAATATAGTGTAAGGAGCCTCTGGGACAACTTCAAGCATACCAACATCTGAATTATGGGGGTACAGAAGAAGAGAGAGAGCAAGATACTGAAATCCTATTTGAAGAAATAATGACAGAAAACTTCCGCCACCTGGTGAAAGAAATAGACTTACAAGTCCAGGAAGTGCAGAGAACCCCAAACAAAAGGAATCCAAAGAGGACCACACCAAGACACATCATAATTAAAATGCCAAGAGCAAAAGACAAAGAAATAATCTTAAAAGCAGCAAGAGAAAAACAGTTAGTTACCTACAAGGGAGCACCCATACAATTGTCAGCTGATTTCTCAACAGAAACTATGCAGGTCAGATGGGAGTGGCAAGAAATATTCAAAGTGATGAATAGCAAGAACCTACAACCAAGATTACTCTACCCAGCAAAGCTATCATTCAGAATTGAAGGTCAGATAAAGAGCTTCACAGATAAGAAAAAGCTAAAGGAGTTCATCACCACCAAACCAGTATTATATGAAATGCTGAAAGGTATTCTTTAAGAAGAGGAGGAAGAAGAAAAAGGTAAAGATAAAAATTATGAACAACTAATACATATCTATCAACAAGTGAATCTAAAAATCAAGTGAATAAAAAATCTGATGAACAGAATAATCTGGTGAATATAATAGAATCAGGGGCTTAGAAAGGGAGTGGACTGATAATTCTCAGGGGGAAAGAGGTGTGGGGGGTGCGAGAAGAGACTGGACAAAAATCATACACCCATGGATGAGGACAGTGGGGGGGAGGTAAGGGCATGGGGTGGGGTGGGAAATGGGTGGAGGGGAGCTATGGGGGGGAAAAAGGAGGAACAACTGTAATAATCTGAACAATAAAGATTTTTTTAAAAAGAAAGATTACAAATAAAAATATATACAAATGCAGAGCAGAGAAGATCAAACATCAATGTGTGGGTAAAATATGTGCTGGCAGAACTTAGGAAATAAATAATCAAAAAAGAATGGAAGAAGCAAAAGAGAAAATAGAAAGAGCAGAAAAAACAAAAAGGAATATTAAAAATAGAAATGAAATAAGCTAATAAAATGAGAGAAATAAAGAAAAATTTTAAAAGAATTTTTTAAAAGACAAAATTTATCTAAAAGTCAAAGGTTATCCAACATAGTATATAATTGGAATCCTCTAGAAGGGAAAATCTAACAGAGCAAGTATTTTTAAATAATCAGTAATAAAACTGCTCTGAAAAAAAAAAAATGAGGACTTTTATCTACATATTCAAAAGGCATATCAATATACCAAGGAAAATTAAATCAGAATAAAAAAATTAAACCAACATTGATACATATGCTAACAAAGTTATGGGGATCTTAATATAAAAAAATAATCCTCTGAGTTACTAGGCAAAAAATTCAAGTCATTTACAAGTTTTATGTATGGAAAATATTTTCATATAACATGTTTTATAAAAATAATAAAGTAAAAATTGAGAGAATTATAGGAGCTAGAAAACAGGTGAAGATAAAAGAAAGTTATTTAATATTAACAAAACAAGTGTTGGAGTGAAAACCTAATTAGCACTAAAAATGTGACAATAAAAAAGATAATACTAAAGCTCAAGGAGAATGAATACAGGGAGAAAGAACAGAACGTAAGCTTATTTTATCACTGGTGATGGTAATTGGGATAGTTATATAATGGTAGGCTCTGCATACGGAAGTCTCAGTATGAAGTAGCCTTTGCATGAAGTTACAAAAGAGTTGTATAAAATATTTATACAAAAATACAAACCTTCCCAAATACCACAAGAATTAGAATGTTAAAATAAGCAAAAAGAAAGGTAACAAAAAATGACAAAACAAATATATTCATAGCAATAAGTAAAAATGAGGTAAACTTAACTATTAAAAGAAATATATGATCAAAATGAATTTCATACATAAACTAATTTTTGTTCTCCAAAAAGAAAAGAATATATATCTAAAATAGATAATTGAAAAAGCTTGAAATGAAAGGATGGGTAAAGACATTACAGGCAAATGCAAAATATGTAAAATGCAGGCTTGCCTCTACTGACAAAGAAACACATGAGTATATGAGATGGAAATATAATTGTTTTACTTTTGGAGTTATAAGCAGGCTTATAGTTCTTGGTCCCATTAGTTACTGCCTGTCCCTAGATGCTAAGCAGGAAAAAATAGAAAAGGGAGCCTTTCTTTTACTCTGGGCATTAACTAACCTTAGCTCCTCCTCACTAAATTCATTTCTTGCCAAACATCTAAGCCATGGTATGTCCTCTGTCTCCCAGGGTTCTACACTACCTTTTCCCAAATGGCAGCCAGAATGCAGATGAGCCCTCCTTCCTCCCAACTGCCCATCACAGTTGGGTTTCTTAAAATGATAAAACTATATTATTTCAAAATGAGATGGAACCTCTATTAAAAGAACTTTGTATATAGACTTCTTCACAATCAATATGTTCTATTTTTAACTCTGAGATATTAAGTATAGTAGGAGGGTACTTAACCTATCCTATATAATAAAGAGCTAATATGCGAATGGTCGTGATGCCCTCAGGCCATGACGCCCTCATGTCGTAACGAGTGATCACCAGGAGGCTGCATGCACAGCGGTAGTGCGCGGGTGAACGGGGGCTTGACACTGCGTGTGTGGCACAGAGGCAGGTCGCACGGCTCCTCACGGTGATGCCGGGGGGGGTCCCACAGCTGGATCCTGTGCGGAAGCGGGACCCCTGGGTCTGGCCTACTTCTTTAGGGCAGTCCATTGAGAAGCCCTGGATGGGTGGGCGGGGCCTACCTCTTTGGGGCGATCGATTGTGGGGCTCCCACACTGTGAAGAGGGCACAGGCCAGGCTGGGGGACCACCCCCCCCCCAAGTGCATGAATTTCATGCACCGGGCCTCTAGTCTATATATATATAAAACCCTAATATGCAAATAGACCAAATGGCGGAACAACCGAACAACTGGTCTCTATGATGTGTGCTGATCACCAGGGGGTGTGCACAGAACATGGCAGGCGTTGGTAGCAGGCGGCAGAGTGCGGAACATGGTGGGCATTGGCTGCAATGGGATGGTAGAGCAGGTGAGCAGGGGCTCCAGACCAAGGCAGGGCGCTGGTTGCTGTCATTGGGGCAAGCCTCTGGTGGTTACTGAAATTTCTTTGCTCCCACATGCCACGGTTCCACCTGGCACTCGCACCCGCTGCCTTTTCTGGCCCCGCTTGCACCCGCTGCTGGCACAGGAGCCTCCGCTCACACCTGCTGCCAACTGCTGGCTGCCAGCTCCTGGCACTGGTCCCCATCGCTCGGCGCTGTCAGTGGTGTGAGTGGCGGCTGCTGACCCTGATGGCCCCTGAGGGCTTCTCCACCTTCCCCTGCTCCTGAGGGGCAAATGGGGCAGCAGCCACCACTGCTTCCACTCGCACCCATTGCCGGTGCCAGCCCCAATCACCCTGAACCGTCAGCACGTGGGAGAGGCGGCGGCGGCTGCCGGCAGAGAGGGGACTGGGGGCCGCAGCAGGAGGGGCTGGACAGGGGCGCAGAGGATGGGCCGAGAACTGCTCCTGTGTCTGCTGCAACCTTGCAGCCCACAGTTCCTTTCAAGGTGCATGAATTCGTGCACTGGGCCCCTAGTTATTAATAAAGGCATTTAGTTGTTTTCTACTCCATTTGAGCACTTTCCTCTTTAAGCTTGTACAAGTATGCACGTGATGTTGTTATGCTAAAATAAAATATTATTTGCAAACAGCAAAGGATAAACATTGTAAAATTAAATTCATAGCAAACAGTTCACAATTATACTAATTAAGAATAAAAGTCCTTCCTCCTATAGGCCACTTCTCTCCACTTCCCATTCATCCTAGGTAACCACAGTTAACAATTCGAGAGGCTTACTTTCCAGGTTTTCTATCCAAATGCAAATATACGGCACAAACACACACTTATATGCACGCAAACATACAACCCACCCAGACATTTGTACATAAATATGTACTTACAGATATCAGATTGTACTCCTATACATAATACCCAGCAAATTCATTTGTTAACAATATGTTGTGGTCCTGGCCGGTTTGGCTCAGTGGATAGTGTTGGCTAAGAACTGAAGGGTCCCAGGTTCGATTCCAGTCAAGGGCACATGCCCAGGTTGTGGGAGCATGCAGGAGGGAACCTAATCAATGATTCTCTCTCATCATTGATGTTTCTATCTCTCCCTTCCTCTCTGAAATCAATAAAAATATATTTAAATAAAAACACAGTATGTTGTGGCCACTGTAGCATGTGAATACATAAAGGCTAATTTTATCCTTTTCAAAGCAGTTCATTGTGGCTCTATCATTACTGGACCATACTGAAGGACAGTGTAAAATGATGTAGTGAACATTTCTGTACGGTGTCTTTGTGCAATTTAGCCTGGCTGTAGGCTAAATTCCTAAAAAGGAATATTACTTTGTGCATTTATACTTTGGGCAAACAGTGCCAAATTTGCCTCTAACATATTTCTTACTAACAGTGTAGTACTTTTGCCCAGACCCTCATCAACATTTAATAACCTTTGTCACACTAAGGGGTAAAAACTAATCCCTTGTCCTCTGACTTCACTATATGACCTCCTTTCCATATTTATATCAGTCCTTGGTCCCCATTTCTGTTAACTAGTTCTTTATATCCTTTGTGTAGCTTTTCTATGAGATTGCTGGTTCAATGCTTTTAAAAAATAATTTGAGTATAAATATTGTCCCTTTGCCTGAGGTATATTTTTTCAAATATTTCCCCTAGTTTCTTGTAGTTTGATTTTATGATGTTACTCCCCAAATGCAGCTTGAAATTTTACAATGTAATCAAATTATTTATCTTTTCCCTTATGACTTCTGATTTGATGCCACATACAAGACGCATCACTCCCACTCCAAGAATATAAATAAATTATCATTGTTTCTTGTAGTACTATGATACTGTCACTGAATGTTTGATTCTTCTAGAAATTATTTTGTTTTTAAGAACCTATGTTGGATTCCAGGTTACTTTTTTTTCCATGTGGCTACCAATGTGCCCAAGTATATTTACGGCAATAAAATACCACATGTGCTGGTCAAGCAATGTTTCATTACAAATAAAAATAAATTTACTTTTATGTTTTCATGTATTAATTTTACTTTTCAGAAGTACTAATAGTAAACTAAAGTAATTTCATAAGTTTTATACAGTTTTTAAGAAACATATTCTGCAATCCTATCTAATAAAAGAGTAATATGCAAATTGACCGTCACTCCAACACACAAGATGGCTGCCACCATGTGGTCAAAGATGACTACACCCATGTGGACACAAGATGGCTGTCACAAGATGTCCATCAGGGGAGGGCAAATGGGAGGGACCAGGACTGCAAGGGAGGGCAGTTGGGGGCAATCAAGCCTGCAGGGGAGGGCAGTTAGGGGTGATCAGGCTGGCAGAGGAGGGAAGTTGGGGGCAACCAGGCCTGCAGGGAAGGGCAGTTGGGGGGGGGGGGGACCAGACCTGCAGGGGAGGGCAGTTGGGGGTGACCAGGCCTGCAGGGGAGGGCAGTTAGAGGTGACCAGGCCTGCAGGGGAGGGCAATTAGGGACAATCAGGCTGGCAGGGGAGCAGTTAGGCATCAATCAGGCTGGCAGGGGAGTGGTTAGGGGGTGATCAGGCTGGCAGGCAGAAGCATTTAGGGGCAATCAGGAAGGCAGGCAGGCGAGCAGTTGGGAGCCAGCAATCCCGGATTGTGAGAGAGATGTCTGGTAGGATCAGGTCTAAACGGGCAGTCAGACATCCCTCGAGGGGTCCCAGATTGGAGAGGGTGCAGGCTTGGTTGAGGGACACACCCCCCCATGCACGAATTTTGTGCACTGGGCCTCTAGTTTAAAAATAAACAAGCATCTGTGAGTTCTGTGTTATAGGAACATGAGAAAGAAATAATCATCAAATTCTTTTTAACAAGAGAGACTCCTCAAAAAGTGAAACCAATTATATTCCACAAGAACATTTTTAAATGATTATTTTCAGTAGAGCTTAAATGAACTTTATAGGGTTATATACAATTGAAAATGCTATACTCTTTTGCTTTATAAACAAACACTAGAAGTACTTTTATCAAAGTAGCAAATACGCTAGTCTTCTGCCCCAGCTAACGCAAATCATAAAAATGGGGGTAAAGTACATAGTATTGTATCTCTCAAAATCCATTCAAATGGCCAAAAGGAAATATGCAAGGAATGATTGAAATGGGATTTTTTTGGGAGGCAAGTCAAGCTTATCACAAAGATTGAATGATTATGAAAGCAGTGGTGCCTTTCAATCTTAAAGATACTACTTTATCTCCTCCCACCTTGCAAATGTCTCCCATTAAACTTCCTTCCAGAGCTGGCTGTGTCTGTTCTGTAAGCTGACTCCTGTCCACGCTGTGCTCAGCGCCCCTTCACATCCTGGTGGCGGGCTCATCCCACCCATTTTTACCCTTTGCCACCATGACAAGGTCAAAATAGCTAATAAGCAAACGTGTGAAATTAATATCATTCCCCCCAGTAACCCATATCTCATATCCTCAGCACCTTTTAAACTACATCTCTCTACAAAGAATCTGCTGGCACCTGCTTTAATAGTGTTTCCTACCTCCTGCCTTTCCTGAAATCTTCCGTACATGTTTTAGGCTCATCTAAACGGACAGCTTCTTGATCCCCTTCAGAGTAAAAATAAAGCCCTACCAATAGCTTATAAAACCCTAATAATATGCCACCTCTCTACCCCAAAACACACATCCATCTCTTGGACTTCATGCAGGATGCATCTGACACATTGAGAGTATTCAGTTCTAGCACAGAAGACAAGAAAACAAACAAGATTGATGCAAATCATTAGATGTGTTAAGCATAGATCATTAAATTATTTACCTGGGAGATATGGTAGACAGATAAAGCAAGTAGAGCATACATGTGTGGACCTAGATAGAAAGGAACAGGAGAAGCAAGTAAATACTAAATATTCATGGCTCACTAAGTATACATGAGACACATGAAGCACTGAATATTCATTATCTACTAAATATACATGAGGACACAAAGCTCTCAATATCCATGAGCTCTTACTTTAGCCACTCACTCATCAGTGATGCTTAGCCAAGCCCCAACTGCCGTGTGTACTGGACATGCAAATGAAGCCCAGAGCTGCTCACCAGGTTACCACTCCAGCTCCTGGCCAGGCTCTCCAATGAGTGAGCATGAGCTGACACCAGGCACCCTCCATCTTCCTCACCCTCATCTCTGGCCCTCGCAACCTCACCATCAGCAGGGAAGGCTGATGCAGCACAGAGAGAAATAGACAAATGAACATGTATAACAGAGTTCAAGTGGTGTGGCCTTCCACTTGGCTGTACCCCAGCAAGTGTGCTGTTAATCCACTCCATTTCTTGCCACTGGCTTCTAACTCTATGCTTCAGTTTAAATCACTTCCATCAACTGTGTCATTTGTGCATCTTAAATCTGTGAGCTTTCTGTCCTGACTGTGGGATAGTTCCCCAGGCGGTGAAACTGGGGGTCGCCACTGCCAGGCTGTGCCCACACACATCTTACTCACCATTCCACTCCTCACTGTGCTCCAGCCACACTGTTCCCCTGGCTCACCTTTACAGACTCTGAGCACATTAATACCTCAGGACTTTTGCACTGTTCTTCCTTCTGCCTGAAACATTATTCCTCCAGACATCTACATGACTTGCTCCTTCATTTCATTTGGGTGTCTCTTCTCTGATCCTCTTATATAAAATTATGTAATTTTCCAACAACAATTCTCTCCCATCCTTTAATACCTACTGGGTGTTCTACACTTCAATTCATTTCTGACACTAACCTGGAGTTAGCACAGACCCCACAAGTTAAGGGTTCAGTGCCACATAACTGCCCCAAATTCAGATGCCAGCTACATATGGGGTCCTCAGGCTAGCTGTACTTCCAGTCAACTACAAATCGGGAGGTTCCCACAATCCCCCCCAGGTCTGATAATTTGCTAGAATGACCCATGGAACTTAGGAAAGTATCATACTTATCATTATATTTTTATCCTAAGGATACAATTCAGGAACAGCCAAAGGGAGGAGATGCCTAGGACATGATAGGAGGGCAAGGGTGGTCGGGAGCAGCCATGCCCTCTCCAGACATGCCACCTTCCCAGCACATCGATGTATTCACCAACCCAGAAGTATCCTGACCCTCGTTATTTCAAACTTCATTTCATAGCCATGATTTGTTAAGTCATTGGCCATTGGCTACTGAACTCAACCTCCAATCCTTCTTCCCTCTAAGTAGTCCAACCCTCTAATCACATGATTGGCTCTCTGGAGACCGCCCGCCTCCTGAAGCAAACTATTGAAGGGCTATTTCCTCCAGAGTCACTTCATTAGCATAAACTCAGGTTTGGACAACAAGGACTCATTATGAAGAACAGAAGATACTCCTATCATTTAGGCAGTTCCAAAGTTTTAGGGGCTCAGTGATAGGAACTCGGACAAAGACCAAATAGATACATTCATATTTACAGATTTATTTTACCACAAAAATAGAAATTTCCCCTTATCTTTAGCTACTCCATATCCTCTTTGTTATACTCTAACTTGTCTCTGTAACTTGGTATTTAATCATTTGTTTGTGTATCTGTTTATGCTCATCTCCTCCCAATAGAATATGAACTCCATGTGGGCAGGGTCTTTACTGTTCTATCTCCAGCATCCAGAACAGCATTTAGCCTGACATAGGCACTCAATATTTATCAACAGAGTGAGTGAATGTCATGTCAGGACACAGTTGTGATGCCATAGACTCACCTCCTGTCTCTGGGAATCTGGCTCTGGAGGTGACAGTCCCGAGTCCTAGCTGTCTGATTCTGCCCTCTCTCCCAAGTCTGGCAGCCACATTTGGTTATTCTAGAGACAGCAATCCACTGCCCCAGCAAAGGAATTGGAACGGGAATCAAAATGCCGAGGCAGTTAAATGATGGTGAAAAGTAGGACAGAGTGACCTCCATAGCAATCCTCAGCCACCTTTAACAGCAGCAGGGGAACCATAGAGATGTAGAAAGACTCTGTCAGCAGATGCAGGAGAAAGGGGCAGTTGCACCAAAAGGAGCAGGAGTAAGAGATTATTATGTGGGGGTTTTCTAGATACCATCGTCACACCTGCCAACGCCCTCCCTATCCCTGGGTATTATGAGACTGACTCATAAGCTTTCAATAAAACCTCTTTGTAACTAAGGTGATTTGAATGTGCTTCTGTTTCTAGCCATGTATGTTCCTTGGACACAAGACTTAGACGGCAATGCTGTAGGGCTGGCCAACAAAAGCCAAAGCTAGGAGACAATTAGCAATCTGTTCCCACCCCCGAGCTCCAAGTTCATTCTAACCTGCAGTACCCTGCTGGCTCACTGGCCCCAAGTGGGGCCACTTGGATCTTCTCTCCTGGGAATTTGGAATCAGGAAGACAGTCCATGTGCTTCTAGAATCAGAGGGCCAGTGAGCAGAGACAGAAAGACTGGGGCAGAAGAGGGAGAGCAGAAGCTGTGATGAGAGAGAGAGAGAGAGAGAGAGAGGCAGAGAGAGAGACAGAGAGAGAAGAAGAAGAGGAAGAAGAAGAGGAAGAAGAAGAAGAAGGAGGAGGAGGAGAAGGAGGAGGAGGAGGAGGAGGAGGAGGAAGAGGAAGAGAAGGAGGAAGAGGGGGATGGAGATGGGAGGAGAGAGAGAGTCTGAAGATCTCTCAAACCCAGTGCCAGCTTTCTTGAAGCTTACACACAATTCCCACCTTTGCTCCCATAAATATCTCAGCCTTGCCTTCAATCTGCCCATTTTGCTTACATTCATGTGAACAATGTAATTTACCACTGTTATTTACCACTTTTTAAAATATATACTTTTTTATTGATTTCAGAGAGGAAGGGAGAGGGAGAAAGAAACAGAAACCTCAATGATGAGAGAGAATCATTGATCTGCTGCCTCATGCATATCCCCCACTGGGGATCAAGCCCACAACCCTGGAACGTGGCCTTGGCTGGAATCAAACCCAGGACCCTTCAGTCCGCAGGCTAATGCTCTATCCACTGAGCCAAACCAGCAGGCCTATGGACTGAAGGGTCCTGGGTTTGATTCCGGCCAAGGGCTGTTATTTACCACTTAGAACTCCTTGACTAAGGCATGGTGGCATTTGCCAGCAGGAAGTACACAGCTGAGCTTGCTGAGCATCCAGAGGAAGCCTTAGAGGCCCGCAGAGTCGCTTACATGGAGTGGGACAAAGTTCGAGACACTTGACCTTCTGGAAAGATATCACATTCATATTTAGCACCAATTCCTCAGTTTCCAGTGCTGGATGAGAAAAGGAAGCCTCTTTATCTGACCCTGGGGTTGCTGCTTGGTCACCATCGCCTCAGCATGCTTCACCCACCAGAGGCAGTCACAGGAGCATGTCTGGGCCCGTGACTGACACCTGGGGTTTCCAGAAGCTGCACTGCTCAGCGCAGGGCTTTCGAGATAGCAACCACTTCCAGGCGGGCCACGGAGGGGCACCGGGCCTCCCATGGGCTGGAGCATGCTTTTGCCTCCGACTCTGCTGCTCACTCACATGCTGGACAGAATCCAGGCAAGGGGCTGAAATGAGTCTCCGGAGCTTTCTACCTCTGGCTACATCTGCCACTCTGCAGTGGCCCGTAATGGCTGAGCTCACAACGCCCTGTCAGAGGGCCTTCGGAGCCGCCCGCTCCCTCCTCAGGCCCTGCGTGGGGGCAGGCAGCCCTGACAGGAGACAGTCTGGTTACCAAACTGTTACCATAAAATCCACCTTTTCTTGTCTGTCTATGTAGGATTTTATCAGGCCCCCTCGATTTCTGAGGCCAGGCACATCAGACCTGAAGGTTTACAAACTTTAGTTACAGGGTCCCCAAAGGGAGTGCCCGTCTGTACTTCAGATCTTCCCCATCAACAACGGGTCTGCAGGGTTCTGCTTCGCTCAGCTCTATGGGACCTGGCTGAGCCGCAGAGGGCAGGGCTGGCCCACTCAGTCAGAAGGTCACTCTGGTGACTGAACTCAACCTCCTATCACGTCCTAGGCATCTCTTCCCTTTGGCTGTTCCTGAATTGCATCCTTAGGATAAAAATATAATGATAAGTATGATACTTTCCTAAGTCCCATGGGCACACAGTCTGGTCACTCTGTCCCTAGGAAACACCAGGCCCTTAGTAAGCACTTGGGAATGTTTACTGAATGGATTTGGCCTCTTTCAAAATTCCTTTGGAAAGAATTGAATCCCACCCCAAGTGTTTCGGTCGCTAGACCTGCTGGGTGGGGCCGGAGACCATCCCTGTCCAAGTCAGGGACCACTACCCGAGCCACCGAGTTTCCATCCCCCTGCACACAGGTTAGTCCTGTGCACACTGGAGCACGGGAAGATGAGTGGAGGGGGGGACCCCAGGCTATCCCTCATCTTCTTCCCCACCCACTGCTCTGCTCTCTGGGAGGAGAAGGGTGGGCAAAAGCAAAGAGCATTGTGCTCTCCCACCCCGGAAACCCCTGGGATTCACCACCTACTGCCCCGCTTCCAGCACAGCAAGGCTGCTCTCAGACCCAGCCAAGGCTCTTCCTCACCTCAAAGCCTCTGTGACTAACTCAATGACCCGGGCTAGAGCCTGGTTTCTCTTCCTCAAGCAGAGTGTCTCCCCACCCCCATTCTTCCTGCCCAATCTCCAGATTCTCAGAATCTGTTACTGTTGCTCTCTGAGTTCTAAGTGCAAATAACTGCCTGCCTCCCACCCACACCCCACCCTGTATGCAGACTTCCACCTCAGGAGAAGTGGGGAGCACCCAGGAGAACTTCCCAAGTCCCACTGGCCTCAAGGTTTATTCTCAGATAATAAAACATTCATCCTGCCCCTTCTTCCTCCCTAACAGAACCCTGGTTCTAAGCCATGACTGCCTCCCATGCAAGCCAGGACAGTCTCATCTCCCTTAGCCTGGGGAAGTCCCAGCTGTCTCATCCTCCTGTCCATGAGGTTCAGGAGTGAGATGTCACCTGCTCTGGTCTAGAAGACATGAGGGGATGTCCACCAGAGGTCTCCAAGAAAGGTCTCTTCCCTCCTAAGGGAGAGACACAGAAAGACACAGCCCTGTCCCCTGGACAGTGAGGTCTCTGGATGGGGCTCCTGGAACCTCTGTGGCCATAACATGAGGGACAAAGATGAGGAAAAAGTCAAGAGCATTGCAGAGTGCCTGGCCTGTGTAGCTCAGTGGTTGAGCGTCGACCCATGAATCAGAAAGTCACGGTTCGATTCCTGTCAGGGCGCATGCCTGGGTTGTAAATCTTCCAGCAACTTCTGCTCTAATTCCCCTGGGTCTGGATTGATGCCCAGCTCCAGGAAAGGCTACACAGGGGATTTGCCTCACAAAAACTATACACACAAACTACTAGGTGTGCCAGTTAATAATGCAGATTTTGTAATCAAAGAAAACAAGATAATTTCAAGAGAAACATCAAAAGTGCTTTATTCAAAGTAATGTCCATCACTAGCTACACATTTCCCCCATCCTTAGGTAATTTGTGGATACCGTCCCAATAGAACTTTTCTTGTTTTGAGGCAAACCATTCAGAGACCCAATTTTCCACTTCTTCGTATGTTTTGAAGTGCTGCTCAGAAAGTGGGTGTGCCATCGATCAGAACAAGTGGTAATCTGAAGGAACAAGGTCTGGTGAATATTGCTGGTGGGTTAATACTTCCCAGGCAAGATCTTTTAACGTGTCTTTAACTGGTTTTGAAGTGTGTGATGGTGCGTCATCATGAAGCAAAATTACTTGGCCCTGTCTTCTGCCCATGTCTTCTGGCCCATTCTGGTCGTTTTACTATCAAAGCGTGGTTCAAATTGATTATTTGTTGTCGGTAGCAATCAGTATTAACTGTTTCACCTGGTTTTAGAAGCTCATACTACACCACACCTTCCTGATCCCACCAAACGCAGAGCATTATCTTCTTTCCGAAGCGATTTGGCCTTGCAGTCAATGTTGATGGCTGACCTGGATCAACCCATGATTTTGTGCGTTTGGGAATCTCAAAATAAATCCACTTTTCATCACCAGTCACAATTCGATGAAAAAAAGACTTTCTTCTGTGCTGTTGACGCAACATTTTACTGATGACTTTTCGGTTTTCCATTTGTCTTTCATTCAGTTGACGTGGCACCTATTTTCCTTCCTTTAAAATCTTTCCCATTGCTTGTAAATGATCAGAAATTGTTTGCTGAGCAACATTTAATCTTTCTGCAAGTTGTTTCTGAGTTTGACAAGCATCTTCATCCAATAATGCTTGTAATTGTTGGTCTTCAAACTTTTTCAGCTGACCTGGACGTTCTTTGTCTTTCACATCAAAATCATCACTTTTAAAGCGTTTAAACCAGTGTTCACAAGTATCTTGAGATGGAGCATGTTCACCATAAGCTTCCCAAAGTACAGGATAACTTTCAGCAGCACTTTTCTTCAAAACAAAGTAATGAATTAAAACTTCCCACAATGCTCTTTTTTGGCACAAAATTCGACATTTTTAAGCGTAAAAATATCTATGATGTTAACACCTTCAGCAAATTTGACATATGAAGTTTTGAAGCTTGCTGTCAATACAACAAAATAGCATACATATCAAATTGCATATAAATCAACATATGTGTAACTCCATCTAGTGAAAAAAAATCCACATTATTAACCGGTACACCTAGTATATTTACTCCTGTGTCCCTCTTACGGTAACAAATACTTCATCAAAGGAAAGCTGGCTAGGGATGTTCATTACCTAGGAGTTTACAGCCTCTTCCTGAGACAGGATAGCACAGGGGTTAGAAGTCTGCCCCTGTCACTTACAGAGCAGCGGGAACTCAGAAAACTGCTTCACCTCTGTGCCTCAGTTTTCTCTGCTCTAAAATGGAAAGAGTAATTGGATTATGAGACTTTAACAAGCGGTTATATGTGAAATGTTTAGGAACAGTGTCTAGTGCATAATAAATACTATATAAATGCTAGCTGCTATTATTATTGTGTGATTACTACTACCCAGGCAGAAAGGAAATTTTATTGGATGGTATGGTGGCAGAATAATGACCAAAGATGTCCACTCCTTATCCCTGTGAGTATATTAGATTACCTAGCAAAGGCAAATTAAGATTGCAGATGGAATTGAGATTGTTAATCAGCTAACCCTGAAATGAAGAGATTACCCTGGATTATCTGGGTTGCCCAATTTAAACAGGGAGCCTCATAAGAGGGGGACAGGGATTAAGAGGGGCTGTGATAAGGAAGCAAAAAAAAAAAAAGAAAGAAAAAGAAGAAAACACCCCCATAAATCAGTAGAAAGATGCATCAATTAATATTTGTGTTCCCCAATTTTCCTGACTAAAGGAATAAATTGTTTTAAAATGCTGAAGGTAAACAAAATAACCTAAATTTTCCAATAGTGAGAGAATAGTGCCATGTTAAGTCTCCTGGCTTGAAAATGAGGAGATTCTGATGTTTGGAAGAAAAATAGGGGTTGTGATTCCATTTGTCAAGAACTGTTTCTTTTTTGGATACCAACCAGGCTTTATTTTGCAAGTCAACCTTGATCTCTTTTCAGTAGCTGCCTGGAGAGTGGAGCTGAGAAGGTTGTGAGGCCTTGCCCAAGCTTAGCTGGAGACATACTCAGGTGTGCACAGGTGCACAGAAAAGGGGTCCTAAGGAAAGTACCCTTACAGGGTGACTGATCATACATTCCTAACTGGGCGGGTCACGGCGGGTGGTCACCCCCCATGCATATAACTTCTTTAGCAAAAGGCTTATCTTTGCCTTAAGCCAGCCTTGTCCATTGTTTCAGTGCATCTAGGGTAACACACCTTCGAAATGCTTCAGAAGTAACCAACCCCAAGAGAGCACACACAATTACGTTAGCTATCCTATAATCCAACCCTCCTTCCTCCCACCTCTTTGTAATCTGCCTTACTTCCCTCAATTTTAAATGCATAAAAGTAGCTGCAAAACTGTTATCCTCCAGGCATATGTGGTCAGATTGGCTCAAGTTAACTCTTACAAAAATTCTCCACAGGTTTGGACGTTTCTTACGTCCACAAAGGCACCGAGTTCTGTTCCACCTGCAGAGCAGGATGATGGGACCATAAGCCTGGATCCTGAATCTGCGCACACTCATGAGCGGTGCCAGTGCCTGTGCTCAAGTCTGCTCTGAATCTCCAGTCTGTCGTGTTTCCTTTCACTGTATGTTCAAATGTCTAAAGGAAGAAAACACCTTCACTGAAATATATGGAGCATCGACTCTCCCAAGTTATTCCTGAATGGCTCTCCCAGCGGGAAGGAAATCTGAGTTCCATCCCAGCAGCTCACTTACAAATGACCTTTTCCCAGGTTTTCCACCTCGAAAGCCTTCTTTCCAGGGAAAAATAAAATGCATATTAGGGAGCCTGTGTGAAGATTTTTAACAACATATATAAAACCTATCTTACTAATTGATGCACTGTGAGCTGAGTTCAGCCCTCTGACATGATTTTTAGGTTGAATTCATTTTCAGCCTACAAAAACTATTAATTAGTATGTTAAAATCTGGACCATCAAAGCTAGATCTGGTCCAGCTTTATCCATTTTGGAAAATGAGCATCTCCATTATGATTTCATGGAATTACCAGCAGCCATTGGTGAGCTTTATATTTTCTAGAGCAGGGGTGGGGAATGTTCGGCCCTCGGGCCATATGCCCATGAAATCATTTAATCTGGCCCTGCCAAGGCATTAGGGGTTAATTAAATGTTTGACTAAATATAGAAGGCTAATTTTTTAAATTGATAATTTTTTATGGCCCTGGAATGATGTTATAATTATCCATATGGCTGTTGGCAGAAATAAAGGTCCCCTTCCTTGTTCTAATGCAACAAAGAACAAGGGACGTTAGCCTTTTATCTGTGGGCCAGCGGCCAGGCAGCAGATCTGAGTTTCAGGACCAGTTGGTGGTCACAACTTGGGAGTGGGGGGTGGGTTAGCAGTTGCTACTGGCATCTGGTGGGGAGAACCTCCCACAATACACAGGATCACACCCATCTCTACCCCCAAAAGAGAATTTTCTGGTCTAAAATGTCAACAGTGGAGAGGCTGACATAATTCATCTTTCTCTGCTTTGGAGAGTGATTTTATTAAGAAATTTGAAAAAAAAAAAATCCATGACCAAAGCACCTCTCACAGTGGCTACACTGTGCTTTCTTCCCTAAAGTTTATCGAAAGCAAACAGCGTGCATGACTCGGGCTCCTGCAGGAAGCAGGGAGTGGATGGCAGTGGTTAGTGACAAAACAATAATAAATGGCTTTGCCTGTCTTGTCTCTTTTTCAGAGTCGGGGAGGGAATGAAATGGCCAGCAATTATCATTTAAACTGCTGTTTGTCCTGTAATCAATCAGAGCTATTCATTCTGGTTACTCTCAGACTCTTGGGCTGAAACCACACTAAATCAGGCCAGGGCCCGTGTGAATGTGGAAGGCCAGCCTGTTACGCTGCTGCCTTAGTGACCTGGGCGGAACATTAACGGTAAGTTTCCATGAAGAAGCCATCAGAGATCCTACTTTAGGAGCAAATGGTTCTATATGGTGCCTATTACCTTGTTTTTAATACTCTGTACTCGCTGGGACCACAGCTGTAAACAACTCCTCAGCCTCCTGTCCCCATGAAGTTGATTTGCACGTACCGGCACTGCAGGCTCTTTGCACGTGTTCAGGATAAGGTGATATGAGCAGGCCTGCAATGAACAATGTTTAGTAAAATCAATAAATCCTATTATTAGTCACTAAGGGGACTGATTTTATGTCCATAAAAGTAAAACAATTAGAACAGTATTAATGGCAGATTCATCATAGTAACATAATGGAGCCAAGCATGCTTGTCTCTTGGGAACCTTTAATTTACTATTCAGGTACTACGTACTCAGCTAGAGAAATGGCACACATAATAGAAACAAGCTCTGGCCTTTGGCATTCATGTTGTCATCAGCAAAAACAACACTGGAACAGTGAGGGGAAGAAACAAAACTTCATTCGGTGATTAATGTAAACCAGTTATGAATAATTTCCAGTAAAAGCCTAGGAGGAGAGAGTATTCAAATTGCACTGTTCTTTTGGTCACGTCTCTCTCTGTATTTATCAGCACTCTTGTTTATGACAGCAGCAGGGTTAAGCATGGTCTGATGCCCCTATTTATACCCTATCTCGTTGGGCACCCACTAGAAATGATTATAAGCCTGGGATGTAATGAGCATACAAGCAGTCATTTTGCAGCTGAAAGGCAAGATTGGATTCTGTATGTTTGTTCAAAGCAGAAAAGGGATCAGGAGTCCACCGGACTTCCTGGACACCAGGGAACTTGGTAATTCAGCTGGGGGAGATATAATTGACCTTAGCTCTGCTCCTGTGTTTCAACCATTGAATGGTTTGGTCGGTTCCAGAACCGGAGCAGCATTTAGGCAACCAACAGACATACTTTAACCATATGCTGAACAGAGGAAACATACTTGCTTAACTGGAATAAGGCCAATTACATCAAGTCTTCAAGGACACAGCTGGATATGATGCAAGAACTGAAAAAATTGGACAACTTAAAAAAATGATGAAAGTATGTGAAAAACTCTTATGTGTAGCAATAAACACCATAAACAATAGCTTTATAAATGACAAATGGATGAAATTCAAAAGAAAAACAAACTGAAGACTGAGAGAAGGATCTGCCTAGTGAAATTTACTAAGAACATAGACTAGACCCATAAGGCGCACGGCAAACGCAACAGTTCACGGTGGCTTCCCACCAACGGCGGAAGTATTTCTTTTTTTATTGTAAACATCTATTCACTTGTGAAGCACGGGCCTCTAAGTAGGGAACTAAGCAAATTATACCAAGACAAATTTTGTCAACTTAAAGAACTTTTTAGAAAACCAAGTAGTAAAACTGTCATTAGCAATTATAGTAAAACTAGAGGCCTGGTGCACGAAATTCGTGCACGGGGTGGGTTGTCCCTCAGCCTAGCCTGGACCCTCTCCAATCTGGGACCCCTCGAGGGATGTCCGACTGCCCGTTTAGGCACCGGGATCAGTTGGACATCCCTATCACAATCCAGGACTGCTGGCTCCCAACTGCTCGCCTGCCTGCCTTCCTGATTGCCCCTAAACGCTTCTGCTTGCCAGCCTGATCACCCCCTAACCACTCCCCTGCCAGCCTGATTGCCCCTAACTGCCCTCCCCTGCAGGCCTGGTCACCTCTAACTGCCCTCCCCTGCAGGCCTGGTCCCCCCCAACTGCTCTCCCCTGCAGGCCTGGGTCCCTCCCAACTGCCTTTCCCTGCAGGCCTGGTCGCCCCCAACTTCCCTCCTCTGCCAGCTTGGTCACCCCTAACTGCCCTCCCCTGCAGGCTTGATAGCCCCCAACTGCCCTCCCCTGCAGGCCTGGTCCCTCCCAACTGCCCTCCCCTGCTGCCCTGATCACCCACAACTGCCCTCCCTTGCAGGCCTGGTCCCTCCCAACTGTTCCTCCCTTGCTGGCCATCTTGTGGTGGCCATCTTGTGTCCACATGGGGGCAGGATCTTTGACCACATGGGGGCAGCCATCTTGTGTGTTGGAGTGATGGTCAATCTGCATATTACTTTTATTAGATAGGAAGATAGAGGCCTGGTGCATGGGTGGGGGCCAGCTGGTTTGCCCTGAAGGGTGTCCCAGATCAGGGTGGGGGTTCCCTTGGGGTGTGGGGCGCCCTGGGCGAGGGGCCTGTAGTGGTTTGCAGGCTGCCCATGCCCCCTGGCGACCCAAGGGAGGCCCTGGTATCTGGGGTTTATTTATCTTCTACAATTGAAACTTTGTAGCCTGGAGCAGAGCCAAGCCTTCTGCTTGCTCTGTGGTGGCAGCCTTTTCTGTTGGAATTTATGTATCTTCTATAATTGAAACTTTGTAGCCTTAAGCGGAGGCCTGGGCCGGCCAGGGCTGCAGAAGCTTGGCTTCCTCCATCGCCATGGACAACCCTAGCCTCCTGCTCTTTCCAGCTCCATGGCTGCCGCCATTTCTGTTTGGGTTTATGTATCTTCTATCACTGAAACTTTGTAGCCTTGAGTGGAGGCCTAGGCCGGCAAGGGCAGGCGGAAAGCTTGGCTTCCTCCATTGCCGGGGAAACCCAAGCCTCCCTCCTGCTCTCTGTGGCCGTAGCCATCTTGGTTGGGTTTATTTGCATATTCGCTCCTGATTGGCTGGTGGGCGTGGCTTGTGGGTGTAGCGGAGGTATGGTCAATTTGCATATTACTCTTTTATTAGATAAGATCATAAAAACTTACAGCTGAAATGAAACCTTGAAATCAACCAGCCCAAGCACAGGGAGCACATGCTACTTTCATGCTTTTGCTCTCGCATTCCATCTCCCTGCAGTGCTTCGCCCCTAGATGTGGGTATGGACCTCTTCCTCACCTCCTTCAGGGAGGCCTCCCAAATCACTACTTGCAGTTACAAACTCCCACTCCCATGCTTTATTTTCCCCCACAGCGTTTACCAACCATCTAACATATAGTCAAGTTTTCACTTAACATCAATAATAGGTTCTCTGATTTTAAGCCAATGACATATAAGGACTATTTTACCATTGCCTAATTGATATAAATAAGAGTTAAGTTCCTACGGCACCTAATCAATGTTACAACAAAAAGAAATTGAATGAAAGATTTTATTTGACCTGATGTGTTCTGCACATTACTCATATATTGTATTAGGTTTACCCCACCTACTAGAAAATGAATACTTTAAGAGGGCAGGAATTTTCATCTGCTTTGCTTACTGCTATACCCCAGAACCGTGGTCGGCAAACTGCGGCTCGCGAGCCACATGCGGCTCTTTGGCCCCTTGAGTGTGGCTCTTCCACAAAATACCACGGCCTGGGTGAGTCTATTTTGAAGAAGTGGTGTTAGAAAAAGTTTAAGTTAAAAAAATTTGGCTCTCAAAAGAAATTTCAATCATTGTACTGTTGATATTTGGCTCTGTTGACTAATGAGTTTGCCGACCACTGCCCCAGCACCTTGCAAGGCCTGAGATGAAGTAGGTCTCAACAACTTTTTATTCAAAGGGAAGGAGGGAGGGAGGGAGGGAGGGAGCAGTTAATTCTGTATATTTGGCATAAAATATGTTAGTAAAACAATTTAATGACAAGTCAAATAAATGGCTAGCTGACTTTTTACACACTTTATACTGACCATATGTCACAGATTTATACCTCCATAATATCATTCTATACCGAAGAAACATGTATGTACCTATTTGCAGTAACATTATACTCCATGTTCAGTGTAAATATCCAGCAAATATGCATATATCCACTGAATTAAATATACTATTTGGCTATTATACCTGTGTATCATATAAGAAAAGTTATTATCTATATATCATATTTTATGCATCGGACATTCATAACATTAGGAAACCTTTCTTTGAAAATTAGAATCACCATCAGCCAGCTGGCAATAACATGACACAGACAAGAAGCCATTATAAAAAAAAAAACTTTTTAATTCTGATTGCCAAATTATTTAAGGCAGGTATAAAAAAGGAAAGCATTCAATATACATTTTACATAAAATAAACTAGATTACAGCATAAAACAAGTAACCAGGCAATGGCGTTAAAGTCTCTCTCTTCTAAAACTGGATAATTGTAAACATTAAAAAAAAAGGGGGGGGGGGGACTGCAGGACTATTCAAGTAATAGAACAATCACAGATGTCTCTGGTATGCAGGCTATTGGGTTATTTGCCATTCAAGATTATCAAAAAATGACACCTCATTATTCACAGATGCTCATTATGTCCCCATTTTAATCTTTACATTATGTACAACACAGTTTTTGTGGTACTGGCAACCCCATGCCTTCCAAAAGTATTTTTTCCACAATACACAAGTACAAACAGTGACTACAGGAACATTTTACACTGATGCGTCTTTAACAGGAGCCACCAAATAGACGTCTAAATTGTACCAAGTGTCATCATCACAGTTAGCCTTTCTGAGGGGCTTATGGGAAATATCTGAAGGATATGCAAGGTTCAGGCACACTGATACATAACATTAGTTATTTACAATTCAAAGGAAAAGGAAAAGAAAGTAAGTAGCCTTTTGTGGCTAACACTTTTCAACATGACAGATACATTTTTTATTTCCTTTACTGAGTGGTTTGCAACTTGGCAGCAGACCCTGTGTGTGCGAGCCTGGTTACTGATACAAAAAGTAAAGAATATATATATATATGTATATATACATATATGTATACGTATATATATATAAAACAGAAGTTTAATTACAGCAACATTTGTTACTCTGTGATAAAATCTGTAATTTACAAAAATGAAATGACTGGTTTTTGCCTGCCATTAAGGCATTTCAAATTAACACCATGGAACTGATGTCTGTATAAAGCGCTTCCCCATGTGATCCAGTCACATGACAACGTACATTTCCAATCTTGTTATTCTCTGCAAAAGAAAAGACAACCTTAGCACAGGGTTCTATACACATTTGAAAATATGAAAAGCATGAGATTGATAGGCTTATTTTAGTTCTATTTAATTCATGGAATTCAATTCCATAGAAAGTGAATGAACACAGGGTAATGATATACATTGTAAAAATGTATTCTTTCCCTTTTTAAAAACACTTGAGGGATAATTAAAAATAAAGAACATTACCTTTAACATTATGAAAATAAACTTCTCCATTTGCAAATTTATTTTTAAACATAGTAACACAAAGGGAGTTATAGTGAATTATTTTATCAGAGCTCTGAGGATAACCCTAGAAACTATCCAACTGTTTAAACGTCGGGTCAGTTACGTACGGATCTACATTACAGCTATAGAATGAGGATTGTGGAATAGAAGTTGTATGTGAAGCATAGTGGCATAAAAGCACATGCAGTACAACAATAGAAAACCCTCAGGACCTAAGTTTTTGGTCTAAAATGCCTGTTCTTGCTTCCTCCCACCCATTGAAATGTCTCTACCTAAAAACCTGATTCAAAAATGTAAAGAATAGTTACCTTCTTTGTGCAGGAAACATTCCTGATGCAGATGCCTGGGCAGCCACCTGCTGAGAGGCAACGAGGGCGGCAGAGGTCAAGCCTAGTGGGGGAAAGCGCAGGGTTCTGAGACATTCAGAAAGATACAAGTAGACACAGGCCAGTGGTAAAGGGCTGCAGACACAGCAGCAGTGGTATGTCTTTTCCTGACACACACACGAAATGTTTCATGCAACAAGGACAGATTGCAAGCCGCTTGGCCTAACCAATATGTGTCCCTCTATCGAATACTCTGAGGTTTTCTTAATAGCTATCCAAAGAGAATATAGCATTCCATCTATCTGGCTCTGCATGGTGCTAAACGGTTTGCACGCATTCCTGAATAGGAAGCTCAGGAGAGATAATGGCCACCAGGTAACAACAGGAATCAAAAGTCACAGTGAATTACAGAAATGACATGCTATTTGCTTAGAATACAATACTTTCGTAATAACTTATCACGTTAACATTTTCCCCAGTGATTGAACACAATGCATCCCAAAGGTACATGGAATCAGTGAACCAAACTCAGAAATAGCCTTAACTTTTACCATGCAAGAGAAAGGCAACACTCAGAGAACTATTGTAATAGCTCCAAATGCCATGCAGATGCCAACAGAAAATTCTTTTTAATTCTATAGAAAACAATTTCGGACAAAGTAGAGGAAACAAACCTAGGGAAGATCACTCTTTCCTTCTATGTCCTTTATGTTCCCTTTTAACACCCTAGTTGACACCAAGTAACATGAGTTGAATAATTTAAAATGACCCTTCACAAGTGTAGAGCTCTTCCTACTTTTGGAAGCACTTGCAAACATATCATCTTCTATTCCCACAGCAGAGTAAGAGGCAACTTGGCAAGCACTAGCTATGGACTGAATTGTGTCCCTCCAATATTCCTAATGGGAAGTCATATCCCCAATGTGACTATATTTGGAGACAGGACCCTACAAGGAAGTAATTAAAATTAAATGAGTTCATAAGGGTGGGGCCCTGATCCAACAGGATTTGTGTCCTTATGAGAAGAGACATCAGAGAGCAACACTCTCTCTCCCCTTCCCCCGCCCAGCCCCCCAGCACAGCGAACAGGTCAGATGAGCACATTGCATGATGACAGTCGCCTACAAGCCAGGAAGAGCTTCCACCAGAAACTGACCATGCTGGCACCCTGATCTCAGACTTCCAGCCTCCAGAACTATGAGGAGATAAATCCCTGTTGTTTAAAGCCATAGAGACTGTGGTATTTTGTGGCAGCCAGAGTGAAGACAGCAAGATCCTAGCAGGTGATCTATTGGGAGAGCCGGTGCCATGGCTCATCTGCTGGGAGGTGACAGAGTTAGGACAAATGGCACATGCTCAACTACAGCACCATGAGTTCAAGGCTCCCGCCTGTTAATTCTATGGCTTTTTAAAAGATGTTTCTCGATCCTGGTAAAATGTGGCTTAGTTGGTTGGGCGTCATTCTGTGCACTGAGAGGTCCCCAGTTTGACTCCTGGTCAGGGCACATGCCTGGGCTATGGGCTCGTTCCCCAATAGAGCGTGCAGGAGGCTGTCGATCGATGTTCCACTCTGACATCGATGTTTCTATCTCTCTCTCTCTTAGAAAATCAATAAAAACATATTTTAAAAAAAAAGATGTTTCTCCATCTTTAGTGAAAGAGTCACAGCAGTGAAGGGCTGTGGGGAGTCCCTGAATGAGGTCATAAAAAATGACCATGTTACTTCTGTTACTTCCATGAGAAAAGAACAACTTAAAAGGCCTGCAGAAATCAGGACAATTTCACGAAGCCTCCCACCATGCCTCCCTGCTTCCACAATTCCCTCAAGTAGCTATCTGATCTTCTGATTGCTATAGTCAGTGCCCCAGACACTGGCCGCCACCCTTAGCCTGCGAGGTAACAGTAAGCCGCTGATAACATCAACAAGTGACAATTATTAAGTGGTAGCATTCTGTGTCTTAGCAGAATACAAAGGTGTGGGATAGCCTTAGTTTTGCTACTAGGAAATACTAACAAGTACATGTTGAAAACCCTCCCCAGAGCTAACCTTCACTCAAAGCTCAGTATCTTTAAGACATGAAAGGCAGTGTGGGCAACCGCTTTCCAAAGCGGAACGAAGAAAGGCACGACGATAGAGCTGCTGACCTTGAAAAGGGTCGTATTGACCAGGGATTAGCGGGTAACCCATGCCTACATGGGTGTGATGATGCGTATGCAGGTGCCGCTGGCTGAAGGGGGAGTGGCGATCCCTCTCCCTCTCTGCTTCCCGTTCCCGCTCAGCTGTAGCCTTCTCCACCGGCTGCAACAGAACAGAGAGATTATCCCATTAGTCTCTGCAAAACAGCAGTGGGAGTACCACCTCTGTCCTTTCAGCAATATACGTTAACGATTAAAAAGCAAATACACAGATACTTAAAATTACTTATTAGTTGAAGATCAAGTCAAAAAAGCTTCAGTTTCCATTGGAATTAAGTCAACAGAACTGGTCTACCCAAAAGGGGAACCAATAATCTCCTCAAATGACTTCTCTATTTACTCATATTTTAGATTAAGAATCTACTCAATTTCTTCCCAGAAACTTTTATTTTTATTAATATATTTTTATTGATTTCAGAAAGGAAAGGAGAGATAGCAACATTAATGATAGATGAGACAGAATCATAGATCGGCTGCCTCCTGCCTCCCCCACTGGGATTGAGCCCACAACCTGAGCATGTGCCCTGATTGGGAATTGAATGGTGATCTCCTGGTCCAGTGGTCGGCAAACAGCGGCTCGCGAGCCACATGCGGCTCTTTGGCCCCTTGAGTGTGGCTCTTCCACAAAATACCACGGCCTGAGTGAGTCTATTTTGAAGAAGTGGCGTTAGAAGAAGTTTAAGTTTAAAAAATTTGACTCTCAAAAGAAATTTCAATCATTGTACTGTTGATATTTGGCTCTGTTGACTAATGAGTTTGCCGACCACTGTCCTGGTCCATAGGTCAACACTCAACCACTGAGCCACGCTGGCCTGGCCAGAAACAACTTTTAAATATAGGGTCAAGGAAAAGAAGTAGTTGTAAGGAATTTCTTCAAGGTCAAGTTTTCTGATTACCTTTTTACTTCATTCACATTTTGTGGGGAGAATCTATCTTGTAATTTTAAATATCTTCGTCTGTTTTGTTCCATTGAAAAATGCATTCTATTAGATGCCACTATCAGGTACAGCAAATCATTGCCCTGCGTCTCCAGAAGCATTCCAGAATCTCCCATTTCAGTACACTCAGAAGAAGCTCTATTCTCCCAGATTACAGTTTGGTTAAGGTTCATGTATTTTTTGATACATTTTTATCCACCAGAGCTTAACCACCCTTTCACTAAAATTCTTTTTCTCACTTGAGAAAAATCTTTGCACTAGAAGTAGTACTCACAGACAAAGATTCATAAATCATCTTTTCTAGTTTCTTTCGAGTCTCTGGTGGACTCATTCACATCACAGATGCTGTATTTTACTTTATTCCAAACCTCTCTTTCTCGCCAAGAGCAACCACATCCTTTCTTTTGTCTCCCTTCAGAACTGTCTTTTTGGGCAGGGGCCGGGGAGGCAGCGTGTCGGGAGAGCCATCTCTCACAAGGACACACGTCTGCATTATTTCAGCGAGTTGTAGGGACATGACGATGAGTCAAGGCCAAAAAAAGAACAGATGCAGCCACCACGCCTGAGCCAAGTTACTCACTCTGGCATGCAAGTGCATCCAAATATCTTGCATCACAAATATTTTGCACCAAAAGATGGATCCTATGAATTTAAATGTCCACCTAACATGCATCCTCCTGGAAAGGCAAAGTATAGGTTTTGCAATAGAAAAGCTTGTGACCACCATATACACTTGAACATTTTTTTTTCCCTCGTTTGAAACCATCTTACTTTTGAACATTCCACTCTTTATGTATCTGGATAAAACAGCATCCAGACATCACAGCTGGGTTCCAAAACCATTTATATTTCAAGACTGTTCTCTAGTATGTCCCTTTTCCTCCCCCACAAAACCCAGGACTTTTAAATGAGAACAAAAGGCGGCTTACAGCAGGGGACTTGCTGCGGTATTGGCTGGCGTGCTGCTGGAGCAAATCCAGTGCTTTCGATTCAGTGGTCGTTTTCGTGTTGATGCTGGGGCTGGTATTGACTTTCTCGGCCTCGTCTCTCCCCGACATCTTCCCATAAACAGGATAATGAAATCCTGGAGAGAGATAGGCCCCTGCAGATAAACAACAAATGCCACGTCAAGTTATGAGCTACATCTTAAAAGAAAAAGAAAAAGGAAACCATTTAGATTACATGAATTTGGGATAAGAGTCATAGACCTTAAAATAGGGGATTACGTTAAGAATGGGCTACATCATTGTTAAACTGTATCTAGGTCCTTCAATTTTCTTCTCCCAGTTAATTCATCCTGATGAACGGAGGTTATAAACAGAATTGAGCTTACAGCCATTTCATACATTTATGTGTCCGCTTAAGTGAAAGGAACAGTAACTATAATGATTATGACAGTAAGTGCTTAGAATATTTTCACAGGCAATAAAGTATCTGTCAGTCTAACAGCTATAGCAGCCTATCCGAGACGATGGAAACAATAGCCGAGGACTCTTGACATCTTAAAGAACTCTTATGTTAAATCAGTTTCATCTATAGGACTTTAAGCAGCATAAAAATAAGCAAAACAAATGTCACTCTTGAAGCATCTAATTTATCCTGAGTTTTTAATAGCTAAGATTCGAACACAGCCTCTTCCCTCCAATAGAGTTAGAACCCACAACACGTACCAGGGTAACTGTGCATCAGGACGGGAGAAACAGCCCGGTATGCAGGGTGGCTGGGGTCATACATCTGTGGGTAAGGATAAGCATGCAAGTACTGTATGTAGGACTGATGCTGACTCAGGGGTGAGGACACAGCCACTCTTGTTCCCCGAGAGTCCTTCCAGTTCACGGGAGTCTTTCGATCGTCACTTTTCAGCTTGCTTTCCTCCATGGACTGAGAGTCAGGGCGCTTGGCCTCTTTGGGCTCCTCTTTAATGCTGGTTAATGATACCGGGAGGCCGGACATGCCACTCTCTTTATTGGGAGTCTTCCTGGGACTGTCCTCCCTTAATTTCTTTTCTCTATCAAGGTCTTCTGACTTTTGCTGATCCAGGTATTTGGGCTGGTATACGTAATGATGCCACGTCCTTGAATCTGGATCCTGATTTTTTAGAAAAAGATTTGTTTTAAAATTTTGATTTTTTTTTTCAAAGAAACCATTAATCATCATGACAGCACTATTACTATTACTAAGTTAACATTTATTCATGTACTAGCACTGCACAGAGCTCTCCCTCCTACACAGAATAATCATGTCTGGGGTAGGCATTATTACTGAGCACTTCTGCAGAAGACAAAAGCAAAGCTTTTAAAGTTCCAAGTGACACCAGGGTCACACCGCTGCCCACGTGTGGGGATGGACTTCAAACTTAGGTCATTTCTCTACATTAAATAACATCCTTACATGTATTTAATCTAACTCTCATTTTCCTTTTAATATCTCACATAGGCAAAAAGAATTTTTAAAATTCCAACTCAAGCTAATAATAGTAAATCCAAATAATTACTATAGCAATTAATATCATTTAGGGGAAAAACACTATTGGTTTCCTAATACATTTTCTTCACCCACAGCTGAAGCTTACTATATTGGCTCATATATCTCATTATGTGCTAATATCTTAATCATAACAAAATTTCAAATTAATAGTACACATTATGGTTTTTCCATTAGAAAACAAAGCCATTTATAACCCCATTCTGCAAATCACGCCCTTCTAACAGCCCTGGGAAGCCACAGCCTGAGGCAGGCCTGGGAGGCGGCGGGGGGGAGGGCAGAGTTTCGGGTCCTAAATGGCCTTTGTGACCCCCATCCCATTCATGATAAACCCACTGGGAATTTAGGTCCTAAGTGAACATTCAAGGTTGGGCCTAAGGTCCGACTTTTGAACAGAAATGAATGTGAAGAAAGAATTTTGTTGCTCTGATTCACCAAGGAGATCTAAGTGTGGGAGCAGTGGGGGTGGGGGATGCTGGGAAATTCCAGAACGGACACTCAGGGAACGGAAGGCAGTCAGGATGTCTGAACCATGACAGAAAGTGCTAGCACGTGTGTGCTTTCACAGGACCGACTTCCAGGTGTTTGCACGTGTAACCTCAGGCTGCAGGGCTCTGGGATGACTGCCCGAGGCACATCTACCCAGTCCTCCCCTCTCTCCTCACGTCGGGGCACTTAGCACAGGTGCAAATCCGAAATCCAGGTATCCCAGGTGCCATGTGGGTCCCAAGTTTCACTAAAGAGTTGAGTGGGAAATGTGAATTTAGGAACCCAGTTTTAACATTCCTAAAAGATGCCAAGAGAAATTTGGAATGTAGAAAAACAAGTATTTTAGAGGTCAGACTCTCAATCCCAGCGTTAAGTCAGAAGGGAACTCAATGGCCTTGTGGCAGAATTCCCTCACTTTGGATGTGGTAAGAAATCAAAGGACCACGTCAGATTCAGTGAGTCAACAGCATCACGGACCATGGAAAGCACATGTCCACAGTTTGTTGTAGGAAACTGTGAATGATGTACACTTCAGAGGTACACAGTAACTCCTAAGACAGTCTTTTAAGATATTTTTCAAAAGAAGAGGAATCAACCCTAATGAACCCTCTGGTTTATTTCCTGTCAAGAAGTCCTAGCCACCAAGCCCAGACATGTGTGCGCAAGTCTCAGCCTGCTCTCTCCCTGTGGGGGCCATGCTCCACAATCTTACTTGTTTAAATCTGGAGGTTGGGTCTACACCTGTCTGCTTCATAGAGTCCATGACAGATTTCATTTCTACAGCCTCCTTAATAAGCTGGTGGTTTTCCATCTGCTTAGCTTTGAAGCTGTCGGCCTGAAGCTGCTGCTGGTGATTGGAGAGAAGCTGCGATTTACCTGTCTCCTCAGTTTTATTAGGCACTGATGGCCCTAGTTTAGAATGGTTTTTGCTAGGCTCCGGAGTAGAGGGAGCTTTTGAGATTGTGGCCGACGGCATGTTTTTCTGTTTACTGTCCTCCTTGCCCAGCTCTTTCATGGGGAGCTCATTTTTCCGTTCATAGTCTCCTCTCCCAGTCTGGGCCATTTTCTGCTCTGCCAGCCTCTGGTCCTCATAGTATTTCTCATACTGCTGTCTGTAGGCAGGGCTGGTGGCCATCAGAGACTTCTGGTCCATATAGAGCCCATAGGCATACTGGCCATAATAAAGGGACTGAGCCAGGGCAGGGTGCCTCTGGGTGATAACCGACTGGTGCTGAGGCTGTAGGGATGCTGAGGGATGGTCCACTCTCTTGGCATCTAGCTGCTCTGCCTTGTCTTTCTTTTCCGCGTCTTCTTCAGACTCCTTCTTGATCTTCATGCCCTGTGTGCTCCCACCGTTCCCAGTTGCAGGGGTGCCGACCTGCCCAGGGTGCATGTAACTTGGAGAATAGTAAGGATCGTAGCTGTGGTAATAGGGAGAATGGGACTCTTTCATTTGAGATGACTGTGCTGTCGTTGAAGAATGCCCTTTTACAACACCGTCCTTACTGGAAATGATATCTGACGGGGAACTGGCTTTTGACCTCATGCCCTCCGACCTGCTGTCCGAACCACCATCATCGGCAGCATCAGAGATGTCCGAGTAGGCAGGGCTGCTGGTCTTGGCCGCAGAATTCTCTGCCCCGTTCTGCGTGAGCACGTGCAGCGGGGCCATGGGCGCCTGCCCATTCACCAAGGTGTTGCAGTCCATTCTGGAGGCGCTCCCGATGGAAGGGCTGGGAGCGTTGTCTGTGAATGTGTACACCTTGTCAGCCTCAGCTTTGATGCTGGCCATGCGGCTCTCTTGAGATTCTGACAATCCATTGGCCAGCACTTCATTCTTATTGAGATGGTCCTTTAAAAAATGCCCAGACAGATCTTTCCCGCCCCCCTTGGCGTCCTCCAGTTTACCCAGCTTTGCATCTATTTTCGGGCTTCCCGTCTCTTTCCCTTCCTTGTCCTTGAGCTTTCGCTTCTCCTTTTTCTTTTTGTCTTTGAGCGACACAAGAGCCGGGTTCACGGTGATGGGCTCCCCCATAATGGTGGGCTTTGGCTGAATGGGTTTTAACGGAGGACTCTTTGGTGTGGCCTGCACAACGGTGGTGGTGAGGGAGGGCAGTCCGGGGATCGTCCCCGTGGTGGTGTTGGTGAAGGCTGCCGTGGGGATAGCGATCAGTTGCGGGGGGGTGGGGGCCGGGGCCGGGGCGATGGGCCGGGCAGTTTTCAGTTTGGAGAGGTTTTTGTCCATTTTGCAATTGTTGGCTTTTTTGCCCTTTTCTTTATCTCCCAAAGTTTTCTTGTCAATTAATCCTTCAGCTTCTAGTTTGGGCATTTCAGCGGCCAGACTGACGTCCGCCGAACAACTGTCCAATGTGGCTGTCATGTTGGAGATGACTGGGAGGCTGCTCAGCTCATTGTTAATGCCCTTCTTTTTGCCGGAATTCTTCCCAGCTTTAGATCCGATAACAGAACCTGGCCCATTGCTCATCAGCTCCCTCTTTCCCTTGGGGGTCCCAGGGGGGTTCCCCGAGCCAGGGGACGCGGGCGCCTTCACCTGGTCATAAGCTGATACGCTTGTGCTTGGCTCACCGCATTCGAGTGCCACATTACTCATGGCCTCCTCGCAGTCCGAGATCTTGTCCTCACTGTCAGGCTCAAACTCCAGCTTGTTCTCTGGGTCTAAGTGTGCATGAGCCTGGTGGTACCTCAGGCCATTGATGTGCTTGTACTTTTTGTTGCAGTTTGGGTGAGGACAATCGATTAACACTGGCGAGGAGCAGCCTTGGTCCAAAAAAGCAGTCTCTGGTTTCCCTTGAGGGGTGGTGGGAGTGCTTCTAGAATTGGTGCGTACACGCTTCCCAGGCTTATTGTCCTCGGAGCTGGAGTTCAGGTCCAGTTCCATCGGAGGCTTGTTTTTCCTTTTGTTGCTGGAGGAGGGGCTAGCTTTGATGTCCTCAGCGGCACAATTCGGGGGTGTCCTTCGCCCGCTGGCATTGAGGCTGCCCCGCCTCCCTTTCCCATTGGCACCCCCTCTGTTCTTGCTCTGCAGCCCTCTGGACTCCGTGAAGCTGGCTTCTGAGCCCGGGGCGGCTGCGGCAGACCTCGCTCTCTTCCCTCGGCCCCGGCCCCCTCTCATCTCCAGGTCGCTTGTGGGTGACTCACAGAACCTAGGAAAGCAAGGAACAGACGTCAAAATGAGCAGCCCCGAAGAGCCAGGTGAGATCACAAAGTACACAATGCAGCCTAGAGCAGCCAACACCCCAGCAGCCTTAGGGCTGGGCCCAGATAAGGAAAAGATACCCTATTCTTTCACCGACAATTTCAACACCTGCAAAAGAGCAGGCTACCAATGGCTTATATTCTCCTTCCGAAAACCAAAGAAAAACGGCTCAGGTAGCCAGCTTCAAATCCAGTTCAAATTCCCATTTTGAGAAAAAAAGAAAACAAAGAAGAGAGAAGGGGCAGGGAGTAGCAATCTCCTGGAAGAAAAGAAATCCAGCATCTGCATTTTACTGTGTTCAATCCTGAATTGCTCATTTCCCTTATGCTTGGTTTCAATTACAGGCAGACTTTTATGTATTATTCATCTCTCTCTCTAGTTTCCTTGCAAAGAGAGGATGGGGAAGGAGAGGAAAGAGGAGAGAAAACAGAGCCTGAAACAAGCGGCTCTGGGCATACCTGGGAGGGGCCCAGTCGTGCTTGGTGCAGTCCAGGAGGGTCCCTACGTAGGTTTTGTTCCTCCATGTGACGTTAACCACTAGGACACCTGCAGAGTGGGGAATGAAGGAGGACCCTGGTTAGCACAGATTACTCTAGTTACAGTTCGTTTATTATTATTATTATTACTACTACTGCTTTACCAGCAAAGTTCTATTCTCATTTGCTTTCAAAAGCTGTGGTTTGCATTCTTCCTCTTTTTGGTTTCAGTGACCCCAAATGAAAACCCACAGGAAATTGTGTGTGTGTGTGTGTGTGTGTGTGTGTGTGTGTACTCATGCGCATGCAGTACAAAAGGGTAAGGCTGTGTGTGAGAGTGTAATCAAGATACTGCTGACAGAAGGAAATGGTCTTTGCCATGTCCTGCTGTAAAATAGCAACACTCACCTCTTAATTTTTCTATTATTACACATAATTGCTTTCGTTTGGCAAGCAGCCAACAAAAACTAAATGCCAGTTACCAATGCTTAAACCAGAAGGTGACTGAAAGAAATCGGTTTTGTTTCTAATTCAACAATATAAAATAATGGCGATTTTCACTGAAAAAAATTATGTGGGTGCACAAATATAGGTATAGAGCAGGGAAGCAGAGGGCATGGAGTCCAGATAACAATCAGATGATTTATCGTTCCTAATCCTCCCCTCTCTGGCTTTGTGAGACAAGAATCAGCCTTCGTGCAGTATCTATTTCACTGTTTGGTCTTGTTTCATATTAAAGACTCCTAAAATAGGCCTCTTAAGAAAATAAATGTGCACAATAGGTTTGCTCTTGGGCTTATCTTTAGAGTCAACTTCAGTAAGCATTTGCCACAAAAGATTAGAAAAAAACCTCAAACCAGCACACTTGTTTCCTGCAAGCCATTTTGCTTTTCCCAACTGCTTTGCAGACAGACGATTTAATTTAGCACTGCATCTGTGAATCACGAAACTTAAGTGCACTTAGTATACCAAATGTCACAGGGAAACAAAATATAACATCCTCTTTATTTCACTAGAGGACAAGAGCCATTTTTTAAAAATCACTCCTTTGAAGCATATATTACAAGGACCTAGATGTTGAGGCATACATAAAATATTAGGGTAAAGAAATAAAATATTTAAGCGAGCCTTTGTTTTCTTTTCTGTACCTACCCCCCTCACCCCCCACACTTTCTTAGAAAAACAAAGGGACATTACTCAAAGTCTATTTCTAGCTGGTTTGCTCACTTGTTCACTGCCATTTTGAATTTTACAAAAAACCTATATTGAACTCCTTTATGGGTAAGGTATATACCTCTCACAAGGTAAGACTCATTTCCTTGGGAGCATTTTAACACCAGGTAAAATATTTGAATGGTTGGGACTCAAGTAGGGGAAAGGAATGATTCCTTTCAGAAGCCTCAAAAAGAGATTTAAAAATTGTTTCCCATATGGTCCATGTTGCTATTACTTAGGTAACCGCTGAATTTACTCACTGTAGCAATAGTCTAGAGGGGAGGGAAAAGCTAGCATGAGGCAAAGCAAGCATTTCCTCAGATGACAGATGATTCCATTCTAAGCCCCTCAGGAATGGTTTAAAAAAACACACCATTGAGTATAACATTCACATTGGGATGGGAATCAATGGTAATTAGGCATTTGGTCAAAATTTGCACAAGACAACAATTGGAGGAAAGGATTCTTTATGAGCACATCCCTTCAGGAAAAGGGAGTGGGCGGGAGAGCAGGCCAAGGGGAAGACGGAGCTGGTTTTCACATCATGTGCTCTCTGGGGCACTGTGTGTGGTGTCAAAGACCTTTACAGCTGCTTAAAATTCTTTAGCATGTCAGCTATATTTACAGTACAGGAATATATCTGTATTGCCAGAAGGTTACTGCATTTCAGCTTTAGATGCAATAGGCTGAATCACTGCGTTCCAGAGTCCCTGATGTAGCACAAATGTATAATTAAAATTGCTTGAAAGGAAACATGAAAGAAACAACAAACCCTCCATTCTTGCAGTAATAAAATTAAAAACAGGAAAAGTCTGCACAGACACTTAACATTTGTCAGCAGTGAAAGGCTTTTGTTATTGCTTTTCCCCTAAGGGTTTCGCGGTTCCAGCAAATACTGGCCGCGGATTGGCTGGTGCCTGCTGGGAATGCTCGCGTCTGATTGGCTGGGCCCAGGGCGGCCACAGGGATCAGGGAGGCCTCAGCCGCGGATAAAGCAGCGCCAAGGAGGGAGGAGGCTGCACCCCGGAGGCAGGCTGGCCAGCCAGGCTGGGACTGGTGCGCCCAGCCGGGTTTCCTGGGGCCAGAGCGCTGCCCTCAAGACCCCGCTCTGTCGATCACCGCAGGCCGTTCTGTGTGATGAAAGCTAGTCTGTGTGACGGTGCTGGTTTAACACCGCGACCCTCGCTGCCTGTGCAGCTCCATGCAGCCCACCAGCCCGCTCCAAACCCGCAGAACCGAATTCCTGGCCTCCAAAAAGGACAAAGGAAAACGGAGGGCCAGTGAGAAGGCAGGGATCCCAAACAAGCAAATCCTTGGTTATCCGGGTCTACCATTTAAAGCTAAATCTCAGTTGCAACTCCCACACTGTACAGGTATTCACATTGCCAGATACCATTTCTAGAAGCCACACAAGCAGACCTCTTATCTAAGTACAACTAATAGTATTATTAGCACTCGGTGGAGAAAAAAATCTTTACAGTCTTTTTCAACTTCAAAGGGCCTCAATAGGTCAGCTTTATTTCTCTACCCTCCTTATTTAAAACGTTCTATTCCTGGGGAGATTTTGAACAGTCTCCGTCTCGCAGAGCTAATTAAATATGTGTGCTTGTGTCTATTTTTCTTTATATGTACAAGCCACTTCACAATGCCAGAGTATTTCTATCTGCCCGGAATTCCCATGTGACTACAGCACATGCGTGTTTGCACAGCCAGATCTGCTGCTGTAGGGTGGAATGAAGGCTCAAGGAACTCTTCTCATAAACTACAAAGTGTATTGTTTCCTTGTAAGGAAGTCTCTGTTCAGACAACATCCTATTGTGAGAGGCCAAGTACAGAGGTGGTGTTTCAGCTCTAAAAGCTGTACATGGTTTGTCGTTTTGCTGAAGTCTCGACATCTTGAACATTTTGTAACTCATGGTCACATAAAGCCGACTCCACTTCTTTTGAAGGAATAAATGCTCCAAATGAAAATTAGTCCTTTAAATGTACAAATCTGAATTTTATAAATCCGTGCATAGTTATGTTTCTGGCTTGATGTTTATGTAAATTGGAAATAAATATGCATTTATTCCAGAAACGATTTAATATTTCTTTTAATGCATATTTATTCTTTCCAACTCTAGCCTATGAGCTAGTCTCCAGGGACAATCTCTGCAAGTCCTTTTCATCTTTATATTCTCAAGTGTCCCACCAGGTTTGTCATCCTCCCTTTCCACCCATGGACTGGGCATGGTCTTCCTCAAAATTCTAATAATGCCTGCCCTGTAACATTTTATATTTGAAAAATATCTGATGATTATTACCAATGAAGTAAGAAGAGAGCAATGGATGGTTTGAGTGTGCTCACCACACCGTTTTCTTCTTTGTATTAAGGCTTTGTCTTAGATACTGATACAGAATCTAAGCTGCTGCCCCCATAAAGCATATTACTTACAGGACACTTAATAATGTGGTCTGTGTTCGATAACCTGAGCCCCTTCCCTCTACAAGTCAAAGAGCCCTGAGCTCTCAGAAAGACTCAATCGTCACACTGTTCTGTCATTTCCTCATGTCAATACTTAGCAGTTAAGTGGTCCCAGAGAGATGGTCAGGCCCATTACACATTTATTGTGCATCTACAGGGCATAAACTAGGCACTTATCTGGTGCTGTGGAATCAAATCACATTTTGGCTGGAACTCCACCCAAACATAGGGATACCCTATAATCCAGAAGTGGAAGTATAGTTCACATATTATCCATACTTAGGGAGTAGGGCCCTTAATCCATCACAATAAACTAGATCCTAGATGTGACTTTCACAGTGCCTGTCCTGCCCACAGTGCCTGCTCAGACGGTAATCTTAGGGGACTAGGCTCCTAGACCAGTAATCCCAACCCTGGCCTCACTTGACTGTTCCAGTGATGAGTGCCTGAAGTGGTGGCAACCAAACAGGGACTTATTTGGGAATCTGAATTAGTAACATGGAAGGGAAAGTTAATAATAAGTGTAGAAACCTAAAGGTTACAAGGTACTAAAGGCTGAGAGGACTGTGGTGGGCCAAAGCCCCAAGGATGCAATAGCTATGAGATGAGAAAGCCAATACTTGTAGGTGTATGTCCCCTTCTCTCCATCCCTCACAGCACCCACGACTGCCCTCTTATCCTCCAGCCGTCTTGTTTAAAAGTTGTTCCTGGTTCTAAACTAAAACCTGCCTGAACACCGTGGTCCTCGCCGTGCCTTCTGATACCCTGGAGAGACAGTCCACCCCTCATCTAGTTCACCCATGCAAGGACAATGACCATGTTGACATTCTCTTCACCTCCAGTTCATGTTTTCCCCTCCAGCCTAAACAAGTTTCTTCAACCATTCTGCATGTCACTTTTAATTCCCATGAAAAAAACTTTAAAGCTGTCCTAGTCCAAATCCCCAGGGAAAGTGAAGGTTCCCAATGAATTAGAATCAAACGGAGACAAAGTCAAATGTTATCTCTTCTGAATCCTCTCCCGTCACACACAGACCATACACAACACACACAAAAAACGAGGCCACTCCTTCCTGGGTCCTCACTCACTCCATATAGTCCCCTCATCAATGAACACTCAACAGAATCCATTTTTTCTCTCAACCAGCCACTTCTCAGCCTCCCTGCCAGTTAGATGTGATGCTGTGCCTCAGTTCTAAAAAATGAAAGTGAGTCAACTACATGCGTCACTTCCAGGCCTGGCCCATAAGAATCTCCCATCCATGTTCTTCTAATCTCTTCCCCTTTCTGGCTGACTGGGATGGAGCCTATGCAACCTTGAAGGCCACAAGAAGATGGCAGGGTCTCCTTCATCTGGGGATAACCAGACAGGAATACCGACTTAGTCTACGAGGTGAGCAGCAAACAAACTCTTACTGTATTTAACCAACATTGAGACTATCTGTCTTAACCTAATACACGGTCCCTTTAACACTTACACACAGTATGCCTGTCTCTGCCAACTAGACTACAACTCCCTGAAAACAAGAGCAGTGTCTGCACGCAGCACACCTGTGAGCACAGTGCCCAGCACCGAGAGTTCATTCAGCACCTAGGAACTACCAGGTGGTGATGGAAGAGAATCTAGATTTGAATTTTAGTCACTTCTTTTCACTGCTCCCATATTTTTTCAATAAGCATAATCTTCCACTGGCTTATGGATGATAGAAATTCTCTGCGGAGAGATTTGGCTCCAAAGATGTTATAAATATGGTTTATGAATTACTGTTTCTGGTATTTGTGAAGATGTTTCTTCAAGAACTGGGCAAATGGCTGATTTCCCAGTGGATCAGCATAGCTGTTTGTATTACAGTTTAAAGACCATTTCAGAGTCTTTCAAGTGCCTCATCCCTGCGACAGAAGTTCTCTGCCAAGCATTGCAAATGCCGAATCTGGAATCAGACATAACTTTTTTGAACTCTGATGAAGTCTAGCACATCTGGATGGACTTGGTGTGCAGTCATGCAGAAAACAGAAACCCCATTCTAATAACAATGAAACAGAACCGTTTATGCCACACACCCCTTTTTTAAAACTTTACACATTTCTTTCCTTTTATATATTTTTCAGTAGAAACATTAGCGACAATTAAAATGCCACAATATGCTGGTTTCATGAGTACAAGATAAAGTTCATATATTTCAGATATCGTATTACCCTATATTTTTATACAATGAGACTATTGTGCGAGGTATGATTTATCACCACTCCTTTGTACTGAACTCCCTCCAATGGCTTGTTCTTGTGGTTCTGTTGTATCCAATACAGGTCCCTTTTTAAACAGCTGGGGCTTCTGGCTTCAGAGTTTCCACCCTTCAGGTCGGTCTTTCTTCAAAGGACAACGCTGAGTTTATAATTATTTGGGGAAATTTTAAATTTACAACTAAGGTTGCCAATGAAATTCTGGACAGCCAAAAAGCACAGGGACTTTCCTAGTACCCATGCCAAGTATATATGGAACATTAGGACGAGAAAGTGTTGTCACATGACCAGAAAATGCAGTATTTTTTTTTTTTTTTTAAAGAGCCCTACTGCTGGGCGGAATGTTTGAAGAGTCACTTTAACCACATCCTGTAATCAAACCATCTGGAACACAGTGCTGCGATTAGTCACCCTGAACATTGGGCTTTATCTGAACAAACAGTGTATGGCAATGGAGCTTGGGAGATAGGGCAGCACTAACAAAGGGAAGTGTAATGAAACACTTTATGCCCTAGTGTGCTGCCACCCCAGCCATTAACCCCAGAGACACACTGCTCTGGTGTTAATGTACTACTTTATGAAAGCACAGTGAGCTTAAAGATTAAAGCACTGAAGGGCTAAAAATTGCTGGTTTGGATAGACATTCTCTGTCGGCGGCTGGAATATGTTGGCACCACTCTATCTGCGTTAATTATAACCTCTCAGATGACAGTTCAGCATTCCTATTAAGGTTTGGCGTTATTTTTCAGGACATTAGGAACAAGGTTCGTTTATGGGAGGATAGTTATGATTCTTTATTTGCCAGAGGTTAATCTGGGCACCCAGACATTTCTTTTCGGTTCACCTAAACCCTATCCATAAATAACAAGGAAAAAAATAAAGCCTTAACCCAAATAAGTATCCTAGACCAATACCAAAAAAGCAAAAAGCAATGGCAAAATGCTGTTCTAATCTACATGTTAAGAGATGGTATTCATTCCTACTTGATATGCTTTTCTCTTGCAAAAGTAAGTCTGATCATCAGATAGCATCTATGGAAATCTTTTATAAAAAATCTGAAAGGCTTCCCCCCCGCCCCCCCGCGCTAAATACAGTGAATAAGCCTTAAAAGAAAAAAAAGGAAGGAAAAACATGGCTAAAGAAACCTTGTTTCCCCATGGGTCTTATGGTTTAATACACAAAAGAACACACAGCCACTTCCATCACTGTCACCTCCCCTGCAGCCTTTGTTCTGAGGCCTGATGAGCTGTATTGATTTGGAAAAATCATTGAGCTTCTTGGAAAACTAGACTCTCGCTTATTCACTGCCATCTATTTCTTTCCCAGGAAGACAGGTGGTCAATATCCAGTTGACTGGTCAGCTAAAAGAAGCTCTTGCTGCCTTTCTTTTCTTGCTTCCTTAGTAACATTATCCTTTCCCACTTCTAGAAAATACAAGCAGTCTTGTGGGTAAGAGAGAGCAGAAATCAGGCTTTTATACAGCACCACCAGGAACACTAAAATGCTGTCCCATACATACATATGCAGATGGTGATAGTATTTTCACAGACCAAGTATTTTATAAGTTTGAACATAAATAACAACTTTGATAGCCTAAGATATAACTTCTAAAAAATCAAATCAAAACACATCATTAGAGCTCCATGCTTACTGCAGAAAGAGCTGCTTTCCTTCTTTTACATACTCAGTACATATGTTTTAGCAAGTTCCATAGTTACAAGATGTCATAGATATCAATACAGGCATTTTGGGGAACAAAGGGAATAATGAAAAAAATCACACAGATCTTTAGAAAGTAATTTTAAACATGATCAGTAACAAAAAACATGTGCTTTTAAGTTAGGCATATATATACATCCTAAAGCAACATTATCCTTGATGGTTTGAGGCTAGTGTTGAAATTATATATATTGCAACCATTCACACCACAATCTGTAGCCCTCAGTGCTTAGGCCAGTGGTTCTCAACCTTTCTAATGCCGCGACCCTTTAATACAGTTCCTCATGTTGTGGTGACCCCCAACCATAAAATTATTTTCGTTGCTACTTCATAACTGTAATTTTGCTACTGTTAATGCATCGTAATGTAAATATCTGTGTTTTCCCATGGTCTTAGGCTCTACAGCATCGGTTCTCAACCTGTGGATCACGACCCACAGGTTGAGAACCGCTAGCAGGGTCGCCTAAGACCATCGGAAAACACAGATATTTACATTACGATTCATAACAGTAGCAAAATTACAGTTATGAAGTAGCAACGAAAATAATTTTATGGTTGGGGGTCACCACAACATGAGGAACCGTAGTAAAGGGTCGCGGCATTAGAAAGGTTGAGAACCACTGGCTTAGGTAGTTCCTCTAATAGTTTCTGCTAAGGTACCCAGGGTCCCCACTTGGGGACAGGTGGGAGGACAGGTTTAGGTGATAGTGTTGAGAGGGTGGATGGTGGGAAGAAGACAATCCCCCTGAGCTTGCCTCAACCAGGGCAGCAGGTCAGAGACACTCTGCCAGGCCGCATCAAACCCATCTCCTGCACCTCCAAGGGGATGCTTTCCAAGCTGTGGTCCATCAACACTCAGCCAACACACAGCAGGATGAGGCGCTATGCTCAAGTGAATGATGAAAGGTGGAGGAGGGGAAGGAGGCAGAAGGGAAAGGGGTAGGGCAGAAAAAAAATACAATCTTCTGAGACCAACATCTGGAGCAATTTAAATACATGAACTGAACATGTATATGTCTGGAGTATAGGTATATATTTGTATAAAGAGGTTTCGTTTCTTGTTGATTAAACTTTCCTTGAAGCTTGGTAGCATAAAGACAAGCAACAGCGCCACTCTGGTCTCCCAGTGCAGAGTCATAAACCTGCATTTTCTCTGGCTCCTTTGCAGGCACACATTGGTTTACCTGAAATATGATGCGTTTAGATGATTGATTTCCAGGGCCAACAGTTTCCTCATGTCCTCTCCTCCTTTTAGATACATAAGAGTATCGCAATGATTTCTCATTCTCCTCCTCCCTTTCTTCACAGGTAGACCAGAGTTCAATGTCAACTATAACAGAATTGACTCACCTCCCCCAATCCAGTCTCACAAGCTTTAATTATTAGCTCACTAGGAGGATATTTTTTCTCCGTTTAAATAAAAGCATTCAAAAGTTTGGGAAAGGGCCCTGGCCAGGTGGCTTAGTTGGTTGGAGCGTCGCCCCCTGCACCAAAAAGGTTGTGGGTTCGTCCCCGGTCAGGACATATATGGAAAGTGATCAATTGCTGTTTCTCTCTCTCTTCCCCTTCCTCTCTCCCCAAAATCAATAAACATACCTTGGGAGAGGTAATTGATAAGTATTCACTCAACTAGGACTGCTATGGAGCCATGATAATTACATGGTTATTGCTCCTAACACGTTTCTTTAAGAATGTTCTTTTAGGAAATACCCATGTGCACGAGGTCCTGGCATAAAGCACACAGCCAGGATCCCCCAGAAGGAGAGGGAAGCACTTCCAGACTCGCAGGCCATGAAGATAAGCAATTGAAAGAATGCAGGCCTTTCACATCATCGATCCTGTCTTTTCCTGCACTTCATATTATTTACAGGATCTAACAACTTCTATAGCCAGGATCCACAATGCCGCTACTTTCAACCTGAAAAACGGATAAAGAAAAGGACAAATCCAGGGGAAAATTAATGATCCTTAAGGCAAAATCTCCTCACCTTTGCCACTTCTCCTAAAAGGGAGTACTCTAGGGGTGGAGGGGGGAAGAAGGGTGTAAGATACTGTGCATTTGTAAAGTCACTTAATCGCTACACACCACCTCCCCACCTCCCCACCTCCCTGCTCAGGCAGCAATCTGTCCTGGCCCAAGGCTTTCCCTATGGCAGGAGAGAGGGAGGGAGGAGCAGGCAGGAAGGCAAAGTAATTATTGAGATGAATGAAAATGGAAGATGCAGAGGAACTAAAACGTAAGAATGAAAAACCTCATATACTTCGGGGAAGGGCGGTAGGCTCGGAAAAGGGAACGTGGAGGTTTCAGCCCTCCCTACTCCTCCATCACCTAGTCCTCTCCACAGACCTACTGGAGATCCATCTAGGTGGCAGATTAGCAGAGTTTCAGGTTTCAGTGCCAGCGAATTGCTTGTCAAAACATGTGTAATATCACTCTAGATTACAGGACCGTGTTTTAAAGTAATTTCTCATCATCCCCAGTCCTTGAGGTACAGGGGACAGTGGGAACCAATTGACAATTACACTCACATCAAAAAGCTGCTACCGCTGCATCTCCCTGGGCCTGAAGAACCTGGTTCATATAAATTATGATGCTTTATTTAAAGTCAGAGTGCTTATTTGCTTTTGTGCCAGCTCTGGGCCCTTTTCATCTCTAGCTCTACCGGGCCCAGGAGAGCACGCATTCCTACAGCTCTCCTGGCCACCAGCTGTGTCTCCGTAAATCACAGAACCTCTGAAACAAGCCATTCTTTACAAAGGCCAACAGCATTCACTGGAGATGATCACTCTGCTATTATTCCACTTGCTGAAATTTAAAGTAGCAATTTACCACAGAGGCTGAAAAACATGGAGCTGCCTCTCTCAACTGTGTGTGTGAGAGAGAGAATAGGAAGGCTCTGCATGTATATGCCACACAAAGGGGTACACGTTGTGTGCCACGTAAAAATCACCATCTTTGCAAATCTAAGAAGGAATGCGGTTGTCAGAGAAACCAGAGCCAGTGCCCTTACAATAAAAGGCAATGGCTGAGGGAGGTTTCTGCCCCTGATAAACCGCCCTGCTCTCACCTAGAGGCGGCCTTGCCCCACAGCAGTGCAGCAGCGTGGGAGGTAGTTCACACACTCAGGCAGTGAAGCCACATAATTATGGCTCTGGTTCCGAATGTAATAAAAAAAGCTGGAGGAATTAACTCTAATCAAGCTCAGTCTGCAGTCAATTTTGCTTTGAGGACTAGGGAGGAAGAAAGAATAAAAGTGACTGGTGATCAAATGGAGCCCCCTGAGTGCCTGAGAAACGGCTCTGGAGTCTCTCCTGGCCCAAAGACCTCAAAGCTGCTTCTAAAACTCTCTGAGCCCCTTTCCCCCATCTCGTTTCCTTGTCTGTAAAATAGGGACAATATCAATACCAAATAAGGGGACATGTAAAGCATTTAACATGGGCCCTGGCACAAAAGAGTCACTCAGCAAATGGACTTGGGCTTCCTCACCTTTGAAACTCCCCCATAAACCAGGTCACAAGCTGAGGAATGGAAGGTGCCAAAATACCAAGAATTCCCCACTCTGGAATACAGCCAGCAGCAAGCCTCCTGCATTCCTTCCAGATAGAGGCACCCACACTAATTGTCCTGTATTCCCAGTGACCAGGCTAACTGTGCATGTGGCATATCTATCTTTTAGAATTTTTTAAGATTAAATTTACTGCGGTGAATTTTGTTAATAAGTTATAAGGTTTCAAGTGTACATTTCTATGATACATGATCTGTATACTGCATTGTGTGCCCACCACCCAAAGTCAAATCATTGTCACCATATATTTGGCCCCCTTTACCCTTAATCACCCCCTAATCCCTTTCCTCTGATAACCATCATACTTTTCTGTGTCTATGTACCTTTCAGAATCTTAAGGGCTGTAAATTCCAACATTAAGGACTTTTATTATTTCTACACCCAACACCAACTTCGACCAATATAAAGTCATCCTTCCAATTATACCCATTGTTTAAAGCAAACATTTCCTCCTGCCACCACTCAGTAAGAAAGCTGACTATGAAATGCAGTTCCAAACCACTGAAGCCTCCTCCCTGCGGCCTGGGGTAAGGAAACCCTCAAGTCAAGTTTCCAGGAACAGCAAAACGACCTGAACGCCTGACATCTGTCTAAATTACCAAGGGCGACGTGAAAGGTCCCCAGCACCTGGGTGGCAGCAATGAGACCCCGCAGCAAGGCTCTGGGGAGGCAAATGAGGTTAAATGCAAACTCATCTTTGCAATTCCCATCTCACCAAGCCAGTTTTCTTGACAATGGTCAGAGGCTGCCTTCCCACCCTCCCCCACCCCACATTCCAAAGTTCTTATCTTTCAGGGAAGAAAAAGCCCAACAGAGTTACAAGTATTTCAATAACGTGCTTAGAGACCAGCTCTTTTCTGTAAACAAGCCTAATGAAGCCTGACTAATAGTGCTCTCCTCAGCAGAGCAGAGGGAAAAGGGCCTTTGTTAGCACTTACTGGAGCAAGGCCTCGTTTTGCTGGAGCAGAACAAAACTTAGCTGGTTATTGATTGACCAGACTCGCTGGGTGTCATTGCTTCGCTCTATTTCTGGATGCTGAGTGTATAAATGCATGTGTTTATGTAGACAAAGGGATGTATGTTCTATACACATACTCTCTCATACAGCCACACACAGCCACCTAAGCTGACTTTTGGTTACATTTCTCTGCCAACATGATGAAGAAGTATTCGAGGTGGCTAAGTGCAACCTAATTCCTCTCTGATACGTGTATCTCTCCCAGTCCTTGATATTACCTAACATTTCTCTCCATGTTGTCAGTGCTGTGAGCTCACTTTCACATCATTGATCCTGTAAGCATGTAAGCCGACTCTCCCCACAGACACTTAATAGTTTCCAAAGTCACTATGATTTAACCTGATCTGGTTCTTACATTCTAGGGGCGATTTACTTTTGTTTTTTTAATAAACTCAAAATCGCTGATGTTTTCCTTTCCCCATTTCACCTATCAATTCTGAAACTCCTGAAATTTGTTTCCACATAACTGCTAAATAAATATTCCAGAATGATTTTAATTCTCTTCAATTAAAGTTTGTCTTAAGGGCTATTAACACATATCACAGTGATGTTAGCCGGATGATCTAAAGTTTGACCCAGACTTCTTTTGTGGACAGACTGGAACTGGAGTAAAAACTTGCTTTCCTTGCGACTCTAAGCACAAATTTCCGTATAAATTATTGACTGCACTTTGGCCTCCTCTGAAACATTAGCCCCCAGGCTGACCTGTCCTGACCCCAGGTGGCACATCAGCCCTCTCAGAAGAGGCTGGAACATTAGTGCTCTGCACTGGGGACTAAGGCGTGAGAGCCAATCAATCAAGCTCTCTGACAGCTTTTACGGCCTCTGAGCATTAGGCCCAAGTCAGCCTCCAAGACTCCTTTTGTTCGCTTTATTCTCTTCTCTTGTCTGATGAAGTTAGGGTTAAGTCCAAGGCTTCAGGGAGAGAGAAAGGCTATTGTTAGTAACTCAGTCTTTATTGACTCTGACCTGCAGGGCAGCCAGCTTGAAGTCTTTTCCAGAAAGTAATGCACTGTTAATTGCAGCTCATCATCAGGGTGTGTTTTATACACCTCTTTTCATTGAAAGAAGACCTGACTCAACATTTCAAGATCTTCCCACGTTGCCTTGTAACATTCTCAAAAGACACACACACACACACACACACACACACACACACACACACATTGTAGACAAAAATCTGATTTGTACCCACCAGTCTCTGAATTGCTCAATCTAATACCAATGCAAACACAGAATGTTTGGCTGGACAATGCGAAATAACACTTGGGAGTTGGCATACGGAGCATTAAATATTTTTTCATGGCTAATACCTGCGGGGATTAGTACATGGGGCAGGAGGAAAATGCTTGATGGAGAAACCTATTATTTCCTTCTGTGCCCTTTGTTTAAAATGACTAAAGATATTTTCATTGGAAACTAGTAGCTATATTTGTGAGCAGCCAGCAACTGACTGGATGGCCCCAGGGTGAAGATTACAGAATTCCACTCAGGCTCTGGGTGAAGAATTCTGTACTCTAAAGACATTGCAGAATTAATTATTGGTCCAAAGGCTTCCTGATTCCTTTGAAAGAAAAACCAGGCAAACTCTTCTTATCCAAACAGACCTCTCGGAGGCAGGGGAAAGGCCGTGGCCTGGTCAAAAGCAAGCACCAGAACACCAGGTCTGTTTCTGAGCACAGCGGGTTTTTGTCCAATCTAGGCCCAGCACACAGCAAGCCCCTGCCCCCAACTATACTTGCTGAAAGTATTGAGCAACAGGCTAGAATCTGAATGATTCAAAGGAGAAATCACATGTTGACATTTTGGAAACTGAATTTCTTGCATACAGGGGGAAAAAAAAAACAAAAAACAAAGGGTTGTGGTTTTGTTTGTTTTTTTAGTGTGTGTTTTTCACTTAACTTTTAACTTTTAATTTGGACATTTTCAGCCACAAAATCTGTCAACATTTAGCCAAGAGATTATGCCATTTCATTCACATCCAAGTATATGAATTAGTATATATGAATTAGTATATATGAATTAGTGCACACTTTTCCAAGTGAGTGAATAGGAAGCCATTTTTCAATTAAATTCTGCTCCATGTGCGTTTGGTAGTGTACTGACCCCCAGATATGTGACTATAAGCCTACAATGGATAGGCTGTCCATAAAGGTGGTGGTTCTTAGAACAAACTGTGCTCTCAGTATTGATAAAGCCTCTTGGCACAGCACATTACAGTTTCTGGTGTCACTCAGTCCAACTCAACTTTAATATTAGCGAAAATTGGAATTTTCTAATTTAACCAAGAATGCACTCAAAGCCACATTGAACTCATCAATATCATGGGCTACCAGGGTTCAAACTTGTTTTGTAAATTATTAGGAAAAAAAACCACAAAACTGAATGTGTAGCCTGTTATTACATAAAAGGACTTCATTGGGTAGTCCTATTTCTTACAGTGCAGAAATAAGTTAGAAAAAGATTCAATGAAAATATTCAAGTAGGTGCTGTATATAAACACAGACTACAAATTATAAGACTTGAGTCAACAAAGATGGAAGCTGCAAGGGCACCAAATAGGTATCACTAACGTGTCTAAGCCTGTGGACAAAGTGAACTCAAGATTGGCCCACCAAATCTTAGCATACTTGTTGAATTTGTGATCTCCTTTGAAGATTCAAAGAACGAAATTCATAACTAATAAAATAAGCATTCGTTTACACAACAGGGAGCTAACATTTGAGTTACTGTCCCCAGGGGGTAAAGACACAAAATAAATATAAGGAGCATTGATTGAGTGCTTTACTATGTGTAAGTCATAAGAATAAGTGATTTTACACATATTATTTCATTTCTCAGCACCTACATGCCAGGTTCTTTTATTATTTCTACTTTACAGATGAACAAATTAACTCTGTGAAAGAAAGCTTAACCAACTGACTTGCCCCAGGTTGCAATGTCAGAGATTTGAACATAGTCACCATGCTCCTAAATGCATTATGCAAGTTTACATGAACAAGTCTATAAATAACACAATTTCATGAAGGAGCTACATATGCAAAGATGGGGATCCACAGGGTGAGTAAGGCCATCTAAGTGGCGACCCAGGTGGGCTTGGAAGCATGTGCTGGACATGGGGCACATCTTTTCCCAAATCCATGTCCAAGGACATCCCATCGGAAGCTTGAAATTGACATGGTGAGAACACTAGATACACCACAGAAAACAGGAACACTAGGAATCAAGAGTTCTCAGCCTCTTTGACCCCGAAACTCCCACCCCAGAACTGGTTGTTAATTATTTCCCAGCACACCAATGCCTATACACCTTAATTTGTTGAACTACTAGTCTCCTTACCCATAATGTGCCTTCTAGGAGAAAACAATGGTCTGGGGAAGGCATGGAACCTAGAAACTTCTATAATTATGTTGAACTGCATCGACGGTAACTACAGTATATAAAACTTAGGGATGACTCTAGAATTCACTAGATTACAGTTCCAACTTCTTATGATTCTACATGTGGTTTCAAAGGAGACAAAATTCACAAGTCCAGACTTCTTCTGTTTAAGCACTCACATCTAACCAGTCACCAAATCATGCCTGTTTTGACTCCCTACTAATTCCCAACTCCGTCCCCTTGTCCCTGTCCATACCACTGTCCAAAGTCAGGCCTTGGTTATGCTTCCACTGTCATGGCTTAACTCTCACCTGCCTCACACCTCCAAGTTCCTTTGAACGTCCGAGTTCAGGTGCACTGAACTCCAGGAGGCCCTGAGACTGCCTGACAGGCCCTGTGGATATTTTTACCACAGACATTACCATGACATTCAGGATACCTGTGTTTACCCCCAGCCTCTCATAGGAGACTAAGCACAATGACTTTCGAAGTGCCTGCAAAGAGCAGGTGCTCAATAAATGTTTTCTTAAAGGCAAATAAAATAATGAAATGAATAAGACTATAAATGAACTCCGATGTTATAATTATGCATACAAATCGAAATATAACAATGAAAACTGTGGAGTTGAGTTATTCATCACCTGCCTCTGATACTTTCTAAGTAAAGGTGCTCATCTCAGTTGATTCTCTCCACTTTAAAAATAATTTGATAATGATATAGATACAAGTAATTTGGTTTTCCATATCTACTATTTTTTATTAGAGAATTTTGTGAAATAAGTACTCTTACAAGTTAAAGAAATCAGGAACCTTCCTCTGGGATTTCAGAAGCCATCTGTTTTTATGGAATTACTAGAGGCCCGGTGCATGAAACTTCATGCACTGGAAGGGGCGGGGGGAGTCCCTCAGCCTGGCCTGCCCCCTCTCACAGTCCAGGAGCCCTCAGAGGTTGGAGGTGACCCGGCGATCAGGGGAAGGTGACGCGCCCATCACACCTCTGCTGCTGCCACCACCAGCAATGCAAGCCTTGGCCGGCCCTGGTTACCTGAGCCTTGGGCAGCCACCATCCAAGGCTTGCTTGCCTGCACCTCGGGCATCGGCTGGGCAGCCGCCATTCAAGGCTTGCCTACACCTCGGGCGTCAGCTGGGCAGCTGCCATCCGAGGCTTGCCTGTGCCTTGGGTCAGCCCTGGGCAGCTGGGGGGCTGAGGGCAGGTCTGGCCACACTGCACGCCTGCTACCACACACCCCACGCCCCCCCACCCCCGGCAGGGCTGAAAGGACTGGGGGACTCCGGTGGGGCTGAGGTTACTGGGAGCCACCATCTTATGGCTATGGGCACCACCATCTTTGTGATGGCGTGATGGTCAATTTGCATATTCCCTCTTTATTAGATAGATAGGATTACAAAAGCAATTAATGAGGTACATTTGTTGTTCACCTGATGCTGAAGCTCTAAGCACAGACTGTAACCTGCCCAGCCACAGCAGATGCGGACTGCTGGCCTCTCCCACTACTCCTTGCAATTTAATGAACAGTCATATCCAACAAATCTTCCGATTGCCTGCCCGTGGTTATTCTCCCAGACTCTGGGCCCCAAAGAGAGATTTGTCATTGCTTAAATAAATGTTACAGATATAATAGATAAAGGCAATAAAAAAAGCAGAGCTTTTATAAAACAAAGCTGACAGAGCAGAAAGCTCTCTCTCCATAATGGTCTCGTCCGCATGTGCGGCCCCAGCTGCCTGTGTGCACCAAAGGGAAATAGCTGGTGAAGCCTAGGAAGCATAACATGACAGCCTTCCTTGCCTTTCAGGAAACATCAGTGTTATTTGCTGAATGTCCATTTTAAAGCCAGGGTTTCAATCTGCATGTGTGATAATCAGAAATTGATTTCAGGGAGATACAAAATTATTTAACTTAGTGCTCAGCAGTGCAAATCCTAGGTTACACATTCTCGATTATTCACAGAGGAAAACTCGCGGGAAGAAGCTTAGAGCGATGTTTCCTTGTGATCTTTGCTGGCACCGATGATCTCACCTGCCTCTGGTTGGCGTGCCACTGGCAGTGTGTGGGCCTGGAGCTGGGCCTGGTTCGTGGTACCCTAACTGGAAGGTAGCATTACGGAAAGTGAGGACTATTCATCACTTGTCCTCAACAAGTGGCCCGGCACTTTCTTAGTGCCAACTGAAATGCAGATTTTCTTTCCTACTGTGCTTTAGAATAACACATGCTCTCCCAATTACACAAATAGAGTTGTTTCTTTAAAAATGTCAGGTCCTTAAGCTGTTAAGGATCATGTACCTGGCTCTTAATGCAACATCCCTGCCTTCATCATACAACAAAAGCACCCCCCTTCCCCACCCACCCCAGAAGGTGGTAACTAATTTTGACTAGTCTCTTCACAACTCAAATGACCAAAATACAAACTGGGCTTGCTGTGCACAAGTGTTTTAATCTGTTTAACAAATTGTGGCATTTAATGTTTAATTCTGGTTAATTAAATTAGCTTGATTTTATGCCAGGACCTATTTTAAAACAGAATCTTGGTAAATATGCATAAATTACACTGTGCAGGCAAATATTCTACAGTGTAACAAAGAAATACTAAAACAACTTTTTATGAAAATTGCTATTCTAGAAATGCAACAGCAACGATGCAAATGCCAGTGATCAGCACCTGAATAAATATAGTCACTACAGACACAGGCGACTGGAGGTGTCAATGTCCAGTTACTCAATATAAATTAGCAAGTCAACTGAAAGTAAATGAGTTGCCTGAGTCCGTGAGGAATTTAGGCTCCATCTTTCAAGATAACTTCTTCTTAGAATGCATTCACAACCCCAGTCATTACGTAAAAGAAATAAAAGAAAGAAATTTACCAGTATGGGTTTGGGGGCTAGAGAGGGAGCAATAAACATTTTTTACGAAACATTTACACATGGAGCACTGTTCCCAACTACACGTCTTCCTGCCGCTTCCACTCCACGTGACCTCAGAGGAAAGGTGCTTCTGACAAGCACTGAAACTGGGCCCTGGGACAGTGCTCGCTCCCTGCAGATCCCGCGATACAGCGTGACCGCCCCTCGTGGTCACCTTTGTTGGAAGAACTCGCTGTGAAGACAGCCTGATGTGGCTTTCAGAAAGGACATACAGCCCTAACCAGTTTGGCTTAGTGGATAAAGCGTCGGCCTGCAGACCGGAAGGTCCCAGGTTCGATTCTGGTCAAGGGCATGTACCTTGGTTGCGGGCACATCCCCAGTAGGAGGTGTGCAGGAGGCAGCTGATCGATGTTTCTCTCCCATTGATGTTTCTAACTCTCTATCCCTCTCTCTTCCTCTCTGTAAAAAGGCAATAAAATATATTAAAAAAAAAAAAAAAAAGAAAGGACATACATATAAGCATAACCCATGGACACAGTCAGTAGTGGGGTGAGGGGATGTGCTGGGGGTGGGAACAGCTGGGGAGAGGTCAATGGGGGGAAAGGAGATATATGTAATACTTTAAACAATAAAGTATTTTTTAAAAATCAAGAAAGAAACAAAACAAAAAGAAAGGACACGTTACCGCCACTCTTAACTGTAAGAGTATGTACAAGTATGAGTGTCTTCCTGTCATCTAAGCTGGAATCCCAGACTACAGAGCACAAGCAGGCAGGCTCATGAGAGCACTCCTGTCTTTGCCTAGAACAAATATTACAACACCGCGGGTGGTACCTTGTGTGCTTGTTAATTTAACAAGTGCACTTAGTGCCGACTGTGTATCAGGTACAATTCAAAATGTCTTCAAAATATTAATTCATTTAATCCTCCTAACAACCCAATGGAGGGGTGGTACTATGTCACCTTCATTTCACAAACGATGGACTGAGGCATAAAAGCAGGTAGTAATAAGTTGCCACCAAAGGTCACATAGGCAGTAAGAACAGAACTGGGAATTGCAACTTGGGGGCGGGGGTAGCAGGGGAGGCCGGTGCTGGTTTGTAACAATCAATCACTCAGGATCCCCATGTATACAGGCCAAAGAGGGTAAACACACACAGCTGGCCCTCAATTTAAGGGTTTTTTCCCCTTGCCCTAACATGTTAGGGTACTAAACCTAGATGACAAGGTACATCATTTACACACAATAAGCTTCATCATATCGTGTCCAGAATCCCCATTAAAAAAAAAAGCACACCAAAAATTTCATATACTTTTCAAGCACAAAAGAATCTTGGAGATCACTTATTCTAAACTTGCTCCCTCTACCGAGAAGAAGGCCCAGGGAATGAAATGACTGGTCCCCAGGCTCCAGGACTTCCACTGACCCTTTGTCCACACAGCGGCATCCAGGGTGGTTGGCGACCAGGACAGCAGTCAACAGTTTCTCAGTGCTTCTCCAACGAGCAGGAAGTTCCTTTAAAGCCCACCACACAGCTGGGAGGCCTGACCAACAGCCAGCAGCCATTGTGGCATTTTACCCAGTGAGACTGACGCATCCAAGTGACCAGAAGTTGCCACAGAGAAGAGGAGGATCAAAAAAGGCCCCTTTGAGGTCTGGGTAAAGAAAGCGCCTGAGCACTGAGCAACAATAACCACAGTCCTGTGGCGGGTAACTCAGGGACTCCCCTTTCCTAGGGCACTGAGCAGAAAAACATGAGCAAAACAACAAGAAGTCGGATGAGGCAGGACCCCTGATTGCCTTCAGTGTGTGCGGCCATAGACTTCCGGGACAGCACCTTGGTAAGAGGCGCAAATGACAGAGAACGAAGAGAAGGAGCCTGGTGACTCCCCCCTCTCTTGCCCCCAAAACACACTGCCCGCCTCTTTGCACTGTAAGAAATCACGTTACAAAACAGAGCTTATCTAACTGGCACTGCCAGCCACTTGTTCAAATTGCTTCATTTTTTCATGAGGCTCAAAAGTAGCCACTGATTGCTCAATGGCAGGGCTGCACCCCAGGCACTCGCTGTCTCTGCTTTGGAACAGGCAACCAGTCACCACACCTCCTGGCCTAATGGAGGGGGTACCCGGCCAAGGCACCTCGCAGGAAGGGGTGAAAATGCACAACACCCAAACCAAATGGAGCGATACTGACAGTCAATCCATAAGCTTTGATTTGAGGCTCTGGCTTTGGCTAAATGTTAAGAATCAGGGTTCCAATTTTGAAATAAATATAGGGCAGGTTTCTGAACCTCAGGTCCTGAATGATTTACAGAGAAATCAGAATCTCTTCTCTCAAACAAACATGCATCCCTAGAAGATGGTATATGTGGGTTTCAAACCCAGGCCTATCAGACTCTTAATGTTTTCCCAAATTCGCTGGAGAATAAAAATCCCCTTGGGTGCTTATTAAAAATACTGATTCTTAGCTCTACTCCAAGCATCTAAAGTGATTCTTAGAGCAACAAGGCTAACAGACTTTAAAGAAAACCATACATCTTACGAAATAAGACATGCATAAACTATGTTGAGGTTTTCCAGGAAAGAAATGGGGAATGAAGATTTTGATTAATTACTTTCCAGCATTCTTGGGAACGGGGCTGCAGGTGGGGGTAGGCGGTATTACATGATTCCTTTAGGAAAAATCACCAAGGAGCCTGGAATGAGGCTGAGAACTTTTCATCTACCTGAGCCCTTTGACAGGAGTATTAATACAACAGCTTAACTTGGTTTAAAGAAAGAATTATTTCACCATCCACACTAAGCTCTTCTGACAGGAGGCAGAATTCTGCTATGGCTACTCACAAAAGTAGAGGGGAACTGGGGGCTTCTCACAATATTAATATAAGCTCGCTCATTAAGATAAAATGGAGATTCTCACACTGGAGCAATTATTTTCCTTACAGTTGTTTTTCTTTTAACAGAAAGAACCTATAAATAAACGTATCCATTTTTACATCATAGCCTAATATTAACATCTTGAAATACTACATAATTGTGTGTGCTTTTACCAGAAGTCAAATAACTGAATAGATCACTGTGTAAGACAAAATAAACTGTGGTTTAGAGACAGGACTAACAGCAAGGCTAGCTAGCTTCTGCAATGTTATGGGCTGGATTCCTCTGCTAGGGACCCAGCAATAAGTCAGGGTGGGGGGGCCCGAGGGTAACTTCCAACTCCATCTAATCACTGCTGTAGGGTTAACAAGTACCCTTTTCATTAAGTTTATTAAAGACCTTTTATTTTCTTTTTTGAAAAGATAAGAAAAAGAAAGAAAAGAAGAGGGGCAGTGAGTAAGGGAGGGAGAGAGGAAAGAAGAAAATAATGGAGTAAGGAAGAGAGAAGCAAACAAGCTTGCCTTTTCTACACAGCTCCGCCACAAACCTCTTGTGAGGTCTTCAAAAATAACAATTCAGCAAAAAGTGACAGCAGAGCAACCACCGAGTCAGCCCTTGCAAGTCGTTTTCAAAAAGCTGCTCTCAGTGAATCAATTTTCAATGTTGTTTCAGTTATTCTTAGACAGAAAACTTCCCACCCCCGCCCCTTCTTCTTTGGAAATTTGGTAGCCACGGCTTCTGTCTCCTGCTGAGACGTGATATGCAGAGCTGCATTCTACCTGCTATTAAGCTGCTGATAGCAGTGTTTCTGTTGCAATTTATGAGCAATGTCAGTTGAAGGCAGAGAGTATTGTACACACTATATTTTCCCAGCTGGAGATCTCCGTGAACAGAAAGCAAAAACGTGAATACACATGCACTGTGGGCTTGAGGGAATAAAAAGGCAGGGGGGAAAGTCAGCAGCCTAGTATCAGATGGGTGGTCTTGATTATAAACCAAGGAGATAATAAAATATTCAAAGGAACTGCTAACTAAATGGTCAAGAAGCAGAGATACACAATATGAAGAGAAGTCCAGAAAAGCCTTTTTCAACCTGTATGTCTCCCGGTGAATTCTTAGGTTGGTGATGCACCAAGACTCACCTTGCCACCTGGGGTTTTAAATAACCCTTGGTAACCACAAGGTCATTTGAAACCACAAACCACAGAAACAAATCCCATTCCACATTAAGCTCCTAATAATGACTACAGCACAGGTGAGTACCACACATCCAATTTCCAACCTTCTCTCCCAAATGCCTCCACCCACACAGTACCTCCACTCCAATTTATCTCTTTGCCTTTAGCCAAAAGCATTTCATAAGAAAATAGAAATAGTGGTTAAGAGATAGACACATTGTATTGTCCTTTGGCTCTTTTATCCTGGAGTGCACAGGATAAAAGCCCAATTCTACAGAGAAAGGGTCAAATAATGAAGAAATTACTCAGTAAATTATTAAAAAGCCGAAAGACTTTCTTTCCCTGAAAATTCTACTGAGAAAATACAACATAAAATAGTAATAGGTACCTAATTAAATAAACTTGACTTCATTCTTACTTGACAAAATAAAATGAGGAATTGGCTTGTATTAGTGGTTGCCAATACACATTAGAATTATAGGGGCGGGAATTATTTTTAGTAACCATGACTTGGTCTGATCCCTAAATACTGTGTGATTCAGTTGATCTGGGTTCCAGGCCTAGCACTTTTTAAAAAACATCATCCTAATACTCATGAAAGTAATCAATCTGTAAAGAATGAATCAAACTATACCCTCAATTACATCAGTAGGCTATATTGATTGAGAAAACTGGAAATATCTCCAGGGACTAAAGGAAAAATGCATGCAAAATAGATAATTACAAAAAAAAAGAAAAAAGGATCATTCAGTATTTTCACTGAAACATAGTTTAAGATTTTTTTTTTTAAATCCTCGCCCAAGGATATGCTTTTTATTGGTTTCAGTGAGAGACAGACAGACATCGATTGGTTACCTCCTGCATGCACTCCAACCAGGAATCCAACCCGAAACCCAGGCATGTACCTTGATCGGGAATGGAACCTGCATGCACCCTTTTGGTGTAAGGACAACACCCCAATCAACTGACCACCTGGCCAGAGCTAGTTTAAGATTTTAAATAACACTGGAACAGATCCTCAATCTAGGTGCTCAACTACCTTCCTAATCACAACTCTTAGTGTTTTTGATTCAGACTCTCATCTCATAGTACCAACAAGCATAACAAGTATACTGAGCCACTTAAATTTACCAAGCCTAGAGCTAAACCAGGAGAAAAGTAATTACCATTTAAATGGCAACATGGATTTCTTTGAAGGAGCAGCCTTTTGATGTTAGCATCTCAAATACTAAAAGGCAAAAACATCAGATCTTGACATTGTTCAGAGGAAGCCCAGAGAAAACAAATATGTCTCCTAAAAGTTCTTTCATGGGAAAGAAGTATGAGCCCAAGTCGTTTGTCAGAAGCTTGGAGACAGGTCTTACTAAATTAAGGTGACTATGGATAAACTAGGGGGAAAGGGAGTGCATTGGGCTGGCTTCTCAAACGGCAGAGAAAGCATAACATGAGAGACTGGGCACATGCAATTAATAAATTTCTGAAGCCCCTAATATCTTCAACGCCTCACACACCTGTGCATCCTTTCAAATGGATTCAACACAAAGTTGGGAGTGCTTGTCATTATTAAACACAGTCTCTTAACTGGGGTGGTGGGGGGTGGGGGGACGGGATCTTTTTCCTACAAATGACAGGGAACCTCTTACAAATGATAAGAAACACCAGGCGGTTATGATATATTATATATATACCTCCCACGCTTAATTATCATCCAATTGATTAACCAGCTGGTAGACTAAACAAGTTGTACATTTAGACACTGCAAAACATTCATATTTATCCTCCAACCACAAGAGATGGTCCCATACTTTTCACTTCTAGTGGCTCACACAATGCTAGACACATAACAGAATGAGGTCAATTCTATTGAATGCTCTTGGCTTTCCACCTTTGCTTGTTCATTTGTTTTTAACATAATACTATATTTGATTATATCCACAAGAGCAAAATCATGAATGAAATAAATTGAAACACAACCAGACAACAGCCCCGCACGCCCCCCCCCCGCCACGCCCATTTTAGAAAGACTACGTGAAGAGGTGTGGGAGGAGAGAAGACCTTCAAGTACAAGGAGACTTTTTCATTGGTTTTAGCTTTTAATTACCCAAGATATCCCTACTCGTTAAAATAAACAGTTGAGAATTTGGTATATTCCTTTGATCGAATGCCTGTCTCCGAATAGGCTTTTTATTTCAAGGATTTGTGCAGCATTTAGTTTATGATTATTTAACTAGAGAAAAAGAGCAATTGCAATTGTTCGCTGAAATGACATAATTGAGACCTTTTGCTGCTCATACACATTTTGCTAAATCTGAAAGACTTTTGTTTTATTCATAAGACAGTGAGTGCCTATAAAGCAGGTTTCTCTGCTCAGAGGCAGACCAGGTAAATTATGAGACAATTCACCCATGACCATAATATAGTAAGAAGTGGAGTATTTACTGGGCAAGGGCCATGTCCCCCAACTTGCCTGATCACAAAAGCATCTGCAGAGCCTCAGGTTCCCAACCACTTTTCTGGCAATTCTAGAGTGGGGTCTGCTTTTTGGGGAGCATTCCTGGAAAATAGCACCAGGCAACGTTGCACAGACCTTTCTGTGTCTGGTACTACCTCCAATGAGCCCCTAGTTGTTCAAAACTGCTGCATATTAGGAGCATCTGAATGGTCTTTTAAAACCCCGAGGCCCAGCCAGTTTAAATTAGAACCTCTGAAAGGGGCACCCAGGCGTCAGTATGTTCTAGTTTCCCCCAGGTGATTCTAGTGGATGTTTGTGAACTAATGACTATTCTCCTTCACTGGTTTCTCAGCCCTGACTGCTGATGAGAATAACCTGTAGGAAGGTTACGAAGATAAAATATCTAGACTTCATCTTAAAGCAACTGAGTAGGAATATTTGGAAATGCCATGGCATTTTCCCAAAGTTCCTAAAAAGATGTTGATGTGCAGTCTGGGTTGAGAAAAACAGGATTCTAAGGTTAACAAAAAAAATATTTAAACAGTAAGGTTTTATCCAAACAATAGTTCTCTGTGGAGCACGTGACTATGTTTGTCCAATAGAATAACAAATTAAAAAAACAAAACAGACTCTCCTTTGAAGGAGAATACAACTCAACTGATCAGATAAACAATATTCCTAAATGAAAAAACAAGAGAATATTACAACAAAGTACCAGCAAGGGTAAATTTGCAGACCTCTCAATACTTAAGCGTTGAGCAGAAAATAAAAATGTTCTTAGCAAGTTTCCAGTTCATATCAGCTAAGTGCATATATTCAAATGAGTGCAGATTCTTGATGAAAATGGGTTGAGAGAGACAGTCTCCTGGAGCCTTTTAACCTGACTGGTACGTTTATGTTTGAAGACTGTTTTCCTACAGGAAAATTCTAAAACACTTTTAACCCAAGTTCCCTTTGACAACCTTAAGGGCAGTTTATATAATGTAAACAACACATATAATAACAACACATCTTTTCCATTTTAAATAAATCAATTTTATATCAATGTTTTTGTGGTTTATTTTTTAATCCTCACCCTAGGATATGTTTTTATTGATTTTAGAGAGAGAGGAAGGGCGATGGGGAGGGAGGGAGAGAGAAACATCAATGTGAGTGAGAACACTGATCAGTTGCCTTCCACGTGCACCCTGACCAGGGATCAAACCCATATCTAGGCATGTGCCCTGACTGGGAAATGAACCTACACACACCCTTTTGGTGTATGGGACAACACCCCCACCAACCAAGACACCCAGCTAAGGCTATATCTATTAACATTTTTCTATTTACTACATCCATACCGCCATTTTACAGATGAGAAAAATAAAGCCTAAGGCGTTTGATGTCTTGCTTAAAAATCTCTTGTCTCTACTAAGACACATACCATAAGACTAAAACTATCTTTTACTTAGAATATCCTTCATTTATCTGTTATTTAAGAAAAATTCATTGACTCAGTCCATTTTTATGCCCACCCCCCTCCATGTGCTAGGCACTACTGGGTGCTTGGAATACAGTTATGAACAAGACAGACTCCAGGACCACCTACCACATGGGACGAGACAGATAGTGACCAAGCAGGCAACTACAATGTTAGATACTAAGTCCTTGCAGAAAATTAAACAGTATAAGGTTTAGGAAGTGACAGGACAGAAGCTGGTTTGGGGAGTCAAAAAATGTCTTTCTGGGGAGGTAATATTTGAACCAAGACCTGAGAGATGTGGCACAGCTGGCCATGCAGAAGATCTGGGAGAAGAAGGCTTTCGGCAGAGAGGAAAGGGGTAGCAAGATGAGGCTACAGGAGACATGCAGAGTTCTACTTATTCAACACGGGTTCTCTTAGAAGGCATACTTGAAGAGTGGCACATATTTATGGTCTCTAGTGTGTTCTCAACTTATATGAAGTCGAAGAGATGCCATTGAAGGCCTTTAGTGAGTGCCACTGGAGAAACAGAACCAGACCAGCTAGTGGCGAGTGCAAACAATGCACAGTAAATGCCCTGTGAGCTCAGAAAGGTGAACGAAGCCCACATAAAGGAGGCAGGCATTTCAGGTTGGAGGTTTCCTTTTCCTAATATTTATCTTTTTTATCTTAAAATTCCACGTCACCCTTTATGCTGTTGTTTTAACAAATATTAATGATATGCATTTTGCAGCAGCAATGACTTTTATCAGACCACTATTAAGGGCAGAGAAACTAAGCTACTGTTCCTTTATAGTGTTGTGTAAATACAGGCCTTTCTTTGAAGTGTGGAATAAGTGGCCATTTTATAATCTATAATACCTAAAATATTTTGTGGCTTACCCTCTTGGCAAAACAAATCTTAAAAAAAAAAAAATTAGCGGTATGCTGTTTAAAGTAGATTGGTTTGTTTAAAAAGGGGCCTGTATACCAGGAGACATGTACAAGAATGTCCACAGAACATTTGAAATAGCAAAGAACTGGCCACAATCCAAAAGTCCATGGGCACAAGAATGGATAAATAATAATGATGTACTATTCAAACAACCCGATAGAGCGGTGGAAATGAACAAGAGCTTAATGCTGAGTGAAAAGAGCAAGTTGAGAAAATATACTGCATATGATTCCATTTATAAGAAGTTCAAAAACAGACAAAACAAACAATGTGTTGTTTAGGAATTCAGAGAGATGTAATAAAACACGGGAATAAAAGACACAAAATTCGGCACGCTGGCTTCGTAGAGGAGAATGCGAAGCAGAATGGGATGAGGGAAGGGTCACCAGGGGTGTTCAAAGGGCCTGACACTGATTTTCTATTTCTTCATGTGGGTGGTGGGAAATGTGTGTTACTCTCATGTTGTTCTTTGTACCTTACACATGTGTTTAAAATAGCATGTACTTAATATTTAATGGGACAAGTCTTTAAAACAGACTTAGGTAGAACACAGGCCTTCTTCACCCAAATGCTGCTCTGGCTGACTTCACATGGGTATCCAAGTGCTTTTTTAAAGCCTACATTTCCCACCCTTTCTCCCGTTTATCCAATATGTGGGTGAACACAGCCTGAAGGGAAAGCAAGCCACCTGGAAACACAGGGCAAATTGTGAATGAAAGAGCCCCGGGAGCCTGGAGCTGGCTCCCCTGCTCTGACAGAACCCGGAATCCACAGGGTCCTGCTCCACTGACCCACCCGACCTCCGAGGCTCACTGCAGCGATAGCCGCTTATCAGGGTACATTTTACAGAAAACCAAGCATTCATTTTCCCCAGGTTCCTAGGCAAGAACTTCCCAAAAAGGGAAAAATAAAACTATTGCATATCCGTGCAAATCAAAATTCATAGAACAGTGGCAGGCAGCCAACTGAACTATTTCAGGCCTGCTCTCCCATCTGCTTGGCCTGTTAACTGCCGGAAAATACAAGCAAATCACTTCTTCTGCAACTAATTCTCAATAGGGCTCCTAAAAACCAGACTCCATGATGCAACTTTAATAAGACCGAACAGCTTATTATGATCAATAAAGCAAAGCCTTCCAGTAGTTACTGAGCCAAAAGCTGGCTCAAATGCCTCTTCGATGGACATGGAGCGTGAACACCAGCCTTTCCTGGCGCTCAGGGGGGCCCGGGGCCAGGAAGCGCTCAGGCACCAGGAAGCAGCTCTGTCCTGATTCCCTTCTACAGAGGGACCCGCAGGCCTTGTCATCCTGCTAGATTTTATTAGCCCCAATATATGGTAATTAATTTACTGCAGGCTCTTAATTCATAAATGGATCAAATAAAGCCTTCCCTGGCTTTTGGCAGCTAACCCTTACTAAATTATGGTGGCTAGAAGTTTGTTCAAATGCTGCCCCATAAGTCAGCCCCTTCAGCTTGTAAAGTTTAATTAGAGTTTTTAGCTTATTGTGTGCCTTGGAGCTTCAAAGAAGGCATTATTCATGCAGTTTCCATTGCCAAAAAGAGGAGAGCTGGCAGTGAAGCAATTCCTAGAATGTAGATCCAGGCATTAGAGGAAATTTGAAAACTTCAACTCTCGGAACCCAAACGCCCCCACTTTGGGACAAATCTCAGTGAACTGTGAAAGACTAAAATGAATCTAATGAAGGATGGAAATCTACATAATAATGAAAGTTCTGACCAAAAGTGCACAAACCAAGAGTGCACCTTCTAGCGTTTCTTTCTCTGCATTCCCCTTACACGTGCCACTGGTAGGTTCCTGTAAACATAGTCTAAACAGGCTGGATGGGGGCTTCACCGAAGGCCAGAAACGACATCTTGGAACCGCCACCCCCACCACGATGGGCTGCCGTGTCAGTTCTCATGTCCATATTCAAACTGGCAGGAAAGCCAGGGGCACGACCTGCCAAAGGTTTGGGTCTGACTGGCGTTTTCTGAGGTTGCACTTTAGCGGCCGTGCGTGTTTCCTTTGTATGCTGTCTACTCCAGGCAGGGCTGACAGCTCTGCCCAGGCGAGCAAGGCAAGAACTTTCGCTCTGACGCTTCCCTTCCCGGCAGGTAAGTGACTGAACTCTAGTCTGCCTTCCCAAGGGAGGTTCTGCGGTTGCCCTCAAATATGAAAAAGAATCGGTGTGTTTTCCCAAGAACACACCATTAAGTCAGAAAAAGTCCCTGGCAGCAAATCTCCATGCCTGTCTGCAAAAGAAGGACCTGGTGCTGCCAGTTCTGTAAACATCCAGCCTTTGCTATCCACGAGCAGGAGGCTTAGATGAAGGAGCAGGAAAACAATTCCACTGTGAGCTACAGCCAGGGAGGCCAAGGCTCTAAATCTCCTTGAAGCTGAAAACAAATTAGCAGCTTTGCCTGCATCAAGCTGGCCATCTAAAAGGAGCCTTCTTTTCACGCCAGCATTACAAACTGTGCTCCTCGCAGATAACACTTGTAAGGATATAAAAACGTTTCCTTCAGCTTATTGCCTGTCACGTTATTGACTCGACTGACAGAATTGCGTCAAATCCACCCAATGAGCTCCCCCTGGGCACCAACATGGGCTCGAACAACATGGGGGAGACAGACAGGAGGAAGGACAGTGGCTTTAAAAGTCACAGGCTAACTTGACCCCTTTCTCCTCACCATTCATTCATTCAGACAAGAATGCTTCAGAATAAGATATCAACGTGATTATTTAATCATCTTTTAAAGTCTTTAAATTCAACAAGGACGGTAGGCACCCTTAACTATACTGAAGGAGATGGACTAAAGGGAAAAAGCACCTTCCTAGGCTGCGAAGAAAAACTTGAAAATACAAGTACAGTTGACCCTTGAACAACACCGATTTGAACTGTGAAGGTCTACTTGCAGATTTTTCAGTAAAAATACAGTCAGCCCTGTGTATCTCCAGACTTTGCATCCATGGATTCAATCAACTGCGGATCAACAACTGAATTTTAGATCCACAGTTGTTAATCCAAGTGTGCTTAGCCTACATAAATTATGTGCGGGGGTCCGCCCCCTAACCCTGGCCTTGTTCAAGGGTCAGCTGTAATTGCCTGTGCTTTGGGTAAGTGAGCAGAGTGCTTCCAGATATGCCCTGTCCTGGGGCCTGATTCTACCACAGAACAAGACCAGGGAACCTTGGCTTTAATGAGGTGTCTTCAGTGAAGGGCTTATGAGGCCTGCCTCAACTGCCCTCTTAGAGATGCAGGTGTTAAAAGGTGGGGCAACAACCAAGTGGATGAGGGCTTTGCTGCAAACATTGAAAGGAATTTGTAAAAAACCAGCTTGTGGAACAACTCATCCCAAAAGCGACTAAATTTCTTTTGTTTATATAACCAACAGCCAAACAACAAAAAGGCAGTGTTGTTTCATTTATGTGCCACTATTTTAAACTTACCGTCTGCCTGAAAAGCAAGCACAGCTAAAGACACGTTTGGAAAAACACAGGCCAAGCAGGCTATGACAATAGTAAACTGAATGACTTGATCTCTCCGTAAGTGTAAAGTGAGCATTATGTTGGCACATTCCAAATCAAATGAAAGCATCTCAAATTCAGGTCATAAAATAAATGGTAGCTACCAAGAAAACTCAACAAAGACACTTAGGCTCTTTAAGAGTTTTCTCATATCAAGGATATTATGATTAACTTAAAAAGAAAACAACAAGAAGATTACTTTTTTTATACAATAGAAAGTGAAACCTTTACCCATATTTTTCGAAAATTGGCACCAAAAAAGTTGGTGGCCCGGAAATTAGAGAAGTCTTTTCTGGGGAAACTGATCACAGCAAGAGAAAAGGCGCATGGAAATGCCCAGCTGGGGAACTCCTGGAAGAAATAATCCACCCAGATGCCTGGTACCATCAAAAGGTCCGCCTCAGCACGTGGCACTTCAAACTGGCATATCACGGACACACTCAGCTAAGGGTCGTCACCAGGCACTTGAAGATGGTCTCCAACACCAAATACAGAGGCCAAACAAACCAACAAAGTAACTTAGAGGACTTAGAAACACTGCTGAGAGAAAAAGAAAGGGAGGTCAAGAGGGAGGCAAGGAGAAGGAAAGAGAAAATTAATACCCTTAGGGAAATAAGACACGGTATAGATGAAACTAGATCAGGATTTTAAGGAAACTATCCCAATAACAAAAAGAGCTTTCAGAAATAAAAACTATATGAGCACAGACATTTTTCCATAAAAAAATACCAGAAGGATTCACCTCCATGAACTCTCATCACTGCAGTCATGAGTGTGGAGCTGCTGTTTGAGGATGCACTGCTGTTTCCAACGCCAGGCCCTTCACCTTGCTGTTCCGGCCGGTCATCCCTGCCTCCATTTCCTACCCTCTCTTCACCACACAGGAACTGCCATCATAAATCCTAGCAGGTTGCAGAGAGAAGGAGCAGCCATGACAGCAGCAGGGACTCCGTGCCCAACTGTGGGGAGCAGGCAGACAAGGAAGGGTTGGGGGGGGAATCTGCATGAAGATTTCCTCAAAGCTTCCCAGGAGGGAAGAAGATAAAGAGATTTTGTGCTGCTCTGTCACTTGTTGGTCTCCAAAGCAAAGCCTAGGAGGTCTCCACCAGGGCCTGGAAATCTCTCCCTGTCTCTCTCCTCGCTCACTGTCCAGGTCGGTGACTGACTACGGAAAACAAGAGAAGTGACTATGGGAGATGGGAGGGAAGACTGTGGCTACAGTTTTTTTTCTTACATTTGGAGAACAGGCTGTGGACAATAAGCAGAGTCTCACTCTCTGTGTCTAGACTCCTCCATTTCAGCATCCTGGGTTTAGTCTGAGCTGAAGCAAGAAGCTTCAGTGTCAATGTCTGTGTGCCAGAAGGTAAACTCTCTCCTGCACTGAAAACAGCAACAAGGATGGAACATACACTGGGCTGGTACCCACAGATTTCACCTGGTGCCCCACAGAGTGTGATAATTGAAAGTCCTCGGCGCTCAGGGATCTCAGATGGGTTCTCTGGCTCCAAGTCCAGCAACACAGCCTATCTGACCTCTGCAGGCCTTTAGCCTGAGGATGAGGCTGATTATTACTCTTCAGAGCCTAATGATGACTCAGTGTTTCAGACACATGGGGAACTGAGACAAATACCTGCCCTTGTTCCCCGTGACCACCTGTGACAAAAACCAACAAAAAGGGTGACCCTGGAAAACAAACAAAACAAAAACACGGAATGATGAAGCTCTCTCCATATCAGAATGATGAAGCTCTCTCCATATCTGATATGAGAAACTCTCTGCATATCAGAAAGTCTATAAGAACCTGTAAGCCAGAGATTTGAAAAAGGAGAAAAAAAGATCAGAAAGTAGAAGACTGATACAGGAGATTCAACTTCTAAATAAAAGGAGCTCCAGAAAAAGAGAACATGGGAACAGAAATTATATCCTCTCCAAAGAAATACATCTGCAAAATTTCTAGCACTACGGGGCCTGAGTTTCCAGTGAGAGGACTAAGCTCGGCACAAATGATCAACAAAGATGTCATTGAGAAATGTCTGAATGCTGGGGACAAAGAAAAGATGAAGGCTTGGGAGATGGGATAACAAATACATATCCAACAGCAGATCGCAAATCAGGATGGCATTGAACTGTCAAAGCAATGGAGCTCAAAGCAATGGAGCATCGTCTTCAAAAATCTGAGATAAAATGATTTTAACCAATTCTTGCATCTAGCCACTTTATCAGTCAAGTGTGAGGATAGAAGAAAAACATGTTCAAACATCCAAGATTTTAAAAATTTTACTTCGCATAAACCCTTTCATAGAAGCTATTGGAAGATGAATTCACCAAAATGAAGGGACAGAAACAAGAGAGATGAGTATACAGATCCAAGAAATGGGGTATTTATATTTAACGTAAGAGGCAAATGGAATCTTCAGGATGGCGTATGAGAGAGCTCAGAATTTTACAACTCAGCACATGGCCGGAGCTATCAGTCCCAATTGGAGCTGATCAGAAGACCCTGCAGAGACTACTTCAAAAGATAAAATCTATAAATTGCTTGATGCATTGCAGCAAACTGAGAATGATTTGTATTTCTGGCCTGACAGTTTATGCTCAATTAGTGATGGGTACATGGAACACTAGGCAAAGGAAGAAAGCTGAACGAGAAAGGAAAGGGACACGGCTGTGCTGTGAATAACATAGGGTGGGACAAAGGCAGGTTTATAGCTGTGAGTCTGAGGAAGAGCTTAGTCTTGTATTTTCATTTATTAATTACTAGAGGCCCGGTGCATGAAATTTGTGCACGGGGTGTGTGTCCCTCAGCCAAGCCTGCACCCTCTCCAATCTGGGACATCCCTCTCACAATCCAGGACTGCTGGCCCCCAACTGCTTGCCTGCCTGCCTTCCTGATTGCCCCTAACTGCTTCTGCCTGCCAGCCTGATCACCCCTAACTGCCCTCCCCTGCAGGCCTGGTCACCCCTAACTGCCCTCCCCTGCAGGCCTGGTCGCCCACAACTGCCCTCCCTTGCAGGCCTGGTCCCTCCCAACTGCCGTCCCCTGCTGGCCATCTTGTGTCCACATGGGGCCAGCCATCTTTGACCACATGGGGGCAGCCATCTTGTGTGTTGGAGTGATGGTCAATTTGCATATTACTCTTTTATTAGATAGGATTATGTTATTTTCCATATGAACAACACAGTCATAACAGAAACAATGAATATTGGTCGAACTAAAAATTACTTGTGGTAGGCAACCTATAAGCTAGCCCATAATGATCCCTGCATCTTGGTATTCACACACTTGGGTGATGCCCTCCCGCCTTGAATTTGGGTAGACTTACTTCTAATGAATAGAATAAATGGCAGAAGTAATGGATTGTCGTTTCTCATATTAAGTTATACCATGACTCTGGAGTACGCTAGGCTTGCTCTCTCTTGGATCTTGCTGGGGAAGCAAGCGGCCAGGTCATGAGCAACCTAGGGACAGGCTCATGTGGGACAGCAAGGGATTGAAGTCCTCAGTCCAACAGCCCATGAGGAATTAAAGCCTGACGACAACCATGTTAAGTGAACTTAAACATGAATCATTCTACTCCAGTCAAGTTCCCAGCTGACTGTGGTACCAGGCTCATAGACTGACTGCAGCCTCATTGGACAAGTTGAGCCAGAAGCACTCAGTGAAGGTGCTCTCAGAATCTTGACACACAGAAAAACTGAGATAAGGAACTACACTTATTTGTTTTAAAGAACTACACTTTGGAGTAATTTATTACACAGCAACAGACAACTCCTAACTACACTGGGAGAACGAGAGGCAGTAAAATATATGTGTTGGAAAGGGGAGTAAGAGAACTAACTCATCATCTTCCATAATATGAAGTTAATATAAAATAGTGAAAACTGAAAAAATACATCAAGAAATAGCCATATAAAGATGTGTTTTCAAAATACAGAGAAAAAAAACAGCTAAAAAAGTTTAAAGCTAGTTGTTTTTGGGGAGTGAAAACTAGGAGAAGGTAAAGGTGGACTAAGAAACTACTGATTTTTGTTAGAATTTGTAGAACTCTGTGGCTTCCTTAACTATACACACATATAACTTGAATCAAGTTAAAAGGAAATTAAACTACACTTGTATGTTAACTCTTGAACATCCAGTTATTTTTCCATTTCACAGTCATCTTTGGGGCATTTTAAGAAACTTAATGACGCCGTAACCAGTTTGGCTCAGTGGACAGAGCCTCAGCCTGCAGACTGAAGGGTCCCAGGTTCGATTCCGGTCATTGGCATGTACCTTGGTTGTGGGCACATCCCCCAGTAGGGGGGTGTGCAGGAGGCAGCTAATCCATGTTTCTCTCTCATCGATGTTTCTAACCCTCTACCCCTCTCCCTTCCTCTCTGTAAATAGCAATAAAATATATTTTTTAAAAAAAGAAACTTGATGAGTCTTTTTAAATTAAATTTATAAGGGTGACATTAGTTAATAATATTGTACGAATAATGAGTCTTAATACAAGGTAGAGACAGTAGCACTAGAAGTCAATGGACCTTGTGCAGGCATTTTGGACCAAGGACTTGAAAACCAGCTAATGAAACTGTTGTGATTCTACATTTTAGGAATCTTAACAGATAATGTCTCCAAGGTGCTCCCTCCTCCTTGGAGTGATCAGAGCATAAAGTAAATGTCAGCTGCTCCCACCAGACTCCACTCCACTGCACAACTGCTTCGATGCCAATAAGAGATCTGAGTAACAAAGAGTTCTAGAAATTGATCCAAATTTTTGGAGACTCAAGTCATGCCTACCTGCTGTCCAACAGCACTTGGCACTAACCCAGATGGTGATATAAAGTGTTTGGCCATCAAGGCTGTTTGCTAAGAATTTTATTCAAAAACCCTCAAGTCAAAATGATTCTGGCAAGAACACTCTAAGATCTTCATATGCCTATGCTCCCCGAAACTGCAGGTACCTTCAAGAGATTATGTATGCCAAATTCCCTCCCTGAGTGACACCTCAGGGGAGGAGCCCAGTATGGTCCAGACCACCCTCTTCAGAAACCCTGAGGTGAGCAAATGTGGACAAGACAACTAGATCCCTCCCAAACCATTGCTGAAGCTGAAAAAATTATATGGCATTTGATTCTTCTTTAGACCCCGCCTTGATTTCCACCCTGGTCATAAATTCCCCTCACTTCATTTTCCTGGCTTTGAGAAAATGAGGATGGTGATGCCAACCACAGTCTCAAATACTTAACAGTCACACTCAAAATATGTCATGCTTTGTTGAAATTCCGTACTTGGAAATGTGCTACTGCAAGGAAGTGCAAGCTCAGGAGGACTGGTATGAGTGATGATGTTTATTTTAAGAAGCTATTTAATTCAAAAGCCAGCTATAAAGTGTGATGTTCTAGAGGATGTACACTTCAGAGGTTCTCTAGCAACTGACTGAGGATTTTGTGGTTCTGAATCACCAAAGATTCATGTGCAGTCAATATGACTTTAAGTAGCTCACTGCATTCTGCTCCTTTGAAAACTGACCCGCCATTCCCCTAACCCCACCAGGTCATTTGTCCCACTGTCAACTTAGAACTTCACATTTTTTAAGAACTCCCTGTGAATAGGATAATGACCGTCAGTCCCCCTACCAGGCAGAGGTGTTGCGGAAGAGACAAGTTCAATATGGTGCTAAAGCTTTGCAAAGGAGACTGTCACAGTTCCAGTCTCCGGCCTCCTAATTTGTCTGCCCTTGAGTATTCAAAGGCTCACTGAACTCAAAGCGCCTCTCACACCCTTGCTTACCACAGCCAGCTCCGTTCCAGGTCCAGAGGGTGCCAAGCCAATGCCCCCAATCCCAATTACGGTTTTTCTGTTTTTCCAGTATCCACCCCCCTACATGTTTGTTTGGACAAGAAATAATTTTATGTGTGTACGCTCAAGGTGCTGGAAAGAAGCGGCTCCCTGTGGGTACTGTCTGGAACTGGCTGGCTTTTAGGTCTTCTCACCAAGCTGAGGGAGGCGGTGGAAAGAGGTCTTTGTTGGTCCTCGTTAAACAAGCTGGCCTGTGCTACTCAAGCGAAATAAGACACAGTAAATGTTCTCAGTCAGCTCTTTCAACCTGACTGGCTTCCAAAGCTGTCTGTCAACATGGGTATCAAGGAAACACCTACGTGACAACAGACAAACTGCAGATGTACCTGGGGTCCCGGGAGAGCTGGCGGGACCCAGCTGCCCACTGAGCCAGAGGGACCCGGCACCGCCTCAGAGGCATGGGCCACTATTTTTTCTTATTATGAAATACGTACTTGAGAACGACATTTGGGGTATTTTTTGTAAAAATATTTGGTGAGTATTAAATTTAAAAAACATTTCACTCTATAAGCCGAATTAAGTTCCCACATTTCAGCCAAAACCTCAAACTGACAAGCCAATGTTTATTTGCCTGTTAGCATATTTTTAAAATAATTGGTTATATTCATACACACACAATATCCATAAAGAAGCACAGACTTAAAAATAGGAAAGTTGATCATTTTAGGCAGAAACGAGAAGTCCAGAAAGGACACACAGTCATTTTATTTAGACTGTCTGGACCTGTTTCTCCATCAGCATACCAGGGCAAGTTACAGGAATTTACCACTTAAATGAGCCGATGCTAATTAGATGGTGTTGGCAGAGCAACATAAAGTTTCCCAGGCAAAGTGTTTAAATGTTCAGACACACCAATTGCGTCATGTAAAGGAAACAGCCACATATCTAGCACCCACGTACTGAAATACTGTGGAAGTGTCTCAAATACATATATGAGCCACAGGCTTAATGATGAAATAAACACATATGGGTGTGGTGTGTATATAGTTGCCCAATTTCCTACTCAGCTATAAGCAATTAATGATCAAATGAGCAATAAGGGTCTTGCCTACCTCACATATCACTCTTTATCCAACCCCTCTTGGGTCTCCTGACGGTATTACATCAGACTTGGCTAGATACCCTGCAATTGTGCCCATGAGCCAAATTCCTCCAACTTACTTTGCTGAGAATGGCTTTTTGCAACCTATGATATGCCTTCTCCCGCTTTATAGCTTATTTTCCTTTTGCAGGGAAATAATAGCCAATCTTATTTGAGAGCATAAGGGCTGGGAAGGGTACATATGGGAATGCTTGGTAGATATTACCTTTTAAAACTACATGGATAGTTCCTCCTACGGCAGCTACACATGGAAAAAGCCTTGGGAAGAGGCGATGGGGGTGGGGGTCAATGTGGGGCTGGGGTATGCCTGGGAAGAGGTTGCAAATTGCTTGAGTACAAGTACATCAAGTGACAAATTACACATATCAACAAGTCATGAGGCACAATGGTTGTCTATAAAGATCCTAGCCTTCATCCGTCCTTATTTTGAAGGAGCAGAACCCAAAGGAAAGATGGCTGCAGAGAGAAGAAACACTAGTGGCTTAGGCTTCTCTCAGTTCAGAATGGATACTTATTACAAATTTCCTCGGCTGGGTGTTTGAATTCCTTATATCTAAAAGTTTCTTTTAACTTCTTACACTTGTCGGGGGGGGGGGGCGCTATAAAATGTCATTCTAGACACAAGCAAACTTGGAATCTAAACCTTTCTATGATCCAGAGCAAAGCCCGCCACCAGGGCAGAGCCCTGCCACATGCTTGCACACTTGCTTTCTCTGGCTAAACCGTTCTGATTTCTGCTCCAAGGGGGAAGTCTCATTCCTGCTCTACCTAGGATAGCAGCCTGGCTACGGGCATCGCAAGCTCTGCATCTGACTTACAGCCTCCCCAGTCAGGAAGGCTAAGTGAGAAGGGCTTTCTCACCCAGGACAGTGGAAACTGGCACAACCTTTTGGGAAAGCAGTTAAGCAGTTTGTGCGCCAGTGTGTTAACACCAATCAGAAAGGATATATGCACCCCTATGTTCATAGCAGCACAATTTACAATACCTAAGATTTGGAAACAGCCTAAGTGCCCATCAGCAGATGAGTGGATAAAAAAATACGGTACCTCTACACAATGGAATACTACGCTGCTGTAAAAAATAAAGGACTCTTACCATTCGCAACAGCATGGATGGACCTGGAGAGCATTATGCTAAGATAAATAAGCCAGTCAAAGAAAGATAAATATCACATGATCTCATTTATGGAATATAATGACCATATAAACTGATGAACAAATATAGATCCAGAAACAGAGAAGCATCGAGGAGACCATCAAACCTCAGAGGGAAGGGGGGGGGGGGGGCGGGAAGGGGGCGGGGGTAAGAGATCAACCAAAGGACTTGTATGCATGCATATGAGCATAACCAATGGACACAGACACTAGGGGGGTGAGAGCACATGCTGGGGTGGGGGTGGGGAGTGGCCAGGGAGAGGTCAATGGGGGAAAAAGGAGACATATGTAACACTTTAAACAATAAAGAATTTAAATTAAAAAAAAAAATGTGTCCTTTGACTCAGCAATTCTGTTCCTTGAAAACTGATCTTATCATAATAATAGAAAATTCACAAAGCACCACATAAACTTCATGCACAAAGATATACTAAATAGTGGTTGTATGTATCTAAGAAGTTGAAGGCAATGTAAATATCCATCATTAGAGGAATTTAAATTAAATTTTGTATCTATTCCACAGAATATTTATCAATGGTCTTATCTTAAAGAGCATGTTTTAAACATCAAAAATGCTTATGTTTTAATGTTAAGATTAAAAGAGAAAGTAATATTCAAAAGTAAATCTACCAAATGACCTCAAGTACATTTAAAAAAATACATATTGAAAAAGCAGAGAAAGAAGTAAACTTACAAATTAAAGTGGTTGCCTATTCAGAGAGACTATAGATTTTTTCACCCCCAAAAAGTCCTAAAATGACCACATATTCTTTTTCTTAATGAGCAAATAAAAACCATATTGAAGATATAAATGATTGCAGAAAAAAAAGCATACCAAATATTTTATTTCTCCTTTTGTGTAGAGATTGAGCTAATAATAGCAAGGTTAGAAGCTGAAATATAATAAATCAGATTTTATAATGGCTTTTTTAAAAAAATCAATGACAAAGTAGATTTCTAGAACTATATTTTCCAGGTTGTCTAGGCCAAACTGAATTTTAAAACAACATATTCTTCACTAGAAAGCTACGCTACTCAAACTTAAACAGGTATAAAACCATATCACTTTGTTCCATGAATTTATTCAACATTCAACAAATATGTATGGCACCCTTAACTCTGTGCCAGGCGCTGGGGATCCAAAAGCAAGCAAAACAGATGGAATTTGTGCACTTGGGAAGCGTACAGGAGAGTGGGCTAAAAGGGAGAGTTTGTATACATCAACCCAGCTGAGGCTGACTCAATTACTCCTGCCAAAATCAGATGCTAGAACTGTAAAGAATTTCCTATCATTCTGTATTAAAAATAAAAACTCACACTTTCCATTTGTGATATACACAGGAACTTTTGAGTGGTGGTAGATAGAAATTCAGAATATTGACTCAAATTCACCCATCAGGTATGCTGCCTGCCTTGCACAGGTGTACCTTCCTTAGTAAAATATAGATGATAACAGGGTACACTGGATTTTGTTCTGGGGAGTAGGGCAATCATTACTTGGCAAGCAAGCCCAGCACAATGCCCAGCACAGAGAAAGTGCTCAGCAAATCAATCATTTCTCTTGAAATATACATGTTTACATATAAAACAGTGAAGAATCAAGTAAGGATAAATATGAAAAAATCAATAAAAGGGGGGTTGAGGCTTTGTGGCAGTGACTGGGTACAGGGTTTTTTTCTGCATTAATGAAAATGTTCTAAAGTTAATTATGGCGATGGCTGCCTAACTCTGAATACATTAAGAAACTACTGAATTGTAGACTTTAAATGGGTGGTTATATGTTATGTGAACTACATCTCAATAAATCTGCTATAAAAATCATATTTTTAGAAAGTCAATGAAATACTTCAATCAGTATGCCCAGGTGAGCCAACAGCTATTCTTTGCAAAAAATAGGACCATCTGTATTTTGTAATTAGGAAATATATCTTCAGTTCAAAGTCAAAGTATATTACAACCCTTTCAAGACTTTCCAACCAACTCCTTTACAGGGAAAAGATTAAAAAAAGGAAACAAGACAATACCACACACACAAATCTAATGCAAAAACTTCTTAAATCTTTTAGTACACTTAAGTCTGAAGAAAAGTTTGGTTTTCAAATGTCTTACATGCTGTATTCACATATAAGAATAAGTTTAGCTATAATATCAACCAACAAAAGGGGTATCAAAACGCCTTTACACCATGAGTTTAAAACTTACTGCTTCGTTACTTAACACCTAATGTCACTGCCAAAATATACACACAAATGACACAAAAGAACAAATGTTTGGTCTAAAAACATTAAGCTGAATCCTACCTAATAGTAGGTTATTTTTCAAATTGACAGGAGGTGAAGTGACTGTCCATGGTTTTGTTTTCCAGCAAAACCCACAATCACTCGTCATATCCAAATGTTGGCCACAAGACCTTATCAGGAAAACATGAAACAGGCAGGACTGAGAGCCAAGCAAAATCCAGGACAAGCCCTAGCTGGTTTGGCTTAGTGGATAGAGTGTCCGCCTGCAGAATGAAGGGTCCCGGGTTCGATTCTGGTCAAGGGCACATGCCCGGGTTGCGGGCTCGATCCCCAGTAGGGATCATGCAGGAAGCAGCCAATTAATGATTCTCTCTCATCATTGATGTTTCTATCGCTCTCTCCCTCTCCCTTCCTCTCTGAAATCAATAAAAATATCTTTAAAAAAAATACAGGACAATGTCATGGACAAGCCCTCCCTTCCCCCTCCTCACTCTCTCCTTCATCCAGCAAATCCTTGAGTGTCCACTATGTGAATACCCGTCCTCCAGTTTTACTTTCTGATTTTTTCTGTGAAGCTAGTAACATTAGTTTCAGTAATCTTAAAAAAGAAAATACTTACCTCATATGTTTTATAGGTATTTAGAACATATATCCTAAACCAATTTTATTTTTATTTAAAAAAAAATGTTTCACCACTGTACACATGGACAGTCACTTCACCTCCTGTCAATTTGAAAAATAAGCTACTATTAGGTAGGATTCAGCTTAATGTTTTTAGACCAAACATTTGTTCTTTTGTGTCATTTGTGTGTATATTTTGGCGGTGACATTAGGTGTTAAGTAACGAAGCAACTACACGATTTCATTTTCTATGTGGATTGCCTTTTGCATGTGAAAATGGCCAGCCCTTGTGCAGTTTGGCAGGTGCATCCTTTGAGGTGCTCTGCCACCAATGGTGATAAACCAAAAACCATCCACACTTTCATTGGCAACCACCACTGCAAGATGGCCGGGGAGGCTGAGGACAAAGTCTGTGGCTAGTACACGGAGTGGCACTAACTACTGGTTCTCTCAGCCCCTCAAAACCTCCAGGAGTCCATGTTGATTAAACAACGCGCCCACCTGCCATGCTCACACACGGGGGCTGATTCCTCTCCATTTAGCACAGTACTGACGGGGAACACGGATCCACTGCCATTTGAATGTCTGCCCTGACTGCCTGTTACAGTCATCACTGGTGTGGCAGGTAATGAAACGCAGAAGCAAAAGTGGGCATCTTACTCCCCTTTTGTGAGGCACTGGGAAACACTTCAATAAGTAGTAATATTTCGCTTGGTAGAGTCTTGCAACAACTCTATGCTCAGTTACTAAAAATACCAAGTAAGCCTGGATTAATATTTCATCTCTCCTCAAATCAAAATTTGAAAAGGAATGTTCCATTGTCAGTAATAAGGTTGGTGGGTAAATACTGCAGAATAGGAATAACAATACCATATGTTAGATCTGTTATTAATTACATAGAATCATTTGCCAGTTAATGAATTAGCCTGAAACCCCCTATACTGCACATTTAAACACTTATCCTCTTTATGACTTTGAGATGCAGGAGAAGCAAAAGAATTTAAGAACATCTCTGGTGGTTTAAAGAGCATCATTTACTTCTCCAGTTAATTACCTTTAACACATTAATCCCCAAGATCACTTTTCTTTCCTTGGAAAACACGCAGCATATCAGGGGAAGGGCCCTCATACAAAACAAGCATTCCTCCTCTCACACCAGGTGCTACATCTTCTCAAAAAACCAGACTATCACAAGTTGTTCCCTCTGAAAACCCCCAGTGATTCTCCAAATACAATCCTTTATTTGCTACCTCATTAACTTCTTTAATACTCTGGGTTTCTGAACTATTTAAAAAATAATTCGACAGAAACCACACAAAAACTGGGAATGGCTCACTGCAGAAGCAAACAGGGAGGTCCACCTGACCACAGTGATTAGTGGTACCAGTTAGTTGTTCATTAAGCCCCCAAACCTCTGTGCAGTTCGCGTTCAGGATCAAAGCTGGACCCTCTTTCTCATCAGCACTGTGATGAACTATGCTCACCTGCCACACTACAGCATCCTGACAGGCAGTATCTGTGAGGTAAGTAGGAAGGTGTCTCTCCCCATTGCATACCCAAGAAAATGAGGCAATAACACATGTAATTCCTTAAAGGGAAAATGTGAAATAGCTTGCAAAGGACCAGGACATCCCTTCTCTCCCTGGAGACAATGGTTCTCAACTTCGTTTGCACGTTAGAATCCCCAGGGGAGCTTTGAAACAACACACCAATGTCAGGTCTCCAACCAGACCACACAGCCCACCCAGGCCCAGGAAATGCCTGGAGGTGGTGCCTGGGCACCAGTGTGTTCTAAAAACTCTCCAGGTGACTAAGCAAATAAGCCAGTCAGAGAAAAGTAAGTATCACATGAGCTCACTCATATGTGGAATCTAATGAACAAAATAAACTGATGAACAAAAACCCAGAGACATAGAAGCACGGAACACAGACTATCGAACTTCAGAGGGAAGACAGGGGAGGATGGATGGGTGGGAAGAGATCAACCAAAGAACTTGCATGTATATATGCATAACCCATGGATACAGACAATGGGGTGGTGAAGGCCTAGGGTAGGGGGCAGGGATGGGCTAGAAACGGTCAATGGAGGGGGAAAAGGGGGGATATATGTGATACTTTCAAAAATAAATATTTTTAAAATACTAATAAATGAAAAATGAAAGCTCTCCAGGCGCTTCACAGGCCCAGAGCTGAGAACCACCATCCTGTAACTTATAGATGTTTAAAAGGTTGTCATTGGCAAATACCAGTCTTCTTTCTCTTGCTTCCTTTTCTTCAGTGGCTTTGCTTAACCAATAGGAAAGTGGAGGGGACGAGGATGACAGAGAGAATATGGACACTACCACACCAAGTATGTTCTTGGTAGGGAAAAAAAGCCCACAAATAAGCCCAATAAGAAAAATGATTCAATAAAAATCAAAAGGAAAATACATTCACAAGAGCTAAAAGCCAAGTTCAACACATATGTGTTTATACACATTGCTATATACACCATGTTTTGTCTGTTTTGTTTTACCCATCTCCCCCCCAAAAAAGAGCAAATTTTCAAACAAATAATTATACATAGGCATGTGTGTCCCAAATGTCAGGAATGAAATGCTAAGGAAATTCTTTCCAACATCTGTGAGTAATTTCGTACAATACATCATTGCTCCTATGCATGCACCTTAAAGTAGAAAGATCAGAGTAGAATAACTAAACATCCAAATGCAGTAATAGTTTTTCTCTCCTATTAAGTATGATCTGAAACCCACTAATTATTTCCAGAGGAAGCTGCTCGGGAACACTTTATTTCTGAGCACAGTTTGGTTCTCAGCAACCAGACTCCATGCATTGGCAGGACCACGAAGGGGAAAGTCTGTGACTAAAAGTATCCTCCCTCAAACGAGGAACTGCAAGCACAAGAAAAGGTTAGGTCTTTAGTGGGGCTTTCACATTCCAGTCTTGCAGTTCCCCAGCACTATCCAAAGAAATCACAAGAACACTCAATATCCCCCCAAAGACTGCAGAGAGGAGCCCTCCAAATTTCTAGGATCTTGAAACACACACACATACACAACCTTCACACACGCATGAATGCACATAAATTAGGTTTGTGAAAAACACTACGCTATACAACACCCTCCAAATGAAAACACCAGGAAAGAGGTTTTATTCAACTCAATCTACAGGACATTAGTCAAAGGCTACTGACAGTTTTATAACTGCTCGACTTGCTCTTTGTTCACGAAGCTCACCCTAGAAAACTACGTGGCTTACTTTCTCCTCCCCTGCTCCCCAAACCCAGCTCCTCCAGCTCTCCAAATGCGTTTGCTCTGTTTTGTTCTCTGTCCTTCCCAAAAGGGAAAAATTAACAGTCAAGTGGGTTTAATTTTTAAATTGGTACAAGAGCCTTAAACACACTGTCCTGAGGGGAAAATGCAAATGGAATGCTCTTGGAAATGGTTGCACATTAAACCCACATCTTCGGACCTAGGCCTTTATTGAGATTTGCTCTTAACTTCTATGGAGGTCAGAAGTTTAGTTTATTCAGCAAGAATGACTCTATTAACAGCTCCAGCTCCTGTTGTCACCACAGTAAACATCCACACATCCCAAATCCTGGAAAATGTGAAGCAGTGAAAATAAGGCTGGAGCGGCCCACAGGTCCATGACTATGTGTGAAAAGCTTCCCCAACCATCAGGCTGCCCTGTGAGTGGAAAGACATCCGAAGGGAGGGATGGATCACAGCATACAAAACAGGTCCACCGGACTCGGGAGATTGAATTTTTCAGAAGAGGATGAAATGGAGAGGCCACATAACAGCAATAATAATGATGTTGGATAATAATACTGTAAAACTCTTTAAGCTCATGCGCCGAGGATCAGAATTCCATATCAACTTTATCAAGTTTTTAAACACATATTTTTTTTCTAAGCAATCCCATCTTTTATTAGAGGCTAAGGTTAAAAGTCAAAACCCAGCAGACTTCTAAGCAAAGTGGAAAATAACCCAAGCCTTACAGCTGTTCCAGAAAGTCTGTGGCTAATTTTACAACATCTACCACCCAGGGAGGTCACACTGCAGGAATTCAATCCTGGCTCACACTGGAATAAATAACATAACGACAAGCGCTAAGTCACAGCTAAGAAGTGGAAGACAAAGCTTCACCCCAATGAGTAAATTATCCAAGTACAAGAAAATCTTACTTTCAAGTTTACAGAAATATATAGCCCTTACTCTTTCCAAATCTTTTTTCTGTTCCTGAAAAATCAGCGCCTAAACTAATGAACTGTGACCTTATTGTGTCTTAAGTCCTTTTCTATACATTTCACACCAGCATACCAGTTTGAAGCCCTTGGATGTCACTTCTGCTCTAGGGAAAATCTAAGGGGGGCGAACTATTCACACAGCCTAAAGAGAGGCAAGGAGAGAAGCTTGCGCCTCACCTGGAAACCCTCACACTGGATGGGGTCTGAACAGGCAAGAGGGCTGGGGAAATTTTAATTCCTGCTCCTCTCATATCAATCCGCCTAATGTGGTTGCACAGTGCTGTTTTAAATAGCTTCCCAGTTAAAAGTACAAAGGAGGAGGAGTCCCCCAAACCCCCAATTTTTTTAAAGCCAAAACCAAATTTTAACTATCTACTGCTTTCATTACCGTCTCTGGTTCCTTCTTGGATAATTAAATCTTTATTATTCCTTACTGACACTATCTACAAATGTTTTATCTAATTATGAAATATATCCTATAAGAGTATATTTAATGTAATATGTAGAATTCACAGACTTTTCTAAGAATTTGTTTTTCTATCTTAAAACAACTTAAGCTATTTTCTGCCTTCAGATAATTGTTTACACCTGTCACCTGATTTTCATTCTTTATTTTTATTCTCTCCTTTCATTCTCCAGTTTGTCACGATTGACTATTCTCTCAACTATTTCTTTCCCAACAATTACTCCCAATATAGTTCCTTTTCCCATCCACTCAGCCTTTTTTGCATATATTTTATTTTCTTCCCTTTAAGTTTCAGCCCTCAATTTTTCACCCTGTTATAGAAGAACCTAAATGATGATTTTTTTTTATTGATTTCAGAGAGGAAAGGAGAGGGAGAGAGAGAGAGAGAAACATCAATGATGAGAGAGAATCATTGATCGGCTGCCTCCTGCAGGCTCCACACTGGGGATCTAGCCCGCAACCCAGGCATGTGCCCTGACCGAGAAATCGAACCACAAATTTGAACCATGAACTCCTGGTTCATGGGTTGACAGTAAGCCTGTCTGTCTTACTGTCTGAGCCACGCCAGCTGGGCCTAAAGGGTGATTTTGAGTCTCAGACCCTTCTTATTACCCTCACCCTTGTCCTTTCCCTTCTCCCAAAAGACCATGACATTGACAACAGTCACCTCCTTTATCGTTGACCAGTCTAGCGTAGAGGGAAAAAGTTTAACCAGTGTCGTCCTTTTCCTCTGTTCTCCTGGGATAGCCTGGCATGTTTCTTCCTTATCTTTCCTATTCTGCCACACCCCAAAGGAGCAGTACAGCTCTCTCTAGTTTTCAATGATCTGTTGGCCTCTATTAATAACACAGGCCATCTGAAACCCGCTATACTGAATGCTCCTGTGCTGCAGACGTGGCAACCAGGGTCTGGATCCACTATCAGGATGGCATAAGTCCGATCTGTGTTTCCAGTAGCAGTGATAGATTAATCTTGATCCATTTCTCTTGCACCTCACTGTGACTCATGGACTGCATTTACCAGATGGCCTGCTGACCTAAGGGGCAGGGAAGGTGCTGTGGTCTCCACCTGGCCATACAAGAGAAGTGACTAGCTCACCTGGGGCTTAAGCCAGTGACCTTGGCTTCATCAGCCCTGAGCACCCACCAGCCAGAGCCACATCACGGTGAGGGTCTCCGCTAAATGCAAGAACCTTGGCTCAATTCAGAAGGTAAATATAAGCCTCAACAACACACAAGACACCACATCAAGACAAACAGAGCAGTTGGCACACCAAGAAGAAAAGGAACTTGGTATCTACGTCACTTTCTAATTTCCATGATACCTCTTAGGGGGAAGGGTAACCCTCGCCCTGCTTCTCACAGGCCTTCCTGTTAGCACTTACAGTGAAAAACCACTTGCAGGGACACCTGAGTCATTCTGAAAGTAAAAGCAGTCATGAACAAAAAGACAAAGAGTTATTTCAACAAAAATCCAAAGAGCATAAAAGCCACTTTTCTTTCCTCTCTGAATACCACAAAGCAAATTCCCCTTACAGGTGGACAAAAACACATCACAGGGAAGCGGGCACAAGGAAATGTATAAAAATAATTGCATTTACCTTCTTCTGTTTCGTGCCACACGATCCCTTCCAAATTCACACTGGTCCCAGGTTCACAGGGCCCGAGACACTCAGGCTCCGTCACTACTCCAACTTCACAGGTATTGACCCCCACGGAACGAGTCCGCACCAAAAGCTGTTCAGCCGGGGCTGCAATGTTGGATGCAGCCGGGGAAAAGTAGGAGGGCAGAATCTGAGGCGTGAGACTGCTGGAAATCGGCGGTGGAGGCGCTGGCACTGTAAACAGGGGGTCAACCTGAAAGACAGACAGGCTTAACTGCAGTGGTGCTGCTTGCTGTGAGTTCTTTTCAATGCAATCTGTTTACAACCCTTCTAGAATACATCACCCTTCCAAATTCCATTTGCAATTGTAATACGCTCTGAGCGTTTTAATGGTGCCAAAACATAAAGCAGAATAAAAGTGAGCATTTTCTTTTTTCGTGCCAAAGAAAGCAACTATCAGAGCTCTAGTTTCCTGAAGATTAGCCAGGCTTTCATGTCCTTCTAAATTCACCAACAAACTTTAGCCTTAGTAGGCGTGAATAAAATATGCTTTGCAAAATTAGGACTATTTACCACTTGTAATAAAATCTTATTTTCAAAATGACAGTATTTTCCAAAGGAGAAACTCCAATAACCACCATATATGCCTCATTGGACATCTAAGCAGAGGAAATGGACTAAAATTGTTTTCAAAGTACTTTATAAATCATAATGAATTAAAGTCACTACTAAAATACATTAACTTACTCTGTCAAATCCATAAAATACATAAACTTAATTATATACACACTGAAACACATAAACTGGATATTATTAGCATGTATTTATTAAGCATCAACTCCTAATTAAGTGTTCTACTGCAAAGTTCAAGAGAATTCACATAAGCGGAGAAATAAATGAATGTGCCCAACATCAACAGAATTTCAGTTTCTTCAAAGCACAAGTCCTTTAGTGGTTGAACTTGTAAAGATAGATCCCTGATGAGTTCAACGGAGACGCTGCAGCCCTGTCTCTTTAATCCAGAAAATGAAATTGACAGCCAGCACAGACCTTGTGATACCATGACTCCTGCGCACCCCTATCCTGAGAACAGTAAAGGAGCTCTTCACTCAAAAAGTTTAGGCATCTGGCCAAAATGAAACAAAAGGCTATGCACATATTAAATAGGTAGGTCACCAACCAACTCATCCATTCATTGGACACATTTTAACCACTATTATGACTGCTACACAATAGCTTTGGCCTTGCTGATAGGTTATCAAATGTGAAAGAGCCACATGCAAAAAGCATGTCTGCACCAGGACTTCAGGTCCCCTATGTCCTCATGTTGCTCACAGACACCCTCTACATATCAGGAACAACACCTTGCATGTTTTATCAGCTGGGCTAGAAAACTGTATGTATAACAAGACACATAGATGGTTGTTCTGGTAAAATGCCAGGTTAGTCTGTTGTACATATATTCCAAGTTAGCCTTTGAAAGAAATCAACACTTGGCTACAGACATAATATTATATAGTCTTTGTTGTTTAAAAAAAAAATGCAAGAGTGCATTTCAAGATAAGTCACATGAGGAAGTGTGCTCCCCAGTTCAACAGCTGAAGCAGTCATCTGTGTGGCCTCCTTGTTCATATAACTGTGTGAGCTATTTCTACAGTTTGCATTTCACTAAAATGATAAAATGACGTTCACTTGCCTGAGTGATCCAAGATGCAATAGAACAGCCGTTCATCCAACTGCATGTTAAAGAAATTTAATTTCCTGCTCTCAAAGCTGCCATAAAACTTCTTTTACTCCATGCTTTTTATTGTTCTTCATTCTTGATCACAGAGTCCAAGAAAGAAAAGCATTTAACAGCCTCAAGCCCCAGATCTGGTGATTTATGCTTTTGTGTAAATGCAGCTTAATGTGGATCAAAGTTCACACTGATAGTTCCTATTTTAAAACTGAGCTGACAAATGAAGAAAGGTTCTGAGGAAGGAAATTTAAGGGTGAGGGGAATCAATGCTACCTTGTCGTCTTTATTATGACTAAAAGATTGTGTGTGATTGGAAGAGCTTTCTAGAATTTAAAAAAAAAAAAGAGCAAGGAAACTTATAAACTAGCTACTGCACTTTTTTCCCCAATGTTTCCAACAAAATGTAAATTTGTATAGTTAGTTGTAAATTGGCTATAATTTAATGCTACACATATAAACTGAAAAGACTAAGTGGAACAATATTCTCAAACTATTCTTTGTATTACTTGATCAACAGCCTTCATTAATTTCAAGAGAAACAAATGTAGCTTCAATTAGATAAACAAGAAAATGAAATAAAACAAAAGAGGTGAGGTGTCTTGGAGAGCATCAAGTCTATGATCAGGACACAAAGGGACAATGTGTACAAGAGAGGCTACAGAGACAGGGCATGTTAACGCTAGGATTGGGGCCCCAACTCTGACACACTCATTAAGCTTGTGATTTCGGAGAATCAGTTAACCTCAATGAAGTCCATTTTCCTCAACTGGAAAATGTGTTCTTTTGGCCTTCTAATATTGATGACAAATCCTATCACAACAATTTCTAGACTAAGTCCTTACATCCATATAACTCAGCTTCTAACTACATTTGCATACAAACACTCACATGTGATTACCTATCACTATTTGGGATATGTATGTAATTCCAAAGAGCAAATTTCTAAAGAATCTAGACGGTTCGTGGGGAGAGACCGAGGTATCCTGGGCCTTCTAGCAAGTTAACTGTGTTTATTTCCATCAATCCAAAAGCAATGAAAACGTTTAGCTCATGACGTTCACAGAAGGACATTGGAGCCCTGTCCCCTCATGTTTCACAACGAGAAAGCTAAGGTTCAGAGAGTTTGACTATAAATATGAAGCTAACCTAACCCTAAACAGTCCCCCAACGTGCTAACAGCCTAAAACCCTTAAACTTGATAGGAAAACGCAATAGGTAACAGTTTTAAAGATGACTCTTTGTTACACAAGTGAATTTCTCTCTTAGTTTTCCACTGCACTGGCTTCCTCACAGTAGCTCAAAACTGCCATTCTCATAGGCACAGGATCACCATGACCAGTGAGAGGGGAAAGGAGAACTTTTCTCCATTGGGATTTCAGGAGTTGGAGTGAATAACAAAGACCACCCACATGGTCTGCTGGGGGTCCTGCTTCCTCAGAGGTCACCGTGGGAGAGGGGGTAGGGAATTACAGCCATCCCGGAGATGTTTTATTAGGTAGGTTTGCTACTTTTAAAAACCTTCTAATTATTTTTTTATTTTTATTTTTGCCAATACAAAAAATTAGGAAAATACCTGAATTTCCATTATCTCCTAACATCATCATTGAATAATGTGCTATGCTGGGCCCACATTCCTCGTGACATCAACTGACAGGGCCTAGCCTCCCTTCAGCCCTCGTGACCCAGCCAGGCACAGCAGCTGAGTTTGTCTCCCCGCTTCCCCAGAGTCAATCCCATAATGTTTTAGGTCAGTGGTCGGCAAACTCATTAGTCAACAGAGCCACATATCAACAGTACAACGATTGAAATTTCTTTTGAGAGACAAATTTTTTAAACTTCAACTTCTTCTAATGCCACTTCTTCAAAATAGACTCGCCCAGGCCGTGGTATTTTGTGGAAGAGCCACACTCAAGGGGCCAAAGAGCCGCATGTGGCTCGCGAGCCGCGGTTTGCCAACCACTGTTTTAGGTAGAAGGTCATGTAGCCCAACTTACTGATTCTGGAGAAAAATGTGGCCCCTATCTGTACTGGGCGATAAGTTATCCCCAGTGGCAGCCCAGGTGAGCTTGAAAGAGCAGCCTCCTACAAGCAGAAACTTAACAGCAGGCATTCAGAAGACAAAAGAAAGGTGTGGGTGGGAAATAACGCAGAGTGTGGCCAACTCTTTCTGCCTGTGAATGCCCCCAGTGGGAGATGTTCCCCCCAAAAGGTTTCAGTTCTCTTGTGTATCTCACGGTGGCTAACACAAAACCACATGCACCATATGTAAAGCAGGATTTTAGAGAGTTTTTAATAGTTATTTTTGCCTTCCACAGAAGATCAACTCCACTGCACCCTGATTTCTCAGGTCACTTATCCCCTACACTGAACCATAATTTCTTCAGCTAATGAAGTTAAGACAGAGGGTAGCAACAGTTCTCACAAGGACTCCCTCAAGTGAAGAGGCAGCTTATACTTGGACTTGGTAGAGGTGGGCCTCGGGATGTACTGGGTTCAAATCCTGACCCTGTCGTTACTTGCTGTGTGGGACCCTGAGCAAGCTATCTGGCTACTCTGGGTCTAAGAAGTGGGAGTAAGAATAACATTACTCACATAAGGTCAGTGAAGACTCAATGAGATAATTCATGTAAAGTGAAGGCTCAGCATAGCACTCAGCTCAGAAACAATGGTTTGGGGGCGGGGCGGGGAATGTCCCTGGTCTAATAGTACAGTTCCCTAACTCTTCATGCAAACTCACAAAGCTCCTTTTTATATCTTATTATCCTATCTAATAAAAGAGTAATATGCAAATTGACCATACCTCTGCTACAACCACAAGCCACGCCCACAAGCCACACCCACAAGCCAATCAGGAGTGAATATGCAAATAAACCCAACCAAGATGGCTGCGGCCACAAAGAGCAGGAGGGAGGCTTGGGTTTCCCCGCAATGGAGGAAGTCAAGCTTTCCGCCTGCCCTTGCTGGCCTTGGCCAGGACGGGAGCCGGGAGATCAGAGCGAGCTGGGGGTCCCCCACCCAGGGCCCCAGCCTCAGCCAGAGGCTTGCGGCCTTGGCCGGGGGCAGAGCCGGGTGATGGGAGCGAGCTGGGGGACCCCTGCCGAGGGCCGAAGGCTTTAGGCCTTGGCAGGGGCTGAGCCGGCGATTGGAGGAGATAGGTGTGAACTACAGAGAAAACACCTTTTCTGACTGCTCATTGGCTAAGCTTCCTGTATGCCACTGGTAATATTCTTAGTAACTTGGGTATAACAATCCAAAAAGGTGATCTAGGGTTTTTCCACCACACTCCTGGAGAAAAAAAGGAAGGTCCGCTGCTGGAGGGCTAAGAAATGTCATATCCTGCCCTAGCCAGTTTGGCTCAGTGGATAATGCCTAAGTTTGCCAACTGCAGGGTATGGGTTCAATTCTGATGAAGGGCATGTACCTAGGTTGCAGGCTCCTCCCTGGCTGGGGCCCAGGTCAGGGCTCATGCAGAAGGCAACCAATCAAAGTGTTCCTCTCACTTTGATGTTTCTGTTTTTCCCTTTCTCTTCCACATTCTCTAAAAAATCAATGGAAACATATCCTCAGGTGAGGATAAAAAGAAAGAAATGTCATATCCTATAAAAGACACATCTTGAAAATGCCTAAAGAAAGTTGTCATTTTTTCATGGTGAAGGGACCGGAGTCCGTGTTGATGAAAACACCTTGGTGGCTGCGGTGACTGGCAGTGGCTACAGCAGTGGGGTGATGGGGCTGGTGCCTTTCCCTGATCAGCCCGGTCGCCTCCCACAAAGGGAGGCCAGACTGCGGCTTAGGCCCGCTCCCTGGACAGTAGGACATCTCCTGAGGGCTCCCAGTATGTGAGAGGGGGCAGGCTGGGCTGAGGGGGGGACCCCCCCCCCCGGCAGTGCACAAATTTCGTGCACCGGGCCCCTAGTGTTTAACATAAATCTCTAATCCCCTCCAAATGCATGGGTAAGTGCAGTTAAAGTATGTTAAATGTGTAAGAAAAAGGGCTTAACCCTGAAAAGCTCAGCCTGAGGAAACACTCCTTTCATAAACTGGCATCTGGTCAGGTGAGCCCTACACTTCTACAAAATACCCGCCCACTCATCTCCCATTGCACCCCTTTATCATACACTGCTCCCCCCAAAGTCTCCTTTTATTTACCTACACTCAGTCACATATCCACCCAAAAAATAACTTCCACAGATCTGCTGTGTGCCAGGCACTGTGCAGCCTGCTAACAAAACAAGAGTGGGCAAAACTGTGGCACTAATCAAATAAGATCATACAAACACAGCAAAATTACAGCTGTAACTGCAGACACGCACCCAAGGGGCTGTCCAAGGTGGCCTGAGGGCAAACAGCAACATGTAGGGGGTGCAGGGTCCATCTCTGAGCTGGAACCTAGCTCCACCTCTAGTGACATAAACTCAGGCAAGTCCCTTCATCTCTGTGGAACTCAGTGGTTTCATTTGTAAAATGGAAATAACCCCTGGCTAACTCAGTGGTCGGCAAACTCATTAGTCAACAGAGCCAAATATCAACAGTTCAACGATTGAAATTTCTTGTGAGAGCCAAATTTTTTAAACTTAAACTTCTTCTAACGCCACTTCTTCAAAATAGACTCACCCAGGCCGTGGTATTTTGTGGAAGAGCTACACTCAAGGGGCCAAAGAGCCGCATGTGGCTCCCGAGCCGCAGTTTGCCGACCACTGGGCTAACTGACTACCACATGAGATCACCCAGACAACATTAGCTCAGGGCCCAGTACAGAGCAGCTGTAATAAAATAAAAGGGACTGCCGTTGTCCAGGGTTACTATTATTATTACAAACATACTTGAGACCTGAACTAAAAGGTAATCAATAGGTGTTTTGCTTCTACAAGGCCAAATGCTAAGCTTTGCTACATTCAAAGACAATTCAAGAGGCCATTATAGACACCTTTCTGGGGCGGGTACCCTAAAGTAGCAATAATCATATGTTACAAGAAGAAATCAGTGGGGAATTAGTAGTCAAATAACACGAGTAACTGGAATAAAAGATGAGAACAGAGAACTGGCTGGTTTTAGCAATGGTTCCTTTGTCAAAGCCCTTTTCTGTCATCTTGATGGGACACTGATGTAGCCTATTACAGCCCAAAAGAGGGAAGCAGGAAAGCAGCCATCTCCAGTGGAAAAAAAAAAAAAAAAGAAGACCCATAAGTCTAACAGCTGGTGGTGGCAGCCTGTCAAACTGAGGAAAGTTAATGTCAAGAACAGACGCGCGGCAGTCTCTCACTGTTATTTTTGCATGATTATTCCCAGGTGTTGGTGCACGCTGAGCAGTAGCCTGGCTATTTATCACTCCAGAGAGCCCAGAGCCTGGGAGTGGGCGAGCAGGGAGGGAGCGAGAGGTGGGGAAGAAAAGGTTATTTACACAGATAGCGGCACTTAGTGTGTGTAATCAGAGGGCCGGGGGAAATCTGCAGCGAGATTCTGGCAATATTTTCTCTGTTCACCTTATTTCAAGGGCTCCCTGAGTGCTGATGAGCCTGGGAGGCTCCAAAGCTGGGGAGCTGGTGGCAGCAGTTTTGCATCACTGGAGCAGCGGCTGGGTAAGCCTGTGATGGTTTCCAGGACCCAGACACTGACAGCAAAGGAAGAAGAGTTGCCAGAGCCAGGCTGGGGGTGCTCCAGTGGGCACTCCTGCTCTGCTCAGACCCAACAAAGAGCCAGTCAGGTGGCTCAGGGACATCGAGTACCACCAGGCCGGGGAGAAGGGGAAACCTTAAGGAGAAATTCACACCCGCATATTGGGGCAGATCTGAACCCTACTGGGCCTTGCCCCAGGTTTCTTCCATCTGTGACCACAAAGCTCCACATTAACCCCTCAATCCTGGAGTTCTGAGATTGCCAACAATCAGAGTGAGAGTGGCGTTTTATTTTGCTCGGTCAATACTTTAACATTCTATGAGCGTGCTGGGGCACAATTACTTAATGCTCACATTTTCTCTATACCCTGGTGTTTGGCTGTTTTATGAGATTGCCCACAGTCTCCTCTTTAATTTAAAAAGCATTAGACAGAGACTGCACCTTGTGTTCGGGGAAATCCCCGCTCTTTAAAGGTGACCACTGCTGCCAGGCTCGCACTTTGCATTTTAACCACCCTTTCTGTCTGACGTCACCGCCTCATTAGCAAAGCAAGGGAAGCTGAAAAGACTGTTTCCTGAAGCACTGACCTTTTCTCCATCCTTGAAAGACAAACCTGGAACAACCAGATTCGGTCGTCCCTAATTCTGTCTTTCCTAAATGGAGCAGACTTTTCCCTTTAGAACCACAATCAAAGCGATGTGTGCTTTGCAGCTCGCGTTGAAAACAATACAGGCAAATCTTCACTGAGGGCGCACTGTGTACCAGGCACCACACATTTTCTACGTCCTTTAACTCTCCTAACATCCCCATTTTATAGAGGCAGAAAATGAAGATTTCAGAGGACGGGCAAGTTATCTAAGGAGCCGAAATTCAAGGCCAAACCCCGCGAGTTCAAAGTGCATGGGGCTTTCTCATAAAAAATAGTAACAATATCAGCAGCTACTGTGTAACACATGTATTATAGGAGAGGTTAGGTCCTACTGTGCATTCTTTCATTCAACCTTCACAAGATTGTCAGGAAAGTACTACACAGATGAGAAATAAGAAACGGGAAAAGTAACTTTAAAAGGTCATTTAGGGTCAGTGGCCGAGCCAGAATTTGAACCCACATTGATGTGCACCAAAAGCAAGCTCTCCGAAACGTAAAACAGAACACACACTGGAAAGAAACCTTCCTCCTATTTTTTGACCTTTTCTGTATGTTGGAAGCCACACGCACCTGTGTCACCTTTTATTGCGCGGAGTTCAAAACCGTGACCCTGAATCGTCCCTTCAGAAGCCGCACTTACAAACCTCACTGAAACTGAAGCTCAGCTTTGTCTTGTCATCGTTTTAAATCATCCCACTCCAAAAGCTACAACCATGTATGTGCAGGACTGGGAATTATACCACTATTTTTCTTTTCTCATTCCCAGGTGTGAAGACCAGAGCCTGCCCTAAATAAAAAGCCACACGTTTAGCTGCTCAAGTGCTTTTAAAGGCTTAGCCTCTGACCTGGGCGAGCTCGGCCTGGGGATGGGCCAGGGCTCTGGCCCCAAGGCCAGTGGGGCCAAGACGCATGCTTCCATTTCCAGCCAGGACTCCAGCCACGCCAAAATCACAGGAGGAGAGGTGCCTAGGGAGGTCACAGACCGCTAGTGTGTCACTCCAGAGGTGGCCCTACATACAGGGCCCGAAGCAGAGGCACAGGCAGGCCAGCCACCTGTGTAAAATATATCTTAAACTGCAGTGACTGCTTTTAACGTCATCCTCTAACAGTGACAGTTTTGCAAAGCAAAAGAGAAGGTACTGCGTATAAAGACCGAGTTTGATGAAATTACTCGACTCAGTGTCTTAAATGTATTTGGTTGTTTTGAAGCCAAACCAAATCCCTCCCTAGGAGGCTCTCCCTGTGTAGGAGCTCCACAGGAACGTGGCACGATGGCGGTGGAGGGACATTCCCACCAGACCACATCAGTTATCACATGCTTAGCCTCACTTGTGCGCTTTGAAAAATCCTGTCCTGTTGCTGAGCCACAGACTCTTCATCTGTTTCAAAAGTGCCACTGACATCTCCCAGGGCTCAGGGAGCTGGGTGTGCTTTAAATAGTAGCAGCAGCCCTGACCGGTTTGGCTCAGTGGATGAAGCGTCGGCCTGCGGACTAAAGGGTCCCGGGTTCGATTCCGGTCAAGGGCGTGTACTTTGGTTGCGGGCACATCCCCAGTAAGGGGTGTGCAGGAGGCAGTTGATCGATCTCATTGATGTTTCTAACTCTCTATCCCGCTCCCTTCCTCTCTGTAAAAAATCAATAAAATATATTTTTTAAATAAATAAATAAATAAATAAATAGTAGCAGTAAATGACCCCTGTTTTCATATCATGTTCCTAAGGGTTGCCTGATTTCCTCTCGTCTGCCTACTTCCAAAGCCGCTTAAAAAACAAAAACCATCCACAAATGAAGGAGACTGTCCTAAAGGTACTAAACATCTGTCTCCTTGAATTTATCCTTTTCACACATCCCTTTACTTTTGCACAAGGGGGAATTCCTGGAAAGTTTCACACAAATCCCATATTTATCCCTTAGATCTGGTCCCCAAACCTTAGGAGTAAAACTTTACTCTGGATTTCTAACTATGGATTTTGCACTGATACTAACAAATCAACTTCAAAACCTCTGAATACTGAGTATCTTAGTAGATCCTGGACATCAATACACTGCCGGTGTTTGCAGGACTCTAAATTTCTCCTGAAATTAGGGCAAGGTTGGAGGCCTCTCATCCTCACTCACTCTTCTGGACACAGACATGATTATAAGAAGGGAGATTGGAGCTAGGGTGGGAAATAAAAGCCTGTTTTGTTTTGTTTGGGGGAGAGGGGAGTCACCTTATTCCTAATCCTTTCTATTCATAGCATTTCTTTACCTTACACCATGAAATCTCATTTGCAACCACCTAAAAGGAGTATTTTAGACATTTGAATGATCAACACAATACATGCTGGCCCTACAAAAAACAAGGAAGTGCCTGGGTCACACTGTGTGGGAACTAAGGGAGGCCAGCCACAGAGGGGGCAGTTTTGACCCCCTGCCCACACGATCTTGGTACCACCATTTGCTCTCCTCTCTGCCCACATAAATGCATGTCTGAGTCACAGCATGAATGCCTTGTCTCTCTTCCCTCCAGGCCTCCTAAGTGCAGATTCTAAATACTGATCAATCTCAATAAATTAAAGAAAGCTTTGAAATTTTAATTTTGTAGCAAATCAAACAACCCAGGAAAGAGCTCCATAGTTTATCACAGAGATCAAAGGGTACAGAGGGAGATAAAATCACAGAGCCATCTGCATGCCCATGTGCAAGGGCACCTTGGAGCGCAAGGGTGGTGTTCTCACCTGACTTTGGAGGATATCCTAGGAGGGACTGCCATGACCTCTACCAAGTTCTGTACCGTAACCCAAACTTTTAAAAGCTTCTTCTCGTGAACCGTCCCTCCCCCACAAAACAGCTGTTCCAGTCCCCAATGCAGGCCGCCCCCTGAGCACAGAGTGGACTGGGCAGCCAGCGGAGGTCCTTCTCCAGGAAGAGCCTCTCCTCTGTGTCTCACGCATCCTTCCAGACATTTTATCCATAAAAGCATGCGGGGTGAGGTGGGGGGTGAGGTGGGGGGTGGGTGTGGGGGGAGGGTCACTTTTCATTTCACAGCCTTCTGTGCTGCCTGAGTTTGGACACGAACACGTATTCCTTTCATACTGTTTTTTAAAACTAATTTTTAATTAAAAGATGCTAAGCCATTCCACTCTAGAATAAAAGTAACCAGACACTAATGCAGACAGGAGAGGGCACGTGATGAGACCCTGCAACCAACAAGCCAACATGGTACAAGGACCTCGTCTGTACGACGGGGGACAGTGCATGGGTCCCACGGCTGCTCCTGGGCCAGGGTGGCTGCCGAAAGCCGCCTCACCATGGGAAGTCGTCTCATCATCCAACAGATTTTTGCCAGGTGCCAGGAGATGCCAAGCATCGCCGGGAGCTGTGGAGGGGCCAAAGCGCAGAGGCACCCGCGGGGCCACAGAGCAGCGTGTCTCAGGGCTGAGCTGGCAGTTGGGCCCGAGGCATTGTGGGAGTGGGGATTGTGGGAGCAGGGGGGACATTGGGGGAGGGGGGTACCCAGCAAGTGCAGGAGGGACCCGGGAGGGAGGGAACCGGGAGAGGGAGGTGCAAAGCTGAGCCATCGGGACATGTGGGGGGGAGGGGGGAGGGACCAGAGGGGGGGCTGAGGCTGGAGAATGAGGCATTTGGGCGTGATGTCTGGGTTCTCATGAGCCCAGGCCAGGCTGAGAAAATGGGGGTGGGGGAGTCGCTGTGAAGTTAGAAGCGAGCACTGAGGTGGGAAGGCGGGCGCACGGGAGGATGGGGTGCACAGGAAGCTGCGGGGAGGAGAGGGGCTGAGTGTGGGGAAAGGACGGAGGGCACCTGGGAGGCCACTGCAGTCCTGGGAAGAGATGGCAGCGGAGAAGGGGCATGGGGGAAGGGAGGTGGTTGGAGACAGAGCACTCTCAGCAGGTGGTGGGGGGAGGGACACCCAAAGATGGTGCCAGGTTCAGTTTCCGTTGGTGAGGGCGCACCCCCACCTGTGGGGAGAGGTGCCGGGCAGGTGGGAAGACGGTGTGGAACTCCAGAGGATGCGCTAGACTAGCGAGGAGTCACTGGCAGCGAGAAAGGGGTGTGGCCAGCGGAGGGGGTGAGCTGGCGCAGGGACATGTAAAGGGTGTGAGGAGAAGGGGCAGAACCCTGCGCCCAACACTGCGCCCCCACACTGCCGAGCAGGAGGAGAGGAGGGTGGCTGTCCAGGTCACAGCAAACCAGGAGCGGGCGGAGTTCCTGAAGCCTAGGCAGAGGCTCTCAGGTGCGAGGAGCCTCGAGGGACCCCTCCCTCCCCTCAAGGGCAAGTTTTTTAAAGGCTAATGATTGCCCATGGAACCCTTATTTTCGCCCTAACAGCCACTGTCGGCCCCGCAGTATGGCCCCTACACGTCCCTGGAATCTTCTGTTTCCATTGGATCGGCAGCATTGCCGCAGCCCTTTCCCATGAGCGGACTTGCTCTCTGGGAGCCCAGAACCTCCCCCAAATGCCAGCTCCTCCACCTTTCCTAGCCATCCAGAACGAAACGAGGCCTCGGCTTCAGGAGGCGAGGTCACAGAACCCCGGGCATCCTGGCTGTGCTTCCCAGAGCAATGCCCCGAGGCACCTCGCTGGACGCACTGCGGACCTGGACACAGAGAAACACCCTCTGCTCCCTTGTCTCTTCCTATTCTCGACCCAATGTCCCTGCTCCCAGTCTCCAGATCCCATTTCCTCCGAATGTGAGCTCCCCTTCCCAGTCTCAGAGCAAGGAGCCTTTACAGAGGAACATTCAGGCAGTTTTCCCTGCTTGGGGTTGTCTTCCAGTCCACAGTCCACAGTCTAGTCCACGGGACAGCCAACCAAGGCCTGCGCACCAGAGCCGGCCCACCGCCAACTTTTTGTACAGTCCACAAGCTAAGAATTTGTTTCCAAATGAATTTTTACAATCGATTTAATGATAGCAATCACTAACTATGAACCCATATTACCCAAAATGGTATTACCACCACTCCCAATACAGAGAATTCCATTCTTCTCATAGAAGACCTGTATTACCAACAAATTGGACTCAATTACTATCATTAGGTTTGCATTTTCATCCACTTAAAAAAAAATCTGTAGGAATTGTTTTCTCTCAATCATTATGTAAATACTTATATAATATCCTGTTGCATCTGGGCCAACAAAGTTCAAAATATTTACTATGGGCTCTTTGCAGAAAGAGCTGGGTGACCTTTGGTCTAATTAGTGGCAGTTGGCCTCTGAGCCATTGGGTTTGAACTGCGCAGGTTCACTTTAGGTTTTGTCAGTAAGTGCTGTAAATGTAGTTTTCTCTTAGGATTTTACTCAACAACTTTTTCTTTTCTCCAGTGTACTTCTGTAAGAACATGGAATATAATACATATCCTCCTATCTAATAAAAGAGTAATATGTAAATTGACCATACCTCTGCTACACCCACAAGCCACACCCACCATTCAGGAATGAGTATGCAAATTAACCCAACCAAGATGGCTGCAGCCACGGAGAGAGCAGGAGGCTTGGGTTTTCCCAGCAATGGAGAAAGCCAAGCTTCCTGCACACCCTGGCTGGCCCAGGCCTCCGCTCAAGGCTACAGAGTTTCAATTATAGAAGAGAAATAAATCCCAACAAAAATGGCTGCAGCCACGGAGCAAACAGGAGGCTTGGGTTTCCCCGGCCATGGAGGAAGCCAAACTTCCTGGCAGGCTGTAGGCTCCGCTCAAGGCTACTAAGTTTCAATTATAGAAGATAAATAAATCCCAGATCCCAGGGTCTCAGCTTGGGTTGCCAGGGGGCATGGCAGGCCTGCAAAACCACAGGCCCCTTGCCCAGGCGACCCCACACCCCCAGGGAACTCCCACCCTGATCTGGGACACCCTTCAGGGAAAACCAGATGGCCCACACCTGTGCACCAGGCCTCTATCCTATCTAAACCTACCTAATAAAAAGAGTGATATCCTATCTAAACCTACTTAATAAAAAGAGTGATATGTAAATTGACCGTACCTCTGCTACACCCACAAGCCACGCCCACCAGCCAATAAGGAGCGAGTATGCAAATTAACCCAACCAAGATGTCTGTAGCCATGGAGAGAGCAGGAGGCTTGTGTTTCCCCGGCAATGGAGGAAGCCAAGCTTTCCGCACACCCTGGCAGGCCCAGGCCTCCACTCAAGGCTACAAAGTTTCAATTATAGAAGTTAAATAAATCCCAATAAAAATGGCAGCAGCCACGGAGCTGGAGAGAGCAGGAGGCTTGAGTTGGCCCTGGCAATGGAGGAAGCCAAGCTTCCACAGCCCTGGCCTGCCTTGGCCTCCTCCACTCAAGGCTACAAAGTTTCAATTATAGAAGATAAATAAATACCAACAAAAATGGCTGCGGCCACGAAGCAAGCAGGAGGCTTGGCTCCACTCAAGGCTATAAAGTTTCAATTATAGAAGATAAATAAATCACAGATCCCAGGGCCTCAGCTTGGGTCGCTGGGGGGCGTGGCCAGCCTGCAAACCACCACAGGCCCCTCGCCCAGGCTGCCCCACACCCCAAGGGAACCCGCACTCTGATCCGGGACACCCTTCAGGGCAAACCAGCTGGCCACCACCCATGTACCAGGCCTCTATCCTATCTAATAAAAGAATAATATGCAAATTGACCATCACTCCAACACACAAGATGGTTGCCCCCATGTGGTCAAAGATGGCTGCCCCCATGTGGACACAAGATGGCCAGCAGGGGAGGGCAGTTGGGAGGGACCAGGCCTGCAACGGAGGGCAGTTGGGGGCGATCAAGCTTGCAGGGAAGGGCAGTTAGGGGTGACCAGTCCTGCAAGGGAGGGCAGTTAGGGGTGACCAGGCCTGCAAGGGAGGGCAGTTAGGGGCAATCAGGCTGGCAGGGGAGCAGTTAGGCATCAATCAGGCTGGCAGGGGAGTGGTTAGGGGGTGATCAGGCTGGCAGGCAGAAGCGGTTAGGGGCAATCAGGAAGGCAGGCAGACGAGCAGTTGGGAGCCAGCAGTTCTGGATTGGCTCCGGTAGGATTGGGCCTAAACGGGCAGTCGGACATCCCTTGAGGGGTTCCAGATTGGAGAGGGTGCAGGCTGGGCTGAGGGACACCCCCCCCCCCGCCGTGCACGAATTTTGTGCACCGGGCCTCTATTAACATATAAAATGCGTGTTAATTGACTGTTCATGTTATCAATAAGGCTTCCGGTCAAAAGGAGCCTATTAGTAGTTAAGTTTTAGGGCAGTCAAAAGTTAGAGGTATCTGGGGGGTTGGCCCTCCTAACCCCATTTTGTTCAAGCGTCAACTCTACTTTCTTTTATTCCCTTTTTATTGAATTTATTGGGGTGACACTGCTCAACAAAATTATACAGGTTTCAGGTACACAAATCCACAACACAGCATCTGCACACTGTACTGTGTGTTCACCATCCCAAGTCTCCTTCCATCACCATTTATCCTCTTCCACCACCACCACCACCCCCGCAACTCTACTTTCAATAGCTCACTTAGGTCTACACCTGGACTCTAGTATACGTTGGTGGAGAGGGGGAGAAGGGAGAAAGAATGGGGGAGGAGTGTCAGAAGAGAGCAGGAAAAAATGGGGAATGAGGAGAAGTAAGCATACACATCTATTTCTGAATAAGGGGGGGGGGGGGAGAGAAGAATTAGTGTACACACTACTTTTCAGCTTTCCCAATAAAACCCAGGAGTGATAACCCAGAAAAGAGACCCAAGGAGGTATATTTCAATTTTAACTTAAAACATTCAATAAATGTTTATCGGGCATCTCTTTATAATGCCAGTCTTTGTGCTGCTTGGCACTAATAAAATGATAATCAAGACAGATAAGATCCCTGCCCACACAGAGCTTACATGCAAGCAAAATAAGTAAATAAATAAAAGCACAAAAAATTCTCAACAAATTAGACCTCTCTACTCCTATAACACTAAACAAAACTTAAGCATCCTGTATAGTTGCAAGGTGGTTTTTTTTTTTTATAATGTTTTAATTATGAAAACCAGGATACTTTCATTCCCTTATAAATGAGTGCACTGGATGAAAAAATTAATGTTCTCAAACACATTTTGTTGGAAACTATAAATGAATTGAGCAATCCCAGACACCTGGAGTTCTTTCACCTACAAGTCAGGTCATGAATGGACAGCTAAGATCATCAGGCCCAGAAGCTCCTTCTCAGAGAATAATGGCAGGTCAGGGTCTCAGGCCAAGTGTCCCAGCAATACTTTTGAACTGGGTAACAGAGTATAAAAAATGTAAAAAATAAGAATGCAGTCTCTGTGTTTGACTCTCAGACCATTAGCTTACTAGCTACATAATCTTAAATTTTTACTTTACTTTTCTAAGTTTCAGTTTCCTTACCTAAAGTGGGATTACCAATTTGTATTTAATGTCACAGCTACATCAAACAAGATAATCCATATAAAGCCCTTATTATCCCAACCACATAACAGGTGCTCAACAAAAGTTAGCTACCACTGTCATCTCTAGCATGTACTGTGCCCACCAACCTGAACAGCACATGCTTACAGGCCTTGTTTAACTTCTTACATGGCTAAACCAACACAAGCTACTGTGGTCTCTGAAAACCAAATGAAATGGAAAACTTCAAGATATCTGGATCTATAATTGAACATTTATAGTTATTTAGAATCAGGCATATAGCAAGATTTTATTTGTCAGATGCAATAATTTTTTCCTCTTCTGGAAGCTGTTGTCCTAGGAGGAATCCTAGCCCAAGAATGAGATCAAGAGCTTCCAGTGTCAGCATCTATAAAATGGCATGAAGAATGCTAGCCTGAGGAATTAAAATAAATTCTATGAAAATGGTCTCAAAAGATTTCCATATATGGAAAATGAATATGATGAGGGCTTAGTGGGGGATGGGAGAAGGGCCACACTGTCTTAGCATCCCTATTTCCAGAATAGTTCATTTTACTGTCATGTTTCAGAATATGCTTAGAGAGCTGCAATCCTATAAGGGACAGTGATTTTGTGTTTCAGAATAGATTTTAGATGGCTGTCACAAATTATTGAGACTAATACTAGGGCCAATTCACCCAGTCTCACACTTATCAAATAACTAGAGGCCCGGTGCACAAAATTCGTACACGGGTGGGGGGGGGAGGGTCCCTCAGCCTAGCCTGCACCCTCTCCAATCTGGGACCCCTTGAGGGATGTCTGACCGATCTCACTGGTATCAGGCCTAAATGGGCAGTTGGACATCCCTCTCACAATCCAGGACTGCTGGTTCCCAACAGCTCGCCTGCCTGCCTTCCTGATTGCTCCTAACCACTTCTGCCTGCCAGCCTGATCACCCCCTAACCACTCCCCTGCCAGCCTGATCAACGCCTAACTGCTCCCCGGCTGGCCCAATTGCCCCTAACTGCCCTCCCTGCTGGCCTGGTCACCCCTAACTGCCCTCCCCTGCCAGTCTGGTTGCCCCTAACTGCCCTCCCTGCTGGCCTGGTCGCCCCCAACTGCCCTCCTCTGCTGGCCCGGTCACCCCTAACTGCCCTCCCCTGCAGGCCTGGTCCCCCCCCCAACTGCCCTCCCCTGCAGGCCTGGTCGCCCCCAACTGCCCTCCCCTGCAGGCCTGGTCCCCCCCAACTGCCCTTCCCTGCTGTCCTGGTCCCCCCAACTGCCCTCCCCTGCTGTTCTGGTCCCCCCAACTGCCCTCCCCTGCTGTCCTGGTCACCCCCCACAACTGCCCTCCCCTGCAGTCCTGGTCCCCCCCAACTGCCCTCCCCTGCAGGCCTGGTCCCCCCCAACTGCCCTCCCCTGCTGTTCTGGTCCCCCCAACTGCCCTCCCCTGCTATCCTGGTCACCCCCCCCCAATTGCCCTCCACTGCAAGCCTGGTTCCCCCCAATAGCTCTCCCCTGCAGGCCTGGCCCCCCCCAACTGCCCTCCCCTGCAGTCCTGGTCCCCCCCAACTGCCCTACCCTGCTGACCTGGTCCCCCCTAACTGCCCTCCCTTGCCGGCCTGGTCTCCCCCAACTGCCCTCCTCTGCAGGACATCTTGTGGTGGCCATCTTGTGTCCACATGGGTGCAGCCATCTTTGACCACATGGGAATGGCCATCTGTCTTGGAGTGATGGTCAATTTGCATATTAGTCTTTTATTAGATAGGAGGATACTTGCCTAAATCTTGGTCACATAGAATGGTAAGAGATCAGTTCCAAAATAAATGGGTGGCCACAACTTTTAAAGTGGACAAGATTTCTCAGCCAGTAAATAAGAAATTTTATACGATGTAGCAAAAAAAAAAAAAAGATGGAGGACATATTCTATATACCAACATTAAACTAAAAGCACCCTGTGGGTGATAGAGTTTCCATGTTTACATTAAAATGTCTATTTCTACTATGCCTCCCTTAATATTACAGTAATTTCCAGTTACTTGGTAAACACCTGCAAACAGTGTTAGCATTAGACTAAGCTAAATTTAAATTAAGTTAATTTGAATCATGATTTAAGTCATCAGTCAAGTAGAACTGTTATATTTTTTAAATGAAAGAATGCATACTTATTTTTGCCATGATGGTAATTCACTTCATAAAATTCACATACATATATTACTTTTTTAAATAAAACATTATTTAAAGATGGCAAAAAAATCTTTAAAACTATTCCAATTTTTATTTCTAATAGTACCATCCAGCCTTTACATATGCATATATTTTATATAATCAAAATCATACTCAATCTTTTAATAAAGCTTTTCCCCCCTATTTTTCAGTTACATTAGAAACTCTAATACAGTTGCTTTATGTATCAAAACTAAATGAAGAATCCATTTACATCACTGAAAGACTATCTTCTCTAAGTTAATCATGAATATTTTTCTGTGGTGCATTAAAATCTCATAACCATAACCAAACTAACTTACATTTAAATTGTTTTGTTTAATAAAAAAGGGGAGGAGGTATTTCCTTCAACCACAAATCATTTTAAGATAAGAAGCTCAGTTAAGTACCTTTGGTTTTCAATGCTAATATGTATCAATAAATATTTATTACTTGACTACAGTGCTTAGCCCTAAAATATACTGGGGGAAAGGGTGCTCATGTCCAAGCCACTATCAGGCAGTGAAGCAATAAACCTGGCACCTAGAAGTGAGAGTACAAGTAAGAAGCTAAACTGGGAAAAATGGCTCTATGTACGTAAAATACCGAAGATTATATAAAAGGCACATCTCTCTAGCATTTGTTTTATCTAACAATTTTAAGTCTTTAATAAAAAAAAAAAAGGGAAGCAAAACAAAAGAACTGGGAAGCACTCTGAGATGTGCTGTGACTTCTGTTTTGCTTGGGTGTGGGGGAGTGGGGGAAATTTGTTTCAGGTAGCTTTGGTGGTAAGAGCATTCTCCTGCATTCTTACATTCTAGAAATCTAGTAACTCGTAACTATAACAATTTATTAACAAAACCCCGACTCCCAATCTTTGCCACATAATTTTATTCTACATAAAAGCTGTATATTTTGAGAAAATATTTAACCTCTAACACCTCAAAATGATATGAACGTCTCTTAAAAGCACTGTGATTTTTTAAACCCAGTAAAAAAAAACAAACTATTTCTTAAAGTCAAATAATATGATATAACCACTTCTTTGACATCTAATATTTGACCTAGAAAAGAATAAGTGAAGATTAATTAACTAAACGTTAGCAAGAGGACTGAGTGACTCTGGAATAATACAGTCCAAGGATATGCAAAGGTATACAAGGAGAGCAGCGGGATGATTTTAGAAATTATTTTCTCTCTCTCTCTCTTTTTTTTTTTTGGAGGGGGGGTGTTGTTTTATAGATGAATAAAGTTAGCTCAAGGACACAGGAGTTTAGAGTAGAATAAAAGGCCCAAGATTCAGCAGTTCCCAATCAAAGCCCACCATGTATATGCAATGTGCAACCTGGTTTCATCTCTGCAGTGCCCAGAGCTCTGGGCAGGTGGATGTGTCTGCAGCCAGCAAAGCATCTCCATATGGACACTGAAGGAGGACAACAAATACGATTTCTGGGGCTATTACCGCCTCCTCTTGTAAGACCTTCTTGCTTTTACTTGCCCTTCCACAGAGTGGAGTCATACCCTGACGCACAGGCTCTGCACACACTGTGACTGGCAGTGCAATTTCACAGCTCCAGGTGGCCGGTCCCAGCCATGTCACAGTCAGAGTGCAGGCCCATACTCTGAGAACTGCCTCCCCGGTGGCCTCCTCTCTTCTTTTTCAGAGTGGTCTGGCCCCACTCCATTCACCTCGGCATTTGATTAACAAAGGCCAAAATCCATCCTGCCACCCCAACCTGTACACCTGCCCATGGAGAGCAGGCAATCTTTCTCTGCCTATCATGCTCCAAGTGCCTTGTTAGAGGAACAAAAACATTCTCTCCCACAAGCGTTAGAAAGTCTAATATTTTGTCAAACAGAAATGAAAAATAAGCCTAATCTAAGCTGTCATAGAATCATGAAATGCCTCTGGCAGTTCTATCAAAGTATGTAGACATGTACGGACTCTTTGAAGAAATGAAACTGCACTTTATCAAGTGTGATTTATAAGCAACACTGATGTAGCTGGTAGATAACACTGCTGTCTAATCATTACTAGTCAGACAACAGCCATGTGAACACATCAATTATGGGCCACTGCCAAAAGCCCTTGAGATGATGGAGATTAACAGCCAATCCTCTGTTTTACAAGCTCACATCAAAAAGAATATTAATAAGAGGAGGGGCAATGTGAAAGCTTGTCAGAGTAATTCAGCCACTAAAACAAGGCATTTCCCCCTCTCCTCTCTGTTGAGTTGGCCCAAGGAAGAAGCTGGCATCAGCTACAAAGTGCAATGCTGCCAACTTCTTGGAAAATGTTTTTCCCTAACATATGGGAACTTGTAAAGGTCTGCAAAACTGCTATTTGGTGAAGAAAGACAGGCAAGCCTTCTTCATATCCCTTTTTTAATGCTAGAATGAAACAAATGAAGTCATGGTTGAAATACTTTTAAATTACTATACATTGGCTTTTTCTCTACCCTGAAGATCAGAAATTTTGTAAAACCTCACATATTTCTTATATTTCCACCACCCACGAAAATTTAATTAGCTAAAAACACTAACCTGCACATTAATAAGTTACCTCAAATCAACATGCTCTTCCCAATGTAGAACAAAAATCAAAATGTGTGCTAACTCTAACTACTGAAATTCCCTCTCTCCAACCATCTCAGGAAGACAGATATAAATCCCACTGATATTTCTGCAATTAGAATTAAACCAGTTCTCACAACCCATATATAGAAAGCATCTGCAAAAATTGATGCCCCAGGTATCAGTATTTACTTCAGCTATATCCGTATAGGATCCGTACCAGTGAGGACCTGCTATGTTTTTGTAAATGATTAAATTAAACCAAAAGGCTGGCACTAATGGTTTAGTGGGGTTCCAGCACGTTCCCTAATACATGAACATAAGTCATACTACAAAATGCATAGCCTGGGTTTCCTCTGCTAACACTTAGAAATCTCTTTGAATTTTTATTTGTAGCAACATTGTATTTACAGAGTGTTTTCCTAGTATTTCATTTGTTGTCCATCATTTCAAACCCAGCATGGGGTAGTGGGAAAACATTAGGGAAGGAAAAAGAAGCATGGGGTTCCTGTTGCTTCTCAGGGGTCAAGCTGTGTGGCCCCTAAGTAAGTCACTTAATTCAAGGGCTTGCTGACAAGCAAATGTTAAATCAAAGATTCTTTATCTGGAGTTCAAAGTCTCTGTGGAGTCTGAGAAATCATCTATAATAATAAAAGCATAGTATGCTAATTAGACCAGACATCCTTCCGGACAACCTTCCGGATGAAGCCGGGGCTTTGAGGGAAGCCCGGGTCCCAGATGCCAGAGGGAAGCCTGGGTCCTGGGTGACATAGGGAAGCCAGTGCCGGCAGCCAGGGGAAGGAAGGCCTACTCTCCCATGAATTTCGTGCATCAGGCCTCTAGTGTAATTATAGAAGCAAAGGTTTATGCGTTTGTAATAGATATACTTCCTTCCCCCCACCTGAGGGGAAGAGTGAAAGAGTGCATAGATGCTCAATAAAATCCTAACCTAAAGTTAGGAAGCATGGACCTGGTGGTAAAGTCAAGACAAGAGCAGACCTTCTCTTTCATTGTGCTGCATGCTCTGTGCATGTTGCTAAGTAAAGGCTCCGCATTAGTTCTACACCTCAGTTTCTTCACAGGTAAATACAGAGCAGTAATATGTTCTCTGACCAAAGGCCAAAGTGAAAATCAACAGGTTATGGCTTTAGAAATACTTACACATAATTTACAGTGTTGTTGAATTAAGCAAACATTCCTTGGGTAACTAGATGCTACATGTTGTACAAAGATTCGTTATTATTGATTACATTTTTGATACTAGAAAGGAAATAGCCTTCAGAGTAAAAAACTAATCTGGGAAACTTACTTTGGGGGTGGGAAATGATTCCCAGGCCCTGTTGATGATATGGTAGCAGCCCCCTCCAAAAGATTGTTAGAGTTCTCATTAAGGGGCGCCATCAACATCATCTTTTATAATACATCTGATTTTTAGATTTTTCCCACCACTTTTCCAGCAAAAGCTCCCTTAATGTCAGAAAAGCACATGACTTACTAGACTCTAGAAGAACCACAACCTTGCCCCAGCTATCTAACACAGCAACCAGTCGTTCAGGTGAAAAAGACCTTCACAATAAACACATACATTTCAATCTATTCAATGTATATTGGTAAGTGTATTTTTTTTTTTTTTGGCAACAAATGTATTTTAATAACATGTTGAGTTTAATGAGCTACTTCAAGGTAAAAAAGAAAAATCAAACCACTGTTCTATTTAACAACAGTTATGACTGTTAATGACATATGATTGTAATCAATGATTGTAGACCAAAGCTGTCAGAATGGGCTGTGCTTCAAATCCTTACACAAATTTCGCCAAAGATGAAGGGGCCAAATTCCATCCCTGAGTTCCTAAGGTCTTATTACACTCCGAACACCTGGGCTGGCTTTTTTATATATATACAAATTAGATTGTTAACTCGGTTTAAACAACTTTCCCAAGGTCACACCTAAGCTCTAAGATATAATAGGCACATCTCTCCTACTTGGATAATGACTTTTTTAAAGAGTAGCCTTCCACTTTATAGCCCGGAGGATTTTGTGGGTGACAAAGAAATCATCAGACAGAAATGGGCCAGCAAACAGGATGCTATTGCCATCTGTTATTCTGACACAGGAGAACCCTTCTGGGTAAAGCATCTTTATTCTTTAACCATGTACACCATAAGCATCTATAGACGCAAGCGGTGGACCTTTTTTAATTAAATCCAAAATATCGTGGCAGTTAACTGGTGAAAATTCAACAGACATGCTCTACCAGACCCAGGAAAGCAGGTGCAGTATAACCACTTGTACAGACACTTTAAATAATTTTAAAATGCCACATAAAGGTAAGATAGGTGAAAAACCAGATAATTCCCAGCAACGTTTTTGCCTATGATCTCGATGGGGTAGAAAGACAAAAAGGTGTGGACCCTGAGCAGCCATCCTTGAGGGCCTCCTTTCTCTGCAACACAGCACATGTTTACTGAGCAGTTCCTAGAATCAGGCACAGTGCTGGGTGCTAGGGAGATAAAAATTAGTAAGATATAAAAATGGAACTTCCATTTGACCCAGCGATCCCACTTCCGGGAATATACCCTAAAAACCCCAAAACACCAATCAAAAAGAATGTATGCACCCCTGTGTTCATAGCAGCGCAATTTACCATAGCTAAGATCTGGAAACAGCCCAAGTGTCCATCAGCAGATGAGTGGATAAAAAAGCTGTGGGACATTTACACAATGGAATACTATGCAGCTATAAAAAAGAGGGATCTTTTACCCTTTGGCACAGCATGGGTGGACCTAGAGAATATTATGCTAAGTGAAATAAGCCAATCTGAAAAAGACAAGTATCACATGACCAACAAAGTAAGACCTAAAGCAGGGAGACATGGGACAGACTGACATACCTTGATGGGGATGGGGAGGACATGAAGAGATAAACCAAAGAACTTACATACTTACTAGAGGCCCGGTGCATGAAAATTCATGCACTGGAGGGGGGTCCCTCAGCCCGGCCTGCCCCCTCTCACAGTCTGGGAGCCCTCAAGGCTGGGAGGCGACCCGGCAATCAGGGGAAGGCGACACCTCTGTTGCTGCCACTGCCGGCAGTGCAAGCCTTGGCCAGCCCTGGTTCCCTGAGCCTCAGGCGGCCCTGGGCGGTTGGGCAGCTGCCATCCAAGGCTTGCCTGCACCTTGGGCTGGCCCTGGGCAGCTGGGCAGCCGACATCTGAGGCTTGCCTGTGCCTCAGGCTGGCCCTGGATGGCTGGGGGGCTAAGGGGACTCTGGAGGCAGGTACGTGGAACAGCCAGACCCCCCTGGGGGCGGGCCCGGCCGTGCTGCGCACCTGCCACCCGAGTGGGGCTGAGGGGACTGGGCGCCGCCATCTTGTGGCTGTGGGCGCCGCCATCTTTGAGGGCATGGCAGTCAATTAGCATATTCCCTCCTTATTGACTGTGGGTGCATCCATCTTTGTGACGGTGTGATAGTCAATTAGCATATTCCCTCTTTATTAGATAGGATATGCATAGCCCATGGTCACGGGCAATAGTGTGGTAAAGACCTGGCGGGGCGGGGGGGGCATTGCAAAGGGATGCGGAGCGGGGAGTGGGAGACATCTGAAATACTATTAACAATTATATATATTTTAAATAAGACAGCCTCCATGCCCTGAAAGGTCTCAGGGAAATGTGCATTCACAGACAATAATTCACAGCCAATAGCAAAACAGGGGAGATGTAGACACAACACACTTGTCTCCAGTGCAATAAGTAGGAGTGGAGAAAATTCCAACTCTCTTTGAAACTGGAAGGGCACTCAGAAATTGTAGTCCAAGAAGAAAAGGCCCAGAGACAGTGGCTTTTGCCCAGGATCATAAAAGAAGTTAAAGCCAAAAAAAATACACCCAATTCCCAGTTAGTTCCAGAGCTTCTTCCCCTGGCCCACAACCCAGGCAGGAGTCCAAGTCAAGGCTCTGCTACAGGAACCATCCACCTGAAGGCCGCCTGCAACCAACCTCAGCAGGATGTGCTGGCTGTGCTCTGCTGACTGCGAGGGCGTGACTGCAGGCTGGCGACTTTCTGAAGCCCAGCTGACCAGAGAGATGACCTCCACAGACCAGCCCCAGAGCGCTAATACTCACAACTGCATGCTTCCTGCACTCCCAAACACTTCCTCCTACCTCCTCAACAATTATCTACGTGCTACTAAACCAGAGGGCTAACGAAGCAAAGTCATGGCTCATTTTTACTACTTATGCAGTTCACTGTGCAGGAGGGCTGTGCTCTAGGAGCCTAGGAAACACGAGTACGGGTATTTGCCTGGCTGTAAATATTCCTAGGGCTGGAGCTGCAAATCATTAGTCCTTCCTGCTCCACCTCCCATTTGACCAAGTACACAAATTAACCACCTGCAAAACACTTAATGAAGTCGTGGTTAAAGCAATACTGTGGTGATTTTTCTATAAAGAACCTTAAGAAAAAAAACACACACCAGGAAATTCTAATAACCATTCCTAACATCTGCCTTTGAGGGAGAGAAAGCAAAAATAGACATCTTCAAATGAGCCATGTGAAGCTTTGTCTAAATGCACACAAAGAAGCTGAGAAGTAGAGAATCATAATGTGGTAGGGAACCTGGGACTGGGTGTTTGGGGAAAGGAAATAAATTAAGAACGCTTCAGGTGAGTCAGGATGCACAGCTCTGATTAAAAAACAATGCATTCGTCTGGCCGGTGTGGCTTAGTGGTTGAGCATTGGCCTATGAACCAGGAGGTCATGGTTCTCTTCCCAGTCAGGGCACGTGCCCAGGTTGTGGACTGGACCCCAGCAGAGGGTGTGCAGGAGGCAGAGGATCAATGTTGATGTTTCTCTTTCATCAATGTTTCTCTCTCTCTCTCTCTCTTCCTTCCTCTCTGTCTAAAAATCAATAAAAACATATTTTTTAAAAAGAGAGGCAATGCTTTAGAATAAAAGTTCAAGGATTTGGGATAATAGGTCAAAAATTATTTATACTGAAATATAACCCCAAAAGCCAGTAAGACAGGGGTGGGGAACGTCCAGCCCATGGGCCCTATAAGGTCTGCAAAATCATTTTGTCTGGCCCTGCCAAGGCATTAGGGGGTGAGTTAATTAAATGTTTAGCCAAATAAAGCAGGCTAATTTTTAAGCTGATAATATTGTATGGCCCCCAAATGATGTTATAAATCTCCAAATGGCCCTTAGAAAAAGGTTGCCCACCCCTGCAGTAAGATGAAAATTATACTCACCTTCAAGTTGAAAAACTATACAGTCAACTACCATAAATGTCATACAAGAAAAAAAAATTAAATAATCGTGGAGAAAAGTCTTTCTACACTAATACAAAATGTAGGAGCCATAAAAATAAATGAATTATAAACCTAACTACACAATTTAAGATACCTGCCCCGTGGAGGAAGGGAGAAACTAGTATAAACAGAATCAAAAATAAAGAGAGGAACATATCTGTGAGCACATGAAAAATATTTGCAAAACATGAAAAAAGTGTATTTAATTATATACACTAATGTATTTTAAAATCAGTAAGAAATGGCCAACAACTCACTAGAAAATTAGAGGTTAGAAACTGTCAATATGTGGGAAAATACAGTGGCTTGTTAACATGAAATGGGCAAATTAAAATGATGGACAACTATCAGATTATCACAAATTAAAGTAAAAAAATTATAATTCACAGTATTAGTTAGATTGTAGTCATACAGGCAATTCATGTTCCATTGTCTGGTGAGAACTCAACTGATGAAATCAAGTTGGAAACAATTAAATTTTGAAATGCATTCAGAATGAAATCCACCAAAATATTTTGTAGCTGAAAAAGACTGGAAAATACCTAAATGTTATTAGCAGAGGATCAGTTAAATAAATTATGGAATCAAAGGTAGAAAGGTAACATATGATACCCAAAACATACAGTTATGGAGAAAGAACAGGGTGCAGATGTTTCTTTACTATGCTGTGATCTGTGTAGCAATACAAGAAATATAAGTATATATGCTTGAACATATGGAGACTATTTCAAGAAATACATACAAACTGTTAAAAGTAGTAGGCTCTGGGGAGCAGATCTAAGAGGGAAGTAAAATCTACTTTCCATTATATAATATTGTAGTACAATTTAAACTTTTATCGATTTATGTACTGCTTTTAAAATTTCTTTTAAGTCAAATAAAAACTATTCTAATCAATGCAGCTAGTTTCTCAGGACTCTAAAGCAGTCTCCAAAGTAGGAGGCATGTTAAACTCCCAGGGGATATACAAAAGCTCCAATGAAGTGCATTAGAAGGAGGGGTTCTATTTATACTACTGTCTCATCATTTTAAATTTCTGTTGTTCATACTTTTAGTAATCAACTATGTCAATACAACTGAGGGTGTGTGCACACACAATTAGTTACCCCTGAAAAACTATCATTCTAGGAAAGTAATAGCCTCTTTTTTATGTCTTCTGAGCAAGGTACTGTTTTGTCTTTGAAAAAAAACTTAGTATTTATGATCTCGCACCTGAAATCAGTTGATATAATTCACACAAGGTATCACCTCCATCTCCCTTACCCACTTAGAGACCAGAATAATCAAAAGACCTGAGGGACAGAGCCAGAAGTGAAGCTCAGGGTAGGTCCCACACACTGAGATCCCGCTGGGACACAGTCACAGCCTGGCGATGCGCGGCTCAAAACTCCCCAACCTCCCATCTCTGAGTCTTACTTGGTTCTTCAGGCCTCATGCTCCTTCTTGGACTTCATCTCCTAGACCTCTCCTCTCACCCTGTTTCAGCTTTGGCCACCCTAATGTCTTCTCAAACACACCAAACACACTCCCTCCTCCAGGCTTGGACACAGAACTGGCTCCTCCACACTGCACAGTCATGCACGCCTGATGACATTTCAGTCAACAGCGAACCGCATATACAACAGTGGACCCATAAGATTATAATGAAGCTGAAAACTTCCTGTCGCCTAGTGACATCACTGTAGCCATCCTAACATCAAAGCACAATGCGTTAGTTATGTGTTTGTGATGATGCTGGTGTAAACAAACCTACTGCCCTGCCAGGCGAATGAGAGTACAGCGCGTGCGATTACAGCAGTGAGGGATAGCATCTAGGTTTGTCCAAGGGCACTCAGTGATGCTCGCACACAATGAAATTGCCTGATGAGGCATTTCTCAGAACATATCCCCGCTGTTAAGGGGCACATGACTGATGATCAGGTCCCTACTCAAACATAAACAAAGATAAACTCTCCTTTCCCGCCTTCCCTTCTACCTCCTCCTCCTGCTTGATTCTCCCTTACAGGACTTAACAGCAACCAAAACGTATTTATTTGTCCAGAATAAACTAGAATATAAGAGTCATGAGAGCAGAGACTCTGCTTACTATTGTATTTCCAGGACCCAGACTCCTGGCATATAATCAGCATTCCAAAAATATGTTCTGAGTGAACAAATGAATAAAGGGATGAATGAAAGAATAAACTGAGACCTGCACTAACACCACCACCTTCGCCCCCCGCTTTCTAATATGTCTATTGTGAGAACACAAAATAGTCAAAGCTCTTTACACTGTAGGAGGAGGAGGGAGTAAATGAAGAAATGGATACTTAATTGTTGTCCACAATATCTGTATTACAAAGAATCCCTTAACACAGCAACAATATCCTAAACATAAATGATAAAAATGAAGACTTCTTAATTTTTCCACCACAAAGCCTACCAACCGCCCTGCGTCTGTACATATTTTCTGACTTTCCAATGGAGAGCCTGCCCCAGCTCCAGAGGCCCACGGAGCTTCCCCCAACCCTAGCCCTGCTCTCTCTGGTATGTGCAACTTTTTTCCCTTTCCTGTATCATTCCCATCAGCATATAAACAGGCTATTAGTAGAGGATCCTACTTTTAAAAATGATATAGATACTCCCTTGACCCCATGTTGTCCCTTATAGAAAAAGTATGTTATTCATCATTTTTCATTTTCCTCACCTCCCAGTAAAATCCAAGCACTCCCATCAGACTTTGATTGCCCCCATCCCCACCTCTCACCCCAGGACCACTTGTGTAAGATCAACAACAACAGTCATCCTCCCAAAGTAAGCAGTCTTCTGAGTCTCATCTAAACCTGACTTTTGGAGGCATTTGACACATCTGATCACACCCTCTTTGCTAAAATTTCTTCACTTGCTTTCCAGAAATACCAGACTGGCTGGGGTTATTTCCTCCACTGCAGACTCGATGCTGGCTCCCACCAAGGCTCCCAGGCTCAGCCCTGGGTCCCCTTCTGTTCTAACAATACTCTCCAGCCCCAAAACTCTGAAGCCCACTTTCCCCAATCTATGCTTCCAGCACTGGCCATCCCATTGGGCATCATCACCTGGCAGCCCTGGGGCACATTAAAAATGTTTTCCAACTCTTGATTCCACCCACCTCCAAATTTCTAGATTTGATCCTTAATTCTCATTCTCTCACAACTCCATATCCAAGTCCTGTCCTCATTACCTTAGACAATCTAAGCACTTCTCACCAATTTCATGACAACAACAAAAATTCATCCTCTCACGGGGACTACTGAAAAGGTCTTGTAACTAACTGATTTCCCTATTTCTCTTCTTGCCTCTCTATAATCAATTCTCCACACAGCAGTCAAGAGAAAGTTTTCAGAAACAAATCAAATCATGTCACTCCCTTGCTCAAAATTCTGTAAAGGTTTTTCATCGTACTCAAACTAAAATCTTTACCACAGCCTACAGGGCCCTGCATGATCTGGCCTGCACCCAACTCCCAATCCAATCTGCACATGGTTTGTCCAGAACACATTCCATGTGTGTTATCTGGATGGATTTAACAGCATGTGCAGTCAGCCGAGAGGGAGACTAAGAAGCATGTCCAGAAAAAGTGCAAACATCCAATCAATCGAAAATCCAAGCTTTGGTTCCCCTCAAGTCAGTTGCTCAATCTATTTTGTGTGTTTTTTTTTCTCTCCCATCTCAAGTTTATACTTGACACAGCTCTCTACTCTTTAATTGGGCCTCAAAACCATAACTACATCAGACCTGCCTCAAACCTATCTCTTACACCCAGCCCCTAGTGCCAAAGGTCTTAAAGAAAAGTCAACAGAAGTTCTCAACAAGTAGGCAAATCTTCTACTGTTTTCCAGTGAACCTCTTCTCCACTATGCCCTAAGATGTGCCAGGATTTTCAACAGAAAGAATACACAACCGTGTGCTCTGTCAGCCCTCTCCTTTGCTCAAGTCAAGGTATCGGAGGAAATAAAACTTAGCACTGGCGTATAAAAGTACAGCATGTGCGATTAGAGTAGTGAGGAATAGCATCTAGGTTTGTCCAAGTGCACTCAGTGATGTTTGCATAAACTGTGGGGAATTCTGGCCTGCTGTGAACTGAGAGGAGGTGAGAGGTACACTGTAAGTGTATCACACCCATTATCTTTCTGACCTGTGTCCTTGAAATTCCACCTTGACCTTGTACATGTGCACTCACAGAATTTTTTTTCAGCAGTACACGTTGTTATTATTTCTATTCCTCAAATCAAATTATTCAGGTATATTAGAAATGTGCAGTGGAAGACAAGACCACGTATATAAATATGCATGTATATACTATATATTATATAACATATATGTATTAACAAATAAGGAAAATAGAAATGTACAACAATAATACTACTCTCAAGTCTAACTCACCCATAACTTAATGGCAGTGTCAATCCTCAAGGTCTCATTTGCCTATTGAACCTCACTCCTTGCATTAGTTATAAAAGTGCCTTAAAATATCCACTGTAAAATCAGAAGAAAGAAGGAAAAAAAGCCACGTCAGACCCTGTTTCAACCTCATCACTTACACCTTGTTGCCAGCTTCAAATATCTTAAGAAACATCTACAGAAAAGATTCTCTCCAAAACCAGCTTTACAAAGAACCAGCTTTTGGGGTAGAAAAGGTGTGATTTAAGACACCATAAAAGCTCTCTTGCCTCTCCCCGACCAGATAGTCCCCACATTTGAGCTCCATTCTTGGGCCTTTAAAAGTCTTTCTTCAAGTCACCATGAGGATCATTCAAAGGATTGCTAATGGAGGGCAAAGATCTTGATAAATGGAGAAAAATTAAGCTCTAAGCCAGCCTTGGGCAAACTACGGGCCGCGGGCCGGATCCGGCTGTTCTATCCGGTTCTCTTGCTCTCCCCTCTGCTCCTTTACTTTGAATTTATATTAGTTCACACAAACACTCCATCCATGCTTTTGTTCCGGCCCTCCAGTCCAGTTTAAGAACCCATTGTGGCCCTCGAGTCAAAAAGTTTGCCCACCCCTGCTCTAAGCAGATAGGGACATATCAGAAGGTAAAAGAAAGATATTTTTAAAAAGGAACTCACCCAAGGGGATCAGAGCAAAGATCACCTTTGCTCACCTTGATCATCTCGAAGATCTACACTTACTTCTTCTCAGGGAGCACCTTCTCTTGGCCTAGATTTCACAGGTTTTCCACAATCTGAAAATCATTAGCCCAGTACAGCTGGCCTGCTGCTTTAAGCTCATTCCTTGTGCCATTTTAAAATTCTGAGGACTCAAGAATCAAATATTAAAGCAATGGATATATGGCAAATATAACACATATAAGTTGAACCCATTTCTCTACATTGTCTGAATACGTATTATGAAATGTATTTACATGTATTAGGCATGTCTCATTCCTGTGAAAGAAATGTGGCCATTTGCTTGCCTTGTTCTACTAGAATAACGCAGATCTTATCAACAGCCCCATGGTCTCACCTTCTCCTGTCAAGGATGCCTTACTCTTCTTCCCTCATTCTTTCCTTATAAGTCTAGGTAATACAAATAAATTTCACCATAAAGCCCTCTTAGCCTGCCAACTGCAAAGCTAATTTATTGGCCCAAGATCTAGGGCAGTGGTGTCCCCATCTAAATCAGAAGAGGGGTCCATTTCTATCCCGTTAAGTTCTGATTTGCACAGGAGGCAACCAGCAGAAGGTCTGGGTAGCTTTAAAAGCATCAGCTCAGATCATTGTATTCATTCCAGCGTGGCCATCAAATGAAAGAACTTTGAAGAATAGATTGATGCTGAAAAGTAGCACTAATCACCATCTAACCTCCCCTTTCTGCAAGCTGACTCCCGCTTTGAGCTTCACAGCTGCAGCTTCAAAACAGCAGGCCTCAGAGAGGACCACAGCTAGGGGATGGGAGCCAAGGCCTGGGCAGAGTGGTATTCCCCAGGGTCTGATGAGGTAACTGCCAACACTCTAACCAACAATAGCGGCGACAGGGAAGTGGCAACTTCTTAACACATTGGAGAGGAAACCTATTTTGAGCCCAGAAAAGGCCAAGTCACTTTAAACAGACATACCAAATCATTAAACAGTAAACATCACTTCTCTTCTTAATCCTATCTGTTCACGTGGACTGGTGGAATAGATTCTGCAAGCTTGTCCTTGACTGCTATATATTATCAGTGATGTTCAACTCATGTGCCGCAAGAATTTTTAAAACGTACAATACCTGACTATTTAGTCAGGGCACTGACCTCTTTTCCCTTAGATTGCCAAATAAAAAGTGACAACAGCCAACACGACAATAACCATCCGGTGTGAATGAATCAAAATTATATTTTTATTTTTGTCAGATTGGCAAAACACTTTTTTTGGTGTGCCACAGAATTTTAGTAATTAGTTTATGTGTGCCACGAGATAAAAAAGGTTGAAAATTGCTCACACACACACACACACACACACACACATATTTAAGTATATATGTCTATATAAATACATAACATACAAATATTCTATATTTAGTGACTTGTAGTTACTTTTCATTCTTTTTTGTTTAGTTGTTGTTTCCCGCACTCCCTCAAAGGGTACTTTGAAATCTTTCCAGTTTTTACAATTAAACCTAACCATCTGGACTGAAATCTTCACATTCACCAAATTAGTCACAGATTTTGTGGGTAAGCTGAGAAAGTAAATGCTATGCTCAGTGCTAGGATTTAAACCACATCTACCACAGCAAAACACTCTCTCTCCAAAAATCTCTCCAATTATGCACGCACATTCAGCTCAGATAACATGGAGGCAACTACACCTCATTGCACAGAGTATTTGTACAGTTAGTGTCACTCTTTAGATCCCGAAGTGAGTTGTAACAGATCCAAAATGAAATTCTTCAAAAGCCTTTCAGAATTTATTTTACAGACAAAAGATAAAACAGTATCTATTTTCCCACCACTATTTAACTTCCAATGTGTGCTCACCAAATCCAGAGGCCATTTGAAGATATCTCTATCTATGTATTGAGCACCAGTAAAAATGTCATTTGAATACACTGGGCATTTTCTAGATTTTTTAAGTACAAAAGTCTTTGAACCTCTTCACATTTCACCATAAGAGTCAGAAAAGGAAAATTCAACATGCTTAAGATTCAATATGCTTAGAGAGCTGCAATCCTACATGGACAGTGATTTTGTGTTGTCATCCAATCACCAATAAATAGCAGTAGATATTACAGAACTGTCTAAAACTGGACGGGATTATCTGCTGGAAGTTAATCCCGCAGCTGTGCCAACTCCAGGTAAGTGGAAAACCCTAATTCTTACAAGGTAATAATGCACGTGAATGTTCAGCAGACATATGGGTTCTTAAGCTAGTCTTCCAAGGGAGACTTGAACTAAGCCTTTAAGATGAGGTAAGATAGGAAGTACTAGACTTGGGTGTAAGCAGGTTCCCAAAAATCATTTTCAAAGCATCTTAAAAAGGTTGACATTTTTCCTTTCACACTTTATGTGGGCAACAAAAAGCATCCACTTAAATGGTACCGGGAGAGAGGTTAGAGGGGAAGAACCAGACACAAGGGGAGCCCTTGTTAATAAGCAGGAAGCTCACCCCAATTCCCCCATGCTTTATATACATGTGAACAGGACTAAACTCACTGAAATACATGGTATGTTTAAACGGTTTTTTAAACCCTCGGAAGCATTCACATTATGGAAACACAATTTGATTAAAAAAAAAACACACACACACACACAAAAAAAAACTTTCCTTCCCAGGGGGATTAAAACTGTAAAGAGATTTCAAGCTTGCAAAGCCTCTAAGCTGTCACAAATATTAACATGAGCTATGTTTTTTATCTTGGCACTTCTGTTTCAGTTTGCTAAGTAAACCTAGGTTGAACACATATTAACAGGCAAACACCCAAATAAATCAAATTTAGGTCAGCAGTGGCAGGGATTTACATCTTTGGTAAAACATGATTTTTTTTTTGCATGATCTTTTAAAAATGTATTTATACAAATTTAGCCTACTTAATGGCTATGAAAGTCATAAATTTTATGAGATTTTAAAGTTTGACATTTTAAAAATTATGTTGGATGCTCACAGAAGTAAAATCCAGTCTCTTCACTAATATATAAAATATTAATTAAAAAGCATTTGGAATGAACAATAGCACATTAAAAAGTCACTAATTTGACAATGCTGAATCCATTTAGACCTAAATCTTTACACCCTTATGCTTCCCCATTCTTTTTACCCTCCTGTTCCTCATTATCACCACCACCCCCCAAAAAAAGAAATAGATCTGTAAAATGAAAATGAAGCTATCAGCCATAATTTGGTCTCAAAAATCAAGTCATTTCGAAAGGACCATACCAAAGTAGCAGTACCAGAATTTAGTAAGGAGAAAAACAAATGATATCATGTTAAGACAATTTAACATATTTTAACATTCAATTTATCTAATAAGTATCAAGCAACAAACAAGTAATTTTAAGGAAAGGGCTCTGCTTTTTCATGACCAAACAGAATACAAAGGCATCATGGAGAAACAACAATTTTAAGTATCCTGAGTCATCATTAGAGTGACAGTTTATACACAAAAGAGCACTTTGAGATAAAAGGTTTCACTCCCAAGATTAATGTAAAAATAAAAACTAAATTGGGGAGTGTTCAAAATGATACTTCTGGAAAACAACACTTTACTAGTGATTTCCTTAAACCTATTATTCACAAAAGGATTAGAAGGACAGACTACAGCTACAATGGGAACAAATACCATGACTCTGGTCTTCTACTGTTAGATACAATGCAGTCCTTAAAAAAAAGGGCGTCCTGAAATTCTGGCTGCCAGGCAACTGCGCTCCCCTGCCCTCTCCCCCTCCCCTCCCCTCCACCCCCATTGCCACTGCTGTTGCTGGAGAGTTCCTCTCTATTCAGTACCATGGCCCCTAACTAATGAAATAGTGGGGAACTTCCATAAAGGGCACCAATTATTCAAGAGAAGTGCATTGTCTACCCCCTTTCTCACACACCTTCTTTCTACTTTTAACTCCCTACCTCCACCACCATCACCACCACCTCCACCACCACCATTCCCAGTCATTTGAACAAACAGGAAAATTCAACAGTAGCCATTGTCCTTCTCTCAGTTGGAAGAACCTTGAATTTTAGCCTCCTGACCAAGCAGCAAAGAAATGACAACTTGCCTCCGCCTTCCTCCCTTCTCTCTTTATAGCTTAAGAAGTACACTTGGCCTGGCAGTTCTCACCATTAAACCATTCATTCCTTCTCTTTTTGTGAAAAAAAAAAAAAAAAAATGGGTAAAACAGCTGAGCATGATCACAAAACATAACACTGGGCATTCAATTCCTATACCTACAACCTCATTCTTTCACCTCCTGGTCCATAGGATTTGGTGACCGAATAAATCTTAATCTATAAACAAATGGTTTGCTTTACAATTAAACTATTCATTCTTTTTTTTTTTTTTTTTAACTGCTTGGCAGCTACCCAACCCAAAGACTTCTAGGTTCTTCCATTATTTAGTGCTCCCAATGGTTAAAAGGCAATAAGCTCATTTGGAGTTTATAAAACTATGCACCATCAACAAAAGCATGTAATGCTTCCAAGATGCACAGTGGCCTCTACTCACACAATGGGGAGCTGTGTGTAGTCTCCCCCAAAACAAAAATGCCCAGCCCCAATTAAGCGCCCTGGGGGCCTTCAAAGCAGTTATGCTAAGTTGCAAATACAGCAAGATCCACTTGAACTCCAACTGTCTTGTGTGATTTTCCTCCCAAGGTAGGAAAAAAGCCTGGGCAGACTGACCTCATTAAAGGGTAATTAGTGAACCCGGGGACTTGAGGGGCTAGCACAATTGTGCCTATTGTGAGCATTTCACTATGGGGCAACTATTTCCTTTTTCTTTCTTTCTTTTTTTTTTTTTTTTTTTTCACCTAGGAGGTCTCTACAATCTTAAAGGCCCACACTTAAAATTTTTAAGGATTTCAATCTGGCTATTTTTTCTACCAGTCACAGAGTAAGAAGAAAGGAAGCAGTACAAAGAGCACTCCTACATCTTTTGTGAAACAATAGCTGAAAGTTCTCAAATAAAATAATTTAAATTTTATACCCTATATATAATAAGTAATTGAAAATAAACTTGTTTTAAATAAAGTGAAATAAAGCTCCACCTCTGGGTTACAGAGATTGAAAACAACACATTAAAAAAAGACAATAAATCAACCATGGAGCTTTTATGATTATATATGACAATGATGTTGAAAAAAAACACACCAACTGTGTCTGTTTACATGTGAAGGTGTTATTTAGAAAGTAATACAAAGTAATGTGATCAACATAACCACTTTACCTTCAAACTTCTTCAAAGCCCATTCTTACTGTTGATATCAATCTGCCAAGATGCTGAGGAATGAATGTTACTATAAAATGCACCAGTAAATTTGGCTGTTTACTTTCTTTACCTTAAGAATACCACCTTTCTGCAAATACTGCACCACAGACCACTGCCTTGGTACTAAAATTCGCCAGTACATGAGAAAGTAGTTTTTAAGACAAGTAATAAAATTAAGGTAAACTTAACCTTAGCAATCAAGATTTAAAGAACTCTAATATTTACATATAATCAGGTGAATCAATATCTTTGTTTAAAAAGATATATTGTAAAGGAGGAAACAGAGTTGGGGTAATGACCTCCCGCAAAGTTGAACCATTTCCCACACCCACAGGCCTAGGGCATTCTCCTCACAGTGGATTATGTAAAGTCACGGGAAGCCATGGACTATGCCTACTGCAGCCCTAACATTCCAACTGCTTCCAGAGGGCTTCCTCTACTGGGTGTGGTCAGATCTAGGCACATTTACTATTATTTTTTAAGTATATATATATTGATTGATTTCAGAGAGGAAGGGAGAGGGAGAAATAGAAATATCAATGATGAGAGTGAATCATTGATCGGCTGCCTCCTGCACACCCCGTACTGGGGATCAAGCCCGCAACCCAGGCATGTGCCCTTGATTGGAATCAAACCCAGGACCCTTCACTCCGAGGGCCAATGCTCTATCCTCTGAGCAAACCAGATAGGCCTAGGCACATTTAAAGCCCATTGTGATATCTTTAATATGGTGCTGCCCTTGTATTTGTTAAGCCAATTTTAAACACCAATTTGTTTATTTGGCTTTAGAGCTTTTGAATATCCAATGAAAGAATTTGAAAGTGTGTAACAAGTCTTTTATGCTTTGGCCAAAAATACTTAAGCTATATTTAGAAGTAAATTGTGTGTATTTGTGTTCCATTAAAACACTGCACTAGGACCCTTCCATTCAACCTGGGCAAACATCCCTGTTTTGTTTATTTTAAAAATACTACAAAATTTATTTGTTTAACTTAAACATATGTAATACATTTTGACAAATCTTGAAAAGATGGAAAAGGCTTATTAAGAGATGGGGAGGGACCCCCACCCTAGTTGCTGTGTGTGTGTGTGTGTGTGTGTGTGTGTGTGTGTGTGTAGATATATTCCCAGTTTTCAGGGCTTTGAGGAAAAAATACAAGTCCTGGAAGTCATACCACACAATTGGAAACTCTTCCTCTTAAAGTAAATCCAACGGCTCAAAAAATAAATATTCAGGAGCATTAATTTGTTTCTAGATGTGTGCGTGCAAGTAAAACAGCAGTCATAATGTGGAAATTTCAGTCACATTTTGCAACTAATTGGAAGCAGATTAGAATTCCGCCTCAAGGGAACGTTGTCAACTAGAAGCTGGAGCAAATGAAGAAAGAGGTAAGGGCGTCGCGAGGAGCTGACAGATTTACAGCGCTTGGGGCTATTAACGGGTCCAGGGAGGGAAGGGGGGCGCGTCCCCGGCTGCGCTGCGCGCACCCGCTGCCCCCACAGGGAGCGCGCAGCCGGGGGCGGGCACGAGCGGACCACGCCCCCGGGGCCCGGGGGTCCCATCTGCTCCAGCCCGGAAACAATAAACTGGGCCTTCCGAAAGGGCCAGAGGTCCTGATAAGATAAACCTGCAGACTGATAAACTGGAGCACGCAAGAGTTAGAGGGAAAGGTTTCTTTATTTTCGCAGTGGGGGAGGGGAGAGCAAAAGAAAGCAGATTGTGGAGGATAATACAGCAATGGAGTAATGGAAACAGCTGCTCGCTTTCTACTTCAATGTCTGGCATCTGCTGCGGCATCACGGGAAAGGCTGGTGAAGGATTTGGGCAAGGAATGTAAATGCAGACAATTGGCCAAATGGAGTTTGATGCGGAAAAGCTCCATTGCTCTGCTTTCAAATCATGTTGCTCCCTTTGGGGAGCAGAAGCAAACAATATTACTGACTCAGATTCCACCTTCAAAGCAATTGCAGGGTTTGGGACTGTGAATCGCTTTTCAATCAGTTACTTAAGATGTGAAACAATATAAAGGGATAAAGCCTTGTGGCTGGAGCGGCCTCCATTTGTCAAAGTGATCAGCTCATCTTCCAGCGATCTCCATGGAAAAGTTACATGAAGTACTTTTCTGTATGTTTCACTTACTTTGAAAAAAAAATTTTTCTTTAAATCACCACCGATTACTTCTGAACTGGCTCAAGGGACAATTTCTATTTGTTGTGCTTATTTTCCCCTTGGCTGCAAAGATTCATTTCTAATTTCATTTCCATCACAAAAGAATTGGCAAAGAACTAAAACGCAGAAACACATAACTGAAGTGCTGCTGTGCTAGTCATAAGCCTATAATAAAGCACAGATTTGATAGCATTATCCATGTACTGTGGTGAACCACACACAAATAAACAGTTCTCCATGAAGAATGAAAACCCAAGGCTTCAACCCTTCCAATTCAAACATGTTGCTTTTAACATGAGCCATCCATAAAATCAGCCAAGGAGGTGACAGGAAATCCAAAAGCAAGCTGGTCTGGCTTATGCACACTTTGCTAAAAAAAAAAAAAAAAAAAGTTAGGAGATGCTTTCCAACTCATCCCAATGATGTTCTCAGGGAAGAATGGGTAACACTGTAAAATTTAGGCATAGAAACAAATGACACTTTTACACCAAGTGAATTCAAACACATGGTGAATGTAGCAACCAGAAAGACTACAGCACTTCAGAATGGGGAAGGCTTGCTAAACTAACTACCAACAACTTAGATGTGACCTTTGCACCTTCAGTGACTAATGTGAAAGACAAAAAAAGTGTACCTAAGGCAGCCCAAGGGCCAGATGTGCTTTCCCAAGAAACCAACCAGGATTTTTCTTTAATCAAAAGGACGAACAGTGACTTCTAGGAGTTTATGAAAGTGTGACCAATAGGAACTTTGTCGTCTGTTGCTAATTGAAGCATATAAAAGAGTCCATTTCTTAAAACGGACTACAAACACTTTTTTTTTTAATTCACTGCCACATGACAAAAACCAGAATCAAGTTGACTGGTAGAAGATCAGTGCAACCAAAGACCAAGCTATTATTTCAAACTGTCAGGGGAAGGCAGTAAAATTGCTACCAGGTCTCCTTAAGTTACCCTTCAATAAAAAGAAGCCATCAGGGAAATAAGAGGAAAAGAAAACACATCAAAACCTTAAAAGTCCCTTTAAGTAAAATTATATGTCTGTGGCACCATGCCATCTGCTCTCCGGTTAACATAATAAGCCAATTCCACAACCTAAATATCTGCTTTCTAAAATCATTATGTACAACACAAAATATAATCAATATATTTTTAAACTGTAAAAGCTACATTCATCAGGCATTATTGGAATATGCCTAAATGTCCCTGTAGGCACATTTTTCTTAAGGTGCTAGCTGACAATGAGGATTCCCAGGAGGCAACAAAGCTCAGTGGTTGAGCTAGAATGTCACAGTGAATAATAATCAAACTAGGGAGGGGGTGGGGATGAGAAAGAAGAGAGTAGCTTTGAAAAATCAGCAATAGTATTTATTCATCCCTCCAAACCCATTTGTTCTAACTGAAACATCCTTCCCTTTGAGTTCCCTTTTAGCTTCACTGGGGAGGAAGGGGGAGTGGGGAAGGAAGCCTTCTGAATACCAGATGAGTATTATGTAGTTCAAGGCCTACTGACCTATCAAAGTATAAGAAGTATTTGCTTTGTAATCACTTCAGTTCTTCCAGCAAAACCGAAAGGTAGTTCTAACCAAGATTTAGAAGATAATACATATCTCAGCTTTAGGAGCAATGTGCCCATCTTACCCTCTGGAATGTCCTTAGACCTCTCAAAATAACATTGCAAACCACCCAACTGCTAGTCAATTGAATAGCTTAACAACCTTTCATTCAGTTGCAAAAACTTTGTTCCAGTTGCCAAAACCTTTATCTTAAATTAAAAAGATCTTGCAAGAGAGAGCAAGCAGTCGCTAGTAAAACTTCAGCTGGGAGAGAGACCTGGACACCAGTGGACCCACTTACCCTACAGCAGAGTAAAATCAACGGGGGCACTTGTTTAAAAAAAAAGAATAAATACCATACTAGCTCAATACTCTCAATCCACTCCCAATCCCACATCTATATATGCAATTCTACAACATTTATACACACACACCTATGCAATACCAGGGTCACAGGGCACCAGTGTGATCCCTATGTTAGTCTACAATGAGGACTTAAATCCGTGGTCGGCAAACTGCGGCTCGCGAGCCACATGCGGCTCTTTGGCCCCTTGAGTGTGGCTCTTCCACAAAATACCACGGCCTGGGCGAGTCTATTTTGAAGAAGTGGCGTTAGAAGAAGTTTAAGTTTAAAATATTTGGCTCTCAAAAGATATTTCATTCGTTGTACTGTTAATATTTGGCTCTGTTGACTAATGAGTTTGCTGACCACTGACCTAAGTCATTCTTGTTCTTTCCCTATCTATAACCTTAAATGTACAGATTAAGAGGGAATTATTTATTGACAACAATCCTAGTGAAGAAAGGTTATTTCCACTATGATGTTGCTAAGAAGGATAGCCCAGCATTCCTTAGTTCTGGCTTCCATGTTCTACAAGAATGTTAGACTAGAATAAGTAATTTAGGAATAAACTGTTTAGTATTCAAGCAAAACCCTTGATGTTCCCTGACAAGTTCAGAGTGCCACAATCAAAACTATGTTGTGCTACAGTAATTACTATGAAAAACTTCCAGTGCTCAATATTAAAGAACAGAATAGCATGATCCTTCCACCTCTTCTACACCTCTAGAGTGTGTTCAACACAGCAATTATCTCCATTCAAGAAGCAGAGTTTAAACTGCATTGAAACTCAATTATACCCATGACTTTTTAAACGTACACTTCAAAAGGCAGGTTTCATCACATTCAAATCACTGAGCAAAATCTTTTCCCCCACTTATAAAAAATGGATTTTATCTCTCTCCCATGAGACATCTTCAAGTTTAAAAATTATTTCTTTTTAGCTTTTGGGCCCACTTTTTTGCCTTATTAAAGTAGAGGGATGACTGCGAATGATGTAAGACAAAGACAGATCCCATCTGATAAAGACAGAAGCACAGCTCTCCCAAATGTCACTATCGCCCAGCCTAGAGGTGCCACCATTTAAAAAACCAGATCGCACACTTGTTAACAAAAAACACATTACTTTGCTACTTTTAAGAATGCAGGGGAACTAGGAGTAGTAGATTTATGATTTAAGTGCTTGTGGCTAAAATAGCTTTCCAATTATCAAGGGCCTCTTAGGAAGAGCAAGAATGCATTATGTGTTAATGACCACAACCAGGGGTCCCTTCTCCACTCTTTTGTCAGAACTGGAGCAGATCCTCCCCGCAGCTTCACCATTAACATGTCTGTTTCCTGTCAGCCCACTCAGAGATAATGTCATTTATCTCAGGGAGGCACAAGCCCAGTTATTAGCTTCTATAAAAGACCTCAAACAAAGGCCGGATAATGTTTTACCCAGGGCTCTTACTAAAAACCAGAACCAAAAAGCCTCCCGTCTAAAAATCAAGGACTCAGAAGTTAGCATCCTTAAAAGAATAGATCCCTCGTTACCAGCAATCCTAGACTATAGCTCTTAAGGAGCGTAAGGTCTCCATATAGTAAACACCAGTCCCCTGCCCTATCACCTACAATTAGATTAACCGATAAATGCCAACCAGAGTTGGCCTGTGAGAGCCTTTGCTCCCCTCGCCTCCAGGGAGCAAATTGACAGAATAATTCAGGTACTGACTAAACAGTCAGATCTTTGAAGAACTGACCTCTCGTTGTGATTGCCTGCAGGAACTGAATAACCATTAGAAAGTGTTCAATGGCTGGGCTTCTGGAAATCTTTTAAATAAAAGTGGAACTGGTTAGAATAAATGTAGAAACATGTGTTTTCACAGTGTTGCTCATATTACTGCAATTTCAAGTTCCTATGAAGTACCAGGTGAACTTTTTTAAATTAAAAAAAACAGACACAGTCAAAATTGGAGCAAATCTCAACCATTCAATCCTTGTTTTTCATGCTGAAAACGAAGAACAGATGGTACTTTCCATGTTGTTTGAATCTGGTTATTGAACACCTCTGTGGTTAGGGAGATTTCTGCTTAGCACTTTCGGCATACATTTCATTTACTAACTATAAAATGCTGCTTAGGAAAAATAAGTCTTTATAACACTCTAATTAAAACCATCTTGCAACCAAGCAATTTCACTTGAAGAGCATTCTTAACCTCGTGACATCTGGACAATCAATTCCTTTCCCTACCCTCTCCCCACCCCACCCCCACCCCACCCCAAACACACACCTTTTTTACAGACTATTTGCAAAGTTATTAAAAGTTGCTAAGCATTATTTATCTCCTTTTGGCACAAACTTGATCAGTTGGAGGATTTTTTTAAATCTCTCCAGCAAACCCAGCAGATTTCAAATACTATGCTCAGAACTCAGCAATGTGCCCAAGTCATACAAATTCTCCAAGCTGCATGGGTTCTCACAGAAGACTTCCTTGCAGAAAGGGCAGCCCCTCTGCACCCACCTCCAAAGCCCTGTCACCCTCCGGAGAAGCCCATAGAAAAGTAAGGAGCTGGATCAATGCTGATTGGGAGCCACCCTTAGTTACCAACGTTTTTAACAGCTAACTCCCTTGTGTAGCTTTCAAAACAGTTTGCTGTCTTACAACAATGGACTTTGTTCTTTAATTATAGCAAGTGACCTTTCTGCCCTTTTATTTCACAGTAGATAAACTGCACTCTCTAAGCAGAATTTGTAGGGGGCACTATATATGGGGGAAGAAACATATCATCCACAAAACTCATTGATCAAAACATGTTCTTAAACTGCTCACACTCACTTAGAAAATGTGTCAGAAATCCCCAGTGAAGTGTTAAAAGGCCTCTGCAAGAGAATAAAATACAATGAATGATATCCTTTATAGACAGGTCCATTTGTAGACACCACCTTCAGGCTGTTAAGAACCAGCTTAGTGAAAGCAGTATGATATTGGAGAATGAATCTCCTTTCTGAATATGTACTGAGTAGTCAGAACCCTAAGGCACAACCATAAGATCTCCTTTGCATTTCATGTCTATTTAAGTTATCAGTTGTTTTTAAGAAATCGGCTATGTATTTTTTAATTTCCCAGCGATGAAATAAAATCATGTAACACTAACCATTTAGCCCAGCTGAAGGCCTGTGTCTGATAAGTCAAAACTGTTAAGACAGCTAAGGAGGATATATGCAGAAGAGTCTCAACACAGGCTATTATGCTTCAAAAGAAAGGCAGGGGAAGGTGGAGAAGCAGGTTTTAACAACCAAAAGCCAACATGTCAAATCTACTTATTCAGACATGTCACTGGTGGCTTAACCACAAAATGGGCTATAGAAATAGAGCTCAAACATCTTAGAATTATGGCATGTTTTGATTTTCTTCACGTATTAAGGGAGTGGCGACTTTTACAACATACTTGTGGTTTCCACATAAAGGAGGAGAACACTCATTGATTTAATTAGATTTCATAAGGTCCAATTTATCATGTTTTACATGACTTTGTGTAGTGAAGAAACAGAATAAACACACCAAAAATAGACATTTAAGCATGCTGTGAAATTAACTGGTGACAGCCAGTCTTATGAATCTCCTGTGAACCAGGAAGAAACACACACACACACACACACACACACACACACACACACACACACACACACTCACATCCTACACCCCTTTGGTTTTCACATTTGGCCCATCCTGAGCCATATCTGATTGCTGAAAATTAACCATCTCCACTTTTGAGGCACTTACTCTTCACAAACCCAGATAATCAAGCAAGATTGAAATTAAAATACCAAAACACCAAAAAAAAAAAAAAAAACCTGTCTCAAAGATGCCTCAGTATTGAAATATTTTTGTCAGGTGACACTTGTCCTACTAAATCTTTACTTCCTAAATAGGTATCCTCCTATCATTAGAAAGTATTTTCTAAATTGAAGTCTAATTTACACAACCACAAGTCAGTGGAATTAGCAGTTAGTTCCCTGGGTGGCATCTGTGCAAGGGAGTGACATATCTGTGTGCCAAGGATGAGAGCATGCTTCAGAGAAGCCTTTCGAGGGTGGGGTGGGATCCGGGTGGGGAGGGAAGCCTGATGGAACAGTGTCCCTGGGCCAACACCCCAGCTTGACAGAGAGTGGCCAACACTTCGGGATTCTTGCCCCTCCAAGCCATTCCCTGAAGTGCCCCTGTGCGCCAACACCAGTGACTTAGTTGGCAGTGGAGTGAATCTAAATGCACTGAGCCCTCTCCCCTCCTCCCCAGGCCCATCATGACTTGTTTGCTCTTCATTTATGTAATTCACATGATCACATTTATACTATTCTGACTGAAGATGAGTTACATGGATATGAATAATTTAATTCTTCCATTCTTCGTCCAGTTTCCTCTGTGACTGGAAAGTGAAAAGAACACAAAAACTGGAGAAGCGACCCCAAGCTCTAATCTCAGTTGCCATGACAGCAGCCTTTGAGATACTGAAATGTTCCGATTGCCAGCTAAACAAAATTGTTGAATGTGAACATTTGGCTGGAAGATTAAAAGGCTAAGGGGAATGCAAAAGGGCAGTACCTCCCACATTCCACGCAGCAGTGAATCCAATCAAATGGCTCTGACTCCTTAACCACAGCCATTGTGAGCACTGGATTAGGGCAATTCATCTAGATAGTTAGAGCAGATTAGAACTGCAATTTGAAGACTATTGGCAACAAAAGTAAATGCCCTACTGTACTAAGTAATAAGAAGATTTCAGAACACCTTTTAGCAGAAATTATGCAAAACTACACATTTAAACATAAGAATGAAAACCTGAGTTTTTAAAAAAAATCCCATTGACATTCATCAACATAAAATGTTGTCTGACCAAGGGGACATGAATAAAAAAAGTGTTCAGAGGATTTTTGTGATTTTGGCAGACCTTCATCAGCTTCTAAAATCATCAAATCAAAACTTTATTCCTGTACTCCAACTGAAATCTTGAACACATGAACACAGACGTACAAAGGTTTAAGTAGAGAGCAGCGAATAACTGTACACAAAAATAATTATCCAAAGACATCTTATAATTCTGAGCAAGTTAGGAATAGCAAAAATCAAATTATTTAATAAGCATATTTCCAAACAACCAGGCCACAAACCACATGATAAGAATTTTGCTTCTGCAAGGCACAACCTGTAGAATTAATCTCAAGATTAGTTGCATAGAAACATCACTCACACCCCCAGCTCACTCCCAACCTGCCCAGTGGACAGAGCACCTTCAGTCCTGAGACATTACTCAATGCACAACAATCACCAGACCAATAAGTCACAGGCCTCCAGCACCAAGCAGCAGAACACGGGGGCAGTTTCTCAAAGGCGGTGTCTAACTAGACTTAAAGACAATGACAAAGATGGGCGGAAGGGTCCATATTGCCTAAGTCTACGATCCCAACTGCTCAAATGCAACACATAATTCTAGTATCCTTTGGCTATGTTAGCACATTTCAAGAACACCAATCTTACCAAATCTATTTCACTTTTCTTTTAACCAACCTTTCAGCTCCCTAGTCCAACTACAAATCTGAAATCTCCAGCTAAAAACTGGGCGAGAGAAGAAGGGTAGAGTCCGACCTAGCGGCAACCAAAACCATCCCAGTCTTTCTACACAGTTATGAAACCAATGACCCAAGGACATCAAGGTTGGGGTTTAATTCAGGACCAATAAAAGCAACCCATCCAAGGATGAGATCCTTTGACTTTCTGGTGAAAGTAACAAATGAAAAAAATAAATAAATAAATGGATTGTGGGTAGAGTGTAAATTAGCATCCTTGACATACCTCTCCAGGGAGGGACCATGAACCCTGCACCTAAGGACACATTACCAGAAATACCAGGACATGTAAATTAAAACAGAACACAGTTCTCCTTAAGGGAGAAACCAGGACAAGAGTCAAGTGGGTACATGCACAGGTTTTCTATTAAAAGCACACCACGACTGGCTGACTGGCCAGGAGGCTTCTGCAGGGCAAAAGGTACTTAGAACACCCAGCCCTCCCACCTGCGGACCCAAACACTAGCACCACAAGCAGCAGCAACAGCAGCAGCAGCTGTAGAAGCAAGAGCTAAACACTGCACCCAAGTAAGCTCCCCCCTACCAAATTGTAAGGGACAGGATGCACGTAATAGCAATCTCACAAGGAACCAAAAGCACAAATAAGAAGAGCAAGGCACACAGAGGCACACCCCTCACACACACCCACACAGAGGCACACAAAGAGAACAGTGGATCTAGGAAGGCGACTTTGTCCTACCTTCTCCGTTTTCAGTTTCTTGATTCGCCTGTGGTTCTCCTCCTCCTCCTCTTCCTTCTTTACCAACATACAGTTTCCCATGAGCCCTGAATCCGGGGCACTTTTGCTAACTTCCCCTGCAGCCACGCCGCTGCCACTCCCAGCGCCCCCGCAGTGGAAGGGGCTCGCGCCACCTCCATTGCTCTTGGCCCCAAAGCCATAGAGGTGCCCCCCAGAAGGGGCCTGGCCGCCACTGCCATTCTGGTGGCCCTGAAGCAGGTCGTGCTTGTCCTTCCTGGATTTCCCCGCATCCTTATCCCGCTTGGCGCCTCGGCTGCTCTGGCTTTTACCTGGTTTCTCCTCTTTGCTTTTCCCGCAGGAGGCCGCCCCCGCGGTGACAGCGGAGGTGCTGGTGCCGGTACTATTGCTGTTTGGGTTGCCGCCGCCGCCGCCGCCGCCGCTCACACTTTGACCCAGCGCTGAATTCATGCCAGTTGCCTCTCCAGGGCGCCCTTGGACTTCCTGCCTCTTGCCAGTGCTGCTGATCTCGGGAATCCCATACAAGGCAGCAGAAGGCAGAGATTTATTAGCATCCTTAGAAGTTTTACTCCTTTTCACTTTTGATTTGCTGGTCTCTTTGTGTGAATTCCCCTGGGGAGCAGAGGGCTGAACAGAAGCAAATTTTAGGCCATCAGCTAAGGCTGCAGTAGCACCGGCCCCACTGGAGGCCAGACCTCCACAATCCTTCGAGTTGCTACTGCTAGTGGTATTGGTGGAATTATTCATCTCAAATTTCTGTCTGTCCTTCTCCAAATCAGCGTCCAAATCAATTATTAAATTTCCAACCCCGATTTCCCAATCATCACCACTGTCATAAGTATCAACTGTATTTGGATCCACACCTTTTCCTGCAGTAGAAATGTTCACTGACATCCTGAAGATGAGCTCTCTAGAATAAAAATCCGATGAACTTTCCTTTGGAGATGAGGGGACATTCGTTTAGCTCCGCTGGGCTTTCTCTTAGGGGAAAAAAAAAAAATCTTCTAATCTTCCTCTTCTTTTTCCTGCCCCAGGAATGTGTCCAGGGATTTTACACCCTTCAGTCCAGGTCCACCTTTTCCTGTGAAGGGGGGAAAAGTCGAATATTTCTTGTCTGGGTGTTACCAGAATAAAAAAGGATTAATACTGGGGGAGTCGGTAAGGGGTACAGGGAAGGATAGAGAGTAAAGTGGCTCATGTATTGTCTCCACAGTCCAATATCAGGTATAAAGGAAAATAACCAAATCCCAAAAACATACCCACGACAGTAAGCATCTCACAGTAGCTAAAAAAGAAAGTCCCTTTAGCAACAACACAAACATAATCACTTTTTTAAAGGCATTAAAATATCTTAAGAATCTGAGTCAATTCCAGGTTTTTTTTAAAAAAAAAAGGGAAAGAAAAGACCTTAAGATTTTTTTCTAGCACATACAAGTGATCTCAACCCCAGACACACAGCTTGAACACTCAGACAAGAGGGAGGAACACGGTTTTAAACATCCCTAAACATGTCCTAGATCTTGCAATTTAAAAGACCAGACCCTGGAAGTTCTCTGAGGTTAGTTTCAGAATGATGTTGCTATATTTTCCTTATTTCTAATTTTATTGCTTCTTTTTACAAACTGTCTGGGCATTCTGGTTTTTGTTCCCAGTAAGGAACAGAAAAAAAAAACAACCAATAACCCCTCCACCCCCATACACAGCCCCTCCCCTCCTATCTTTTCTTCCCCAACAGTTTATACAATTTTATTTTTGAAATACACACAACATGTCTTTAAGAGCATTTATCTATAGAAAAGACAGTGTTAAATAAAAAGTGAAATATCTGCCTTTCAATTAAAAAATACATCTAAACAATGCTACCATAGTCCCAAGTCACAGACTTGCTCAATCTGTTAAATATGGTGCCACTGACTGTACAGGGAAACTGATTAAGACATACACTTTAAGTGATCTGCGCCAAGGTGGCCTCAATGACCGCAAATGAGTGTGTGTTTGACAAAAATCAGTTAAAACGGTTTTTAAAGGGATCAGCCCCTTTTTAACATTTGATTGTCAAGAAAAATAAATAAATATACATACACACACAGACATTGCTTACCTTTAATCCTTTATCATTTTTTAATTAGGCCAGCAAATCAGAATGCCTTTCCCACTCCACTCGGCAAACAAGCTTGTGCCTCATTTTACTTAAACACCAAATGATCAAGAAGGAAGAAACCAAACAACACATCTCAGCCAGAATAATCACTCGATAACATTATTCCACCTCCCCACCCCCCTTTTGGCAAACGGATCAGGAGTCCTTTTCTCCTTAAAAAAAAAAAAAAGTGTCACTGTACAGCTGGAAGATAATGTTTCACATTCATAACAGAAGCACCAAAGGTTTTTTTTTCCTCTTAACAAGCATCGAGAATAATTGTTGTTGTTTTTTAAAAAAAGAGAAAGTTTAGAGAAAAAAGTTTTCCCAACTTCTCATTCCGCCTTCAGTTCCAGACTTCAGAGTCACCGTGATCAGTAAGTAATGATCCGATGTAGCAAACCTACAGGCGTCCGCTAGTAACAAGACAGAATGTGCTAACATCGGGATAAATTAGTGAAAGGGAAGAAAGAATAAGAAGAAAGGACTGAAAATCTGGGCTGGATTCAGCCTGTTAGTCGGGAAGTGGCATTTTTCCGCCCGTCCTGACAGATTTGATTTCTTGAACTAACTTAAGAGGAAAGGAGGGGGAAAGAAGAGGGGGAGCAGGAGGAGGGGGAAGAAAGGATGGGATGAGAAGCGGAGCCAGAGGAGAAAAAGAAAGGTGTGGAGGGGGAGGGGAGCAGAGGGTTCAGGGAGCTGATGAACCAGTTATAACAGCTCTCGCTCCGGGCGGGGGGCGTTGGGGTGGGGAAGGGAAAATAACGGCGTTTAAAATTGGTTCAGCCTTCGAAACCTAAAGGATGTGATGTTTTCCTGTTTTATGTTGTTTTAAGAAAAAGGAACCGAGTTCCTAGTACAGTCCCCGCGGGGGAAAAATCCGCTGTCGCTCAAGCCAATCAGTCAGGCGGTAATTCGATAATTAGAGTAAAAAAAAGATTTTTTTTTTAAAGCGACCTTCTCCAGGACAGTGTTCCCCATTTATAGTCACAGCAAACGGTGCGTCTCCCTTTTATTTATTTTTCTCTTCTCCTCCTCTTTCGCCCACCCCCTCCTGTGTTTAGTCAGATGGCCCGGGAGCTTGGCTTAGTATTTTTAATTAGCTGGCGTTTGGAAGCTAAAAGCAGTAATGAATTGTTGATGGATTGGAAGTGGAGAGTCGCTTTGCTGGAAATGTCGGGGCTGGGAGAGGGGGATGGGCGAGTTAGCAACAACCAACCATCTAAAAGGAGCGATTTTGTTACAGTGCAAGCCTTTCACATCACGTGAGGATCAAGGGCTCAATTGGTTGTCGTGAGAACAAAAATGGTGACAAGCGTATCAAGAAAATACTGATCTGGTCTTTAAAAAAAAAAGAAGCTGAAGGTCTCTCCCCTCCCTCCCCCTGCACACACTCTCCCCACCGCCGCCTACCCACCCACCCCCTGCAGTGGGCGCAGCTACAAGTTATGAATGTGAAACATTTCTCGCAGATCTAGGCTCTCGGAAGTTCGGAAGGAGTGAAATGTAATGAGCACGAGAGCAAAGCAGATGTTTTAAAGAAACACCTTATAAACCTTTCCTCAACTTATCTCCAATTTGTAGGCTTTCCTAAGGGGCCAGGGATAGGGACGCCTGGGCGAGGGAGGGAGGCACCTCTAAGCCACTTTGGTTTTAGGGAACCCCCTCCTGTCTTAAACAAAGAAAAATATTTTGCTAGCTCCAAGCCAGGTCCTGTAATAAACACACCATTGTTACTATTTGTGGGTTTGTTTGGGTTGGGTGAGGCTTTTTTTTTTTTCCCTTAATAGTGTTTTGCTGCTTGCTTTTTTTAAGGAGGTGGAAAATGGTCATTATAACCATTACATGTAATGGGTGACTATTCCCTTGTTTAATATTAAATTATTGGGCACTGGGATGTGACAGGAGACTGAAATCGCCTTGTTTTGTCCTTGCCCCCATTTTCCTGGCTCGGTTTGGAAGGTCTTGCCCAGCTAGGCTGGGAGAGGGAGGGGTTGAGGTGAGCCCCAGAATGGACATTGCAGATCAGGATATGTAACTGTGTCACTTTTATTCTCCTTGGGTTAGAGCCCAAAAGGTAATTTACTCTAAGTTACCCCGAGTGCCCAGTCAAGCTTAATTTGTGTGAAGAAGTTACAAATGCTTCACCCTCCACTGGCTAAAATTCACCCTTCTTGGGTTGTTGTTCTCAATGCAAAAACCAAACCCTGTAACTAGTTCCTCATTTCAATGCATAAAACTCGAACATTCCCCTGCATGAAGTCCCCGCTAAGTGCTATATAGAGACACACCACGCAACCGTACTTACGGTCTGTATTGGATCGAGTTGACCTTTTCCTTCTAACTGCATTGAATGTGTTTGGTTGCAGCCGCTTTATTTTGGAAATTATAATCTCTTCAACAAATTTATTATTAAAGAAGATGGACCATCAAATGTCACAGACTGTCCTGTGTATTTTTTATAAAAGCAAAAATTAAAAGAAAAAAAAAAGAAAACAAAAATCCCCCTGGTGCACACGCACAAGCTTGTTCTGCAACACTGAAATCAGGACTGAAACACAACACACACAGGGGGAGTGGAGCAAAAGGAGCTCTCAGCCTCTATACCTGAAAGGGACTTTTCTTTGTTCCCATTGCCCTTTCGCAATGGACCAATCAGAGAGCAGCTTTTATGAAACTGGGCTCTCTCATTGGCTAGCTGCTTTCTCTTGGCTACTGTAGGGGGTTGAGAAATACACACGTATAAAACACACACTGAGAGCGGGTGGGGGTGCGGTGGGGGGCGGTTGTGGAGACAAAGCGTTTTATTTTCCAACCAGATTGGGGTAGAGGAGCCTCCTGCAGTAAGAACGGGGAAAAATGGTGCGCCTATTTCAATTACTACATCATTCACCTAAAACACTTACTTATTAAAACAATTCTCAAACAGGCTGCGAGGGGAGGATGTCGGTAAATACGAGTTTGACTGTGTTATCTTGTGGGAAATAATGTATGTGATCTCTCGGTGGCGGAGAAAGCCAAATGAGCCACCAGCGCGGAGCGGGGAGAAGAGGGAGGCTGGCTGCGTGGAAGGGACTGCAGGCGTCCTGTTGGCTTCCCTTCCTTGTAGCAAGGGCTCGGCAGCGCGAACTCCCGAGACTGATTTTCTGTATAGCAGCTTCTGGCTTTCAACCCTCCCCAACCACTTTGCCCTTCTTCCATTTTTTCCCCGCTCTGTCTCTCTTTTCACTCGCTGATTAAATAAGAAAAATCGATCTGGGGGTAAAGGCGGTGGTGGGGAAACAAGTAACCCTTTTGTTTCCAGTCTTCTGGTCCAGCAGCACTGAAGTGCGAGCGCTGGCAACCATTTAACCAACACTAAGTGAATGGTTCTTCCCTGGAATTAGTAACAAATCTTTCCCACCTGGCCCTAGTGGCTCCAAAAAAATGCAAAATAAAATAAGGTCCCAGCCAACCACATTCACACCTCGGGCCAGCCTCACTTTTTTTAAATCTATCTGTGGGAGATAAAATATACTGGGAAGATTAACCCATTAAACAGTGTCAGTCAGCATTTTTAAACCCACGGATTGTCAGAGTTCCCCTTCCCCCAAATCTTTAACCTTACCCTGGGAGGGGGGAGAGTGTCAAAGTCCTCTGACAGCTACAGAGGACAACCCATCAAAAATACAGAAATATTTTAGAATATATTGTGGGACAAATGCCAGCAACTAAGTTAATAGGACTCCAAGGTCACCGGATAAGAGAGGTTAATATGAAATAAGTTCAGTATTATGCTGTAACAGGTGATATACTTAAGCTAATGTATTTGTATATATTAAGCCTTTAGAGCATTTTTATTTTTACATTTTTATTGCTATTTTCCAGTACTTTAAGGAGTTATAATAGGAAAGTCTAAAGTCCAGAGGTGATCTGAATTTAATCGAAAGCATCATGATACCAAGTATTAAATATCTAGTGCTACTGGGATTGTAATTTCCACATAACAATTGCAATTTAAGATTGTCTCAACTGAGTTGAATGGACATATAAATTGAATTACTGCTAGCACAAGATCCTTATGACATAAATATTCAGGGATAACTCTGTGGATCAATAAAAATATTTGTCACGTGTTTTAAGTAATGTCTGTTTACTCATTTTTTAGTTTTCAGTATATTTAGTTCACACAAAAATGCCAATTACTTGTTTCACAATCCAAGATGAACTAGACTTGATGCTGCAAACAGTAATAAAGAGCCGTTTCCCCCCTTTTCTAGGGTATATTAACTAGAGAAATGCCATCCATAATAGTCCTTAGATCTCCCTAACTAGGTCTGTATTCAAGTCAAAACAAATAAACTAGGGCAAATTAGATATTTGATATCCACTTACCCTCTGTTTTAGTTTTGATATTTGTTTTATATATTTTAATGCACAGCTTTTACAATGTGTGCATGTCCCATTGACAATAATACAGTACCATATGGTGATTTCTAACTTTTCTTCTTTTAGAAGAGGGGTTCCTCAATGGACCAGATCACTCTTGGGCACTTTCTGTGTCCCTGGAGCATCATCTGTATTTCAGCCTTTCCAAGTCTGTGACTACCCCATATGTTATGTCAGTTCTGAAAAATCAATGGTTAGCTCTTAAAACAACTGGACTTCAAAAGGCATAGACAACAAGATCCGGTGAAGTTGGAAAAGGGTAAAAGCACTCCTCTATCACACTCCCATGATAAAAGCAAATCACAGGGCCTGCAGCACAGATTTAGTATAACTAAAACCAAAGTGTAGGCTTTCTAATACTCAAATAACCTGATCTAACCCTAACTCTAACACCTAGCCCTAAATCTTAAACCTTTTGGATAAACTGGTTAAAGACTGAGGTTTACACCAAGCTCAACCACATATTTAACCCAAACCATTTCCATAAATTAAAGCATTTTCCTTCCATTCCAACGTCTCCACACTCCATTTGCACCCACCTCTACCTCCTGCCCTCCAAGTTCTTTCTTCTTGAATAAACCACAGTTGTTATGCTAGCTTTGCATGTGTTTGTTTTGTGTTGTTTGACAAGAGCCAATCAAGAGACATCAGAGGGCTATCAGCTAATTGATGACTGACACTAAGATAATTACCAGCTTAGAAAACTGGAGCCACTCCCTTCACAAAATTGGGAAGTTCAACTATATTTTGAAGAGACAATTTTATGTTTCTCTCTTATCATGATACAGCACACCCATTTCCCTACTAATATCCACATGCATATGTTTGATAATACTAGTGCAGTTTTGTATAATATGTGCACTTTGTAATTTTACCTTTTAGTGTGGTAGAGGGGAGGACCTGTCTAGAAATGAATCTAGGAGGGAGGAATGGAGGGCTTGGGAGCGTGAGGATAGTGGAGAAGGAACAGGTAACAGGTGTTATCCCATCTCCCATAACTACCACCACCAGCTCTGCCCCTGCATTTGCTGCATTGATTACCAGGTACTCAGAAGGTCCTGGAACAAGATTTTTCCTCCCTTTTTAGGGCAGGATTACACAAAGCTGAGGAGGTCCGGGCTTCGAGCAATAATACAGGAAAACGCTGTGGTCTTTTTTTTTTTTTTTTTTTTTTTAAATATATTTTATTGATTTTTTACAGAGAGGAAGGAAGAGGGATAGATAGTCAGAAACATCGATGAGAGAGAAACACCGATCAGTCGCCTCTTGCACACCTCCTACTGGGGATGTGCCCGCAACCAAGTTACATGCCCTTGACCAGAATCGAACCTGGGACCTTTCAGTCCGCAGGCTGACGCTCTATCCACTGAGCCAAACCGGTTTTGGCACGCTGTGGTCTTTTTTTGGTGCCTATTTCCTCTGATTTCCGGTATATTATTAAGGATCAGAAATAATTTCTTGGATTTTTGTTTTTTGGAAGGGAGTCTATATCTGGGCCTAGCTTTTCTAAATCTATGCTAACATTAACATGAGATTTACTCAAGGTCAAGGCGAAAAAGTGTGAATCAAAGTTATAAAAAAATAAAATATACCTGGAAAAGGGCTTAATTTATGGGGAGAGGAACTTAATTTAGACATGATGAGAAACTTTCTGGCTGCTCAATTAGATTGTGAAGAAAAAAATTCTTACCTGTCTCGAGTTGCTTATGAACAGATCTGCCTCCAGGCAGTGGGCAGGTGACCTGCCCTGGTTTCTAGGGGATATAGAATTGGTGATTTATTAAACACCCACACAAACACTAGAAGGTCTTCATTCCTTTTACCTACAGGTACCATCCTAACTTCCTGTCTCTGAAAGGTCTTTCAGAGAATGCTCTCTACCTTCTCACTCATGCTTACTGACTCCAATTAAGGTTTCTGTGGAATATTTTTAATAATATCCATCTTTAGACAAGTTTCACCAAAAAGCGGTGAGCAGTGCTCTTGGTCAAACATTTGACATTTTTGCGGTATCCTGAAACATCACTGGACCAAAATAAAGTGCCAAGAAGAAGGTGTCCAGTGAAGAGAGAGGACCTGCACATGAAAACATTTCCATTCCTTCCGGGGTGGTGAGGGATCGTGTTAGAGAAGAGAGACACCCATGAGGTTCACCCTGCCCTGGAGGACTCCCAGACATTCTGATATACATTTTGTGAATTTGTACACTTACATGAACCGTATAACAGAGCTGTGTTAACTTTTCATGTCCTTTCTATGTCCTATTGGCTCACCTTCCATTTAAATTCTGAAAAGTATAACAAAGGGACCATACAGCCAAGGGAAGGAAAATAATGACCGCCGTCACAAATATTTCTGACACGGCTTTACCTAAGCAAATTGAAATGACATAAAGCAACTTTTCCATGTTCTGATTTAAGACTACAGTGAATTTTAACTGTAAAGAACCATAAGGTGAAAGGAGGCGCGTCTCCCTCTGTATGTAGCTAGTTCCCCATCTCTTCTCCCAATCCTCAATCTTAAAATAATCAAGAAGGAGAAGCAGCACATCTTGTCTGTTTTATGCCCTGCAGTTCTAGAGAACCTAGCAAAATATTGCAAACCAGCACGTTCTTCTAAAGGAAAGCATTTGTATACCTCTCACATTGAGAGAACTGCAATGTAGGTCAGTGTTAAGTGTCTGAAATCTTACCTCCACTTGGCCCAGGCCCTTGTGGTATGCTGTGGGCTACTATATCTGAACTGGTGCCCGAGTAAGGTCTGCGAATTGGTTAGCAAAGTAAGGCAATTTACATCGCCTGTAATGAAACCATTTCTGGACAAGGATTTTTCTTTCATGCCAGTGGAGACCGGGTGCATAAAGAAGATCAAAACACAAGCTACATTTTTTTTTTAACTACTTATTGGAGATTGCTATTGCTGGTTTTATTACAATATGTATTTTACAGATTTAGGTAATAGCCCTGATTTTTCAAATCGACCTCTGTTTAGACATGTTTCACTTTGGGCTGTTTCTTGTCTGCAAAATTACAGTCATTTGCACGTTATTACAGTGAGTAGGAGACAGATTGTATTTAGCGTTGGGTGGGGGAAGGGTTATTATGGGAAGTGATCTGCTACGGTCAGCACATAATTTCAGCCTGAAGAAAATTGCTTCTGAATGGCTGGTCTGTTAGCCAGCCAAGGAATGGTCACTGGCAGAGACTGAGAAATACTTCTGCTTAATCTGCATTATAGAATTATTCTCATTTCCAGAAAGATGGTCTGTGGAAAGAATGATTGTAAAATAAATTTTAAAACTTGTAGGCAAAATATTGTCACTGCTCTGTTTGGCTTTAAAACAAGTACAACAAAATACAACCACCAAGCAGGAGTGAGCCAAAAGGCAGCAGCACAGACATTGTGCTCCACTCTTTCTTCCTCGCCTCCCTTTCTCTGCTCCCCCTTTTGTCATTTTTGAAATCTCTATGACTTAATGACAGTGGGGTTTTATATATGTGCAAAAACTTGTGAGAGTAATACAAATGCATTGATAAATATATCTGTGGTTTTTCATATATATATATATATATATATATATATATATATATATATATGTATATATACACACACACACACACACACACACACACACACACACGGCTATAAGAAAAAAATTTCCTAATATAGCTTCTTTTGGGAGAATAGAAGAGTAACAGAACACCCTTAATTGTGAAAGTATCTCATATATTTTGGTGCTAGAATTTAAGGACTTCCCCACACTTTACAAACTACATTCTATTTGTGTATATTTCACAAAGCCAACAGATTAATAAAGCGAAGTGGCTTATCCCTGTCTAATTTGTAACTCAAATCAAACCCTTATAAATCTCCTAGGAAACCTTAGCATATTTGGTTGGAAAAACCAGGCAACTAAAGTTTATTTTAAAGAAAAATAAAGGAGTAGCATTATACTCAGCTCCTTTGGCTGCTGAATATCACTTGTGTTGTGAACAACTGTGCCTCTTTTGTTTTCAAAACAAGCTTTCCTAAAGGATGAATCACTATAATCATTTGGAGAATATGCAATAAACAACAGAAAGCCAGAAAGTTGTTTTGCTATTTTCTCAGCCCAGCATTTCCTCCCCATTTCCTCTCAGCTCAGCTGAGCCTCCAGTCCAGGAGCCAATCATCATTATGGAAATATGGTTCTCTGCATCCTGATTGGCTGACTCCTGGGCCAGTATGTACAGCTCAGTGTACAATCCATGCCAGCCTGTTCTGTGACCCTCTTCTTTCAAAATTATTTTTTCATCGCTTTTCTTTTCTCTTTTCCTGCCTTTTCTTATCTTCCCCCCCCCTCTTCTTTTCTTTCCTTCTGTCTTCTCTTTTTAAGATTTTTTAAATCAGCCAAGAAAGCACCTTGTTTTTTTTAAACACCTTTACACGTAATGATCACATTGGTGATCTGCTAAGAATAGAATTTTATGTATGTGAACATTTCTTCTAAGCATATTTGAATGCTTTTTGTTTATTTGGGTTCTTATGGTGTTTCCTTGGATTTTAGAAGAATCCCATTAACAAAAGTTAAATGAATCAATTGCTCTAACATATGCTTTAAATTTCATATTCTAAACATTATCTGTCCTGACTAGAATTTTTCTCTGAGATTTAAAAAAATTAAAACATTAAATTAGAACATTTTTAATTTAATACTAAAAAGTGGTCCTGTCAGACCATTTTTAGAAGCAAAGAAGAAAATGTATTTTTCTTTATAATTAAGATGTTACATCCTTTTTATCATTTTAAAAGGTGTTTTAAAATTTTACATCATTATCCTTTAATACTAACACCTGCCTTAAGGATGCACAATTCTTTTAAACTTAGAAAGTGAATAATAATGGGAAACATTATTGCCATGTTCTAGAAACTTTTAAAAATTCTTCATGCGTATTAATTCATTTAATCTTCATAGGAGCCCCATGAGATGAGTACTATATCATCAGAGAAGGAAACTGAGACACAGAAAAGACAATTAATTTTTTAAGTATCAAAACTAAGTCCTGGTGGAGCCAAGATTTAATATAGGAAATCTGGCCTGTGCCTGGATGCTGAACCACTGCACTAGACTGCCACTAAAGCATGGCTCCAGAAAACAATTTCACCCATTTTTTTAAACAATGGGGAAATAGAAACATGCCAGTGACCAACAACTTCTCTTCCTAAAAGAATAATGAGTTTAAATGCTTTTCAATCAAAGAAAAGCCATGTGGCCATTTTTCACCAGAGATTAATATTATGCCAACTGGAAGAAGTGGCACCTAAGACTCAGGTTTTCTCTGTCTCTAGTTAATCCTCACCCAAGGATATTTTCCCCGTTGTTTTTTAATTTTAATTTTTATTTTCTAAAATATATTTTTATTGATTTCAGAGAGGGAGAGAGAAAGAGAGAGAGAGAGAGATCAATGATGAGAGAGAATCATTGACTGGCTGCCTCTTGCATGATCTCTACTGGGGATGGAGCCTGCCACCCGGGCATGTGCCCAGACTAGGAATTGAACCATGACCTCCTGGTTCATAGGTGGATTCTCAACCACTAAGCCATGCAGGCCAGGCTCCACTGATTTTCAGAGAGAGTAGAAGGGAGTGGAAGAGACTGAGAGTGAGAAACATCAATGTGAGAGAGACACATCGATTGGTTACCTCCCACACATGCCCCCACCAGGGCTGGGAATCAAGCCTGCAACTGAGGTGTGTGCCCTTGACTGGAATCGAACCTGGGATCCTTCAGTCTGAGGGCTGATGCTCTAATCACAGAGCCAAACCGGCTAGAGCAGGATTTTTAACAAAATCAGTGGAGCCTCACTCTGCAACCTATTATGTTAACTTTTTTAATTATTAAAAATTACAATTTTTAACATAATATGTTGCAGAGTGAGGTTAAAAATGACATAAGACTAGTCATTGTTGACACTGGTGGTGTGTACACTGGATCATATTATTCTTTATGTAACACACACATGTATTTGGAAATTTCTATATTAAAAAATGAAAGAAAAAATCTATGAGGCTCAGATAAGGAAGGAGCTGTTCGGAAACATTTTTGGTTTATCCCTTGGCTTTGAAACATTTTTGGCATTAGTTCAATAGGGTAAAATAGTCTCAACTGAAATTGTTATACATACAAACAGCAGCAGATTATACTTGCTTCCTACCATTTGCTTACTCTGGTTTTTATTTGTTTTAGTTCAAATTCACTTGCTAGGCCATATATGGTGAAAATCTGTAATGTTCTATATATATTTTCAACGTGCACTTAGGAGACTCAATTGGACACCTAACAACTTTCTTATATAAATTATATTTCAATCAAGAAGGAAAAAAATCTCATGTAGAAATATATTCATTAGAAATTAAGGAAAGAAGATTCAATATTATGTTACAGATATATTACACACTGGAAGAAAAGAAAATATTTGGTAACTTAGATTTCTTCAGTGCATGTTTTCTGTCTTCAAATAAAGAGTTGTAGAAATAAAACCCACAGTTCAACACAGAATTAAATCCTATCTAATAAAAGAGTAATATGCAAATTGACCATCACTCTAACACACAAGATGGCTGCCTCCATGTGGTCAAAGATGGATGCCCCCATGTGGACATAAGATGGCCAGCAGGGGAGGGCAGTTGGGAGGGACCAGGCCTGCAAGGGAGGGCAGTTGGGGGCGATCAAGCCTGCAGGGAGGGCAGTTAGGGGTGACCAGGCTGGCAGAGGAGGGAAGTTGGGGGTGACCAGGCCTGCAGGGAAGGGCAGTTAGGGGGAACCCAGGCCTGCAGGGAAGGGCAGTTAGGGGTGACCAGGCCTGCAAGGGAGGGCAGTTAGGGGGGGGGGACCAGGCCTTCAGGGGAGGGCAGTTAGGGGTGACCAGGCCTGCAGGGGAGGGCAGTTAGGGGTGACCAGGCCTGCAAGGGAGGGCAGTTAGGGGCAATCAGGCTGGCAGGGGAGCAGTTAGGCATCAATCAGGCTGGCCGGGAAGTGGTTAGGGGGTGATCAGGCAGGCAGGCAAAAGCAGTTAGGGGCCATCAGGAAGGCAGGCAGGCGAGCAGTTGGGAGCCAGCAGTCCTGGATTGTGAGAGGGATATCTGACTGCCCGTTTAGGCCCGATCCTATCTGGATCGGGCCTAAACAGGCAGTTGAACATCCCTCGAGGGGTCCCAGATTGGAGAGGTGCAGGCTGGGCTGAGGGACACACACCCCCATGCATGAATTTCGTGCATCGGGCCTCTAGTTTTTAAACTAGAGGCCCGATGCACGAAATTCATGCGAGGGGCTCAGCCCTCCCAGCCCCAGCTGGCCCTTGCAACCCCGGCTTCATCTGGAATGTCGTCCAGACGGTCATTCCACTGTTCGGTCTAATTAGCATGTTAGCTCTTTATTATATAGGATAGCAACATTATATAATATAAGCAACATTGAACAGAATTAAACTAACTGAAGGGGAAAAGTGTTTAATCTTTTCACAAAAAAGGCTATGTCATTGAGATTAAAAAGAACATTGAAGATGATGAAATTATGGTAATAATTACTATTCTTAACAAATAGGTTATAATTTTGTGAAATAATGAGATTATAACACAAGGAGCCACTGATAAAACTGTTATAGCAGAAAATGGATAAATCATTAAATATAATGAGATTTAACTATCACAGTGAGAGAAATGATATGTAATTAGAAAAATGAATAGAATATAAAAAGAAAGCAATGTTTCTATCCATGGTTCCACATTACTAAAAGTCTAGTGATAAAAAAGGAAAGTTTTTCTAAATCTATTAATAAATTATAGACACAATTATCATCTATAATAATAAAAGCAAAATATGCAAATCAATCGAACGGCTGAACAGCAGAACAACCATCCAGATGACCACGCTATGACACCCACTGGCGCCAGGCCAGCAAAGGTAGGTGCAATGCGATTGGTCACCCCGCAGAGGGAGGCCCAGGCCACCAGCTGGCGGGGTGATCAATTAGGGGGTACAGCGATGGCCTGCCCCAAAGAGAGAAGCTCAGGCTTCCCGGCGGTGGCGTTGTGGTATGTGGGCGGGGCCTCCCTCTATGAGGCGATCGATCACAGGGCTCCTGGACTGCGAGAGGGCGCAGGCCAGGCTGTGGGACACTCCCCCCACCCCAGTGCACGAATTTTGTGCACCAGGCCTCTAGTTAATTATAATAAAAATAGCCCTCTAAACCCAAACTCCTGACCTATCAACCTTTCATTTTATTTAACAAACACCAATATAGCACTTACTTTGTGAAAGTTACTATGCTAAGCATTTTACAAATATTAACTCATTTCCTGTGTTTAAGTTTGAGGTGTTCATTCAACAAACTTCTATTGTGTTTACATGTTCATAGAAGATACAAAAAGGAGTAAGACTTCATCTCTGCTCTTGAGATGCTTCAATTTCTATGGTTGACATAAGACACATGCCAAACTCCAGAAGGGTTTGATTTATGGTAATAAATACAAAAAGCATTACTTTGGGGAAGAAGAACAGCTAACTTTATCTTAGGAATCAGTATAGGCTCTATACTGATTGTTGTGCCACATTAGGATGAAGATGGGAGGAAGGGCATGCCAAGCAGAGAAAGCACAATGAACACAGATGTAGAAGCAAAGAAGAATAGGATAGCAGTGTGGTCCAGGTTAGGTAGATCACAGGGAGCCTGGAGGGGAGGGATGGTGGTCAGACTGAGGTAGAAGTTTTATTGTAGATAGGGCCATTATAAACCCTCACAAAGGTGTTTGGTGAGGGAATAATGGAAGCTGACTTCCAGCTCATTCTCTGCTCACCAAGCTATGTGCCCTGGCTCTGTGCTGGATCAGCCTAAGAAAGGGTAGGCTTTTGTCCTGTCTAAAAGGGTACACTCTGCCAGACTGGATTGAAGGAATGCCTTTATCTCTATAATGAGGAGTTTGAGTTTATCACAAGGCAATGAATGGACTGTCTCTACTAGGACTATGGGAAACTCTTGAATCTCTTATAAGTTAATTTACAGTCATGTATATGTCAGGAAAGGTCCAGGAAGTAGTAAATGAATTATATCATCCATGCCTGTCTGAGTTCTTGGAAATTGTAATGCTCAAACATATTTGTAAAATTAATGAACTTATATTGAACCTGCATATGAGAGAATAGTTGAAAGGATTGCCCAAAATTGTAGGGGACAATAATGGTTAATGAACAGCTCAAAGTGTACTGAGTTAATATTCAAGCCAACAAGTATATCAAGTGGAAAAACAATAACAATGAGCATGGAATAAACCAACTCTGAACTTAGAAACCTTCAACTTAGAAAGTAAAAATTCTACAAGAATAGTCTACAGCCAAATTAAACTAACCAGAGCAGGAAGAGGTCTTTATGAATGAAAACCTGTTGAAAGATAGGTTTTTTATGAACAAAAACTTGTTGATTGAAGCAACAGTTAATGTCAACAAATAGAACATAGAGTCAAAAATTGGATCCCTGGGGAACACCAACATCTAAGTTTGGAGCAGAAAATATCCCTGGTAACTACTTGAATGATGAATGAGTGAGCAGAAAGATTAAAGAACAAACACAAAAAACCAATTAGGTAAGGGGTACCTCTGAGAAGGTGAGAGCGATCAACCATTCCAATTACATCAGGGAAATCAAGTAAGTTTAGGACTCAAAGCTTCCATTAGTTTTTATTTAGGGGAGGACTTAATGATCATAAAATGGTAGCAAAAACCAATGGGTTCAGAACTGAAATATAGGGGAGCAAATCGTTTAAATGAGGTTTATTCTTTTTAGAAGCTTGTTGTTGAAAGGGGATAGAGAGAGGGAGTCTGGGAGAATTTTGTTGTTGTTTTGTATTTTTCTAATATGAAACTCCTTTCATTTTATTTTTGAGAGAAAGGAGTCAGTAGAGAGAGTAGTTGAAATTTTAGAGATCAATTGATGAGCTAAGATCCTAGCTGAGAATATTTAGTGGGGAAGGGAAGACCTTTGGGTTGTGACTACAGTGACACCATTCAGTCATCACTAGCTTAGGAAATTCAAACTGGAGGGAGGAAGTGGAGACTTAGGAAGCCACTTCAGCAAGGTGACTGCCCCTTAGGCAGCAGCAGCCCGAGGATATCAGCGAAACCCAGGCCAGTCTGCAGGCAATAAAAATGAGATAGGTAACAAGAAAGAGTCTGAGATCATTAGAATTTTTTATTCAAACACCTACAGCTCTTGATAATTCAGTATATTCTATAACTTTCTGGGAAGCTGATGAGTTAAGGGGTAAGAAAGTTAACTTGGTATATTAGAACAGATTCATTTTGTCAAAGTATGAAAATGTAATGAGTGTATTGTAAATTAGTCTCTTTTTTAAAACAGCGTTTAGATGACAAAAATAAGGAGGAACTTTAGGACTTTTTTTACATTCCAACTTTACATCCCATTTGGGTCATATTTGTCTAAGGTAAAGGTTTTTGTTTTAACCAAATCGCTATATGTAAACCAAAAGTAAATGTTTGTCATTGATCCACATTTGAGGCACTTGCCTGAATGCAAAGAGAAGCTGCTAACAATAAAATCTCACCACTTTATATTGTCATTTTATTCATTTAAATATCATTTATTAAACACCAACTATATTCTAGACACTGTGCTAGACTTGATAATACAAAATACAAACAACACACCAACTTTGTTGGTTAAATCTTGACAAAGACCCACTTTTTATATATATTTTTCAAATATATATTTTTAAAAGTTGGATGGTGCACGTAATTCTACAAAGTCATTAATCTTTCATTCCAGAAACAAGAAACTAATTAATGGATTTCCTGTCTCCCTTAGCTGAAGCATGAGTCAGTATCAAAACCCAGTATTAGAGCCCAGATGGTTCCAGGACCCAGGTTGTCAAAACCTCAGGTGACCCCAGGTCACAAACTAAACTTCCAAGATAAGACTGTTTCAAGAAGAAAACAAAGCAAATATAATGTGCAACCTCAACAGTTATCTCGGAAAATTTGTTTCAATTCAATAGAATAAATGGTAAGTAAGAAAGAGTGAAGTTCTTAGGATGATAAATAGCATTTGCTGCCAATAGGATCAAACTATATATTAAAGATGATTATATAAATATTCTAAAATTCTTTTTCAAAACATTCAGCTATTCTAATGGAAAAAATAATTGGGAGTGGTATAGTATTCTCAAGAGGAATCAGAATAGATTTATGGAAGCCATGAAATATTATAGCTCTGAAAAAATATTATTCAAAGGAAAAATATAGGGATTGGATATGCATGTAATATGTGGTAACAGTATTAAAACTATTATATGAATTAGCAGTGGAAAAAAGGTTACCTAGCATTTTTACAGATCTTTAAATGTATATCCATGTTCCCATTTGAAAAGTTTGTTATATAATTACTGTCTGATTTTAAGAAAAACTTAATTTCTATACTATAAGATTTACCCATTTTAAGTGTACAATATAATGAATTTTAGTGTATTTACAGAATTTTGCAACCATTACCACATCTAATTTTAGAATATTTCTATCACCCTAAAAAGTAAAAAGTAGTCTTGTGCCTATTTACAGTCGCTAATGGGGTTTTTAATAACTTTAGAAGCAACATTTAATGATTTAGTATACTATAAAGTGGTAGTCACATAAAAGTTATGATCATAAAAGTTATGACCATAAAATGATATTTAAACATATGACCATTACCATCTAAAATATTCACCTTTTGGAAACATCTGGATAACCTTTTACAGAACTTGATATGAGAAGACTAAGATGATTAAAGTAAAATCCTGAAGCATAGTTAATAATTATGATAAATTGTTGTTTGTTGGTTTGTTTTGCCATTCAACTCTGAATTGACCCTTTTTGCCTGCTTTGTAAAAGTGGATCTGATCTCTTTAAATACTTCCCCTTGCCAGCTGGCCCAATGCTGAGCCTTATTAGTGGAGAGCACTTGAGAGACAGTGCAGAAGGCAAGGGTCTTGCCTCCTGGTTCCTGTAGCATAACACTGTTCCTGCAGTGCATAGTGACCAGCGGCTTCCTGTGGCACCCATAGGCCATACCACAGCTACATGCCTCTTAGGAGACACCTCCCTGAGTACACACTAGGGGGCGGATTCCTGCAGCTCTCTGGGGATGCAGGGAGCGCTTTCAGCTGGCATGGCCCCAGTAACTCCTTTGCCATCCAATGAGCCAAGACCATGTTGTCTCCAAAGAGGTCAGGATCTGAGCTCTGGGGGTGTTGGGGAGAGAACTCTTCTTTGGATCTTTACTCCACACTAGGGATAGTGGCTCTACTGTATTGTTATTTCTGGTATTACATTATACATCTGTTATTCTTATATTCTTTAAAGTTCTTTTAACTGCTTATCAGCCAGTGTTTGATAACTACAATCCCGTTATACTTAAAATTATTTATATTAAACTTGTCCTGTTTAACTTAATATTTGGTTTCTTTCTCTGATTAGATGCAGAGTGATATAAAGATATACTGTGAGCCAAAAGTACCGGCTTTTTTAAAGATGTTTATAATCATTCCCTAACTTAAAGACAGTTTACTTTAATATTCACTACTATAGAGCAATAATTGTATTTAATATTTTGAAAGCTATGGCTCAATTTGGGAAGAGAATGTATACTAATTTTGAAAGAAAAAAACAATCACAGTGCTGAATTATGGTAGACCAAACATTGGGCCAGAGCTGAAGGCACCTGAGAACCTTGAGCATTTCAGCCACTGTTCTAATTACCTACAGCACTACCACGCCCCCGCCCCCCATTTAGTGGCTTAAAATAACAACCAATCATCTATACTTCCTTATTTTGAGGGTCAGTATTAAGAGCAGGCCCTGCTGATGAATCCTCTTCCATGTAGTGTCAACAGAGGCCACATGGTAGTACTCAGCTGGAACATGGGCTGGTCTAGAGGGTGGAAGATGCCTTCACGCATATTTCTGGCACCTTGAGCAAATGCCTAGGGGCTGAGCTCAACTGGGACTGTCTACTGAAATGCCTGCACATGGAGGTTCCAGCCTGGCAGCCTCAGGATAGACTCCTCATGTGGCACTCAGGACTCTAAGAGGGAGTGTTCTCGTAAACAGAGTGACAGCTGCCTGCCTTTCCTGATCCAACCTTGGAAGACACATAAGTCACCCCTCTGGTGGCTAACCATCCTGGTTTGTCTGGTTCTGAGTGGTTTCCTGGGGGCGGTGCAGTGCTAAATCCAGAGCAGTCCTGGCGAACTCAGAACAGTTGGTAAACCTCACTGAAGTGGTCACAGGCCCACCCAGATTCAAGAGGAGGGCGTATAGAACCCACCCCTGTGGGGGTCTATGCGAGAGTGTCAAAGAATTTGAAACTATGTTTTAGTATATGTACTGCAGAAGGGAGCATTAGAAACTATGTTTTAAAAAACACCCTGCCAGTTAATCTCTCTGAGACTCAATTTCCTTATTTCAAAGAAATAAGAGATGTTTAGAAGGCAGCTTCTAAACTCTGATCCAGATCCAAACTTTTATTCTATCAACGGGAGACAGAAAAGGCATCAAGAATTATTGTTGGGCCCAGCTGGTGTGGCTCAGTGGTTGAGCCTCCACCCATGAACCAAGAGGTCACTGGTTAGACTCCCAGTCAGGGCACATGCCTGGGTTGTGGGCTCGATCCCCAGAAGGGGGAGTGCAGGAGGAAGCAATCCATGTTTCTCTCACCATCTGGGAAGAAATAGCAGACTCCTGGCTTGTCTTCTGTGTTCGGAGGTCCTCTTAGAATTTGTAAGTTACCTGGCGGGACGCGGGGGGAGCTTGCCTCCAGTGCACACCTATATGAAATGCTACTTCACAGGCCCTTATTCAAGGTTTTATCCTAGGAGCAAATGCTGTATAAAAAGGAAAGGAGGGTAACTGAATCCAGCATATATTTTCCCCTCAGTAGACCTTGTGTTACATAGGGTTTCTCTCCAACTTGAACTCACACCCCAGAGGCCTTCACTAGCCATTTCTTATTTTGTTTCAAAAGCATTTAGGGAAATAATCTGAAAGTAGGAAACCTTTGTTTCCAGCTGTTCCGATGATATGGCTAAGGAGCAAGAAGTTGAACCCTACCAGTGAAGCTTTTTCAAATGTGGTTCTTCAGGTGCCCTGAGGATTACCCTGGGCCCTTGTTGAACTTGATATACTTTAGGCCATTGTTGAGGTGACTGATATCACCTTTGTAGTAGCTTTAATCTATCCTGGTTTCCATCTTCCAGGAATTTCTCAAAATATATGGCAACCCATGTGGTTTTGTAACACTCTTAAAGGTGATTTTCTATCATTCCAATGGAGTTTTGGGTAGAAGGGAGTTATATAGGTACTAGAGGCCCGGTGCACAAAATTCATGCACGGGGGTGGGGGGGGTGGGGGAGGTGTCCCTCAGCCCAGGCTGGACCCTCTCCAATCCTGGACCCCTCTCACAATCCGGGACTGCTGGCTCCTAACTGCTCACTTGCCTGCCTGATCACCCCTCACCACCTCTGCCTGCCAGCCTGGTTGCCCCTAACTGCCCCCCCCCACCGGACTGGTCACCCCTTAGTGCCCCCCCTGCTGACCCGGTTGCCCCCAAGTGCCCCCCTCCACTGACCTGGTCTCCCCCAACTGCCCTCCCTGCTGGCCTGGTCACCCTCAACTCCCCCCGACCCTGCCGCTGGCCTGGTCACCCCCAACTGCCCCCCCCATCGGCCTGGTCTCCCCTCACTGCCCCCCTCTGCTGGCTTGGTTGCCCCTCACTGCCGCGCCTGGTCACCCCTCACTGTTCCCCCTGCCGGCCTGGTCACCCCATGCAGCCTGCTGGTCAGTCGTTTGGTCGTCCTTCGCTAACTCCCTGCTGGCCTGGTTGCCCCACGCAGCCTGCTGTTCAGTTGTTACTGTAAGAGCATTGTGACCAATTTGCATACTACCCTTTTATTAGTATAGATGCTTAGGACATTACCTTGATATGATTCCTATTGAGTTTCAAAAGAAAGAAATAAAAAGAATCATGCTCATTTCAAAAAGTTTTTTTCAAGGAGAAAATACATATGTACATAAAGCAAAAAAAAGGATAAACTTTTTGTCAACCTCTTCCTAACCACATTCCCTTCTCCAGTAGAAACTTCTCCTGATAATTTACTATGAACCTTTCCACACATTTCGCCCCATGAATTTACAAGCTTATACAAGACATGTAGAGTTTTTTTCTTGCTAAAACTGGAATTGCACTATTATAACTTTTCTGCAATTGCTTTGTCACTTAAGAATAAATGATAAATATCTTCCCAGGTCAGTACATATAAATAATCTCATCTTTTTATGGTTGCATAATATATTTAGGATGGAAATACTATATTATTATATCAATTCTCCCATTGATGGACTGAATATTTGTGTCCCTCCACCCAAATTTATGTATTGAAATTCTAATGCTCAAAAAATAAAATAAAATAAAATAAAATAAGGAGAGAGAGAGGGAGAGAGAGAACACTCATGAACATGGATAACAGTGTGGTGATTGTGGGGGTGAAGGGGGGTGAGTGGAGGTGGTAGAGAGCATAGAAGGGATCAAAGGTGATAGAAAAAATTGAATTAAATTAATTTTTTAAAAAAGGAGAAATTCTAATGCTCAATGTGATGGTATTTGGAGATGGAATCTTTGGGAGGTGCTTAGGGCATGAGAGTGGAGCCCTCATGAATGAAATTAGTGTCCATATAAAAGAGACTCCAGAAGCCCAGCTTGCCCCGTTCATTATGAGAGGTTACAGTGAGAAGACAGCCATCCATGAGGAAGTGAAGCTGGTGGCTTGGACTTCTAGCTTCCATAACTATGGGAAATAAATGTCTCTTGTTTATAAGCTACCCAGTGTATAGTATTTTGTTATAGCAGCCTGAACAGACTGACACTGGATATTTAGGTTGTTTACAAAAAGCTTATGTTTGATTTCAATACCTCAGAGAGTTATTATGGTATTGTATGAATTGGAAGCATCAAATGTCATTTTATATCACTGTAGGAAATATTCTTAAATCACTATTAAATATGGAAAGTGGGAACTATTCCAGGAAAAGTCGTTTAGTTGTCTCTCTTATGCTTAGGATTAAATTTAGCAGACCGAAAAAAAACTAAGTAACGGCCATGGCTAAGCATGAAAACAAACATCTCATCAAATATTTGCTTTACATGGGTCATTTGAAGTTCTATCGACTTTGAACACATTGCCTTAAACTGTTGAAAATCCAAAAACAGTTGTGCTACTGCTATCCTTATTGTTCCTTATTCAGCCCCTATCAGTTTACTTCTGTGAGATATTTATCCTAATATTTATTTAAGCACCCCCTGTGTGCCAGGCATTGTACTCAACCTTTAGCCAGAGTATTTCATTTAACTCATGGCCAACCTGGAAAAGTATTATCCCCATTTTTTAAAATTCGACAGATTTTGTTCAAGTCTCAGTTTTATTTTTTGTTAGCTGTGTGGCCTTGTGCAAGTAAAATAACTTTTTTGAGTCTTTGTTTCCTTATAAATAAAATAAAGACCATGCTCCAGTATTAAATAACTTAACAAACACTCATTGATCTCTTACTATGTGCCAGGCGTTCTCTCAGGCACTGAGAGCAGCAAGGTTGCTTAGAGGATTAAATGAAATAATCCACATAACTCAGAACCTGGCACAAAATAGGCATTTGACTAATAATTTCTATTATTGAGGCTAGAATGATACCAAACTTGAATTTGAACCCAGGTCTATATGTGTCTAAAGCCCCTCCTCCCATCCCCCCCTTTTTAATGGTGTCTTACTAAAATCAACATCATATGTCTGCCTGTAATTCACTATTCCTTTCACTGGTTTCCGCAAATCCAAATCAGATATTTCTTCCAAGGTTAAATAGTAAACCTAAACCCACCATAGTTTCTAGCTCAAATAATTTTCACATCTCTGATTTCATTATTTCTTTGCACTGTGTACTACATGACCTAGTGTTCCATACGTTTTCATGTACTTTTTCTCTGGTGCCTTCCTAAATGTGCCTGTCTTTCAAGACTTCAAGTGGGAAGATCGTACTTTGTACTCTTATGTTTCTTTTACAGGGTTTAAGCTGTGACTATAGGGTGCTCCCCAAAATGTATATACACTTTAATAGCTGGTAGCTCAATTTTTACTACACTTGATCTTAGCCAAAAGGCCGAGAAGCGATTGGTAGCTCAATTTTTAAAATGAAATGTATTTTAATAAACACTGCGTTTATAATTATTCAAAGTGTGTATATACATTTTGGAGGGACTATATATAATACACACACACACACACACACACACACACACACACACTGAGTGGCCAGATTTTTATGATCTCTGAATGCGTAATAATCTGGCCACTCAGTGTATATCCTATATAATAAAAGGCTAATATGCAAATTGTCCCCTCCACCAGGAGTTCAATCATCAGTCAGGCCGGCCAACCACCCATGTCCTCTCCCCCTGGCCAGGCTGGCCAGACCCCACCCATACACGAATTCATGCACCGGGCCTCTAGTGTGTGTGTCTCTCTGTGTGTGTGTGTGTGTGTGTGTGTATATATATATATATATATATATATATATATATATATATATACACACACACACACTGAGTCGCCAGATTATTATGCATTCAGAGATCATAATAATCTGGCCACTCAATATATATATATATATATATATATATATATGCTTTTCTATTTTTATATAATAATTCCTTATCTAATTTTGCTCAAGCAAAGCAATGTGGCTGGTGGGTAAGAGAGGTCTCTTACACCTATGTAGGATTTGGAGCTCTGCACTTATACCTAGTGGAATGAGCAAGCTGGCTGAGAATGGGGGCAGACACCATGGAAAGAACCTGAGTTAGAATCCTGAGTTCTTGTCCTAGATGTCACTAATCAACTGTGGTGCCTAGGGCAAGCCACTTAAGTGTTCTGCTGTGCCCTAATTTTTCTTTGTTATAAACTGGGACAATAAGGCTTGCTCTACTTACCTCATTAGTTTCTTGTGAGGGTCATCAGAGTTAATGTGTACTTTTAAAACATAAAACCATCTGTAAATGCAATGCATTTTCATTTTGTAACTTGACTAGTGAAACTATCAAATACACCTATAGTTGGATGATATCGCATCTTAACTGTCATGGATTTTACAAGTAGGTATAATAAAATTGCTAGTATTATACACTAAAATTGTATTTCCAGTATGAATTGATAGAGTCAAAAGAGTTCTATACATATGAGCCTAAGAAACTGATATATTGAAAACTGATAGCTATAGAGAGATGTTGAGATAAAGACATAGTAGCAAATACGGAGTCTAGACCAGTTATTTTAACATTTGATAAAATAAAGTGAGGTTGAACATTTTGTTACAGAAAAAATTCTTTGAAAATTTAACCTGCACAGGTATGGGAATAAAGACAATATGATAGAATTAGAGGCCCAGTGCATGAAATTTGTGCATGGGGTGGTGGGGGGCCCTCAGCCCAGCCTGCACCCTCTTCAATCTGGGACCCCTTGAAGGATGTCTGACCGCCTGTTTAGGCCCGATCCCAGTGGGATCGGGCCTAAACGGGCGGTCGGACATCCCTCTCACAATCCAGGACTGCTGGCTCCCAACCACTTGCCTGCCTCTGCCTGATTGCCCCTAACTGCTTCTGCCTGCCAGCCTGATCACCCCCTAACCACTCCACTGCCAGCCTGATCGACACCTAACTGCTAACCGGCCGGCCCGATTGCCCCTAACTGCCCTCCCCTGCCAGTCTGGTCACCCCTAACTGCCCTCCCCTGCTGGCCTGGGCTCCCCCAACTGCCCTACTCTGCTGGCCTGGTCACCCCTAACTGCCCTCCCTGCTGGCCTGATCACCCACAACTGCCCTCCCCTGCAGGCCTGGTCCCCACACAACTGCCCTCTCCTGCTGGCCTGGTCCCCCCCAACTGCCCTCCCCTGCAGGCCTGGGTCCCCCCCAACTGTCCTCCCCTGCTGGCCTGGTCCCCCCAACTGCCCTCCCCTGCTGGCCTGGTCTCCCACAACTGCCCTCCTCTGCTGGCCCTGTCACCCCTAATTGCCCTCCCTGCTGGCCTAATTGCCCACAACTGCCCTCCACTGCGGGCCTGGTCCCCCCCAACTGCCCTCCCCTGTAGGCCTAGTCCCCCCAACTGCCCTCCCCTGCAGTCCTGTTCCCCCCCAACTGCCCTCCCCTGCTGACCTGGTCTCCTTAACTGCCCTCTTCTGCCAGCCCAATCACCCCTAACTGTCCTCCCTGCTTGCCTGATCGCCCACAACTGCCTTCCCCTGCAGTCCTGGTCCCCCCCAACTGCTCTCCCCTGCAGGCCTGGTCCCCTCAACTACCCTTCCCTGTAGGCCTGGGTCCCCCCCAACTGCCCTCCCTTGCTGACCTGGTCTCCCCCAACTGCCCTCCTCTGCCAGCCTGGTCACCCCCAACTACCCACAACTGCCCTCCCCTACCAGCCATCTTGTGGCAGCCATCTTGTGTCCACATGGGGGCAGCCATCTTTGACCACATGGGGGGGCTTCTTGTGTCTTGGAGTGATGGTCAATTTGCATATTACTCTTTTACTAGATAGGATTAGAATCAAATATTTTTAGATGAAAAGGAACTCAGAGGCTATTATAATCCAACTCCCTTAATTTTGCAGCTGAAAACATGGAAACTCAGCTTGCATGTGTTTTGTCCAAGACCACACATCTGAGACAGTGGCAAGATTACTCAAAGCTGTTCTTAAAACCACTCTAAGTCTAAAGTGAGGTACTGGCTGAAGGTGGTGGCTGGATTAAGAACCTGGAATTCCATCTAATGAACAAAATAAACTGATGAACAAAATACATCCAGAGACAGAAGCATAAAACAGATTGTGGAATCTCAGAGGGAAAGCGGGGAAGGGTAGATGGGTGGGAAGTGATCAACCAAAGAACTTGTATGCATGTATGCATAAACCATGGACACACAGACAATAGGGTGTTGAAGGCCTGGGGCAGGGGACAGGGAGGGCTAGAAGGGGTCAATGGGGGAAAAAAGGGGACATATGTAATACTTTTAATAATAAAGATTTAAAATTTAAAAAAAAAATAACCTGGCATTCCAGAGATGGGTAAAATGCATAATGCTGGTGATAATGACAATGCTGTAAGACTAAATGAACCTCATGGACATCCATGAGTAAAGGTACATTTATTAAATAATTGATTCTATGAAAAGAACAAAAGTGAGCCAGACAAATTCTAAAGGAAAGAACAGGCTATCTGAAGCAAGACCTGGAGACACAGATAATCCTATCTAATAAAATAGTAATATGCAAATCGACTGTACCTCTACTATACCCACAAGACATGCCCACCAGCCAATCAGGAACAAATATGCAAATTAACCCAACCAAGATGGCTGCAGCCATGGAGCAAGCAGGAGGCTTGTGTTTCCCCAGCAATGGAGGAAGACAAGCTTCCTGCACACCCTGGCTGGCCCAGGCCTCTGCTCAAGGCTACAAAGTTTCAATTATAGAAGATAAATAAATCCCAGATACCAGGGCCTCCACTTGGGTCACCAGGGGGTGTGGCCGGCCTGCAAACCACCACAGGCCCCTCGCCCAGGCCACCCCACGCCCCAAGGGAACCCCCACCCTGATCCAGGACACCCTTCAGGGCAAACCAGCTGGCCCCCACCCATGCACCAGGCCTCTATCCTATCTAATAAAAGAGTAATTTGCAAATTGAACATCACTCCAACACACAAGATGGCTGCCCCTATGTGGTCAAAGATGGCTGCCCCCATGTGGATACAAGATGGTCGCCACAAGATGGCCAGCAGGAGAGGGCAGTTGGGGGCGATCAAGCCTGCAGGGGAGGACAGTTAGGGGTGACCAGGCCAGCAGAGGAGGGAAGTTGGGGACAACAGGGCCTGCAGGGAAGGGCAGTTCGGGGGGACCCAGGACTGCAGGGGAGAGCAGTTGGGGGGGACCAGGCCTGCAGGGGAGGGCAGTTAGGGGCAATCAGGTTGGCAGGGGAGCAGTTAGGCGTCAATCAGGCTGGCAGGGGAGTGGTTAGGGGGTGATCAGGCTGGCAGGCAGAAGCAGTTAGGGGCAATCAGGAAGTCAGGCAGGCAAGCAGTTGGGAGCCAGCAGTCCTGGATTGTGAGAGGGATGTCCGACTGCCCGTTTAGGCCCGATCCCACCAGGATTGGGCCTAAACGGGCAGTCGGACATCCCTCGAGGGGTCCCAGATTGGAAAGGGTACAGGCTCAGCTGGGGGACACCCCCCGCCCTGTGCACGAATTTCATGCACTGGGCCTCTAGTGAAGACATAAAGGTAGATTCTGGAACAGCAGCTTTCAACCGGTGTGCCACAAGAATGTTTAAAACATGCAATACCTAACTAGTCAGGGGCACTGACCTCTTTTCCCTTGGATTGTCAAATAAAAAATTAACAACAGCCAACACAACAATAACTGTCCAGTGTGAATGAATCAGATTATACCTACTTTTTTTTGTCAGATCGGCAAAATATATATTTTGGTGTGCTGCAGAATTTTAGTAATTAGTTTATGTGTGCCATGAGATGAAAAAGTTTGAAAATCGCTGTTAAGACTGGCTATCCAGCTGGGCTGGAATAGCTCAGTTATTGAGCATTGACCTATGAACCAGGAGGTCATGGTTTGTTTCCCAGTCAGGGCACATGCCTGGGTTGTGGGTGTGCAGGAGACAGCCAATCAATGATTCTCATCATTGATGTTTCTCTCTCTCTCCCTCTCCCTTCCTCTTTGAAATCAATAAAAATATATATTTTTTAAAAAGACTGGCTAACCAAAATATTCTTGGGAATAAGCAATAAGATAATTCTACCACTGCCACTACTACTGCTACCACTACATTACAGCTAACTTCTATTGAGTACTATGTGCCAGGGATGATGCTAGGTGGTTTACATAACTTTCTTCAAAATTTCTCTCTCTCTCTCTCTCTCTCTCTCTCTCTCTCTCTCTCTCTCTCTCTCACACACACACACACACACACACACACACACATATATATATACACACACACACACAATTAAAATTGGAACTATTATCCCATTTTGGGGAGGAGGTAGTGGAGGCATAATAGGAGAGTTGGAGCTTGGCCTGCATAAGTCCAAAGATCACATGCTCAACCACTGTAATCCATGACCTCCAAAGAAGAGAGGAACAGTAAGAATAAGTACAACACCAGTCCTTGATTCACAAACTAGTTGGTAGGGGTGCAGTGTGTGACTTACACACACACACACACACACACACACACACACACACCAATAAATTTGACCACTGTAAACTACCCGGAACCTACACTAAACTTTGTTACAGAATTCTAACTTCACATTAGCGTCTTGCACTGATTCAGTGTCATTAATATGCATGTGATTTTTTTCATCTTTAGTATAGAATGATAAAGTGGATATAGAGAATCAATGGACATTAACTTACAATGTCCCCGCCTGTGATGTGAATCATCCCTTTCTCCAGGTATGATTCTAATGGATTGATACTTATAAGAAACAATAATTAAAATAATCAGGTCATTTCTATATAACTTAAATATAGAATTACTAGCGGTCCAATGCATGAAATTCGTGCAAGGGGCTCAGCCCTCGCAGCCCCAGCTTCGTCCGGACAGTCATTCCGCTGTTCAGCTGTTTGGTCGATTTGCATATTACGCTTTTATTATTATAGATAGAATAAAAAATCTATCAAATGTTGATATATCTGTTTAGAAGAAGCTATTTCTGGACATTTACCATATTACCAATATTCATTCATTAATTCCTTTAACAAACATCCATTGCATACCAAGCTCTGTTATAGGAACCCAAGGTATATCTGTTATATGCACCAAAGTCCCTGCTGTCATGGAGTTTATATTGTAGTGAAGTTGAAAAATAAGTAAGTAAACAGGTAAGTAAATGTGATAATCTCAGATAATAAGAAATGCTTTGAAGAAAATAGGAGAGGAGGATGTGAGGGAACATGATGGGGACAGGAGGAATTTAACACTCTGACTGCCCCCACTCCTTCATTAAAAATCAATAAAAATCTCCTTTCCTAAATGTAGAATATTCCTCTGAATTTTGTTTAAAATAAGCACCAAAAATAGGCTTACATTAAAGGGAATAACAACTAAGCACTGCCCTTTGAAAGAGCCAGCCCCAGAGAAACCCTGTCTTGGTTCTGTGTGACCAAGGGATGCATGGAAGGAGGGCATATTTCACTCCCCTGGCCACCGGCCACAGCCTCTTTCACGGTAGCACACGCTGGGATCCTAGTCAGCTGTTAGAGATCGATGGAATAACTGGTGGCTGTGTTCTGGTTAGCTTATAAATAAAGGCATAGGACATAAATTTCCTTTGTTTTATCATATCCATTGGTAAAATTAGGCTAAGTTGATAACATACTAGTACAGTGGTCGGCAAACTGCGGCTCGCGAGCCACATGCCGCTCTGTTGACTAATGAGTTTGACGACCACTGTACTAGTAAATTGGCATTCTGAAGTTATCAAGAAACTCCCAATATTGGCTGAAATCATTTTCATAATGTTGCCATTTCATTTTCATAAGCCAAGAGGTTCCAATTGGGAAATAATGCCTGTTATACTTTATCACATACAGTAGTCCCCACTTATCCATGAGGGATATGTTCTGAGACCCCCAGTGGAATTCTGAAATTGAAAATAGTTCTGAACCCCATATATACCATGTTTCCCCCCCCCCATACATATATACCTATGATAAAGTTTAATTTATAAATTAGGGACAGTAAGAGATAAATAACTCATGATAAAATAGGACAATTATAACAATATACCTTAATAAAAGTTATGTGGTGTAGTTTATCTCTTTGAAAATCTCATATTGTGCTGTATTCACTCTTCTTCTTGTGCTAATGTGAGATGATACGGCGCCTAGGTGAGGAGATGAAGCGAGGCGAATGCACGGGCACTGTGCCGCAGCTTGAACACAAGCACTGTGATACCGCCACGGTCAGTCTGAACAAGATGCCTACCGAGTGCCTAGTGGGCGGGGAGTGAGCACAGCATGGCACCTGGAGAAAGGGATGATTCACATCATAGGCGGGGACAGCATGGGACATGTGAGATTTCATCATGCTACTCAGAACAGCATGCAATATGTAAAACATATGAATTGTTTATTTCTGGAATTTTCCATGCAGTATTTTCAGACTGAGGGTCACTGAAACTGTGGAAAGCAAACCCACAGATAAGGGAGGACACTGTCAATGCAAACCATTGCTGACGTTCAGAAGCATAGTGCTATGGAAATGTGGACGTCTTATTTTACAAACGTATAGCCCTATTGTGTCTATAAGGTTAGCATGGACATGATGAATGCAAGTTGTATGCTCTTATTTGAGATGCACTGCAATGAAAAACTTACTCAAGTTATTGTTTTTGTGTGTGGGGGGAAATCTTTGAAACTCCACAGGTTGGGGGAAAGAGATTGGAATGAGGGGGAGTGTAAGGTAGAAATGAGGGAGAAATGTGAAGAGGACTATAAAAATCAGCAAAATGAGGGGACTGTTAGCAGGTGAAGCAGATTTTTTTGGGGGGTGGGGAGCCTTGCCCATTCACACACATCTCTTACTACAAGTGAAGTCTCTTTATTTAGATTTACATAGAAATCCTGATCATTGCCACAGTCCTCAATGGAGCTACTCCTCCTACTCCCAACAACAGAAGCAGCGAGGACAGTCCACCTTGAAAGATTTCATTCCGTTAGGGCCCAATTCAGTTTGGGTTAGGAGAGCTGTCCCCAGAGCTTCTCCTCAGATCCAGAACAAGGAATGTATTTTCCTTCTGTCTGTCTGAACTCTCTATGGGATATGGGCAACATCAAATGCAGGTTGACATCTATTTGTAGCACGACTCGGAAAGGCGTTTCATTTTGAATTATTTAGCATGGCAACATTTTGCACATATAAATCATGTCCCGCTTGATTAGATTAGGCCAATTGGAGAAATATATACACCTGCCTGTCATGTAAAGCCCTTCGTGTCGGGGAGCAGGCTCCCCAGGGGGACATCTCAGGAGGTAAATTGAATACCGAGTGGTTTATCTTGTGATGGGGCCTGAACTGGAAATTGAAATTCCTGCATGGGCATCGAATTTCACATAAAAAAATGAGACCCTAGTTCATCTCTGGTGGTTACAGGGTACCAGTCACTCTAGAAACTGAGATTTACATGACTATGGCCGTCCTGTGCCCTTTATGTTGGGAGCTGGGCCCTGGCGACTTGATAATGTTCGTAAAGCCCTTTGAGGTCTTCAGATGAAAGGCATTCTACAAACACAAACTATCACTTGCATAAAACAGCCAAGTAGCTGCATATTATTTCTCTCCATCTCTGGGTTTGCCAGAATGGGATGGGAGATAGCAAATGGTATACAGTGAGATGAAAGGATAGAGATTAATAGGCGACTGCTTTTTCATCAGATAAGGCCTGATGATGCACCATTGATGGGCCTGATTTCTATTACGAGAATAAAAAGTACACCCAGGGTTGTTCTCATTGTGCTCAAAATCTCAGAGGAAAATCTCTTTCATAAAATGGGCTGCTTCTCAAATGCTCTTCCTAATTTAAGTTCAGAAAAAAGAAAAGCACTTAGTGCCACATATGGGCACAGCAAGCACTAAGAAAATGGGATTGTGTTTCTTCTCCCCCCTGGCCCCCCCTCCCCTTTTAAGAAACCTTGTTAACGGGGAAACTATGCATCTGAAAAGAAAAAACATGAGGAGGAGACCCAGTGCCATTACTTTGGAGAGCTGAGAGGTGGAGAATGAAAAAGCCATTGGTCTCAGTTTTACTGCCACAATGGCCTTTTATGAGAGGGATTAGATACGCCAAGGGCTGGTGCAGCCGTCGCTGGTGCCCCGAGCACTATCTGGAAAAAGGACGATAAAAATCAGTTTGTCGTAAGGTTAAATCACCAAAGACTTCCTAGATTGGCTTTTCAGATTGTTTTTCCTTTGGAAAGAAGATGAAAAAAAGAAAGAAATACGGGCAAAAGCTGATTTTTTTTTTTTCCTTTCCCTTTTCCCCCTCAGTGCAAGATGTAGCATTCAGAAAACATGTTGAGCGAGTTGAGGCATTAAAAAGATCAGTCTTTGGCTGTTGAATGAAAGGCTGTTGTGCGTGTGACTCACATACTAAATGGAAACCTGCCTTCAAAGCCTATTTTCCTGCCTAATTATACATACACAAAATGTAGCTGTCTGTTTCAATCAAATCATAGGAAAAGGAATAAAATTCCTCTAAAGATGCCATTTTCATGGTTTGTCATAACCTTCGAAACACTGCTAATGCAAAGGGAGGAAGTACAGCTGCATGGTCCAGATAAGGCTCCTGTAATTGTTTTTCTTTTAATTATTACTTTATAAAGACATTATACCTCCTACTCGGAAGAAGGAAAATTAGTGTCCTCTGCCTCCTCTTCTCTCCCCTCCCTTCCCATTTTCACACCAGGCTTGTTGGTATGCATTTCAGCCGTGACTAGAAGCCAGCGTAGCTATGGAAATAATATTTAAGTAACCACCATAACTACAGCTTTCAGAGGGTTCCAGGGAGGAAGCCTTTTCCAAATGTATGTTTTGAATTGAGTAGAGCTTTCCAAAGCACAAAATAGAGTGCCAGGGATCGAGATAAAGTGCTGAGACCTAAACAACTATTTGCACTCAGCTTTCAGGGAAATTGTTTCATTCATAATAGCTAACATTTATTTTTAAAAATTAATTGCATGAACATTTTCATTGTTGTCACCCTCACTGAAGAATCATGTCATAAAATACACAAAGGCTTTCCCCCCCTAACATTTTATATGTACAGATCTTTTTTGTACAATAACCCGAAACTGTAAAGTTTAATAAGCCATTACTAATTTACATATTTTCATAGATTCAAATCATTAAAATGCAATGATATTTTAATGGCTTAATATATATCTAATTGCAGATTAAAATTTCCTAACACTGGAGATGGCATTGAACATACCCACCAAGGGATTCCAAGTGCTTAATTCAGAAAGCACTGGCAGCTACTAACACTTCGGAGGGAAACCCAGTTTATCACTGGATGAGCACATTGATTATCTTGTAATGTGCATGTTTTTTTAAAAAGTCATAATTTTAATTACACCTACCACTCTTCTCCTTAATCTCTTCCCACCTACCAGCCCTATTAAGTTTGGAGCCTGCTGTATGAATCTATAGAGTAAACAATTTGATTATGAATTCTATGATAATTAAGCAGCTATGATCATAAAGCTACTCTCAATGACTCTAAGAAATCCTGGGGTATGAGAAATATGTAGAAAATCAGAAACAAGTAAGAATGAAATAAGGCTTATGCTCTAGAAATCACTGCTTAAGCCCTAGATGCAAAAATGGGATTGTGACCTGTTAAAAACAAATGTGCTCAATTGTTGATAATAGCACTATTCACAAGAGCCAAAAAGTGACAACAACCTAAATGTCTATCAACAGATGAATGGATAAACAAATTGCTACCCCCCCCCCCCCCGCCCCGCCACACACACACTCAGTGGAATATTACTCAGCTATAATAAGGAACAAAATAATGACACATATTATTATGTGGACGAACCTCAAAAACATTATACTAAGCAAAGAAGCCAGATACAAAAGGTTGCCTAGTATTATATGACTTCATTTACATGAAATATAGGAAATAAGTAAAGCCATATATACATAGAAAGCAAATTGGTGGTTGGTGGTTGGTGGTTGTCAGGGGCTATGGGGGGGGGAGGGGGATGGTTGGGGGGAGTAGAGAATGGAATGTAACTGTTTAACGGGTAAAGGGTTTTATTTTGGAGTGATGAAAATATTGTGGAATTAGATGGTGGTAAACAACATTGTGAATATACTAAAAGCTATTGAATTATTCACTTTACAATTGTTAATTTTATGTTTTCTGCATTTCACCTTAATGAAGAAAACTGTGATCGCATTATTCACTCAATTCAATCAGCTCATTCATTTATGACTTTGAGGAGTATCTGTTTACCATTGACTGTGTGTCAGGCAGTGAGGTAGTGCCAGGATATAATGCTGAATCAGCTAGGCAAGGGTCACGGGGCTTGCCTTCTAGTTGGGGGGTGGGAGAGGATGAAGAAAACAAACAGAGCAAACAAAGTCAATAATTACAGAACGAGTTATCTGACAAAGGATGACTAAGTCAGTGGTGGGGGTACTTCAGCAGAAAGGATTAATGAAGCCTTCCTTAAGAAATGATATTTAAGTTCAGACTTGAAAAATAAAAAGTCATACATGGGAAGAAGATTAACCTTGTCGGTGGCTCCTGTGGGACACTTCAGGGAAGCAGTGTCTGTACTGGCCAGCGAACAGGCAGTGCTGCTAGCAACCTTGGGTTGGAATCCCACTCCAACATTTGACTTCTTGTGAGATTGTGAGCAACTCTCTGAACCGCCCTCCAGCATTTATGTATTTATCACCATGTAACAAAGCAGCCCCGAATTTAGTGGAATTGAAACAATAACAATCTTTTGGGTATGGTTCAAAAGTTTGCACTGGGCTCTGCTGGGCAGTTTTTTGGTCTCTCCTGAGTTAACCATGCAAAGAAGGTCATCCAGTGGCTCGAATGGGGTGGCCTGGCCTAAGGTAGTATCACTCACACGTCTGTCTGGGGCACCTTTGTGCGCCTCCCTGTTACCATTGCAGCAGGCTAGCTTGGGCTTGTTCACACAATGGTCTGGAGTTGCAACCACTGCCAAAGAAAGCAAACCCATGTGCAAGGACTTGTGAAACCTCTGCGCACACTTGTGATGTCCCATAGGTCAAAGCAAGTCTTATGGCCAAGCCCGGGTTCAAAGGGTGGAGAAATAAATTCTACCTCTGGCTGGAAGGAAAGGCAAAGTCACTTGGCAAAAAAAGCACTGGTATGGGAATAGGAGGCATTATTGCAGCCATCTTGAAAAGAAACTCCCTTCTTTCTCAATGAAGGGGAGACAGTAAGATGTGGACATAACATTATTGTGAAAACTAAACTTATTCCCTCCTCTTTGTTAGCTGGGACAGTAGGGCATAGAAATGGGAAGAGTGTGGGATAAGATGGATTCAGATCTTATTATGGGGAGTTGGAATGCTTGATTGAGACATTGGTTGGTGTTTATCTTAGTCAGCAATAGGAACTTACTGACACATCGTGTACCAGTTGAACGACCTGATCAGAATTTGTTTAGGCCATGATCACTATCTAGAGTTATCTGCTTCATTTGTTTATATTCTTGTTCATGAGTTTGTCATGTTATGGAAATCAGTCCAATATGGAAACCAAAGTGAGTTAGGGTAAATGCAAATGGTAAAGTCAGTGAGATAAGCAGGAGCCAGGTCATGGAAGACCTTGTAGGCCACGTGCAGAAATTTGGGATTTTATTCTACTTGTGATAGGAAGACTTTGAAGAGTTGTAAGCAGAGAAGTGATGAGAGTTTTAAGCAGAGAAGTGATGTGCATTTTTTCAAAAGGTCATTGACAAGTGAAGAATCTGTTAGAGGGGGGCCAGTACAAAAACAAACTGATGACGTAGCAGGGGACTGCAGAAGTCTAGATACAAGATGATGATGGCCTGGGTGAGAGTATTGGCAGAGGAGATGGAGATTCAAGATCTATTTGGATGTGGAACTGTCAGGACCTGTTGTTGGGTTGGGTTGGGTAGGCATCAAGAATGACACCTAAGTATTTGGCCTGGGCAATGTTGGTGCCATTTCCAGAGATGAGGATTAACTATTACCGTTGTAACAAATTACCACAAATTTAGCAGCTTAAAACAACACAAATTTACTAACTTATAGTTCTCTAGGTCAGAGTGCAATATGAATCACACTGGGCTAGATAAAATCCTGTGTCAGCAGCACTGTGTCCAGTTGTAGGAGTTCCACGAGAGAGTCTGTCTCCTTGCTATTTCCAGCTTCTGAAGACTATCCACATTTTTTGGCTTATCTCATAACATTTCTTTTGCATCTTATCTCTCTGAGCTTCCTCCTATCATCACATCTCCCACTGTCCATAGTCGGGAAAGTTTCTCTGCTTTTAAGAATTGAATTGGACCCACCCAGAGAATCTAGGATAATCTTCCCATTTCAAGGTCCTTAATCTTAATCACATCTGCAAAGTCCCTTTTGCCACAAAAGGTAACATTCACAGGTTCCAGGAATTAGTAAGTGGACATCTTTGGGAGGGTCATAATTCTATCTACTACAGGGATAATTGGGAGAGGACTAGGTTTAAAATGATAGAGATTTAACTTTGAGATGACTGAGAGACATTTGATGTGTATGTCGATCTCCACTTGCATATATATCTAAAACCATGGCACTAGGTAAGATCACCTAGGGAGAGAATGAGATAAAGAAGAAAGTCTACAGCTAAGCCCTTAAGCACTCCAGCATTTAGAATTTGGGTAAAGCAGGGGGAGCCAGCAAAAGAGAATAAGAGGCAATCAGTGAATTAGGAGGCCAAGCATAAAAGAACATGGTACCTAAGAAACTATTAGAAGAAGAAAATAATTTTTAAAAACCATTCTTTTTTTTTCAGTTTTCATTTTTTTATTTTTTAAAATCTGTAAGTCAGGAGTCATGAAAGATGTCAGGGAAATAGTCACAAGAGCCATGTGGTCAGCGCTGTAAGTTTAGAGACCAAGGGGCCTAAACTTCCACATGTGAAACTGTGTGTTGAGGCCATAAAAAACCATTCTTAATGTAGCATAGAGCTAGAATAGAGTAGGTCAGACAAATGACCTTAGGGTTTGGCAACAAGAAAATCATTGGTGAACCTGCTAAAAAATGTTCCCGTGGTGTCAGGTGAACACAAGGTGAGAAAATGGAGATTGTGAGATTAGATAATGTTCTGAGGAAGTTTGTCTATGAAGAGGAAGAGGGAACTGGAGCACCAATTTTGGAGGTGTTTATGAAATCAAGGGAGTGCTGTTGTTTTAAATGAAATGGGATATATCAGGTTGGTAGTTCTCAAAATGTGGTCTTCAGACCAGCAGGCTCAGCATCAGATGGGAACTTGTTAGAAATGCAAAGTATTGGCTTCTACCTCAGACCTGTTGAATAAGTAATTCTGGGGGTGAGATGCAGCAATCTGTGTTTTAATGACCCCTTTTCGTGATTTTGACACAAAATCAGGTTTAGAACCAATAGTGCAGTGGTAATGGCTACAATCTAATGGAGAAGGAAGACATATTACAGAAGAGAGGGAAAGCAAGAAAATTTGAGATGATAGGAGTCCTAATAGAGGGGTGGAACATAGACTGAATTAGGGCTATTTTCTCCTGAAAACACCCTCTTTTTACAGGTAAGCCTCTTTTTAGAGGTAAGATAAAGAAGGTGGATCCAGGTGTAGGTACAGCTGCAGATCAGTCAACAAGAAGATGAAAATAAGCCATGACCAACTATTTTCAAAATGGGATTGGTTAAATAGGTAGGTATAAAATGGAATGCTATAAACATTGGACATCTTAACTTCAGCAAGACATATGACAAATTGCCAATGATATGCTGAGAAAGGGTAGAAATATGAAAACTGGAGAATAGGGGAGTTGAGTGGGTGTGTGGCTGGTTAAACCTAGAGGGAGATTTCTAGTGATACAGTAGTGGCAAGTCTCCATATTAGTGCTGCCCAACATTCTACCATCTACTTTGCTGAAGACAGAGGAAGTGTAATTGCCAAATATGAATTTGGTATGAAACTGAGAAGGCCAGCAAATGTTATTGATGGCATAATGTGAATTCAGAAAAATCTTGGCAAATTAGAATGATGAGCCAGAAATGAAGGTCAAACTGAACAAGGACAACACTTATTTATGGTATTTAAAAATTATTTTTGGTGACAATTTTGTGATAAGACTAAGATCTGGATTAATAGTAGTTGGTGGGAGAAAAACCCTAGGAATTTTCATTACCTACAAGTTTCATATGTGCCAAGAAATTCAATCTTGCATTAATAAAAGTGCAGTAACCAAATCAAGAGATACCTCTCTCCTCTAACTGTGATTAACTATCCACGGGGATGGTGTAGTGCTGGAGGACACCGAGGACGAGAGGATATCATGCATCTAGGTATGGGTGTGAGCACTGAAAATTCTGTAAGTCATATTACAAGAGGAAGTTTGAAGTGACTGAATTCCATTTCATCATGCAGCAAGAATTTCTTGAGCCAGACAAAGCTGTATGTGCTGAGGACAGAGTAGAAAACTGGACAGAGTTCTTATTCTGCCTCATGGTCCTTATTGTCTACCAGGTAGATAAAAACAGATCATGAACAAGAAAATAAACAAATGAAGCAGATAACTCTAGTGATCATGGCCTAAACAAATTCTGATCAGGTCGTTCAACTGGTACACGATGTGTCAGTAAGTTCCTATTGCTGACTAAGATAAACACCAACCAATGTCTCAATCAAGCATTCCAACTCCCCATAATAAGATCTGAATCCATCTTATCCCACACTCTTCCCATTTCTATGCCCTACTGTCCCAGCTAACAAAGAGGAGGGAATAAGTTTAGTTTTCACAATAATGTTATGTCCACATCTTACTGTCTCCCCTTCATTGAGAAAGAAGGGAGTTTCTTTTCAAGATGGCTGCAATAATGCCTCCTATTCCCATACCAGTGCTTTTTTTGCCAAGTGACTTTGCCTTTCCTTCCAGCCAGAGGTAGAATTTATTTCTCCACCCTTTGAACCCGGGCTTGGCCATAAGACTTGCTTTGACCTATGGGACATCACAAGTGTGCGCAGAGGTTTCACAAGTCCTTGCACATGGGTTTGCTTTCTTTGGCAGTGGTTGCAACTCCAGACCATTGTGTGTACAAGCCCAAGCTAGCCTGCTGCAATGGTAACAGGGAGGCGCACAAAGGTGCCCCAGACAGACGTGTGAGTGATACTACCTTAGGCCAGGCCACCCCATTCGAGCCACTGGATGACCTTCTTTGCATGGTTAACTCAGGAGAGACCAAAAAACTGCCCAGCAGAGCCCAGTGCAAACTTTTGAACCATACCCAAAAGATTGTTATTGTTTCAATTCCACTAAATTCGGGGCTGCTTTGTTACATGGTGATAAATACATAAATGCTGGAGGGAGGTTCAGAGAGTTGCTCACAATCTCACAAGAAGTCAAATGTTGGAGTGGGATTTCAACGCAGGGCTGCTAGCAGCACTGCCTGTTCGCTGGCCAGTACAGACACTGCTTCCCTGAAGTGTCCCACAGGAGCCACCGACAAGGTTAAATTATATGTGCGTGAAGAATGCAATGCATGATTGCACATTTAGTGATGATCCAAACTTAGGGAAATGGATCTCATAACTGGATATGTGGCAATGCGGTTTGCTTGTTAAATTGAGCAATGTCTTATACAGTAAACCTCTGACCCACTTTTTTCTGCCTCTAGAAAACAAAATATCTTTGCCAGATGAGTTTTTCCTTCGCTCTTTAGAAGCCTCCAGATAGTCACATAGGGTTTGAGCTGGGACGTGGCCCTGGTCCTTCTGCTCCCGGGCTGCTGGGCAAGATTCCTCCGGGGTGGCCGGATGGTAGCACAGAGGGGCAGAGGAACGGTGAGCTCTGCCATAATGATAAGCAGCCGGAAAAATCACAAGTCATTTGGCATTTAATTGTTTGTAAAGGGATAAGAAAAGGGAATGTGAAGGGATTATAGAGGGCAGAAGAGGCAGGGGCAAACTCCACCTCTCCTTGAAATGGGCACTGGTTCTGTAGGCTACTGAAGTATGGTCACGGCTGTCCATTAGCACTCAGGTCTGAGCCTAGATTCTTTCTGAGAAACCAAGGATACCACGTGTAAAGGGCAAATCTATTGAGCATGTAGTGTGTTCGAAGCACGGCAGGCACTCAGACAAATAGCAATCTGTGTGTGTGTGTGTGTGTTGGTGTGTGGTGACCTCTGGCGTGGACACAGAAAGCTGAGTCCCCAGGTAAGACTATCTGTCACTCAGCAGGTTTCTGGAGGGGAGCCCCAAGCCAAAGATGTAAGTGAACCCCAGCTACAGTGAGCTAGTTTTTATATCAGCACAGATAAACCATCATTAGAAGGATACATCTATTGTTCTGGAAAATTTAAAGCTATTTGAAAAGTAGGAATAGGCTTATGGTTAACCTACTCTGATTTGGAGTATCTGGAACATTTCAATGTGGAAAAAAAAAGCAAAAAAAATGGGAAAAGCATGGGCGTTGTGTCAGAGAAAACTGGCATCATATCCTACGTACAATGCCATGGGATGTTGCAACTCTGGTGCTTTGAAAGCAACATAACTGTTAGGCTTGTGAGTACTACCTCCTGGGTCCTAAATAAGTGTCAGTTCCTGAGTATGTTCTAAATTTTTTAAAAAATTGACCCAATATTTATGTTATTTTTTGAATAGCAGAAAGTATACACTCTTAGGGGTATAAAGGAGAAGAATACATTTAAGAGCAAACCTTTATGCTATCACATGTGTAAACCTTGAAAATATAATGCTAAATGAAATAAGACACAAAAGGACAAATATTGTATGATGCCACTTATATGAAATACCTAGAATAGGCAAATTCTAGAGCCAGGAAGTAGAATAGAAGTTACCGGGGCTGCAGGGAGAAGAGGGGGGTTATTATTAAATAGGTATAGAGCTTCTGTTTGGGATGGTGAAAAAGCTCTGGACATGGACAGTGGTGATGGTCACACAACATTGTGAATATACTTAATGCCACTAAACAGGACACTTAAAATGGCTAAAGTGGTAAATTTAGGCTATGTATGTTTGACCACAATAAAAACACATTTAAAGCAAAACTTTATCAAGCATTGCATGAATGCTAAGCACCTTTCTATGTGTCACTGAGGATATAAAAAACAAAAAGACCTCCAAATCTAGGAGGATAGTGTTGAGTCCCTTGGGAGGTTAGATTTGAATGTCAAACACTACCTTTTAATATCCATTCTCTTTGTCACCATCTCCACGCAGGTTGAATGAGAACTGATGGATTGGGAAGCAGCTGGCTCCCCTCTGCACTTAGAGGTCAAGTGCTCAGAGAGGCTGAGCTTCTCCATTCTCTCCCTGACTCTCAGCTGGAACACACATCTAAAGAGCATGACCAGTAGATTCCTGACTGGGCATCAAAGCTGCATCTAGGGGACATGTTAGTGTTGGTTACTGAATCAGGATTCTTGTAATTGTAACAAGAAATCCCACTCAATAATCAACAATATCATAACAGTAAAACATTTGTATGGTGATAGCTGGTTGCTACCAGACTTGTGGTAGTGATCACATCATAAACTGTATAAGTGTTGAATAACTAAGTTGTACACTTGAAACTAATGTAATATTGTATGTCAACTATACTCTAATAAAAACATACATAAATAAATGTTCCTCACAAATCCCATTCAATCTGACGTAACAAACTAACACCAACAACAAAGGGAATTTATGGGCTTATGCCAGTGAGTTAAGTCCTGGCCTTGTGAGAGGCTCGCTCCACTGCTCCTATGGTGTCCCTAAGGACCCAGGGCTTCCTGCCCCTGCTCTGTCCACCTCCTTACATGCTCCACATGTTGGAACTAAACAATGCCAGGCATATAGCTCCCAGTGTCAAACCCCTGAGGCAACTTCTGACCTCAGCCTCACACCCCGTAATCCAGAAGGAAGATGGTCTCCTTTTGGTTACTCTCAGGAAGAGAGAAGTTCCAGCAAACATCCTAGAAGTTGCAAGGAACACGTCCTCACCTCTAATCCGCTTTGCTTGGGTCACATGCCAATCTCTGAGCTAATCACTGAGCAGGAGATGGGGATACCAACTGGCTGGTTGGGGTTGCTCCAGGGCTACATTGTAGCCTGTGTGTGAATGCTCCCTCTGGAGTAGTACAGAGCCCCAGTCACAAAAGCACCCTGAGATTTATCACCAAGAGAATTAATTCCCTGAATGCAACGACTGTGTCATCATTTCAGATCCACTCATAGAGTGTGGGTTTGCTACTGGATGATAACCAGTTCTTACATTTTCAATATTAATGCAGGTGAGGTCAAACAGAGATGATACAATTTCAACCTTCTGCTTTCCTAGAAAGTAACAGTTTTGTATCTTGCATTTGTTATAAGTAGGTTGTTAGGAAAATTTAGTCTGTGAAATGCAAGGTTTCATGAGCAAAGACTAAGCTCTTAACTGAGCCTTTTCTCTATACTCAACACTGAAAAACAGCCATGAACTCTGATTTTTGTGTGTGTTTGTTTGTTTTGTAGGAGTACAAGTTAGACTATAAACACCAACTTTGTTTTTATGATTTAATTTCTCTTTTTTTATAGGAATATAAAATGTATTTTTAAAATAAATAAATCTAGTGGAAGTGTATGATGGTGACATGGGATGTATGTAAATCTGTCACATACAATATAAGAACATATTTAAATATGCATATTATGAACATTTAAAGCTGCAATGGTTCAAAATAATGTTAGCCTCTTATATGAAACATTACTCTCTAAATCTAAACTCACTAGCATCTTAAATACAGATGAAATTATGTACATATAAGCAGCCAGTGGTAAAATATTTTTAATCTAATAATTATTCTTAAAACTCTCTCTTTTAGAAAGCATTATTTTATGTGCCAAGTTTACTTTTCATTTAGGTGGAGAAAAGCATAAAATTCCTCAAGCCTCTACTATTGTTTCTCAATTGTAAAAACTATCATACAAATGAGAAGTAATTTCTTTCTCAGAAACTCTTCCATAGACCATCTTTCCTTCTTGTTCTACCTTCTGCTCTTAGACATTCTCATCTTCCCCTATGACTTAACAACCAAGTATATGTTAATCACCTTCAAATCACTTTACCCAGTCCTATTGTGCCATATATTTGTCCAATGTCCTAATAGAAATCACATTTTAATGTTCCCATGACCTCGGATGCTCTGATGAATGGCATTATCACCTGCATATTCAACCCAGCTAGATCCCTCAGAATCATTTTAGGGTCCTTTACTCCACGATCTACCCTTTGGCTTCTTTCAGGAACTCAGTTGACTATTCCTGTTACATCCGTTCCATGAAATAGTCTCTCGCTCTATTCTATGGTAAAATTTCATCTGTTATCACATTTTTGGACGATTTTCTCCTCTTTGAAGACAGTGATTTTAGTTCTTACCTGCCCTCAACCCAAGTTTCAATCGGTTTCTAATACAATCTCAGTACTCCAATTTTCCTACTTGGAATTTTTCACAGACTTCTCATTACATTTAGAATAAAGTACAGCCCTGGCAGGTGTTGCTCAGTGGTTAGAGTCTCAGCCTGAGCACAAAAGGGTCATAGGTTCAATTTCTGGTCAAGGGCATGTACCTGGGTTGCATGTTCCATCCTGGCCTGGTCAGAGCGTGTGCCAGAGGCAACCAATCAATGTGTCCTTCTCATCCTCTCTTTCTCTCCCCTTCCCTCCCGTCCGCTCTCTAAAAATCCAATGGAAAAAATATCCTCAGGTAAAGATTAACAAAAAACAAACAAACAAAAAGAATATGTTCAGAAACTTGCAATCTGGCCCCAACTTACTGTACAACCTCATCTTCTGCTTCTCCCTTCAGTTCTCCCCGAGTGGCCCCCTCAAATCACTGATTAGTCTGAGGACACTCACTAGACTAGACCTTGGTTGTTCCCTCTGGCTGACTGTTTCCCCTCTTCCCCCTGAAGTAAAGTTACTTCAGTACAGTCTTTTCTGACTTCCCATCACAATTAATCATCCCCGCCTCTATGCACACTGTGCACATCTGGACCCGGCCTTCCTGGGTGGACCATGAGCTTCTTGGGGGAGGCGGGAGGGGAAGGACTGGGCCTCATTCATCTTTGTATGGACAGATCCCAGCCAGCGCCGGGTGGTTAGCACATACTAAAAAAGTTTCCTGAATGAATCTTCCTGGTGAATGCTCAGAAAGACCTTAAATTTAACCTATAAACTCCCAGAAATAGGAAAAAGGAAGCCTACAAACTCACAGTGGTTGTATGGACCGCAGGCAGTAAGAGACAAGCTGCTGCCCAGTGAGCCCATTTGCACAGTCCCTTCTCTGGCCTGTAAGAAATGTTGGGCATGAGATCCCTTTCACGTGCTCCCTTCCAAGGTTTAGTGCACGTGATGAATCTGGACTCGCCTTCAGACTACGAGGAATGTGGCAATGACCTCAGCTGAACACTGGCAAAGTGCTTAATGCTACATGAACTGGACGCACTGCTTTTTTTTTTTTTTTTTTTTTTTTAGCTCTAGGTCCTGAATAAACACATTCATGCAAGATTTGGTTGCAGACCTTTGCTCGATAGAAAACGTACCATGATTTCAAAGAGTAATGTTTCCGATGCAATAAACAGTGTTAAAGGAAACATGGCTCTTGTTAAAGAAAATGCTGTTTCAGGCTAAAGTCCCAGGGATCATAAAAGATATATGATGCAATAAACAAAATGAACACAGGCAGACAGGTCCATTCCATGACTAACCACTGATTGAATTTTCCAACACGCCTGGACTTTCTGAGAGATAAACTATTCACGGAAGGTCCACGTTAACTAGAAGGCTGTCTTTTCTTTTTTTATGTTCCTACTGAGGTCTGAGAACAGTAGAGGGGCCCCCCCACCCACCCACACACACTCTGTTCTTTTCTCCCCCACCACCCCATTGCTTGTTTGTGTTTTTGAATTTTTTATGATGTGGGAAGACTGGCAAACAGTTGCTATGATTGTCAAATGCCTTAAATCAAGAAGAGAAAATGCAATAAAACACAGTTTCCATGGTAACACATTGTAACCTAGTACCTCTGGATTATGAGCCAGCTCACATCTATGATCATTACTTGTTGACAGGCATAAATTGAGCCTAAAAGCATGAATTTTAGAGATAAAACTGGAATGCGGAGCCAAGTTATAAAAATGTTTAAATATTTCCAAGGAAGTGGTGGCAAATCAGCACTGGTTATATCACTATTTAAATAATGTTAATAAACTCAGCATAAACACTTAAAACATTTACAAGCTTTCCTCCAAGGATGGTATAACAGATTTGTATATACTCGTGGGGCTGTGAGTGGTAGCTGACATGTTTTTTTGGTGGGCTTAAAAGAAATCCAATATTAGCAATTAAAAGGAATGATAGGTAGATGTTTTAGTGAAAGAATGGTTCCAATACAGAAATGATTCTTAAAAATCTTGGTGTAGAGAAGCTCCTAAAACTGTCTTGGGACATAGATATAAAATGTTTCTGGATGTTTCTCAGTAGACATAATTTCATTGTTTTTAATTAGAAGAGACTCAAATAAAATACAAATTATCACAATAGAATGTTTTCGTTCATGCTTTTTTACATATCCACTCCATGTTCTCATTAGAAGCACTCACACTTCTGTTAGACATCTTGAGATTTTTTAAAAAAAAGAGATTGTCTTGTGTATATGGCTGCCCCAGCAGTTACCCATTAACCAAATAAATCAACAATCAAAAGGCAACTTTTTTTACAAAGCTGTTTGTAACCCTTCTAAATACATTTTTACAACGATCAAGATAATCCGATATTATATGTTTTAATAGGGTCTGATATGAAAATAAAGGATTGGTTTATTTTCTCAACATCCAGACTTTCTATAAAAGACTACTTTATTTCCCTGGTAACTTCTGAGCTCTACTTCCTGGCTCACACCTTTACTGTGAGAGTGGGAGAGGCAAGAAGCTTTCTTTCCCTGCACGCTTGACCTTCAATGCCTTGAGCCTCAGGGGAGTAGAGAGAGTGACCAGGAAGCTCCAGTCTCTGCTTCTGTACTATGGGATTAGACCTACCTCAGTCGGTTGTTAGAAGGACTTCCTGAGATGGATGCACGTAGGGAGCTTAGAACACGGCTTGGTGCACAGGAAGCCCTTCAGGAAGCTGAGCCTCTATCGTCATCATCGGCACAGTATCCCCCAGTGCCCAGCACCGTGCTTCACACCGAGGGGGGGCTGGTAAATGCTTGTTAAATTGAATAAGCTTACTTGTCCTACTGGGCATTAAAAGAGGGATTATTAAACTACTTTTGCCGAACTATGTAACATTTTCGGTCCATTGGAGCAGATTGGCTTTTACTAGTTAGTATTCCTTTGTACGGTACCGCTCAGAGATTCGCGTAACACCTGTAAAGAGAGTGCTTGGAGTTATGCAGGGATCCTGTCGCCAGTGTTACTAATTCGTACGATTAACCCCCTGGGAATGCTGCAGGGTGTCTGAACCAATGTAACACAGACTGGTGTTTAGCCTATTAACCTGGGAAGGGCATGGCTTGAAGAATCCTCCATACTTTCCAGCAGTGGCTTAGAAATATGTATCTTCTATTTTCTCAGTTCTTTTTCAGCCTAGCTTTTAAAGAATATAAGCATTTTAAGAATTAAGAAAACAATTTTCCATTCAGATTGCTATAGAGCCTGGGTTATGTTGACATGGCATTTAGTTTGTCTTAAAAAAATGAAGACATTCACCTATGCATATCCAGCTCTCAATACTCAGTACTGTTTGGCATTCCTCATTTTTGAAAATCCCTAGTCATTTTCCTTTCACCTTCCTCACTGCATACCCCCAAATGTATTCTTCTTTTAATCTGATCTCTATTTTTATAATCTTAGCCAGCATCCTTGTCCTGTAGACACAAAGAAAATAAAGGCCGTCATATGATAGCCTGTTCTCTTTTAACAGCATCCTAACATGAGAAAGCGCTGAAGCATCATGCTAGGTACATGCAAAACCATCAGTAAATGTTGGTTCCCTGTTTCTAAGGAAGGAGTGTCCTAGCCTGGAGCAATGTGTTTTCTACTTTAGAGGAAGAGTGTCCATCCTTTCTCTTTCTAAGGTTAACCCTCAGTCTATATGCTGAGTTGTTGTTCCTTACACTCTTCTCTGGGTCCAGCCTCCATCAGTTCTTTCCATTCCTCTGTTTTCAGGATGCTTCTCTTTTCTGATTCTTCCCCATCATGGTCTTTCTCTTCCAAACCCAGTCTTCCTCCAGTGTTCCTATCTCAATAAAAGCATCATCATTCCATTCAGAAATTTAGGAATTATCTTTGAAACGTTCTTTTACATCACCCCGACCTCCTGGCCATATACACAATCCATCTTTGTCAGTCTTTCCTCCACTCACTTCTCTCTGCCTCCTCTGCCATTGCCCTAGTTCAGGCTTGGGCTCAGTGGGACAGCGGATTGTGGTTGAAAAATGGGTAGTGCAGTGCTTGAAAAATAGTAGTACAATATTGCTTTTTCTTGGTGGGTTAGTCTTAAGGTCTGATGTTTTGAGGAACTGAGTACATTTAGAATGGGGAGGTGGAGGGTTGCAGGAGATTCCTTCATCATTGTAGTCTCACGTTTTAGGATTATTGTTATTATATTCTCACCTTGGACAAATAGCCCTCAAAAAATTCCCTGATTGGAGCTACATTTCATTTGTAACAATTGTTTAGTGAACCTCAATGTTCCACTTTTTTTTTTTTTTTTTATAAGACTCTATTTCTTAGTTCCTTTTGCTCTCCAGGGGTGACAAGGCACAGGATGTCATTATTCATCCTGGTGGATTTCAATACCAAACAAGGCTCCATCACCATGAGCTGGCATAAGGGTGTTGTCTTAGTAGCAAACTTGAGTACTGGTGTCTAGTGGCTTCAAATTTGGCATGTTGCTCACTCTAGTGCTCTCCATCCCAGGGAAGTACTTGACCCAAAGGACAGCAGGCAATAGATGAAAAGTTCCTATGTCAGGTCAGCCAATCCAGTGCTTCATGTTTCCAAGCTACCTTTAAAAACTTTCCCGGGTAAGTCAAAGCAAATTAGTCTCTCCTTGTGCATTATTGTTAATACCCTTTTATAACATAAGAATGTTTGTCTTTGGTCTCCATATTACCTATGTCAATGAAATGCTGATCATGATGCTGTTGCTTTCCTATATTTTTCCTACAAGGACACAGTTTTCCTGTCTGGAGACTTTGGTAAACTAACAGTAAAGGAAAACGAGGGCCAGGTTCATGGTCTAGTTTGTAGGCCAGCGACCCCAGAACTCATGACAACGCTCAGCTCTGCTTCTCAGCTCTGGTGCCCAGTGTTGGCTTCCTGCCTTGTCCTAGGGAGCCTTGAATTGCTGTCCACTGAGCACTCTGGGTGAATCTCTATATTTACCTTGTTACAAAAGAGACTCAGGCCCAAAATGGAGTCACTTGTGCTAGGCCCCAAGTCAGCAAACTAAGTTTTAGTACTTAATTGAAATGCATTTTCAGCTTCCCAGGAATGTAACCTTTAGTCAGTCACCCAGGAGTCACCTGGTCAGCACTTGGGTAATCTGCTCCATTAACCAAAACATTCTTTTCTAATAATTTCCTTTTTTTTCTGCCTCCTTTTTACCTTTAAAAACCTCTCCTCTTTCCACAGCTCAGCCGAGCTCCTTTATATTCGCTAGATGGAATACTGCCCAATTCATGAATCACTGAATAAAGGAATCTAACCTTTAAAATTTACTCAGTTGAATTTTATTTTTTAACAACCTGAAGACAGCACAGGATAAGATGTTGCCTCTACTTTGTTTGTTTGTTAATCCTCACCCAAGGATATATTTTCCATTGATTTTTGTTTTTTTTTAGAGACAGTGGAAGAGAGGAAGGAAGGGAGTGAGGGAGGGAGAGAAGGAAACACCCATGTGAGAGAGAGACATAGATTGGCTGCCTCCCACACGCACCCTGACTGGCACTGGGGATCAAACCTGCAACCCAGGCATGTGCCCTTGACTGGGAATCGAACCAGTGACCCTTCAGTGATCCAGCTAATGCTCTAACCATTGAACAAGCCAGCCAAGGCTCATCTTTACTTCTCAAATATGGCCTATATTTTTATCTGTGTTCTTCTGATAGCTCTGGTACCAGAAATACCCGTTACTCTAATCATTAATTTCAACGTTCCTTTGAATAATAATTTTCTGACTTTCTATTTCACTTTTTTTTTTAAAGGACATGACCTTTGTGTTGATTATTTCCATAGTACCTGGAAAATAGCTGATGAGTATTGAGTGATGGCTGAATTAAATTGTCCTCAATGTATTAAGGGACGAGTACAAATAGCCAGAACAGAACAGCCAGTCAGCATGATGACATCACTTTCCTTTCTTGAATGGCACTTAAAGAATCTGTAGAACTCAATTTGTAATACCCTAACCTAGCTTTGGAAAATACGCCCTCCTCCCCCGCCCCCCCTCCTCCCTCCCCCTCCCCCCCCCCCCCCCCGCCCCATCACCATGAGAAAAACAAACAACTGAGATGTTTGAAATTCAGATCCACCCAGATCAGGTGAGAAGAGGAAGGGCTGCTTTGCTTTCTTGCCCTGGTGCTGCCTCCTTTCATCATTAGCAATTCTATCCCGCTCTTATCTGATCGCACAGGGACACATTATCTCACTAGCCAGTGAATACACTGTGGAAAAACTCCCCAAATGCAAATGAACAGGAAGGACTTGCTGATACTGAAATTAAAGGAGCTCTTCCCTCTTCCCCCTGCCTGTGGATGGAGAAATTATGGCTATTCTGAATCAATTCAAACATTGTCAAGATAAACCTTTTGTCTCATTGTTCTAACACTACACAGAGGAGATAATTTGCACGACAGTAATTAGGTTGCTATATATAGCAGTGTGCTCTCTGCCCATTTCTGATAACTAGCCTTTATATAAAACATTGAATGGGCTTTTCAAAAGTTAGAAGGTATGTGCATGATACTATTTAAAGCATGACAGCTAGAAAGCAGTGCAATTTGGGTAGATTTTTGTCCACCTCTTAGCTTTGGGGAAAGATCAGAAGAGGAATAATAACACTAAAGTTTTTTTTTTTTTCAATAAAATGTGCACTATTAGAAAGAAGCTACTATGAGTTTATTGGCTTTCTCTTCTCCCCACAAGCAAATGATTATTTTCATTTTTATATTTTGTGTTGATCTGAGCCACTAAAGCTTTTTTTTTTTTTTTAAATCTGACATTGATTTATTTTTCTTCATCCTTTAGGTTAAAACAATGAAAAGAACTGTTCTGTTGGTCCAAACAATTTATTTGTGATTTTGACTGCAGAGAGGCTCAAATAACATTCTTTCACTTGTTTCATGGTGTTAGTTGGTTTAACCCTTTCTGACTTGTCCAAACACAGTGACTGCACTGCCAACCGGGGGTTTGGTGACCAGCTGCACTATGTCACTTGGGAAAACCAAGGGGCCTTCCTTCCTTTCCTGGTGCCCATCACTCCTGAAGGAGTCAGTCAAGATCAGAGTGCCTCCCATTTTGAGTTGGCCTGTGAGAGTTACCTAGTTTCTTCAAATTTTATTTCAATAGTGATTCCAGATGAGTATTTCGGAAAGTTATAAAGCTTTACTAAATAGAAAGTCTAGCTCGCCCTAGCTCTATGCCATCTTTCCCCCATCGCAGGTATCACTCTACTGAGACAATCGTCCTAGAACCACGGCAACGTTCTCACATCTCAGTTTTTATTTCTTTTGCACATTTCATTTTATTTCCTAAGCTAAGCCTGGATTGGCATTTTTACACATTTCCCTCTCAGAACTATAAAAACCTATTATTTCTTTCAGTCCAGCACATTTACAATATTGTGTTTTTTAAATTAATTACAATAGAAAGGACTTCGATTTAAACTCTCAACTCATCATCCTATCTCAGTGGTCGTCAAACTGCAGCATTTGGCTCGCAAGCCATGGTTTGCTGCTTTGTTGACTAATGAGTTTGCTAACCACTGCTGTAAGGCATTACCCTTACCCAGAAGTTTTGACTTCAGGTTAAAGACATTAGTACATTATTAAAATGTTTTTTACATGTTTTTCCCTAAGGCAGTGGTCGGCAAACTCATTAGCCAACAGAGCGGCAAACCGCGGCTCGCGAGCCACATGTGGCTCGAGAGCCTCAGTTTGCCGACCAATGTCCTATCTAATAAAGAGGGAATATGCTAATTGACCATCACTTCGTCACAAAGATGGCTGCACCCACAGCTGAGGCCAAATTCCCATAAGGAGCCTTAACGAGCAATCAGCAGGGACCTGAGGCTACTCCCGCCCCCGCCCCCATGGGGCTTAACAGGGGACCTCAGGCCGTGTCCCCCACCCGGCAGGGCTTGACAGGGGACCTCAGGCTACGCCCCACACCTGGCAGGACTTGACAGGGGACCTCAAGGTGTACTTCCCGTCCTGGTGCTGGGCTAGGGGACCTCAGGCTGCTCCCCCCGCCCCAGCATCAGGCCGGGGGACCTCAGGCCGTGCCCCCCACCAGTTGGGGCTTGACAGGGGACCTCAGGCCGCACCTCCCGCTTTGGCACCGGGCTGGGGGATCTCAGGCCATGCACCCTGCCCTGGCGCCAGGCTGGGGGACCTCAGGCTGCTCCCCCAGACCCAGTGCCAGGCCAGGGGACCTCAGGCAGCGCCCCCCACCAGTTGGGGCTTGACAGGGGACTTCAGGCCGTGCCCCCCACTCTGTCACCAGACCGGGGTACCTCAGGCCACATCCCCCACCCCAGCACCGGGCCAGGGGACCTGAGGCTGGGCACCCCTGCCTAGCGGGGCTTGATTGGGGACCTCAAGGTGCACCCCCAGTGCTGGGTTGGGGGAACTCAGGCCGTGCCCCCAGCCCAGCGGGGCTTGATGGGGGACCTGAGGCTGTGCCCCCCTGCTTGGCGGGGCTTGATGGAGGACCTCAGGCCATGCCCCCCACCCAGCGGGGCTTGACAGGGGATCTCAGGCCGTGTCCCCGACCTGGCAGGGCTTGACAGGGGACCTCAAGGCACGCCCCCCGCCCTGGTCTGGGCTGGGGGACCTCAGGCCATGCCCCCAGTCCTGGCGCCGGGCCAAGGGACCTGAGGCTATGTCCCCTGCCCGGTGGGGCTTGACAAGGGTGGGACTGGCCGGGTCTGGATCTAGCCCAATGGTGGGGGGGTCGGCCGGGTCTGGGTCTCACGTGATTTTGAGGTGCATGTGGGTGGGTGAGGACTTGACTCTGGGTCCCATGGTGTGCCCCAGACTCTGACAGGAGGAAGGTTTTCATATACATTTTACTAATTTTCTTTCATCTCTGACACTTCTATTATAGAGAAAGGGCAAATAGCAATATTAAATTATTTCCTCTAATTAATCCCCTTTTAATGTGCACAAATTTCATGCACTGGGCCACTTGTTATAAGTGTAGAAGAGAGGACAAAACCTTAACATGTAAATTGTAGAAACAGTGTGTTTGAGAGCATTTCATACATTATAATGGAATTAGAACATGAACTCCCTAAGTTCATAAAACATCTGACCATATTAGATTTCCAGTGCAGGTGGGAAATCTACAAAGCAGCAGAGCTTTCGAAATAACGTTTCTTTTTATTCATATTCTTTATAAAGGCATGAGTTTGAGATGGTGTTTTTAACAAGGAGGAATCTTTGGCACTCCTCTGTCCCAGCTGATTCATCTCTTAGTTCGTATTTCCATTCTTCCTTATCTGATTCTTATCTCTCTTTAATTCCCATTTTTTCCCTTTCCTACTTTTATTTATTTAATTCCCACTTTTTTCCTTTTGACTTTCGAGTGCCTTCAATGTGCACATCGGTCCTGTGTCCTTGGTGAACTAACTCTTTAATAGTTTCATGACCCTTAAACCACATCAAGAAAGTCACACCCTGACCGGTTTTGTTCAGTGGATAGAGCATCGGCCTGTGGGCTGAGAGGTCCCAGGTATGATTCTGGCCACGGGCACATACCCGGGTTTTGGGCTCCATCCCCACTATGGGGCGTGCAGGAAGCAGCCGATCAATGATTCTCTCTCATCATTGATGTTTCTATCTCTCTCTCCCTCTCCCTTTCTCTCTGAAATCAATAAAAATATGTTTAAAAAAAAAAAAAGAAAGAAAGAAAGAAAGGCAAGTAACTGAAGAGGCCCTCTACTTGTTCAGAGCATTTACTAGAATCCTCCGTGCAGGCTGGAGGTGGTAATTCTGTTTTAAAAGTTTCCCAGGTGATACCTGTTCCCATCAAGACCCCACGGAGATCCTCCCCAGTTATCCAGCTCAGAATCAGAAATCACAAGGAAATGCCATCCTCCATCTGAAGCTATTTCACTGTAGAAAAAACATTGTGCTTCAGTGGGAAACTAGGCTTTGTCTGCATACAGCACACCCTTCCTGTTATCAGTGTCTAGCCTTTCATTGTTGTTGAGGTATTTTACAACTTTGTGTGTTACAGGTAACCGATAGACATGCAAATGTTCACTGTCTGGTAGGGGCTCCACTGACTTCCCTCTGGAGAAAAGAAGTTTTGTTCTATTTGCATACCCATTTCAGTATCCCTGAGCGGAATGTGAGCGCACAAATGACATCCAGTCAGCCCCCAACCTGTTTCACACAGAGGAGCCTGGTTCCCCAGGGCTACATAATCAGAGGGTGGTACAGCCCTCCCAGATCTGGCTTGATGGTCTTCTGAGTACACGGCTATACATTCTTTGTTGAGAACCTAAGATCCTGTACAAGGACACTGGGCCACAGGAGCTACCTTAATATGAAGTACCACTGCCACTTCAGTAAAAGCTTTCTGTGGTAGTGTGGAGCCTGCTTGTTTCTGTACTTGGGGAAAATTTCAGGTTGTAATGATGTAAAACATTGATCAATTTTATTTCTTCCATCAATTCAATGCCAGAGAGAGCCCTTGGTGCCAAACAGGGTCAATGGAACCAAAAACTAATTTCCAAAGTAAAAATATCGAGTCCTTAGATCTACAACCTCTCCATGTTAATCTGACCACTGCTCCAACCAGCAACAGCCAAAACCACATTGCCAGGACAATCCCCCGTGTTCCTTTATCTCTCCATCTTGTTTCTTATTCCTGCTGATCCTCAGGCCACCTTTCACTCCCTCCTGACAGTCACTATTATTGTGACCTACACCTTACCCTGTCAGTTTCTCTCGATATTTCCAACAGCCCACATCCCTGTTCATGGAGCAACACTGACAGCTTCGCTGTTCTATTTCTGACCCTGTCATAAGGAAGCAGGGGCAGGACTTGTGGGACAGCATCTATAACGTCTACGGTATCACACAGTAATGTCCTGGGCCTTCATTCACTCACCACTCACTCACTGACTCACTCAAAGCAACTCCCAGTCTTGCAAGTTTCATTCATGGTAAGTGCCCTTAAACAGGTGTGCCATTTTTTACCTTTTGTACTGTATTTTTACTATGTTTCTATGTTTACATGTGTTTAGATACACAAATACTTATCATTGTGTTTCAGATGACTACAGCATTCAGTAACGTAATATGCTTGTAGCCTGGGAGCAAAAAGCTATATCAGATGAGCTAGGTGTGTAGTAGGCTATACCATCTGGGTTTGTGTGAGTGCACTTGCCAACAAAATCACCGAACAACACATTTATCAGAACATGTCCCGTTATTAAGGGACACATGACTGTACCTACGAGGTTCGGTACTATTCCTGGTTTCAGCATTCACTGGTCTTGGAATGTACCCTCTATAAATAAGTGAGGATGATTGTAGTGACAGAATTGAATTTGAACCCAAGTCTGGCTAATTTGATTCCAAAGCCTTTAGTACTAGAGTAAATCTATTCTTCCTAAAGTGGGGATGACAATAAAAACCTGAAAATTACTGTAAAACTTAAGTGGAAATTGGAATCTAAAGGACCAAACACCATGCCTCGCAGGCCCTCAATGAATGACATGGAATGACAAAGCAAATGGCACCATGTCTGTATCTGTGTGGTCAACCAGTCTCATTGATTCACAGGCACACTCCACACATCATTTATTTTCCCACAATGCTTAGGCACATAATAAATGCTCAATAAAATTTGGTTGAATAAAGTTGGCATAGAACTAACAAATATGCGAAGAACCCACACCTGATTTTAAAGAAAGCCTCCTTTTAACTGTACAGCTTAAAAGAGAAAGGTCGATTTCATTATGAGCTGTACCCTAATCCTTCTGTTAACCATAAATTCTAAAAATGATCCAACCAGGTTTGCAGTGAATAATTTATAATATAGAACAATTGTTGTAACGAAATATCCCGACCTACTTTTTGCTAGAAAACCACTTTAGATTCCTATTTACATAAGAGTATTATCATAAACCCTTCTGAGCGAGCGACAGCCCATTTTAGGAAATTAGGAGCTGCACTTACTTTGGTTGCTGCTTCCTTCCTCTGCAAACCCTCCCAGGTGGATCTTCAGGCAGATGACAGGGGTGGTATTAGCAAAGGTGCTCTATTGCGCAGATGCCTGAGAGCTCTTTAGGCTGTGTGCTAACAATATTTTTATATACTCTGCTTCCCCCTTAGCTGTTTCCTTTGCTGCCTGAGCTGTTTGGCCACGTCTGAACTGCTGCTGATGAAGCCTTTTCTGGCAGGTTGCCCGGGGAGCAGCTCTCCTGTAGATTCCGCCTCTCTCCAGGAGTTGCCTGCCTTCAGTATAATGGGCAACATTGAAAGCCGCAAGGCGTTTGGTTGACAAGGTCAGAGTGCCTTTCAGTCCTGCAATAATCAACCAGTGTAGCTCTTCCTCAGACCTGGGGAGAGAGAAGATAGAGGTCAAAAGAGCAATTACATTTCACATTGACTCCAGAAAAGGCTTGGATGACGAGACTGAAAAGAAAAATGGATTCGAGCCTCATTCTTATCCGTTCTCTTTCTGGTCATCTATGTTATTAACACTGGCCTGAAACCATAACAAGCTTTAGCCTGATGACGTGAAAAGTGCATTTTTCCGCCTGCAGATGAGATCCTTCTGCCTTAGACATTTAGCTCCGTCAGCATATTGCAAAAGAATGCAAATGAGCTGCAGGATCTATAACCAGAGACAGTAAGCAAAGGCCATTAATTATGTTTTTAAAAAATGTTAACCCTAGCAGACTGTATAACAAGCAATTGTGCTAATTTCAATCTGTAATCAGTCCCTACATTAGCATAACTTTATTTATTTAGCATTAAGGCAACAATTTAGAGAATATAATTTAGTTGGAAATGTCAGTAATTTTGCAGTGGCAGATTGCTGTTACAAAGCTACCTCTATTTGACCTTACAGCTGCCAGGACTAATTACTTTAATTGCATTAATTGCACTGACCATTCTGGTGGTTAATCTAGTTGCTGTTACTCTTCAACCACTGAACAAATCAGCCTGCTGAATTCTAAGGGAAATGAGCCAATGTTTTCTCCTCAATCTCCTTTGGTTCTTTTCTGCATTGTGAGAGCCTAGATCAGTGGTCGGCAAACTGCGGCTCGCAAGCCACATGCGGCTCGCGAGCCGAGGTTTGCCACTCTGTTGACTAATGAGTTTGCCAACCACTGGGATAGGGGCTTAATCACAAGGAACAACAGCAGCCTGTAATTATTGGAATCGAGAGTCTAGGTCAGTGGTCGGCAAACTCAGTCAACAGAGCAGCAAACTGCGGCTCGCGAGCCGCAGTTTGCCGACCACTGGCCTAGATAATTCAGGTTATCAGTGCTGTCACCGAGAATTTTGAGGAAAACCCTTGAAGGAAAAAGAAATCTGTATTTCCTAACTAATCCTTATTGTTCATGGCTGATTCAGTTAAAGAACAATCAGTTTACCAATGACCAAAAAGTCTTTAAAAACTGGTTGTGGCCGTCTAACAGTAAATTAAAAGTCCCTCATGCCACATTTTGGAATGAAGACCTAGTAAAATTTTAATGTTCTTTGTTTCCACCTTATAGACTGAATACAAAGTTTTCCCTGTGATTTAATTCAACACAGATTAAAATGCTCATCTATGTACTAGCTTGAGAACTATGGTCTTATAAATAGAAAAAAATAGATATTTTCTTCTGGCAAGGAAAACTCCACAGGACAAGAAATAAATAAGTTGCCACCAGGAACACATCTATTAGTTGAAAAGAAGTCCTCGTGGAATACCGGATTCTTATACACAAAATTGTGAAATTTGAAAGTCTAGATGCCATCCATCCAATTCATCTGCCCACTCAGGCAGGTGTCAGCTTCTCCTTGTTTCTTCCAGCTCCTCATCATGTGTGGAGCTCTCATTCCAGACCTTCTGATAGGTAAGAAACCCTTTGGAACTAGACCTGATCCCTTCAACCATGGTCACTCTATCCAGCTCCTTCCCTGAACATAACCTGTGATTCTGGCAAACTTGGATTCCCACTATGTCTTAAACATCCTCCACGTTCTGTCTCCAGGGCCAGCCTCTCCACGCCCCCATCCTGTCTGCTTTGTACTTCCACGAAAGATCTGAGAGGCCCTCTTCTCCTCTATGCTCACCTTGACCAGCACATCTGAATTTTCTAGAGCCTTGGCAATGGGTTGTTCGGTTAATTCTCTCCTCTCAGCCTTTCTCCACTTTACCTCCTTTCTCTGTCCCCTCTGTACTGTCCCACCTCAGGCCTTCACTATCCCTGTGTGGGACATTGTGGGGTGGCCCCACTCTGGCCGATCCCCGCTGGGACCCCTCACATTGCTGCATTTCCAAACTGCTTTTGATCTTCTGATTTCTCTTGGGTTGAAGCAGACCAAGTTCCCCCTACCAAGCACCCCAGTTTTTTGGGGGGAGCTGTATTTTTTTATTTTCATCCCCAACTTGCCACCCGTTTCTCCCCTTTCCCATGCTGCCAACTTCTAACCACAACAGTGGCTCTGTGCTTGTCTGTTCAGTCCTGTGTGTACATGGAGAGTGGTGGAGAGGACCCTTCCAACCACTACCTTTGCCACCTGGTCGTGGCCACTCATGGAAGCAGGACCAGTAGGGACCTTCAATTATAAAAATGAAAAATACAACAATAAAAAGACTCACTTAACAAAAAAAGCAAGGGAGCCATTGATGTACCTCCTCCTGTGGACACCACACAACTGGAATATACATCTCTAGTGGAGGGAATCAAGGGTTTTGGGAATTTCTTTGTGCTTTGTGGGGGATTGACTGCTTAATAGTAGCACTGTTGAAAATGGACATTGCGTTTTTAGTCCTCAGGCCCATCTGCCAGCCATCTTTACATTTTCATCTGAAGGTCATTCTTCTGGTGGAGAAGACAAAGCAATTGAGGCGCTGAGTAATTCTAGTTTCTCTTTGTCTTGTGAGCGTTACATCATAATCTCTTAGAAACACATCTAATAGTTCCTTGTTCCTCTTGCTCCTTAGGCATTGGTAAAAAGTCATTTTTTTTGTTATTCTCCCCCTTCCCCCACCCCCCAGCAAAATCAAGCATATTTTTTACTTTATTTTTTATGACACTGTTCTTCTAGGTTGGTGACATTGCATTGCTTTTATTCTTGACTACAAACTCTTTGATCTTTCCAACATGCTTTCTTTTTAAACTCTGAGCTCAGAAAGTTCTCTGAGCAACCACATTGATTTCTTTAGTTTTTCTTTCATATTTGACTGATTTTTATTGTACAGCCAGAATTTCCTTTTTCTACTCCTTCTGGACCTTTCTACACCCTTAAAAAACCTTCTGGCCATGAGACCAAAAATACATTTTCTTTGAACTTTTGAAGTTTACTCTTCCATAGTTTGGGATGCATGTCCGACACTGATTAACATTCCTATCTTTTGCGCATTTAGATTCTAAGAAGCTCTCATTTTTCCCCAAGGTTCTCGGCACTCCTTTGTTCTAAACCTACCCTTTCAAGTGTAGAGTAACTGCATCTTCCAAGTCCAAGCTGACAATCTACATCTCTTTATCTGCTGGGTGGAGGACACCTGTACCCAGAGATGAGAGGGGCCCCCAACCCCACCTGCCTAATGATGACAGGAGGTCCTACCAAGCTTTGGCTCTGGTGCACAGGAGCTGGCAAAGAATGCCAGAGGAGTGGGAGTGGTGGCAGCCTCGGGAGAGGTGACTCCCCTTCACTGGAGAGAGGCCACCGGGTCGATCCCTTATCCAAAGTCATTGAATACTGTCGCCCTTTCCCAGAAGTGTTCCCTTGAATGTACAGAGCAGATGGTAAAGCAGAGGTGGTAAGGAAACTAACATGGGAGAAACAGAAAATGAAGAAGCATGGGGAGGTGGGGGAATAATATTTATTGAGACGCTACTGTGTGCCAGGCACTGTGCTAGGCATTTACACACAGGTATCATATGTCCCCACCCCAATACCATTTTAACGTGTGTGCAAACTGAGCATTATAGCGGGTTAGTGGCTTCTCTAAGTCACAGAGCCAGGGAACACAGTAGCCAGGAATTACACCTAGATCTGAGAATAAGAGGGTAACAAACAAAACCTGAAAATTACAATTCATTGCAATACAGTCATCTCTGTCATAAACATTGCAAAAGTAATGCTATTATAAAGAAGACATACATACAAATCAATGCCTATTACAACAGACTTCAAGAGAACAGATATTTCATTGCACATGACTAATATTTTGGTGTATAGTACTAGAAGTTTATCATATCTACTTTCTTGAAAAATGTAACCTTCATTTCAGTATTTTTTTGCTAGGCAGAGGTTTTTGTTTGTTTGTTTGTTTTCATGGTTGGGGAGTTGTTGGGTTTTTTTTTGTTTGTTTGTTTTTTGCTTGTTTTTAGTTTTAAAATTTATTGGTGAAATTTCTTGGCCAAATGAAAAGAAAGTTAAAATAGCACCATGGTAATAGTCACATACTTGTGATCCTTAGTACATTACTGCCAGCCAAACATATAAATGTTCTTTGAAAAGTCTGCTTCTAGATGTTAATGGAAGTATTGATTTTCACCTGTCTTTTCTTTTGTGTGTGTGTGTGTGTGTGTGTGTGTGTGTTTTGACAACATCTATTTACCTCCTCATCTCCATGCTGAGCTCAGCTTCCAGTGTCAGTGTCAGAGGCCAGTGTCAAAACCAAGGTGACTGAGTGGGTGTCAGACCAGCTGCAGAAACAGAGAGGAGACTTAACTGATGGCATAGGTCCTCTAAGTCAATAGACTCTGCCTCTCCTAATTTCATTATCAATTCACCACAGGAACCTGACAGAGTCAGTATGTTAAGTCAAATTCAAAAGCTCAGAAATGAAAAGAAAAAAAAAATCCAATTTCAGTGGCAGGTGAAAACATCATAATTCAGAGAAAATCTTTATTATTGATTTATAGCTACAGATTCTTGTCCAAAGATTTCCTCTTTAAATTAAGAATATTAATGATTTTCCATCCTGGAATTAATACTCCAAAAGCTGCCCAAATTCATAAAAGGCACTAATTGTACTTGTCAATGAGCAGATGCCTCGCTCGTTCCCATCATCATGTGGTTGATGACACGCCACGAATGGAGTCCGAAAGAATCATGTGCTTCCTTGAGTTATTCTCGTGTGTGCCAAGAGGCCATAACGTTTGGAAGGGAACATCCTGTTTGTTGAGGCTTCTATGCATGCAATCCAATTGCTCTCTGATAAACAGATTTGTTTGGGACAAAAGTTCCTGCTTGAGTAGTTAGGAGACTTAATTGTGCTTGAGGAAGAGGCGACATAGACCCCGTGTGGAGACCAGGCAGGCACTGGGCCTGCGCAGGGCTCTGAGTCAGTTCCAGAGGAAACACCAGCCTGCGAGGACGGCCAAGTGACTTCAAACAGAATTGACACCAGGAAACAGGAAACAGCTATTTGTGGGGAACAGGAAATAGATAGTAAGAGGAAACCGACATAGATAGGGTCATTTTACTGCTGAGTATTTTCATTTACCCTTTGTATTGTATTTATTTTTGTAAGCCATGTTAACAATGTGGGGGTATGAATGAATCAATGAATTCTCTTTAGAATATTTTAAGTTACTTTGTTAGAAAAAATAGAGATTCAGACACCTTCCTAATGTACCCTAAAAAAAAAAAAAAAAGATAAAGAACAGTTTATATTCCTAGTTAATTATCCACCTGCTTTTAGTAAGATTGTATCAAAATATTGGAATCCTTTGTAACTATCACAGAATTTGTCTTCTGGCAAGACTATCATTTTGATTGGTACCCACATTAATGAGATTTAAATTTTAAAATGCACGTCCCCCAGCCTTCTGTGTGTATATCTATTATGGCACCCCCTCCTCTTTTGGTGTTATAATTAGTCATTCATATGTTTCTTTCCCACCAGACCAAGCTCCTGGTGGGATCACAATGCCCCCAGAGCCTGCAAGGGTCCCTAGAGCAGAGATGACACACAGTAGTCACCATCTGGGGATCAATAGTAAATAATCTGATGTAACTAATTTGCAGGATGGTTACAAGGATTAAATGAGATAAACATAAAAACCCAACAAGTGTCTGAATCACAATAGGAGCTCAACTTGTTGGTTCTCTGTCCCCTTCTTTGAACAACAACCTAAATTCCTTAATTTTTAAGGTAGTGTAGAATACTAAATATCAAATTTCAGTTAGTAAAAAATATGTATTTTGTAGAAGTTGGTTTGCTCTTAAGAATAATCATAGTTTGGTATATTTAGAAATTGAAGGCCCAGCTAGATGATGGGAACAGAAAAAATTGGGGAGTGGGGGGAAAAGGGGATTGGTTTTTTCCTATCAATGATTCATGGGGAAAGTGGCCTTAGGAAAATGTTAGTCTCCCTTCTTCTCCCGTCTTTTTATCAGTTTCTGGAATCAGTCTGATCTTTTGTCCATCTAGGATGAACCACCGGGTCTAGGCCCAGGCTAAGGCTAGGCCACGTCAAGGGAGCTGTAGGAAATGTGGTGCAGGATCAATGTTTCCCCAGCCGAGTCCCTCATTACATCACACAGATCTCATAGGTGTGACATCTCCTGAGCTCTTCAACCCCAGAACTACTTGGCATTCACATCTTGCAAACAGACAGCTCTTTCCTCTCCAGTTAGGCTGCTGAGAATTTCTACACAGGTGTTCTAAGGGGAGGGAGCCCTGGTGGAAGAAAGTGCAGTATAGACGGACAGATGAAGGGGCACTTCTTACTTAAAAGGGTTCTAGTCAGTTCTTTAGGTCAAGCTAAGACTTTGGTCTTATAGGAGGAGCAATTCCCCACATATGGTATATCTAGAGATTTACATGCAGGTTAAAAAATATCCTGTGTGAAGCACAAGGAGGGAGTTATTGCTGTGTCCACAAGTGGTCTGGTCTATTCTTATGAAAGTTAGGCTACAGTGAATTTTCTTTGTGGCTGATTTCCATCAGAACATAACTAGCTACGAAAGAGTGAACAAAGGGTGTCCCTTTCGGAAAACAATATCTACCATTTTAATGGTTTCTAAACACATCTCTCCAGCCACCTTCTGATCCATTTAAATTGCCAGCGAGAAGGGCTTTTAACACATCCTATTAGTGATTCCTGCTTCTCAGGGCTGTACTTCAAAGAGGAGCAGCGAGCGGTGTCTGCAATGGTTTAGAGGAGACTTTGGTAAGAACACCCACAATGAGATCTTGAAAGGAACAGCATCGTCTTACTCTGGTCTCTGCCATTGAGATGTGTGTCCATCCGTGGACTGAGAGCAGCACAGCACGGGCTGATTCTGCTCACAAACCATCCCTCCCCTCTGCTTACTCTCTCAAAGGCAGCCGAGCAGCTTTCTGTGGGATTCAACTTTTCCGTCGGTCAACAAAACTTGTAGGTCACCCACATTTCTTCATTTGATGAAATAGGGTGTATTTGAGACTGTGTGGTCTATGCGGAAAACTGAGAAGAAATGAGCCCAGGATCTGAGTCAGGCATTAGCACTGACACCCTCGTTGCCGCGGGATTTTCATTAATGAGGCAGTATGCTCCCTCTATGACTCTGAACACTTTTGACCTCTAGGGTATATTAATCCAAAGCTTGCTCTTTGAGCATATAGAGGAATAGTTCTCAGCCCTGGCTGCACCCCAGAAACATTGGGGGTTTAAGAAAAAAAGAAGAAAAGGGAAAGGAAGAGAATAATATACACCTTAAAAAACCAAGCCATACAAAAAGTACACAGTGATATAATGCACTCTCCCACCCCCACCTTCAGTTTTTCCAGTCTCCAACTCCCACTCATCCAGGGTTAAAAATATAGAGATGACCAATTCTCATCTCTTACCTACTGAATCAGGGTCTCTGGCAAGTGTACTTTTATTATTATTTTTTTAAATATGCTTTTATTTATTTTAGAGAGAGAGGAAAAAAGAGGGAGGGAGAGAGAGAGGGGGAAACAATGATTGAGAGAGAAACATCGATTGGTTTCCTCCTGCATACACTCCGACTGGGCATTGAACCTCCAACCTGGGCATGTGCCCTGACCTGGAATTGAACCTGTGAATTTTGGTGCATGGGGAACACTCAACGGAGCCATGGCAAGTGTATTTTAAATAAGCTCCCAGGTGATCCAACAGTCCAGTCAGGTTAAGAACTACTGATCTTGATGAGGTGACAACTGTGGTGGGTCCACTCTATGACACCCGGGCTTGGGAACTGACTGAGTAGGACTTCTGAATTGGAAATCCGTCATTGCATGCACTTGTTAGGGAGAGAAGGTTTCGTACGACCTGTTTAAGACGCAGCACAGTAAACACAAACACAACAAGGCAAACTTACTGCCTGGGACTTAAGAAAAATGTCTAAATCTGATCTTGCCAGTGATTCCCTCCACATAGACAAAAAAAAAAAAAAATGGCCCTCGGAAATTTATAAAGTTTACCTCTCTAATCTTCCAGAATTAAAAGGTTGGTGACTTCACCTGGACCCATTCAGACTTTCTTCTTCCTGATAAATTCCAGTTTTGCTCAGGTATCTAAGCCCCCGTGACACAGTCCAATTTCCCCTAAGGAAGCTGCTCCACCCCCTCGCAACCAGGGGAGGCCCTGATTGGCGGAGGAATAAGTCCTTCTCTCTCCAGGAGTGGGTGTGTGCCTCAAGTCCAGTTAATATAAAGTGAAGAAGACAGATTGTGGGCGGCTTCTGAACGACGAGAAGCTGTTCCTTTCCCCCCTGCTTGTGAACAAGAACACACCCACAGCTCTGCTGGCTACGGGGCCCGCCTGTGAATAATCCAAATGAACCCCTGTGCTGAGCTGACGTCAGGCGGCAGAGTCAAAGACTACAAGAACTTCCACCCATGTTGGTATGTGGAACCACAGGGTCCAACAGTGCTGAAGCCCTCACTGTATCCAGACTCCCTGATAGATGAACCAATACATCTACTGTCTGAGTAATTTTGAGCTGAGTTTTCTGTGACTGGGAGCTGAAATCTTCCAAGTGATTCATTTTCTTTAAGTTTCAATCTCTCACTCAAGGCCATGATTCATTCCCTGCTTTTGTGTATCTTTCATTAACTTCTTGGCCTTTTACCTTGTTTTCCTTTATCTCCTTTTCAGCATTATCACCGCCAGATAACGGAGTGACTGTTAATTTGCTATATTTATCATTTATTCTCTATTTACTCTTGGCCCATCACAAATAAGGATTTAGAATCATCAAAGTGTATGTATTATATGTGTAGCTTAGTTCTTTTTTTTTCTCTTAAATATATTTTTTATTGATTTCAGAGAGGAAGGGAGAGGGAGAGAGAGATAGAAACATCAATGATGAGAGAGAATCATTGACTGGCTGCTTCCTGCATGCCCCACACTGGGGATTGAGCCTGCAACCCGGGCATATACCTTGACCTGGAATTGAACCGTGACCTCCTGGGTCATAGGTTGATGCTCAACCACCAAACCACGGTGGCCAGGCTGTAGCTTAGTTCTTATTTATGGTAAGGGGATACTTTACCCAGGGACAAGTGGAGAGGGAGCTTACACTCTGATGGCAACCAGTTTTTAAAAAACGCAGGGATATCTGTACGAGATACTACTAATGTCCCTTCTAGTTTTCACTAAGATAAAAAGGACCATTTGGATCTTAATGCTAAATGAACAAGAAATAGATTGTTTCATATGGAATGTAAAAGTTCTTTCATCTTTATCTTAGGAAAGGGATTTTATAGGAACTCAGGAATAAAGGGGGAAGGAAGAAGGACAAAATCAAAATGTTTCTAACCTTATGTCCCAGGGTGCTTTCCTATTTAACTTCAGTTAAATCACACAGCAAGCCTGCAAGGTAGGTTATTTTTATCTCTGCTTTACATTTGGGGCAACTGAAGCTTAAAGAAGTAATTTTCTCAAGGCCACTCAAGTGCACGTCAGAACCAGACTCATACTAAGGACTGGATGACTCCAAAGCCATATGTTTCCTGCACTGTAAAGCTTTTTAACCCTTTCTCTAGCCCCCGGGGGTGGTTTTTGGACACTGCAATCCCCTCCAACTCTTTGCTGAGCAAGTGATCAGCATCCCCGGGACAGTCCCTGGTGTCAGGATGTTTGGGCTTCCATCTCTGGGTATTTCCTGTGCTTCTCCTCAGGCCACCGGAAGCCGGAGATGCCAGCAAACTCAAGGTCACCGAATAAATGGCTAAGAACAAGGCTGTGCTCCTGTCACATATTTCCCTGGCTTGACTCCTCTCCCATACTTTGGTGGTCTTATGGTCACCACATGTGAAATGATACCCTGGTCTTGTGGATCATTGCAATTCATTGAATTGTTCACAAATACCCACTACCCTATTTCTACGCTGCATATTTTCTCTCAAGCAAGCTGTCCCAGCTCTTAGCGAACCTGCCACAGAGACCAGGGATGAGATTTATCATACTCCTGACAGTCAAGCCTAGAGGACAATGGGCCACCCTGACTGAGCAGACTGGGGCTGCTCCCTTTTCAGAGTCACCCGCAATCATGACATCAGCGCAGCGCTATACCATGTAGAAAGAGGAGATAGGAAGAACTGTTGGCAAGAAGGAAAGAAAGAAGGGAGGGAGGGTGGGAGGTAGATCTGGAGTGGCTGAATTAAGAGAACCGATGATGTGATTTTTGACCAATTCTATTGACAGAGAGATTGGTATGGCTTAGTGATGTAAATATCAACACTTCTGAAAACTGTATTTAGAGAATAGCACATCAACTCAAAGATAATACCAGAATAACAACAACAATAATAAAATCTCCTCCTCCTCCTCCTCCTCCTCCTCCTCCTCCTCCTCCTCCTCCTCCTCCTCCTCCTCCTTGTTCTTCTTCTGGTGTTGCCATGTGCAAGTGGTCGGCCTTCTTATTGCAGTAACCATATCCTGATTATCTTGTTTCTCCCTCCATTCTACCACCTCCAGTAGTCTAAGGGAAAAGGGGGAATGAAGCCACAGATTCTGACTTTTCACGAGTTTCTTAGATTCCAGGAATTTTTGTGTTTATAAGTGGAAAATATTATCTCCCCCCCCCCCTTTTTTTTTTTTTTTTACTTTTTAAAGATAATTAAGATAACTGAAGTTCAGAGAATCTGAGTAATTATCCCCTAACATCACTAATGGGTGTTAAGTAGTGACTTGAACTTGGTCTTGTACCAGAAGTCTGAAATCAAGGTGTCAGCAGGGCCCTGCTTTCTCAAAGGCTCTAGGGGAGAATCCTTTTTTGCCTCTTTCAGCTCATGGTGGTTTCTATGATTCCTTGGTTTCTATGATTGAAGCATAACTTCAATCTCTGCCTCTGTCTTCACTCTGTCTTTTCCCCTGTGTGTCCTTTCCTGTCTCTATAAGCACACACTTTGGATGTGGAATCTCCTTTTGATCCTTACTTGAACTGTATCTGCAAAGGCCCTATTTTCAAATAAGATCACATTCTAAGGTTCTGGGTAGACATACATTTTTGAGACACAACCCACTCTAGCAGCTCAGGAAATAGTATACCTAAGATCACACAGCTATGTGGGCTAAAAATCTAATTACCAACTATATTTATTTGATACCAACTCTTGTTTATAAGAACTTCAGAGACAACCTGAGAAGGTTGCAGAGTTGAGTGGTAGGCTTTGCATGGGATCTAGGATTCATAATAGCAGGGAGAAAGTGAAGTCAGGGAAACAATTTATTACAATTAATGTGGCTTCATTTGAGGTTCCTCTCTTGATAGGTGTGGTAGTGTAGAAATGAGAAAAGCCACATGAACATTTTTGATGGAGCAACTAGAGCAAAAGAACCTTGTCTTAAGGGGCTCGTTTAGGAAATGGGTTAATGTATTGAGAGCGTGTCACAGGGGACAACAGTAATGGCCTGAAGGGTAAGAAGATGGAATGACAAAGATGACGATGACAAGATACTGTGATGATAGAGAGCTTAATGCTGGAACAATGAAGAGAGAGGCTCCCAGGCATTTATAGACTTAGAAAATAAATACAAAACTAGGAGATTTTAAGTGAACCAATGAACTCTACATTCTTGGATGTTCTTAAGAGGTTGAGAAGGATATCTATAAAGATGTGGATTGACTTTTTGTGGCTATTCTTTAGTTAAGATATGTCTGCAAAACTGGCCTAAGTGTTGGTCAATGATTTATACATATTATACACAGATTATACAGAAACTTTTGGCTATTCTGCTGGAGGTTTTCTTTTTTCTAAGTATCACCCAAGTCTCGGGAAGAAAAAGCATGGTTCAAATTAGGTGGTGAAGGGATCAAGGAAATGTCAGAAATGGGGGAGCGGCGAGGCGGGGCACCCAACCAATCTAATTAATGAAAAGCAAGGACAAGAAATCTGATAACGTGGAAATTAGATTTACAATGCTGAGTTAAGTCTTAAATTCCAAAGCAGTCTTCAGGCTCTTTTGTGAACTGTTTTTCTTTGACTTCCTTATAAACTTCCTTTTGTTGATGAGCTGCAGTGTTTTCAGCACAGAATGGTGACGCACTACATGTGGGCCATCCATTGCTAGGCAAGTCACAGAAATCAAACGAAGTGAACATGTGGCTAGGCTGCTGCAATCAGGAAAAGGAAAGGCTTTCTTGTCAAATGCTTGGAACTGATCAAATTAGGTTAACTACCTTCCTTAGGTTTTAACTAAAGAAATCTCAGATTGTATTGATGACATCCTAAAAGCACTTTCTGAAAAATACCTCCATACACATCAAAAAGGGTTGTCTTTCATCCATGTTTAGTCCCCATGAGGAGTATGAGGGCTTTGTGTCTGTGTGCACTTGTGAGGCTGAGAGAACGATGTGTTTTCCTAAAGACTGTCATTCAAACAATGGCGAGAATAGAACATCAATTAAAAGTCTGACTTCATCTGAGTTGCATCATGTATGAGAACATATCTTGTCCCTTTCACACTGGTACTCCAGCCCTGATTTTGCCCACACAATTCGCTAGAGATTTTGAGTGTCTTGAAAGGGTCTTGGTGTTTTGAGAACGGTGCTGAATGGTTCCCCTTGCAACAGCTTTAACAAGTGAAATGTGGAGGGTTTTTTTGCCTCTCATTTTCAGTCATAATCTTGGCAGAATGTTTAGAAGGAAGATAAACAAAATGTCAGGAACACTTACGAAAGAACACTAAACCAGAGAGGCCATGGGTGTCCGGGAACACAGTGAATGGATATTGTCACAGGGATGGCGGCCACTGTTGGAGCAGCGCTGGCAGCAATGCTGAGCGATCTCTTGTGTGATGATTGGCATTGAACTCACTTCAATAGCCCTGACGAGGCAGAAGTTCAAAGGAAGCGCCACTCCTTTTCTTCTCTATCATGTGGGGCAAGTCATAAAGTCCTCCTTGGGACCACAGAGTCGTCCATTTGCAGAGAGTAAGGGTGTAAGTGGGAGAATAAATGCTTCACTTCCCAAATTACCTTGCGCCCTGGGAGGCTTCATCACAACCTAACAGAATCTGTGTGGAGGCTCCAATTCTGCCTGCTCGAAGCGCCCACAGATGTTTTCTCTTGGCACAGATAATAAGGATCCAGGATTAAATGTTACCATTTAATAATTAATACCATTCGAGCTCCCCCTCCCTCCCATGGAAAGTTGGCGCTGAAGCATAAGTGCTGATGTGCTGACGTCCTGAACACCCGGAGTGCTGATTTCCATGCTATGGCAGCATTACATTCGGGATAACAGCACTTCCATTTCCCAAGATGTGGTAATTGTAGTTATCATGCACTGGGCCATATGCTAGAATCATTCATGTACCTGCAGTAGCTACGTTTATTGATAAAAAGTGGCAAATGATTTCTTTCAAGAAAATTGTGAACATGGATTCTCTAACATTCTCCTGAATATGTTAATTGTGAAATCCCTCTTCTTTTACAGATGTATAATAGCACGCTGTCACAGAATTACATAAGACGATGCCTGTTTCTGAGCCTGGAATCACCTTCCTCTTCCTTGAAATCACACTACACGTCTGTAAAATGGTAAATTTGGGGAACCTGAGTGACAGGTATCAGAGTCTTTGTAATCGTCTCTCAACTTTCTGTAATTCTGAAATTATGTTACCATGAGTCATTTTTTAAAAATCTGGACCATATCTGAACTAGCTTGAAACTCATTTTTTAAAATTGCATTTGTTGGGGCGACATTGATTAATAAAATTATTAAAGGTTTCAGATATTCAATTCTATAATATATCATCTATATTGTATATTCACCACCCCAAATCAAGTCACCTTACATTACTATTTATCCCCCCGTTTCCTTCTCCTATGTCCCCCAACCCTCTTTTCCCTCTGGTAATAACCAGACTGCTGTCTGGGTCTATGATTTTTTTTTTCTTAATCCCTTCACATTTTTCACCTAGTCCTCCAACCCCCATCCCCTCTGATAGCTATTCTGTTCTCTGGGTCTATGAGTCTTTTTTCTATTTTGTTTCTTAGTTTATTTTGTTCATTAGGTTCCACATATGAGGGAAATCATATGGTACTTGTCTCTCTCTGATAGGCGCTTCTGGGCAGGTGCTGACTGCACGAAGTGGAATTTGCCTCAGCGGGGCCTGGTGTCTGCCCAGATCTCCCTTTGAATGTGCCTCTTGTGAAGCTAATTGGATCCTGCTCTGGTGTCTGGAGCTGGCCACTGGCTGTGTTGGTTCTGGGGCCTCTTGGGAGGAACTCTGGTGCAGGCCAATGTCAGACGCTGCCTGTGACTGGCCCTGGGCAACCTGTTTGGAGCTACAAAGAGATCCACAGTTTGTGGCTGTCTCTGCTGGCCTGGATGTGCACAGGAAGGACCAAGCTGGACACCAAGGCCAGCTGTTACCAGTACTGGACCCAGGGTCAGGTCAGCAAAAGGCCCAAGGCATCCTGAGATCCCCTCTGCCTGCTGGCTGCCTGTCAGGCTCAGCCACTGAAAGGGCCTCTGGTGGTACTTGAGTTGCTTGAGGTAGGTTCTCAGTGAGTCACCAGGTAGGGGTGAGTGATGTTCACCAGACTGACACAGGTTTAAACTCAGTGCCAGTGCTGAGCCTGAAGCCACTCAGCAAATGTCCCAGGGTACCCCAGGCCTAGCTACCACCCACTGCATGCTCGCACACCTCTCTGGTGGGATAGGGGTCTCAGGGAGTCATCAGGGCCAGGCCAGCTGAGTTTATCAGGTCCAAACAGACCAAGAGTTGGCTGTGCAAAGGGAGGGCTCTGCACCCATTGGGTGTGCAAGGGAAAAATGGCTCCCATCCTAGAGTCACACAACTCAGTGTGTCCCAAATTCTGCCAGGAGCCCAATCTCAGCAGGGCAGGGTCACTGAGAGTTGGGAGGTTGGGCTATTGGATCTCCCATGAGAGGGAGGTACTGGTCAGGCTTAGGGGAAGTAGGGGGAGTGGCCCCCACCCCAGAGTCACACAACTCAGTCTGTCTGAGCCTCTAGGAATCTGAGGATGGGCCTCTGGGAGACTGGAGGGTGGGGCTAGTGGATCTCCAGTGAGGGAGAGGCTCCAGTCAGGTTCATAGAAAAGTGGGGGAATGGCCCCTGTCCCAAAGCCACACAACTCAGTCACTGACATCCCCTGAGTCTGCCCAGACCTTTGCACCCTGGCCCAGGCAGCTAACTCCTCAGCAGGGCTGGAGGTCCACAGGGAGGGGTGAGAGAAAGTGCAAAGGGTGGGGCTAGTGCATTCCCTAGGCTGATGCCTTATGGAGTGTAGTGCTGCACCCAGGAAAAATGGCATCTGCAGGTGGGGGAATGATTCAGCCCAGGGCCCTGGCAGCTGCTTCTTCAGCTCTCTCCCCAGAGTCACCAACCCCAGTCGCTCCTCCTGTGACTCTGGTTGGCTCCACCTTCCCTCTGCCAGAGCCCAGGGGCTCTTTTTAAATAAGCTGGATCTTCTGTTTTACCTACAAAACATTAACTGAAGTAAATCCATCATTCTTTAAAAACATGTAGATGAACGGTCCTACCCTACTACCTATAGAAACATAAAGAAACAGATATGTTTGTTGTATAACTAACAAGGTCACAGGCTGTTCAGCTGCTGGAGCAAACTCGATTAAGACCATGATAATCTTTTGAAAGATTGTAATTTATCTCCATTTGAAGGGCATTATCTTAGTTCTTCAGCTATCATAGGGAGCAAGGTTAACAAATATTCAGTGATGAATTTTTGAAAGCTATAGTCAGATCTTGTTCTCTTAAACCTTTTGGAAGGGATGTCAAAAGGCAGTGAAATAAAAATTGTCAAATCTGTACACAGACTTACTTAATGGCTGTTATCTGAGAAAGTGGTTTATGACTCATACAGTCACTACCTTTACTTAAGCAATTTCTTGTTTGCTTTACATTGAAGACAATCTGTTCTCAGTGCTCACGGGGGACAGATTTCCTCACAAGGCTCTTGTTTCCTTGAAGTAAGAAGCTATGAAACACAAAATCCACCCAGAGGGAATCTGTACTTTCCAAATGGTCTCCTACTTTTGCTAAGGGTCAGCATTATTGACTGCCTTCTCACTGAATGTATTTCATTTAAATGTGGAATTTGAGCCTATAAATAGCCTTGAATATTTCAGGAGGGTTTAGATACTAATTTTGAAGGAGGAAGGGAAGAAGGGACTAAAAGGACTGAGTGTATTTTGTGTGCTAGGGGCTCTGCTTGGTAAGCAGATCATTCTCCCAACAACCCCACGAGAGAGAGAGGCGTTCTTCACATTTCACAGATGAGAAGATCTCCGCTTGGAAAGACAAAATATGCAGCACACAGGGCGTCACCAGGAACAGAACTGGGGGAAGATTCACCAAAAGGTTCTATCTTTCCACTACCGGTACTATCCATGCCTGCAACTCTTTATCAAATGTTTTTGCTTAATTTTTGCCTGATTATTTGCTGAAGTGATTGATTCTTTCCCCCATGCTGGGACCATTTTTTTTTTTTTTTTGAGGTGGAGTATTGCTATCACGTAGACATGGAACAGTCCTGAAAAACCTCAATAATATGCAATAATATGGCCTCACTTATTTTCAAGGAGGGGGAAGTTGGGATGAATCAGGCAGAGGTGAGGAGAAATAGGCCATTCCCAGTCACTCGTACATTTACAATGCACAGAGCCACTAGCTTTCAAATATTACGTTATGAGATAAAACTTCTTGCTACTGTTAGAGTTGGGGGGATGATGAGAGAAGCGGGGTACAATGAGGATCGTGCAAGAGAAAGCCAATTCAAATTTCTTCAAAAGAAGTGTTGTATGCATATATTTTATTTTTCACAGTTTTTTAAGCTGTCCACTAAACCTACCACATAAGTAGGCCAACTCCTCTCAGCATAGGAGAGAGACCAGGAGCATAGCACTTTTTTTTTATAGCCTGGTATAATTTTAAAAATGAAGAATGCCCAAAACAGGCTTAAAAACATTAAAGTGTATTTAGAGATTTACAGTGAACAAATTTAATGCTTCTACCTGTAAAATATTAAATGCTGATCATATTTATGCTACTCATAAGATAGTTCCAGGATTACCACTATTTTCATTCAAGGTGGTATGTTTCAGTAGCATGGTGTGAGCTGGAAATAGTGTGATAGTAGTAATCATGCAACGGTATGCGTTTGCCAAAAGTCATCAAATGTACTCTTTAAAAAGGTGACTTTTTAAATATATAAGATTTACCTCAATTATCCTGACATAAAAAAAGTTGCCATCTTGTCAGTGAATCTTGTTGATGAATTCCTGTGACTATGTAACCTTATAAGGAGAGATTGCTCAAAGCTTATGTCTGAGTCCTGTGAACAATGTTAAGTCCAGGCAGGGTCTGATTGGCTCCCTGGGATGCAATGTGGAGGGGATTCATCTGGCTTACTCAGGACAGAGACCAAATGTCTAGCAGAGTATCAGGCTCATTTGTACCTACTGATGGAATGCATGAGGTGGCCCTGTTCGTTAGCTCTATGTCATTCTGGAGCCAAAGGCACCCACTAAGCCTAGCTGCTCTGTAGGGTCCTAAAGGTCTTTGTAGATATTGGTGGCACTGGTCATGAATACATGGTCAATTCCAGGATATGATCTCGGTGGAACCTTCTGGACAGACATTTTAGATCCTGTTTTATCCTGAGAGGAGTCACAGAGATGCCTAGAAGCTAATCTTGGCGGCAGAGAATTGGGACATAACTTACTCCAAACACAAGAACACTTGTGCCTTGAGTCTATCCTGGAAAAAATGAGGAGTCGAGTTGATCTGCCCGGAAAAGTGTATTTGTTCAGTCATTGTTCCTTCCACTGAGACAGTGCTAGATTATTGCTATTGGGATCCATATTGCTTTACTTGCACAGACATAATTTTAGAGTTAATTATTCTTCAAAATAAAGTTCAGATCTCATCAACAATAAAAAAAAAATCTTACTATACCTGAAATCATTGTTTGAGACAGTGGTATATACATAAATCTCCTTGAAACTAGAGAAGTATTTATAGTGTCTCTTTCCTAATTATTCCTAATTATGAATTTATTTTATTTTGTGAAATTCATTTGAAGAAACAGTTGTATAGAACTAACAGAATATCACAAACATTAACATTTCTCCAGCTAGTTATATTTCAGTATGTAAATGTAACAATATTATAACTAGATCCTTGCACTATATACATCAGTACACATAGGTTAAGCTGTATTCCTACAGTTCTCCAGGAAATTGGCTGAAGTCTGTTTTCATCAGTCAATTAAAATAAAGGCACACAATTATGTGGGAATACTGCTTTCTTCTGTGACATTTAGCCAATCTTAGAAATACCTTCATAAATGTTAATCGTTCACCACGTTTCTAAATTCCTCCAGAGTCTCACCTCGATACTTTGGGTACTTTGTCTCTGGACAGTGTGCCCTGCTCTTTTTCTGTATCAGGGAGATACTTGCTCGGAGTGTTCACTCTAGTTTTAGGCCAGGCCTGGTGCCGGGGTTGGCCCCGGGGAGAAAGCTGCAGGGCTGCTCCACAAGCCAGGAGCATTCCAACCAGTGTAGCCAATTGTTGCTAAGAACGTATTGTTCAGTTTCCAGGATTTTGGTGAGCTGGTTGTTAACCACAGTTATTCCTACAAACTAAATTATGTGAATTTACAATTAAATAAATTATATTCAAACAAATGTAAGACATCAAAACTTACCACTTCCTAATTATTTCCTATTATCCTTTTGAGGTTATTTACATTGATCATTTCTGCGTGATGGAAATATAACAATGTACTACATTTCTTTCTAACTCCATATTCAGTGACATTGCACTGGTAGCTTGCAATCAGCCATTTTGGGAAATCAGCAAACACTACAGCTCATGGCTGCCTACTCACTCCTTCCCCCAAACATCCATCCTATCCTGCTCACAGGAGTTGTTAAGCATCTACCAGCACGTTTAATAGATTTCTACTTAAAGTTATTTATATATATATATATATATATATATATACACATTCCATGACTTTAACCTTTCCTAACCATACTACAGGAATCATCATTATACAACCATACTTACAGAAATTATCTACCCATCCTTTTGCTCAATCAGTATTTACTTAGTGCTGTAATGTGCTAAGCACTGGCTAGTCTAAGCTAAGCGCTGCTGTAATGGGTGTAAATAGACAGTACACAACTGAACAAAGAAATGTTGAGTAATGGGAAGAACACATGCTTTGAATTCAAAAGGATCTGGAGTTTGAACCCAACTGTGTCAGGGGACGGACCTCCCGGTTTTCCCAGGACTGTACTGGTTTTAGCGACTTGACTTGGGGTGGTTAACTCACAATACAATATTCAGATGATACATTGTAGCATTGTGTACCTGAAAACTATATAATCTTATTAACCAGTGTCACCCCAATAAATTAAAAAAAAAAAAAAAAAAAAGGAAAAAAAGGAAAATCCCATGTGCTGGGAAGCCCTTCTCATCAAAAGGAATTAAAAAATTTGGCCATGTTATAACTATGGCACTTAATGGTTTTGAAACCTTGGGCTAGTTTCTTTGTATCTTTGAACCTCAGTTTCCCCATATGTGAAATGGGGAACAAAAAGGCAAGCTTTGGGGGCTGATGTGAAGATTAGTGTTATATGGGTACCCTATGTAGGCCAATGCCCATATCACGTAGGCACTTAGGACAATACTTCACATATGTAATATGCTCAGTGAATGAGAGCTTTTATTACTATCCTATATAATAAAAGCCTAATATGCAAATTGTCCCCTCTACTGGGAGTTCTACCGGAGTTCGACTAGGCAGCAGTGTGTCCTCTCCCCCCAGCTGGCCTGACCCAGATCAGCCCCAATCGGGGTCGGGCCAGCCAGACCACACCCGTGCATGAATTCATGCACTGGGCCTCTAGTTCATAATAAAATCCATGATAAAATGCAAAATAAAATAGGCAGAGAACTCTTTTGTAGGAATTGAGGTGTAAATGTAAATTCTAATGTAAGGTTTTAGAATGATTTGATGAAAGAGGCAGCCTTTGATTTTTAATCCATTAAAATACAAGTTGCCCTAACCCCATTATCAAACTAAATCGTGCCTTTTGATGCTGCTGTATTGTTTCCCAGGACTCGACATCCTGGTTTTCAGATCCTGGCCAACCCTACTGTGAAAACTGGGTTACTACTTTCTACCTCTGCAGACTAACTCAGGGCCTGCTCTTCTTTAGTGCCTGAGGCAAGGCAGAATGAGGCTGGTATTTAAATCCTGGTCTCTGAAAACCTTCAGTGAAATGATGTGTTCAGTGTGTATATTAGCGGGATAAAATTCAGCAGGAAAAAGGAAACCAAGATATAATACCTACATGGCTTAAAGGTATGAAAAGTTCCCAAACATCAAGAAATGCTAGTTCATATTTCCACTTCTGTTCAAGCACTTTCTGAAGTTCAAATACCTGATAAAACACTGCACATTGAGTAGGCTACTGATATTATGAAAATGTGTAAGCCTTCATTTAACAATATTATTAGACTAGAAAATGAAGTTTCATAATGATTTAAAGATATAGAAAAGGAAAGCAACATAATGTTTGTTGTGGGGGAATGAAAAGATCTGCATAGAGGGTGATTAAAATACCCACAGTTGTCATTAAAAACCATATATGGAATATAAGAAAAGCAGCACTGTTGTTTGAAAGCCTTTTGCATATGTTGGTACAGCTGTAATTTTGAATAGATATGAAAGTCAGATACATATGCAAACATCGATCTCACTTGTTAAGGAAGTGGCTTCAAAAAGACTTACATTGTTCACCTTCCCCTTCCTTCAGGGGAAATTACCCTCATTATTCTGGTTTTGTGCTTTGATACTATAACATTGTAATAGGTGCTGAAAGATCACATTTCCTTCTGGGGAAAATGTAAGAAAATGGAATGGATCCTTGGAGAAAACCGTTGGTAAAAGGTCACAGCTCTGGTGTCTTAGCCAGCCTCCAAGATAGCCCCCAGGACCCGCACTTCCTGGTATTCGCATCCTCTCACATTGAATTAGAGCTGCTCTGCATCGCCAAAAACCACAGAACTAGAGATGGTGTGTGACTCCTGAACCTCAGTTGTAAAAGTTGGGTTGCCAGGTAAAACACAGCATGCCCGGTTAGTGTTGAACTTTATATCCCAAATGTCGCAGGTGCCATACCAACACTAAGAAATTATGTACTGCTTCTCTGAAATTCAAATTTAACTGGGTCTCCTGAATTTTCATTTTCTAAATCTAGCAATCCTATGAAGGGCATTTCAGCTTCCACCTTCTTGCCTTGGACTGTTCATCACGGTGTGAGGACACGCAAGCAGCCTGAGTAGGCCCATGTGAGGGGGAGCTGAAACCTCCAACCAGCAGCCATGCCAACTTGCTGCTCCTGGGAGAGAACCATTTTTATGGTTCAAATATCTCCTTCTATAATCTGCCTCGTACATCTCGCTTGTTCTTAGTGGCTACTCTAGATTGGGATGCCATTAGGATAGAGTCATATGTGTTTTTGAGGTTCCTAGTGTGTCCAAGTACCCAATACAGCAGAGTGCCATGCACTTGACTAGTTTCAGTTTTGTTAAATGGTGTAGCCTCACCTTTGACATCTGTAAAATGGGATAAAAATTATATCTAATATACAGGGTTGATGTGAAGATTAAATGAGTTAATAGGCTTAGAAATGTGCCCGGTCCACAGGAAGTGCTCAGTACAGAAGGAAAGAGTGCTTCTTTATAGCAATGATTAGCTTGCATTAGAATCACCTGGAGGGCTTATTAAATTTTTTTAAAAAAAATATATTTTCATTGATTTCAGAGAGGGAGGGAGAGGGAGAAAGAGATGGAAACACCAATGATGAGAGAGAATCATTGATTGGCTGCCTTCCAAATGCCCCCTACTGGGGATTGAGCCCACAACCTGGGCATGTGCCTGACTGGGACTGGGAATCGAACTGTGACCTCCTGGTTCACAGGTCGATGCTAAACCATGGAGCCACAACGCTGGGCTTGTTAAATTTTTGATTGCTGGACCCCATGCCCCTGAATTTCTGATTCAGTAGATCTGGGTGTGGCCAGATGATGCTATTGCTGCTAGTTTTGGGACCCAGCCGCTGCTTTGGCTTAATGTTTTCAGTGACTGTGGCCATGCTGGGAAAGTGCTTTCTCACTTCTGTTTGTAAATTTGTATTAACTGGGCACAGACCTCAGCACAGGCAGAGCTGTTGAGAGTGTAACATTTAATTTCTTGGAACCCAGGCAGGCTCAGAAGTCTCTGACTTATTTCTAGCTATAATCAATACTTCAAGATAAAGACATGCTCTTAGCTAGCAGGAAGTCTAAAATAGTAGAAAGACAGCAGCCTTGTTCTAAATTCAGAGGTGAGTTCTGTTCAACAACTACAATTTTTGCTGGTTCTTGGTTCTCAGTGTGCTTGAAAGCTAAGTTCCTCCATTCAGCTGGAGTCCCTCCCCACTTTACTCCAATGTGGGAGGACATTTCATAGTAAATAGTGAATCATGGTATAGTGGCTCAGAAGCATTTTTTTGTTCTCCTAATTGGCACAGGCTTAAAGCATTAAACAAACAATCCCTAAACGTGTTCTCTGGCATTTCCAAGACACAAGCTCATCCCCAAGGCACTGTAGGAAAGGAAAAACTTTTCTTCTACCCTCTTAGATTCTTTAAAAGGGGCCTGTGAATTTAACTGACAGAGAGAAATTAACAGGAGAAAAGGCATAAACATTTTTATTAACATTTTATGGGTATGGGGGCTTCATAGAAAAGAAGTAAAAACTCAAAGAAGGGGTTAGACCTGGGGCCTATGTACCATTTTAACAAAATGCAACAAATTTTACAGAAGTGACTAGACAAAGGAGAAGAGGTGTGTGTGGAGGTAGGTGTTCTTAGGGGCAGTAAGTTGTGGGAAGGTGACTAGGAAATGTATGGTAGATAAGAGTTATTTAGTGTTTTGTTATACAGGCTCAGTCTCCAGTGATGAGTCAGAAATTTTTAATTTAAGTGCATTGTAAATGGGCATCTTCCAGTTATTAAGATCTTAGAAACTTTTCAGTTGTATATAGTATACATATACTAGAAGCCCAATCCACAAAGATTCGTGCAAGAATGGGCCTTCCTTCCCCTGGCTACTGGCACTGCCTTCACTCCGGCCCAGAGCCCCCTTTTCTGCTTGGGCCTGGAGCTGCCTTCCCACTTGGGCCTGGAGCTGCCTTTCCACCTTCCCATGCTGTCCAGAGGCCCGGAGCAGCTGGGGTGGTGCGGACGCCTGCATCATCGCCATGGCGGCAACACAAGCGTCCCGCCCCTCGCCGCTCAGTGCCTGCATATGCAAATTAACCCACCATCTTTGTTGGGTTAATTTGCATACTCACTCCTGATTGGCTGGTGGGTGTCACGAAGGTATGGTCAATTAGCATGTTACGCTTTTATTAGGTAGATGACCCCAGCAGCAAGCTAACCTACTGGTCAGAGCGTCTGCCCCCTGGTGGTCAGTACACATCATAGCGACTGGTCAAATGGTCGATGGAATGGTTGGACACAGCATATTAGGCTTTTATTATATACGAGGATGTATGGCCAACACCTCAAAATTTCTTAATTTCATCCTTAGTAACTTACACATCTATTTGTCATTCATGCAAACAGCATTTATGGGGCAATTCCTCTGTGTCACTGATCCTGCATTTAGTGACTATTTAATAGTGCCCGTTTAATGTAAATTACAGTGAAGTTTACTGAACACTTTTTATGACTCCAGACTTTAATATTTTGTGTTTCTTGGCTTTAAAAATCTAAGCCAGTTTTCAATGTAACCAGTAATGTAAATGTCACGTCATTTCCATAATTTTTTCAAGAAGTGAAGGTTAAAAATTTAAATCTTTGTTCTTAGAAAGTATTCACTGTTTGAAGAAAAACAATTAAGATCTTATACATGGAACACTAAAAATGTATCTGATGAAAGTGAAGAGAAATCTAGATTATGATTTACTGCTTAAGAAAATGATTTTGTTTATAAAATGAAGTTTAGTAATCTCAATGAATACAGTAATTTAAGTAAATTTTACATTAAGAATGAATCATAGCAAAAATTTTCTTTTGTGACATTGTCAGATTTTAATGGCCATTTGTTTTAAAGCAAGTCTCTGAAAAGAATTGGTCAAGTGCCAGAAGCTGTTTGTGATGACAAATTGCTCACAATGAATTGCTTTGAAAGAAAGCAGTATTTTTTGGTTTTGAAACAAATTTGTGTAAGTACCAGACATATTCCAGTATCTGTAAATCATCTTCTCTGACCATAAACTTAAAGTGTCATTTTAAACTTTTCTAATTTGTGCCATTCAGATCTTTCTAAACCTTCTACCTATGTGCTTTGTGGCAGCAAAGAGTTGAGTAATGTGTTATCAGTGGTAGTAAAACAGCACTTCTTTACATGTCCTTATTATGCAAACGTGCAATGCTCTGTTGATTGGCTTAAGCTTTTTTGTTCTTCAAACTCGTCATAGAAAATATGATTTTTACTTCCATAGGACCCACATTGATTTACAAAGATAACTACTGCTAAAACTATAATTGCCTATATTTCAAGTAATGTCATATATAATACCATCACATAAAATCAATGAGAATACAAATTAAAATTGTTCATTCTCACCAATAATAAGATTCTGCCAATTTTCAAATAGCAAAACATATGTCTTCATTTGATTAAATAGTTATAGAATTATACTCATGGATTCATAGCAAAGTAGAGCACTCAGGGAAGGAGTGAGCATATATTTTGGAAAGCCTTACTTTTGCTTCTGATTTGGTTGCCTTACTTATTTTAGACTCATAAACATGGACTGTCTTCAGGGCCAGATTCAGGTTATATAGGATTTAATGCTTACACAATTTGGGGCCCTCTTTAAAAAAAGTTTTTAAAATATTTTAATTTTGCAACATTTACAGAAATAGATGACCACATGAACTTAGAGCTCCTCACCAAAACATGGAAGGGGCCCATTTCATCATGCAAGAGATGAGCCTTAAGATTAAGCTTCATTCTCTTCATAGCAAGTTCGCCTGTGGACTTACAGACACAGCAAAACTGGCATGAGAAGCTGAACTAACTTACCCATCCAAAGCATAAGGTGACAGATTGGTGTACGGCTTATGGAAATCAGCTTTATTACTTAGTCATGTTACGCAGAAAAAGCACTAGAAAACAATCATAGCTCTATACTGATGAATCAGTAAAAGGTCCTTGCTTAGCACACGGCAGAGAGCTTTGTGGGATCACCACATGCCCCCTTTGCTTCTACCAGGAGGACTGCTGATGCAAACTGTAGAGTGATTAGTGACTGACCACTATTGTGGTTATTTAAAAAAAGAGTAAAAATTAAAAAGTGGTTAATTTTGGTTTTGTTATATAAACCTAGCCTGAGATATTCAAACTTACTGGTTGTATCACACATCAAACCAATTTATTTGGTCACATTTATAGACAGATAATTAATAATACAAGGTAGTCTGTACCGTGGGCAAATAGGCAGCAGAGAAAAAACAAACACAAAAAACGAATGCCACTGTAATCAGAAATGAAAGAAATCCTTCAATCCTGTGGGACACAGAGATGTCATAGAAGTGGTGGGATGTGCCCTAACCGGTTTGGCTCAGTGGATAGAGCGTCGGCCTGTGGACTCAAGGGTCCCGGGTTCGATTCTGGTCAGGGGCATGTACCTTGGTTGTGGGCACATCCCCGGTAGGGGGTGTGCAGGAAGCAGCTGATCGATGTTTCTCTCTCATCGATGTTTCTAACTCTCTCTCCCTCTTCCTTCCTCTCTGTAAAAAATCAATAAAATATATTTTTTTAAAAAAGAAGTGGTGGGATGTTTCTTATAGCAAAGGTAGGCACAGGCTTTAAGCAGAAACCATGTCTGTGCAGATGGAGCCTCAATGTTGGGAATGATGACTGGGAGAGTTTACTAAAATAGCAGGCTCCTGTGATGGAGACACATGGACCTCCGTCTGAAGAGGTAAATAACGGCCACATTATTATAAGAAAAAGTGTTGGCAGTCATTCTAAAACCCGAGACTTAATGCCAATGGTTCTCATAGCTTGGTCTCTAGATCAGCAGCTTCGGCCTCACCTCAGAACTGGTTAGATATGTAAGTTCTCATTCTCATCAAATTCTCAAGCCCCCTCCCCCGCATGGCATGGCTTGTTAAATACCCATTGCTGGGCCCCAACCCCCATCCTTCCAGATCCGGACCTTGTATTTAGCAAGCCCTCCAGGTGACTGTGATGCTCACTGAGAACCGGTGCTCTATCATGGAAAGCCACAGATTTCTGAAGGGAATGTGATGCTTATAAAATGATGTTTCTGGAAGATTAAGCTGGCAACTATGGCTTAGATAGATTGGGTAGAGAAGGGATTGGAGTCAGGCAAGTCAATTTTTTAACATACTGTCTTCATCAGCATAATGTATATAAATTATCATATCTGCTTCTGAATTCCAAAGCTGATCTTTGTCAGGGTTTTAGCATCTTTGTCTTATGGTACATGTGTTAAATTGTGGCAATATACCTTGGTGAGCCTGTTCTAAATTATTTAACAATCAATTAAATGCTTTCATTTTATTATAGCAAAGGCTAATTTAATGACTTGTAGCTAGTAACTAGAGGGAGGAACGTCCATCTTTTGCACCATTTTTACGTAATGAATTTGGGTTTCTAAGGGAGCTTCAAAAGAGACACTTCCCTGGACATAATAACGTCAAACAAACATGGGCAAACTAGGAATATTACAGGTTAAGTGAGTGAAGGGAAGGATGGAAAGAGGAGAGATGATGGTTATTCTGAGTCGTGAAAGAGTGAGGGAACAGATAAGTGACAAAAAGAGGAGAGAAAGAAAGAAGAAAAATGCAGCAAGAAAGTATAGAATAATGTGCCGCAAATGTCAGACAAATCTGTCAGCGGCCGGTCTCAGTGAATCAGCAGAATAGGAAACCTACGGCTCTCAGCACATAATGAGTACCACCTAGACAGCCCGCTGCAGAGCTTGCGCTCCTGGGCCTCGGGGCAAAAGTGACTGTAATCGGCTGGACAGCTGCCCTTTAAGTGTTTCCTTAAGTCTGAAATCTTGGCACTTTTTATGCACCCATATATTGAAAACCTGCTGTGTGGGAAACACGCAGAAAATGTACTTATGGAACCCCTTGTGTGAAGCGATATTGTTTACATAAGGCTTACACAATTTGAGAATAACGCAATTTGACAGAAGAGACAGGTTGTTGAAATGTATGTGGTGTCTTTTTTTTTTTGGCATTCTAGTTGAGTGGGTAAACTATAACCATGGGAAAGCCGGGAGCTGGCCCTGATTTCTGGCTTTGCTACTGACATCCTGTATGATTTGGGACAAGAGACATGGCTTCAACCCCACACTCATTACGGAGCAGGACCTGGGGGGAGAGAGGTTCAAGGGTTTGTCAAGAGCTTCAGCATTCTCGTTTTTTCACCAGATCAGAAGGTTATGCAGCAGACAGTGTCTAAGGCTAATGTGCCACTGCCTGTCTCCCCTCAGGTCAGGCTATAAAAAGAGCTTTTCATCAAGACCAACCTTGACTATTGTTAACACTGGAACTTCATGGGACAGCTGGTCCCAGAAGCAGGTAGAGGCCTAGGAGAGTGTGATAAGTAAGGTTTGGAAATGAATCAGATTCTGGCATAAGTGCCCCAAAGTAATAGGCAAGCTGCAAGGGCCTGAAGCCACAGAAGAGAATCAGAACACACATGTAGGTTCCATGTAAAATCGAGGCAGTGGAACAAACTGTGAAAATAGGGGTCAAGGGTCAGGGTAATAATGCTTATTGACCTGTGCCCAGAACTCACCACGAGCCAGCTACCGATCTTAGCTTCTAATTTATTTAATTCTCACAAATCCCTTAAGAGGTAGTGTTCTTATAATGCCCATTTACAGATGAAGAAACTGAAGCAGCCAGAGGTTAAGATGACATGATGAGTCCACGGCTCAAAGGCTGCAAATGCAGGCAAATTATATGTGGTTTCACAGGAATGGGAGAGGAAGGTGAAGTAGCATTATGCATGAAGATCAGAAATCAAGTATCCAGTGTACAAATTAACTTTCTGCTCCAATTGGATGCTTCCTACATGACTCCTTCCTGAGAGTGCTAACCAATCACAGAAGGGAAAGGCTTACAGCAGAGCAATTTGCCACCTCCTAGAATTCCTGAGAAAAGCAGTGCGTGAATGTTTTACCACCGTCAACCTATTCTGCTGTCCTGATCTCTGCCAGACCCAGGGGCTGGGGACCGGTGGCCTCTATGGCAGGATGACAGAGTAGGCTTGGTAGTATTACAAAACCACAGCCTTCACAGAAACTTGGTGTTTACTCAACAGAAAATCAAGTGGAAAGTTTGCAATTATGTAGCTTATTTGAAACAAGGAGTCATCCAAACTGGGTAATTCAGCTCTCAGACATGGACCAAACTGTCCAAGAGTTGAAGATGTTCACAGCAGTTTAGAGGAAACCATTTTCTCTCTCTTGTGTGTGTACGTGCGCACACATGCACACACACACAACACTGAGTAAAATGTAATTGGAAAAAACCTCATTTGGATCACACACTTAAGATTCTTTTAGGAAGAGCACAGCAGTGGACGATTTTGAAAAACACACGATGACACACTGCCAATTCTCATAGCACAGCACTATTGTAAGTGAATACGGTTCTCTTTTCAGAAAGAATGTAACCTGAGAGGATTATCCTTGGTGCACTCATTTTCCATTAACCATTTCTTTTGAAAAATCCAAGTTGCTTTTCAGATGAGTGTCTTGTCAGTTTTCCCTTCACTATAAGTGTGAGAGAAAATTTCAGAACTTAAAAAGTAAACGTCAAAATAAAAATTTCTCAGGCTGTGGACCAGGCCCTGGAGTATCATGACATCTCATATAAGCTTGGTGCATAAAGTCCTGAGTAGATTACAGCCATTAAGCCATGGAGTTACAGGGCTGGAATGGAAACCTAACAGTCCCATAATTAGAGGTTTTTATTGCACACATGAGGAAACTAGAGCACAAATGACTCTCATGAAGCCACAAAGCTGGGAAGTCACCGAGATGACTATTTTTCTGTCTTCTGCTTTTCTTCTGCAGAAGACTGAAAATTTGTTCTGAATATTTCTGAAATGTTTTTCCACACATATGAAACAAACACTTGTATTCAGATTGGCTCCTTAAAAACACATGGGAAACAAAAGAATTGGAAGCAAGAACTCAAAGAGGTATCCAAGTTCATAGCAGCATTATTTATATTAACCAAAGTTGGAAGCAACCCAAATGTCCCCAGATAGATAATGGATTTTAAAAAGTGGTCTATGCATACAATGAAATAGTTACAAGGACAAACACTACATGGTTCCACTTCTATAAGATTCCTGGAGTAGTCAAATTCATAAAGACAGAAAGTAGAATGTAAAGGCAGGGTCAGGATGAAGAGTAGGTAGATCCCGAACTCACCCCCTCCCAAGAACACATCAAAATTGCAACTAAAGATAGAACAACCGTTGCTGAGAACAACCTGAAGACTAGCTGAACAGAATTCCTGTAATTAAGGATAAAAATAAAAAGCCACATTGAGACGGATAGGAGGGGAAGCGATGTAGTCTGATCAGGTCCCAACCCACGATGTGGGGATTCACAAAAGGGAGGGATCTCAGCTGCAGTGGTGACCCTTAAGGCGTGAGGAATCTGAGCCTCACACTGGGCTTCTCAGCCTGGGGGACCTGTGCAAGGAAGAGGAGTCCCCTAACACTGGGCTTTGAAAATGCACAGGGTTTATACCTGGAGATAAAGTGACAAAGGGCTATGGAACACTGAGAGGATGTTTTTAAAGGGCTCACACACAAACGCACTCACTCCAAGCTGGAACACGGAGGCAGCAGCTCTAGAAGCAACTGGGTCATTTGAGGTAACATGAAATTGGCTAACTTTAGAGTGATTGCTGGAAGGACAGAGATTAGTGGGAATGCTCTCTGGGGGTGAAAACACTGGCTGGTGCCATTGTTTCTTTGTTTCTTTCATTGTGCTCTTCTTCATCCTGGCTGGTCATAAAATCTGTCACTCTCCCTTAATCTGGATAACACTATTCGTCCCACCCTGGCTTTTTAAGATTCTGTCCCACCAACCTGCTTGCAATGACTGGAGCCTTTCCCAAATGGCTCCAGACCTGCCACTCATGGCACTGGCTTAGACTCACATCAGAGCCTTTCCCAAATAGCCCCAAGCACAGCACAAGCATTGGTCAACCTTGGCTAGCATCACAGTTGCCACCAAATGTCCCCAAGCCTGTACAAGCAGATGCCAGCCTTAGCTCAATTATACCTCCACCATGTATCCTCAAGACCAGCACAAGAGGTACAGCCACCCACAGCTCGGACCAGAGTCCCATGACTCCCACCCACTCCATGGGACCAGCCCCTGCATACCAGATTGTCCTGCAGAAGTTATAGCTGGTCTCCACAACCAGTTAGCCGGAAGGTCAACCCCACCCACCTATGTGCCTGTAGTAGTCATAGCCCAACTACAACAGGAGGGCACACACAACCCACACAGGGAACACCCCTGGTACACGGGGCTTTGGTGACCAGGGGGATTACGCCACTGAGCTCCAGAAGACATCTTCTACATAAGGCCACTCTTTTAAGACCAGGAGACATACCATATTTACCTAGTACATACAAACAAACACAGAGAGATAGCCAAAAGGAGGAGATAGAATATGTTCCAAGTGAAGGAATAGATCAAAACCCCAGATGAAAGGAACAACATGAAATGAGACAAGCAACCTATCAGATAAAAACAATGGTTATAAGAATGCTCAATATACTTGGAAGAAGAATAGATAAACTCAGTGAGAACTTTAATGAAAAGTCAGAAAAGTATAAAAGAGACCAATCATAACTGAAGAATACAATAACTTAAATGAAAAATACACTACAGAAAATCAATAGCAAGTTAAATGAGGCAGAAGAATGAATCGGTAATCTGAAAGACAAGGTAGAGGAAATCACCAAATTGGAACAGCAGAAAGAAAAAAAATTTTTTTTTAAATGAGGGTACTTTAAGGGACCTCTGGGACAATATCAAGCAAACCAATATTCACATCATAAGGTTCTCAGAAGGAGCTGAAAGAGAGAAAGGGACAGAAAACATATTTGAAGAAATAATGGCTGAAAAATTCCCTAATCTGATGAAGGAAACTGACATCCAAGTCCAGGAAGCAAACACACAGAGTCCAAAACAAGGTGAACCCAAGGAAGCCCACACAAAGACACATTATAATTAAAATGCTAAAAGTTGAAGATAAAGAGAATCTTAAAAGCAGCAAGATAAAAAGCAGCTAGTTACATCCAAGGGATTCCACCACCATAAGACTTTAGGCTTACTTCTCAACAGAAACTTTGCAGGCCAGAGAGAATGGAATGATATATTTAAAGTAATAAAATAAAAGAAAAAACAACTCTACAACCAAGAATACTCTGCTCAGCAAGATTATTATTCAGTTTCCCAGGCTAAATAAGTTCATTACCCCTAAACTGGCACTACAAGAAATGATTAAGTGGAAAAGAAAAGGCCAAATCTAAAAATAGAAAATACAGGAAAGAAAAAACGCACTGGTAGGGTCACACATTTAGTAATGGTAGGGGATCAACCAATTATAAGTTAGTATGAAAGTTAAAGGACAAAAGTAGTAAGATCATGTGTAACTAGAATAATAAATTAAGGGATACACACACATACAAGATGTAAAATACAATGTGAAAATCACAAACATGGGGGGTAATAATAAAAAATGTAGTTCTTTTAGAATGCATTCAAACTTAAGTGATCATCAAATTAAAATAGACTACTATAAACAAAGCTTGTCATACACAAATCTCATGGTAATAATAACAAAAAACTCAGATATACAAAAAATAAAGAGAAAGGACTCCAAATAAATCACTAAAGAATGTCACCAATGAACAAGAGAGCAAGAGAAGTGGAAAGGAAAGGGAAGAACTACAAAAACAACCCAAAACCAATAAACAAAATGTCAATAACTACATAGTTACTTTAAATGTAAATGACCTAAATGTTCCAATCAAAAAACATAGTGTGCCAGAATGGATAAAAAACAAGATTCATCTCTTTGCTGCCTACAAGAGACTCACTTCAGACCAAAGACTGAAAGTGAAGGGATGGAAAAGATATTTCATGCAAATGGAAATTAAAAAAAAGCAGAGGTAGCAATACTTATATCAGACATAATAGATTTAAAACAAAGATTTTAGAAACAAAGAAGCGCATTAAATAATGATAAAACCATCGACCCAACAAGAGGATATAACATATATAAACATCCACATCCACGTAACAAAAGCAGAAGCATCTAAATACATAAAGCAAATATTAACAGACATAACAGATTGATAGTAATAGGATAATAGCAGGGGACTTTAACACCCCCATTACATCAATGGACACAAAATCAACCTAAAGTAGTATGGTGTTTACTGGGATTGGATAGGATGGGAGAGTGGGGCGTTATTAATTATTGGGTATAGAATTTCAATTGGGGAAAATGAAGAATTTCTGGAGATGGAGGGTGGTGATGGTTGCAAAACAACGTGACTGTACTTGATGCCACTGAACTGTACACTCAGTAATGGTTAAGATGGTAAATTTTATGTTATTTGTATTTCACCACAATTAAAATAATTTAAAATATACATGGGAAAATGTAGTTCTTTTTGATCTATGCGAAAAGGTTGATAAGGCCCTTAGGGTTTTGCAATTGTTTTATTCGTTAAAAAAGTGCTGTACACCTGAAATTAATACAAAGAAATATTGAATGTAAACTGTAATTTTTAAAAAGAGTAAATAGACATTAGTAAAGAGAAAAACAACTGTGCTTGATATGCCTTTTATTTATTTTATTTTTTATTGATTATATGCCTTGTAAACATGTTTTCATGAGTGATTTTTTTAAAACATATCCAACTGTCCTGTAAATAAAATTTGAATATGTTCTTGATTCGTTTAAGTCATTTACATTGTGGATTTATGAAACCTATTTGGTAAAGGGGAAAATGAAGAGTGCATTTGTTCAGTGGACAGACAGCACAGAAGTTTAAGAGCATAAGGTACTGCTGCCCTCTCCCAGAGCTGGATGTGTGGGCTCAGATTGCATTTGTGCATTTGGGATAAGCCTTTTCAGCATGCTGTGAACAAAGAGTCAAAGAATAACAGTATATTTTGAGTTTTTCCACTGGGAAACCAGCAGTTACAAATTCTAACCAAAAGCTGAAGGCTAAATTCTAATTCTCAGATCTATGTTCTCAGGGTAAGAAAACAATCCACTATATTATGCTGCTTGAATCAGGCAAAGTATAGCATGAGACCCAATGACCATGAGGAGAGGACTCATCTTTCTCCCAAAAGTGGCCAGTTATAACTGTTATTGAATATTTTCAACCATTATGTCAACTAATTTTAAAAATTGTATAATCTTCATCTAGACTTGCTTTAGGAGTCATTATAAATATTAATGAGTTATTATTTTTATTTTGGATGGGAAAATATATGAAAACAAGTATTTCTATTATTTCTGTTTGTCGCCTGGAATGGAGATTTTCTGATGATTAATATTAATTTATTATTATTATTTTTAATTCTCACCCGAGGATATTTTTCCATTGATCTTTTAGAGAGAGTGGGAGAGAGAGGGAAAAACAGAGAAAAACATCGATCTGAGAGAAAGACATTGATGGATTGCTTCCTGCACGAGCCCCAACCAGGGCCTGGGCTGGGGAAGAGCCTGCAACCAAGGTACATGCCCTTGACTGGAATTGAACCTGGGACCCTTTGGTCCACAGGCTGATGCTCTATCCCCTGAGCCAAACTGGCTAGGGCTAATAGTAATTTTAAAAATAATCTCTTCTTAAGCCAGCTTTTAAATTTAGCTTTTCACAATGTGCTACTATAGGGTTAAACTCTATTAATTCTTTTTTTCGATGTTTAGAACTTATGACATATCTGAAAGGTGAATTTGGCATTAAACCAACATTTGAGTATTGTCAGCTCTGCAGAGTCAATATATCATATTCCCAGAAGAGTGGATTGTGTTCCTCTTTGCCTCAAACATCATTAGCAAAACTGACAGCGAAGTGCTAATTCCAGAACAGTCCCAGTTGTTATTGACGGGCAAAGCCGAAAGCACCAAGCCTGACTGTCAGATGTCAAGCTGGGTTTCCATTACTGACAAATAAAAACCTGCATGGTTAGACTTGTAAAGAAGGGCCCAACCGATCAGAACACATTGTAGGCGAGAACAAAGTATAAGGAAAACATGATTATGATATCTTCTTGGATTCTTTTGTTTTTAATTCAGATAGAGGAGAAAATAGAAATTTAAGTAAAAACAAGGATGCTTTAGGGACATACCCCAAACAAGGAAAGGTTTAATATAATAAGAATTACATTTTAATCTTCTTTCATCTTTTACTAAAAGAAATACAACATTCCTCACATTTGTTACATGGCTCACTGCAGCTTGACTCTTTAGGTTCATCTTCTGTGGGTCTGTGGGCACTTCTATACAGACATAGATTCCCAGTGCTATAGGTTGTCTTCCAAGTAGGGTTTGATGACTTCTATTGATGGACTCAAACATAGAGTTGGGTTTTTGTTTGCTTGTTTGTTTGTTTTTTAAATATACTTTCATTGATTTCAGAAAGGAAGGGAGAGAGAGAGATAGAAAATCAATGATGAGAGAGAATCATGGATTGGCTGCCTCCTGCATGCCCCCTACCGGGGATCAAGCCTGCAACCAGGCACGTGCTCTTGACCTGAATCTAACCTGGGACCCTTCAGTCTGCAGGCTGATGCTCTATCCACTGAACCAAACCGGCTAGGAGTTGGATTTTTTTGTTTTTCTTTTTGGTGGTGGTGGTGGTGGTGGTGGTGGTGTGTGTGTTTTTGAGGATGATCTTCCTTTACCTTTCTGAGTGCTAGGATAACGGACAATACTCATTGGTTACTCAGTTTCAAGTTCCCTCACCTTCCTTCCTAGTAGAAACCTGACTTTGTTTCAAGATAAATTTTGTCCTATTAAAAACCTTTCTCATTGCCCTCTTCCCCCACTCTGCCACCTCCTGCTCATCACTCTCACCACTCCCCATCTCACCCCACCCCACGTTGTAGCAAACGGTGACCCTGTGACAGTCTGAGTCACCCATATGTAAGTGGAAGCTTCGAGGTAGAGCTTCCTGACAAGCCATTTAGAAGGGAAACTGAGTCGGATGGTGGCTGCTCCTTGCCTTCCCCTTCCTGCTTGATATGGGGTATGAAGTTGGAGTGGGGCAGCCATCTCAGAACCCTAATGAGATAAATTACCCTGAGGATATGCTGAGCAGAAATAGAAAAAAACCTGGATCCCTTTTAGCTTCCTGGAACCACGATGTCTGCTCTGGACAGTTTCCCTCCAGGCTGCTGGTTCCATTAAATAATAATAATGGTAATCACACCCCAAATTTGGTTACGTTCTCTCCTTTCAGCTGCCTGTTATTTATAGACAAGTTTACGTCCTATTCACAGGACTATTGGAGAGCAGAAAATTCAAAAGCAAAATACACGAGAGCCATGAACGGCATTTCCCTGGGCTAACGTGCTTAATTATGAGGATGTTTAGTTAATATACAAATGATGAAGCTTGAAATAATTGGCTCTGATCACCATCCTCATTATTATCATTAAAGAGATTTTTATTCAGAACTCATTTGCATGGGGAAGCCTGCTCTGCTATTTACCTGGTGAATGGTTTTCTTTATTGGAAGCCTCTCTTTGGCTTGGGAATCACTGGGGAGAGTCTGGAGTCTTCAGTGCGATGACAGCAGGGGAAGAGTTACATAAATGAGTGACTTTCTCAGAGGTGTCGCAGCGTGTTGAAGCTCGAGAATTGTTACAAATGATCTCTAACTAAGACTAGTTATTTATAAAAAAATTGATATGATTTGCTCCCTTTAGAAATTAAAGCACATTTAAACTTGTCACATCATTATATGTTTTGCAATAATGTCATTCTCATTTCTATTTCTTGAGTGGGACTGAAAGTGGTGGCGTTACAGTCAGCAGGCTGGGAATTTCTCCTCACTCTGGGCATGCCCACAGGTGCTTCACATTGTGATGGTCATCTGTGCTGTTCCTTGAAGCAGGAAAAAATAACACACAGTGAGAATTGCTGTCTACACCAAGAGAGAAACCCCTAATGAGTACTTTGGGCAGCACCTGGACAGCTGATGGGAGTTCTGTTCTAGTTATTCTCGAAGGTCATGGGCATAGCCGGTTACTAAGTCTTCAGGGATGTCTCATTATCTCAAGGGCGAAGGCTTGGAATGTTTCCTGTTTACCAGAATGGCATGAAATAAAAAGTCAAGAAAAAGCCATAAAGCCTTCGTATATGCTTCTTTTGGCTTATGTCCAGTCCAAAGAATTCGTAGTGGTGGCCTGACTCTTCACTGAATTAGGAAGTTTGATGAGGCTGTGTTCAGGGCCAGCGTTGGGGCAAGTATAGTGATTATTGTCTTCCTCGACTTTGGGCTTGGCACCCCTTGTCCCATTGCTACCCCTTACCTTTTTGCTGGTGAGGGCACGTATGCTGAAGTTATTTCCATGAGCCCTTGTATAGCCCCTTGGCTGCTTCCTCTGCTCTACCCATACATGTTGGGCATTATATAAATATGTATTTATTTCCAATCTGTATTAGGCGGGGTTAGCCTCAGCTGCAAATAAGTGACTTAAACAATATAAAAGTTTAATTCTCTTTTAAGTGATTCTGGAGTAGGGAGTCCAGGACTGGCATGGCTCCTTCCAGCTCTCTGTCCCACCTTCCCTAGGAGGGTCTCCATTTTTCTGTTCTGTACGGCAGGACTGCAGGAAAGAGAAAAAAGGCTCACTCCCTGCCTTGTAAGAAAAACGTCTGTAAACACTTTATAGCATTTTGTTTTTGTATCATTGTCCTGAACTTCCTCACACGATCACATCTAACTGCAAGGGAGGCTGAAAAAATAGCGTCCTGTGTTTGGGTGTATGGATACACTCAAAGTCAGGACTCCGATGCGACGTAAGGGGAGAATGACTGCTGGGAAGCAATAGTTGTTGCTACTGCCATTTGCAAATAACTGTAACTGAGGTGATGGCTATTTGTAAGTGCACTAATTTCAACGTATGGTCGGTAACCCTTGTCCCATTCAGCACCTGGGATGCTTTCCCCACTTCCAAGGGGTTTATGAGGCCAGATGGTGGCCAGTTCCAGGAATAGGGCTCTAAGTTCTTTCCACTGTTTTTATTTATCTTGAGTCCAGAGGTGAAAGAGCTCTATTTATCTCTTTTGCTCCCAGGTCCCACTCCACTGAGTGAAATTGCTTTTCAGATGGGATACACCTCTCCTTCCCTGCCATGTTGGAGACTTGCTTATTTCTGAAGATGGTCAGAGTGCTCGTCAAGGTAGATCCTTCTGTGGGACACATTCCAGGAGCTTGATCGTGACATGTGTTAAAGAGTCCTGGTTTCTTATTGGGAAGGAAAAAAAAGGCCATACCAGTGAAAAGGAGTAAAAAAAGTTCTTAAATCTCCTGGTTAGATAGAGAACACCAACTTAGGGATTATTAGTGGCAATTTGGGGGCACATGAGATCCTTCTACTTCAGAAGGAGTGATGACATACTCCTTCTACTCCACCAAAGAGCCAGAACTCCAGAGCATCTCCCTATCCAGTGACCAAAATGGCTTATCAGGAGAAGTTGAAATAGGCTTACCAGTTGGATATTTAATTCTAGATTTCCTGACTTCTCCTAAGAGTAGATTTTGGTGTTTAACATACAGGGTGGAGGTAAAAGTAGGTTTACAGTTGTTCGTATGGAAAATAATACAATAATTAATAAATAATAATACAAGAATACACTCTGTGTTTCACCTACTCACAACTGTAAGTCTATTAGCTATAGTTCTGTTCCTAGAAGGGATAGAATTTCAAGAATAGACTAAGGTATGGAGAAGGGATAATTTTGAGTATAAAGATAATACATACATCTATCAAGAAAATAAAGAAAAATGTCTTTTCCTCTGATTTGTTCAACTACTGAGAGAGTCGTGGTGGTGTCATTTATTTACTTTTGGCCATTTTGGATGGAACAGTACATTGTTCACTGGGATGGGACTTTAGAAGATTTTGCTATCTTAAAAGATTGTAACTCTTTTTATTTTATTGTTATGTCCACGAGACTGAAGGCACCACATTGCCACAAGAGTAGAGAGATGTTTTAACAACTGCTCAGCAATTCCCATATGTCTCTCTTTAATTCAACTCAATTCAGTTCACTGCAATAAATCAATAGAATTCAATGTAATTAACCACATATCCATTCTATGGAGAAGGTAAAAAAGAGACAGACCATTTTATTTAGGGACCACACACACACACACACACACACACACACAAACAAGAGACAAATATAAACCCGGCTATGTCTCAATGCTAAGATGTTTGTGACTGGACATCATTGTATCTGCACCACAGTAATTTATTTTGCAATTGGATTTGTGGAAGAGAGTCCTGAAAGACCATCTGCAGATGCTGCCTAAGGCAGACCTGATGCATCTCACTCCTTTGCAAAGGTGAAAAATCCGAGTAGATAATTATTTACAGAGAAAGAAGTCAGTACATTTTCAAAATGTTATTTATGCTTGCAGATTATTATATATAAATTAATGTGAATGTTGGTTGTTAGTAGTTTGGGGACTTTTAATGCTCTTATTTGATCGCTGACACTTTTCTGTATTGTTGGCATTATTTACAAGGAATGTTATGTATCTATGAAAAACTGTAAGTGAAACAGATGACATCTTTCACTATTAAAGAAATCTGGGAATTCAATAACCTGGGTCTTAGGCATAGGTCACAATCACCACCTGATATTTTGCTTTTTCTATTCTTTCTTCATTATTTTACCCTGTTCTCTAAAATAATTGAGAAAAGAAGTCCTATTAAAATAAGCATAATGCAAGTAATCACATTTGGGTGCCACTATTAGGTGGGGAAGAGGTGCATTCCCTGTGACTTCTGGGCAGAATGCCCACCAGCCATGCCATAGCCCAGCTGGTTGGTCAAACCCAAGAAATTGTGGGGCCTGAGACTGATTCAGTGTTTGGAGTTCTAGCACAATGCTAGACACTCAGTGAATTCTTGAAAAATTTCATGATGTTTAGGTCTTACTCTTTTCATGGTAACTTCCGAAAACCTCTCCATGCTACTACTAAAAAATAAGGAGAAAGGTTTTTGGAGTCCAACAATAGAAGACTGAGCTGAGGCTTCTGATGGTTGTGAATAATAAAGATCAATGAAGCCAAGTGACAGCAACTTCCACTCAGTGTCCACTGATGGCTTTGCCACTTGAGGTGGCTCTCCAGCCTCAGTTAACTTATCTATACAGCAAGGTTGATGATATTTGTGTCTACTTCAAAGACCTGTTGTGGGGATTAAGTGAGGTAATGTGTGCAAAGTATTTTGCATAACACCTACCACAAAGTAGATAGTCAATGAGTGTCAGCTAGTAACTATGGTGGGATGATTTGTATAATATTTGAGGTGTTGTTGTTTTTAAGGTTAATGTCTTCCCCCATCTCTTTTATTTATCTCTGCACATGTGGATCCAGGGCATATGTGGTGAATTGACTGAAACATCACAGAATGTTAGGTGGATCAGTGTCCTCTGGATGAGAGCGCAGCATGTACTGGGTCTTAGATGCTAAATGTCAGGAGAGTCAGCACAGAAAACACAGTTAATTTAACGCTGATGCTAGTTACAGAATGGTCTGTGCCCTTCTTCTCCCACCAGTTGTGTGCCTCATGAAGCTGGTGACATTTGTTCCCAGACCTGTTTATGCAAGTCGTACTTGGTATTATAATTATAAAATTTAATTGAAATTTATGTGAACCAATAAAATATGAGGTTGAAAAGAAACTTGTATGTCAATGAAAACAAAATTGAAAATTTTAGGAATACTTGTGAACATACTTGCTATACAGGAAATACAGTTGATTAGTTATGGTGGAGACAATTGCGAATAGTGTGGGAAGGAGATTCTAGAAAGCTAGAAGTAGTTTGCGTTCAGATTGCTTCATAAACATGTTTAAGTTTCTCCTACAGAAAAATTGGTGATGCATTTTGGCTGTGATTTAAGTAAGAAAGCCAGTGTTGAGGTCCCTGATATCAGCCCTGTATTGGAAAAATGGCAAATGAATATTAAAATGTTTGAGATAAGCATGTACTTTTTTGGGGGAGGGGAGATGTTTCCCCATTTTAACTGATATACTCAATAATACTGGCCCAATGAACAGTCAACCCAGAGAATAATATGTTAAGTGAAAGGATTATAATTCACCTGTGACACGTTTATGTTGACTTTTATTTTAAACAATGGCATTTAAGCTTAACAGGTGCCTGGCAATAGCACATTGTGAAAGGTGCTGAGACGGCACACTTTGCTGATTCATGCTAAATCAACTTTACTTTTTTGCTGACCAACATTCTCTAACTGAGTTTTGTAAAAGCAGATGTTTTTATTTGATCTTATCAAGAAATTGAAGAACAAATGATAATCATAAAACTTAATGAAAATATATTTCTTAAAGCATGACTCTTCATGTACCTTGTAGAGCAATGAAAGTGAAGGCCTGGGGTGGGGTAGGGGCTGGTGGAGGGTGGGTAAAGGGGGTGGGGATTAGGGACATCTGTAATACTGTCAACAATAAAAAATGAATTAAAAAATATTCTTTAAACTGCTCCAGCAATTAATCGAACCTGAGAAGGGGTCACTGGAACCTCCCATCTACAGCCTGTTGGTTAGAAGCACAACTGACAATCCGAACTTGTGGGGGTGGGTAGTCTTATAGGACTGAGCCCTTAACCTGTGGAATCTGATGCTATCTCCAGGTATATAGTGTTAGAATTGAGTTGAATTGTAGGACACCCAGCTGGTGTATGAGGTTTGCTTGGTGTGGAGGGAAAACCCACATATCAGAATTGGTGACCAGAACTATTAGTTATTAATACTATGAAAGTTTTCATTTCTGGTGATTTCTTACCTGCTAAGAAAAAAATGTCACTTTTTGTTAAGAACAGTGCCACTTCTCATCACTGCCTCAAAATGTCCCAAGTTTCTCTTATAATTATTTTTTATGTGGCTAGCTATAAAATTTGAGAAATGAAACTGAGAACCCCTGCAACTTCTTGTTGATTGGTCTCATATGGTGCGCATGGCTGGGTCTCTGCGTGACGCTAACCACCATTGCTGGTCCATCAGCTATGTTTTCCTGAGGGTGGTTCATATCACAGTATTGGTGATGTCACTTCTGCCACCTCCACTGAGATTGGTGTGGTTCTGGTAAGTGATGCATATGGTAGCAATTTGCATCATGCTGTGCTATCTGAAACTTCTTTAATGTGCACTTTTTATCGCAACTCAGTCCTAAAGTCCAGCAGTTCCCACACTCGCTTCAGACCTTCCTCCCTAAAGTCTGATCACAGAGAAAAGGAGGCACTCACTGATCAAAACTCCTGATGGATGTTGGCTCCAGCTCTGTTTGGAAAGGGGTTTGGTATATTGGCTAATAAAGAGCACAAAAATGAAAATAAAAACCCTTATAGTCCATATTCACTATATTCGCAAAGGTCCTGTTGCCTGACACACTGAATAATAATCAGAGTTGTACGTAAAGGTCAATGCCAATCAATTTTGGGCTCAGGCCTCTCTCTGTCATTCCTGGTCCTGAAAAGTTTCCAATGGCGTTTACAAAATGGTAACCTGAAAGACATTTTATGGTCTGAGTTTGTGTGGCTTTCCCTTTGGGACATATCCCTGCAATCCCTACTGACAGACCAAAAGGCTGAACAAAGGGATTGTTCACAAATATCTTAGTTAGGAATGGTCTAACGATGTGCTTTAAATAAAAGTGGATGAAACTATGCTTTTAAAGCTACATGTGAAATCTGCCCCATTACTTCATCTAATATATGACTATGCTCAGTATGCGTGTGAGAAACATTCAATGGTAATGATGTTGGTAAAAATGATGATGCAGATTTTAGGGCTATTGGGCAGGATTCAAATCATTAATGGGAATTGAATACAATTTCAGAATTCTGAAGACAAAAATATACCTAAATGGAGTAAATGGGAAGGCTCACTGGAAATATTTGTAAGAAATGGAATTTGCTGCCTTACAGTTAATGATTTGAATCCTGCCCGGCATCCCTGCGGTCATCAGCATCATCTTCATCATTATAATTATGGAACTCACACTGATAATGGTGGTATACAGTAGTAGGAGCTTTGGTGTCTTCTATTGCTCTATATCCTGGCTTATTTAGAGCTTGTTAACAGTGTCATATGGTTTATAATTGGTCAGCTGTCAAAAACTTGGAAGATACTGAATCGTCTCCCTGAGCAAAATTGGTGCTTCTCAGCTTTAGCCTTGAGTTTATGAGAATAAGACAGAAGCATGTTCTACTGGGAAGCAGTGGGGCTGGGACAAGTCAAAGTCCTCCCTCAGTCTACTTAAGGTTCTTCATCTCATCAGGGTGATTCGCCTGTCACTGTCCATATGGTGCCCGAGGCAAAGGGCTAGTGCTGCGGAGGGTGACATAGCCCCCGGCAGCACTGCAGCAATTATCTGGGAGTCACATCCTATTTGCAGTTTGGATGGACGGATGGAGAGAGCTGCAGGTCAACATCAAGTTTTTTGGTCTGATTTGACAAATACTATGAATAAAACTATGACCACAATGGTCATTTAAATATACACTATTATAATCTTATGTCTAGGCACCTTTGTCTTTCTTTTCTGTTTCTGAAGTCCTTACTCTGGAGAACTACTTCCTGGAATTATAGTTCACATGAGCCTGACTTTGCTCTAGGTGAATTCAGCAGGCTTCACTCAAGCATTATCAGAGACTGGAAGAGAGCAGGAAGGGAGGATAAAGGGGATACAGTAAAGCAATTTAAGGATGATTCTTTTAAAAAACGAACTCAAATAATTGGAAAAAGTGAGGACCAGAGAAAAATGGAAAGGTATGTTGAAAGCATAACACACAAAGAAAATAAAAGGAGAACAGAGAGTGATAGCAGTAAGGCTTGGTCTTAAAACATCACAAAACGGAAAAGGGAGCACAAGGACAACTAAATGCACAGTATGACACCCTATGACCCAGCAATTCTACTCCTAGAAAGATGCCCAAGAGAACTGAAAACACGCTCACAAAAATACCTGTACACAATGTTCATAGTAGCATTATCCATAAGAGGTGAAAATAACCAAAGTAAGTAATAAATGGATAAACCTTAAAAACATTATGCTAGTGAAATAAGCTGGACACAAAAGGACAAATATTGTATGATTCCATTTATATTAGGTATATAGAAAGGCAAATAGACAGAAAGTAGAATAGAGGTTACCAGGAGTTGGGGTATCTTAATCTGTTCAGACTGCTACAAACAACAACAACAACAACAAACAAACAAACAAAAAACACCACACACTGGGTGTTTTATAAAAAACAGAAAATTATTTCTCACAGTTCTGGAGTCTATAAGTCCAAGATCAGGGTGCAAACATGGTAGGGTGAGGGCTTTCTTCTCTACTGGGCCACAGACTTCTCATTGAAAACACCCATGGCAGAAGGGGATAGGGAAATCTGTGAGGTCTCTTTTATGAAGGGCACTGATCCCATTCACCAGGGCTCCACCCTCATGACCTAAGCACTTTCCTGATGCCCTACCTCCTAATAACATCACATAGGGCATTAGGATTTCAACATATAAATTTTTTAAACAAATCACTTTTTTAAAATACATATTTTTTTTTATTTTAAAGAGAGAGAAAGGGAGAGAAAGAGAGAGATAGAAACATTGACAAGAGAGAAACATCGATGGGCTGCCTTCTACATACCCACTACTGAAGATCGAGTCTGCAATCCAGCATATGCCCTGACGGGGAATCAAACCAGTGACCTCTTGGTGCATGGGACAATGCTCAACCACTGAGTCACACCAGCCAGGGCTCAACATATAAATTTTGAGGGGACAAACATTCAGACCATAGTATGTGGGGGAAGAAGGGAGTGGGGAGTTGTTTAATGGATATGGAGTTTCTGTTTACAATGATGAGAAGTTCTGGAGATAGGTAGTGGTAATGGTTGTGTAACATTATAAATGCACTAATGCCACTGAATTGTACACTCAACAATGGTTAAAATGGTAAATTTATGTCATGTATATTTCACTACAAAAAAAAAAAAATCCAGGGAGAAGGACAACAAAAACTATGTACTTTGCCTGTATGCTTCTTACTGAAAATAATTTCTGTATCATGAGATCATCAGAAAGCTGTAGTCTGCACTTGCTCTTCCTACAGAGGGTGTTGCTATAGAAATAAAAGACTCAGGGCCCTGTCCTCACCACTGTTTACTTGGCGGCAGTGTGAACATGGGGCAATGCTACACAGAGGCCTTTTTCACACACATACAGTGACCCACTTCAGTCTGGTCAAAAGATCAGGCCCTGCATGGCACCTTGATAATTATATTACTGTTAAAACATCTGAACTGTTGTATAGAGTAACATGTTTCTCTTAGGAAAAAGTATAGTGCTTATTTCATCTTCTGTTTTTGTTTTTACATATCATAACATTGGGTTGGCTTATATAAAATCGTTCACTTATAAATTTTAAGTTATTAAAACAAGGAGCCATGAGTATCAGGCAGAAGGCAGGGATTTCTTGCCCCCACCCCACCCCCACTTTTTGATTTTCCACTATTACTTTTCTTTGAAAGACAAGGTTTTCTTGTAATAAAAATAAAACCTAAATCTCTTAGGCTTGCTTTTTAAGATATGGTTTCTGGCTTATAACTAAAAGAGACTGTTCATAGGCAAGAAATGATAGCAGCTTAGCAATTTTAAATGGGAGGAATGGTAGATATTGAACCTTCTCCTACCAACTACCCCACATAAGTGTTGGCCCATAGGCACTGTTATAGTCAAGTGTAGGGATATGTGCCTCTTTGAGAACTGGCAGACCAGAAAGTATCTAATGCTTTGGGAAACAGTAGAGCTTAAACCTTTTAAATTTGCTTTTAAAGATTTTAAAAATATATTTTTGCTGATTTTAGAAAGGAAGGGAGAGAGAGAGAGAGAGAGAGAGAGAGAGAGAGAGAGAGAGAGAGAGAGAGAGAGAGAAACATCAGTGATAAGAGAGAATCATTGATCGGCTGCCTTCTGCACACCCCGCACTGGGTACTGAGCCTGCAACCTGGGCATGTGCCCTGACCAGGAATCGAACTGTGACCTCCTAGGTTGACTCTCAACCAGTGAGCCACATCGGCTGGCTGCTTTTAATTTTAATGGTGGTTATTTTTGTTATCTTTGTGCATGCGTTTCTATTTTGTTCTTTTGTTTTTGTGTAAACCTTTGAAGTGAAATGAAGCCTCAGTAATCCAACACCTTTTTCTCTTTCTCTTTTTTTCTCTCTAGTTCACTCCTCTTGCTTCCCTCTTCTTTCCATCACGTCCACAGTTGGATAACACTTTCCTGCTGAGACATTTTTTAAAGTTACCACACAGCTCCAGCAAATGAGGACTGTCATAGTTTTTGGATGAGAAAATCTACTGCAGCTCACACAGATCTGAGAGTTGATAGTGGTTAATTGACAGCCAGAAGGACTTGGTCTCCTGGCAGAGTTAGAGGGAGGGTGAGCCCTGTGGGTTTCATTTGGGCAGAGATAAAACAGGTTTTTATTCAGTACTCATGGAGAGAGAGCATAATTAACCTTTTAGAAGTTTAAGGATGATCAAATTGTTATTCATTTTGCAAATGAGGAGAGAGAGTTTCCCTCCCTGCCAGCAAAATGCCAGAGCCGATTTCAAGGTCACTGGATGATCTCTTTGAGAGGGACAGGAAAGCAGTAAACACACACACACACACACACACACACACACACACACACACACACACCACCCCAAACTCACAGATTGAGAAATGTCACCATGAACACATTCAGGAATGAAAAGGAACAAATGTTCTATTCTATCAAGCTCCACAATAAAAATCAGAGCTAATGTTTGCCGCACATTCACATGGACCTATTGGATTATAACGGCACTACCCTTGTCAGAGAAAACAGAATATATGAGTCCATCTGGTAACTGCTATGCTCTGGGATGCTCTGATGTTTTCAGAGGATGGGGGAAGGGCTTTTTGAGGTCTGGGCATGTTTTAAAGATGGCGTGCGTAACATTGCTACCACATGAGAACTCTGTGGTGTGAATAATAAACTCTGGTGCTTCAAAACATTGTTAAAAGGATTTAGCCAAGTCTGTGCATGAAAGCAAGCGGTTTTCACTAGGCATCGTGCTTTAAAGATGACTATGCTGGTTATGTGAATGACCTTATTTTGCAGCTATGTGCTTTGCCACATCACAAACAACACTCCATCCACTATTGCTTAGGAAAAGAACACTCTGTGGCTAGTCTCTTTTTATGAAAACAAAACAAAAAAATGAACAAAACAAACGTAACATTGTGTGATAATTTTAAATAGAAAAATTGCAATAATAGTACAAAGGACAAATAATAGTACAAAGTACACCCTTCACCCCAAATCACTAGTTTTAACATATTGTTTCATTTGTTTTAATATTCTCTCTGCCCTCTCTATATATACACAAATATATATATATATGTATTTCTCTCTTTATATATATATATATATGTATATGTATATATTTCCTGTGCTGCATAGTGAACATGAGTTAAAACCACACATGTACAAATACTTATATATAATGATTATATGACTGGTTTTCTGAACCATTTGAGAGTAAGTTGTAGACACATTGTCTCTTTACCCCGAAATAATTCAGTGTATATTTCTTATGAAAAGGTGTGGGGAAGCACGGGACTTGGTTGCAATGTCTGTAAGGAGGATTCTCCGAAAGGTCGGGGGCTTCTGAGGGGACCTTGCCGAAGGCGGCAGCCCCTACCTTGACTTTTCCAAACAAGTCCAATCCCCCAGGTGTTTTGCTAGGGTCTCTGTTTAGTCTTTTAGACCCGACCTTGTAGAAGAATGTGCTTTCTCAAGAATACTTACCCTGCTGATAGTATCTAATAATTAATTTCACTTCAAGCTGTTGTTACAATAAAAGCCAAAGGAGGCAGGCGAACAGGGTTACTTGGTGGCAATAGCCAAGTAGTCCCTGAGCCTCTCTTTCACAGAAACGTGTGTCAAAGTAATCATTCATCTGTCGTTCAGGGTCTGCCGGTCAGCCTCGGCAAAGGGGGATAGTCACTCACATAAGAATGGTGCAATGATCATAATGAGGATGTTAAACATTGATTCAATACCATTATCTAATCTGCAGAACTTTATCCAAATTTTGCCAATGGTCCTAATGATGCCCTTTATAGTCATTGTTTCCCTAGTTAAGAATCTAGTTCAGGACCTTGCTTTCATTTCATTTTTATGACTATTATTCTCCTTTAATCTGGCATGTGTCCTTAACCTCTGTCTTTCGTGATATTGTTTTGAAGGGCATAGGCCATTTATATTGTTGAATAGCTCTCAATTTGGGTTTATCTGATGTTTCACTATAGTGAGATTCAGGATATATATGTATATATTTATTATTATTTGCAGGAATACAAGGTAAGGGGTAGTGTGTTCTTTTCACATGATGCAACTCATCCCACCATTGGTGATACAAAGTTGGGTAAGGTGGTGCCTATCCGTGCTCTCCATTGTTAAGCTGCTATTTTCCCCTTTATAATTAATTAGTAAATTGTGGGAAGAGTCTTCTTTTCTTTGGTGGCTTTGCTCTAAGAACAAGCTTCTGGAAGCTGTTCTCACATATTTATGTTTTTATCAAACTTATTGAGGTGACATTGGTTAATATGGTCATATAGGTTTCAAGTGTACATTTCTGTGATACATGATTTGTATATTGTATTTTGTGTCTACTACCCAAAGTCAAATCATCTTCCATCACCATGTATTTGGCCCCCTTTACCCTTTATTATGTCCTCTTCCCCTTCCATCTGGTAACCATCATACTGTGTCTGTCTGTGTAAATGAATTTCTGTTTTATATCCCACATATGAGTGAAATAATATGTTTCTTAGCTTTTTCTGACTGACTTATTTTGCTTAGCATAATATTCTCAAGGTCCATCCATGTTCTCACATACTTGAAGAGGAAGCTAGATCGGATTCCTTAAATAGTTTAGAAATCATGTTGACTACACATATTTGGGTTTTCTTTTTCTTACTGTATAGTGTGCAGCTTGGCACAGAATCAGTCAGTACCCTTCCCTTCTACCACCTTATCCCAAACTCAAAGCTTATTATTAATTGAAAAAATAATCAAGGAACTATCCTACACCCATCTCCCCCACCACACACACATACATATTATTTTTGTGAAGGAACGTGACAGGTCTGCAAAGGAAATATTAAAGGGGAATAGGAATGAGAGAAGAATAGGGAAAACACAGATGCTGAGAACATGATAGTTTACAAAGGCTTTTCACATGAATTAGATGTGTACAAATGCTACTTAGCCCTGTAGAGGTCTTAAAGCCATTCATTTCTCCCCTCGGAGTTACCCCTACTTCCTTCTATTGTTTCCCATTTCATTGAAAACAGTACCATCTTCCTGCAGGAAGCATGCTCAACTGAGCTGACACACAGTTTATTATCAGTTTCCTCAAATTGTCTTAGCCATACTCATTGTTGAGAGCATTCAAAAAAGTAAACATTGTGGAGATGTTGGAAGATGAAAAAATAAAGTAAAGCCAGTTTCCACACATTTGCTAAAGGAGACCATGCCTGGGTCCATGATTTATGTTGTCTGTAGCTGGAACCCAGTGTTCAGGAGAAATAAACTCCCGGCACTGAGACCTAAGAGAAGTTTCCCCAGCAGGCCCTCCCAGAGAAGACATTTGTAATGAAGTAAACAATGGCCTTGACAACATCCTTACAGGAAGGCAGCAAATGAGTTACAGGGTTGTTTCTTATGAGGTCTCTCATTGTGGCTGATTGCCTGATGGCGAAGCATTGTGGACAAAAAGAAATCAGTCAGTGAGTGACAAAGTTCTCTGTAGTCTGGTTTATTCCAAGGTTAACCTGTAGTGTATCTAAAGCAGCATTTCCAAACGTCCTTTTTTTATCTCCCTCAGCCATGACCCCAGGGCTGTCAGATGGGAACGATAAAGCCTCCTCATTGATTGCAGCAAACCAGCTAAACCAATGAGAACCATTCAATACTGAGCCAGTAATATTGTAAGACGAAATTAACAAATGGAAGTTGTAATTACTATTATTTTTGTTTTTCAGGAAAAGGGAAAAGGACTGAATGGACCATCAAGGCCCCAAATAATGTAGCTGGAAAGCTCTAAGCAGTTTTATACTACAGTACCCATGCCATGAGGAGTGATCTCTGTAAATCATCTAGCAAATATTAGATTTGTGTAATTTATCTTTCTAGTAAACCAGGAAAAGAAGATCTAAAATATGCACCTAGGTGACTTAGGAAGTTTGCTCTTTAGGGTTGTTAGCTATCACCCGATTGTGTTTCAGGGAAAACCCAGTTATGAAAAGCATGCTTTTTCCAAAGTGTGGAATTCGAACCAGCAGCAGCAGCACCATCAGGGAACTTGTAGAAATATAAACTCTCAGCCCTACCTCAGACCTACCGAATCAGAAACTCTGGGTGGGACCCAGCAAACTCTGTGTTTCAATAAGCCCTGCAGGTGACCCTGGTGCTGGATACAGTGTGAGAATCACTGCTCTTGTGTCATAATAAAATAACAGGGCTAATCATCTATTAAGGCGTCTTTTAGGATACACACAACACCAAAACATCCCATTTGCATGTGGATGGATGCTTATTTTTTCTCCTCTCTGGACAAGGAGACAGAGCACCCAGTTTACTGTCGGAGTGATATCAATTATTAAGGTACATTATGAAGGTCAAAGTTAAGATGAAAGAGGGTTAGACTACATCCACCCCTAATTTATCCCAATAAAAAATATTGGATTTGGCCAATGCTGTACCTGCTGACTCTGCCTCTAATATAGGCTTAGCCTCAAACTGGCTTCTATTCAGAGTTAAAGGCTGAGGGACAATCAATAAAAGCTACAAATGAGTCGATGATAGCCTCTGTGTATATTACGGCACTTTTCTGTCTGCTGCACAAAACAAAGGATACTGAGATGCAGGGTGTGTGCTGACAGGAGCAGAGTGAAATTAGAACATGAACTGTGTGCACTTCCTGGTGTTTGAGCTGTAACTGGGCTCATTTCACTTCCAATCAGCAAAGTTTATCGAAACGCAGCAATGAGTGTGATGTATTATAGGAAAATTCTTGAACGTCCTCTCATTCACAGTTTAAAAAATTGATTCCTCTGCAACCTTTGGTACTTTATGAAGACTAACAAATTCCTAGTGGCACCCATAGAACCAACACCACTTTTGAGAATTACAATAGTGCATTAAACAGGATTTAGGCAAAAATGGGTTCTGAGCAGTAATGTTCACACCCTACACTGGATGACTCAGATTTACTTATATTTTCCTTTATAAGATGCTCAGTCTTAACCTGCATTCTCAGGCCGTTAAGTACTGGAGGCAATGCAGAATTCAGGTTCCCAAGTAGAGCTAATGGAGGAAAATGAACACTTTTTCTCTTGCGCAATAAATATTTAAAAGGAAGAGAAAGCTAAGCAGAGAGTAAAAGAAAAGAAAAAGAGGTGGGGGGTAGTATTTTTCATTTTCCTAATGGCCAAATCATTCAGCCACCCTGGGGAGAGATGGCCTGGCTCTACCACCTACCCTGAGCGCCTGAGCACCGCCCCAGGCAGAGGCCTGAGTCAAGAGCAAACGCACAGAAGGTGATGAGCAGGTAGGTCTACCTGGGTGGCTCATCAGGTGCAGGCTTTAGAGACAGATCTTTAACCATAGTCTCATGCAATATGGGGAAAAGTGGGGGACTGTAAATATAATTGCTTTTCCATTCAATAGTACATTTTAGAAAAAACAGATTACCTTTTCTTCTAAATTTGGCTCATTTGGTTAAATGTCATATCCATTTCAAAGAGGAAGAATGAATGACTTGATGTCTTCAAACTTGGAGCAGGCTTTTAGGTTTTCCATTTTAAAAAACTTATTTAGTTTTTACAATATGAAAATTATAGACAGAGTGACATTTAAACCTTTGCTTTTCATAGCATTTCACACTTACACCATTTTAAAAGACAGCTATTAACATTTACAAAAATCTTTCTGAAACCAAATGTTCTAACACGCAGAATTCCAATTATACTGTGCAAGAGGGTTATCAACCATTCTTCTACAAGAATACTTTGAAGTGTCTGGTATTAAACCAAGAGCTGAAATGCCAGTTGCACCTAGACAATAAATTTGGGTTTATAAAATCCTGTAAGATTTATTTAATATTACAATTTTGACCTTTAGGCTGTCCTTATCATAGCTTACTAAAGTCTCAGTCTCTCTGTCTGTCTCTCTTGTTCTCTCTCTCTTATTCCAGTAATCTGACTTGTATGTTAAACAAGGGTTGTGTTGCAAGTCATATGAAGTGATGATTTATTTATGCTCTGGGTGAATGCTTCCCAAGGCTCCCGGCCCCCCTGTTTGGGTAATGGAATCCTGGGAGGCATTTCCCATTTCCCTGCAGGGGGCACTGGTGGGGCTAGCAGAGGAACACTGAGAGAACATAGCCTGTTCCTGGAGCAGGAAGTCTGTCTACCTCTCTTAGAACTGATTCTTGAAGACAAGCCTGAAGATGGACTTCTCTTGGACTTTTTTTTTTTTTTTTTTTTTTTGGTGTTTGGCACATAGTTTGTTTTTTTTTTAATTTCTTTATTGATTAAGTTATTACATATGTGTCCTTATCCCCTCATTATCCCCCCCAGTCCCCCCACTCATGCCCTCACCCCCCTGTTGTCAGTGTCCATTGGTTAGGCCTATATGCATGCATACAAATCCTTTGGTTGATCTCTCCCCCTTACCCCCACCCTCCCCTACCTTCCCTCTGAGGTTTGACGGTCTGATTGATGCTTCTCTGTCTCTGGATCTGCTTTTGTTCATCAGTTTATGTTGTTCATTATATCCCATAAATGAGTGAGATCATGTGATATTTATCTTTCTCTGACTGGCTTATTTCACTTAGCATAATGCTCTCCAGTTCCATCCACGCTGTTGCAAATGGTAAGAACTCCTTTTTTGCCGCAGCATAGTATTCCATTGTGTAGATGTACCACAGTTTTTTTTTTTAAAATACACTTTCATTGATTTTTTACAGAGAGGAAGGGAGAGGGACAGAGAGCCAGAAACATCGATGAGAGAGAAACATCGACCAGCTGCCTCCTGCACACCTCCCACTGGGGATGTGCCCGCAACCAAGTCACGTGCCCCTGACCGGAATCGAACCCGGGACCCCTCAGTCCGCAGGCCGACGCTCTATCCACTGAGCCAAACCGGCCCTGGCTGTACCACAGTTTTTTAATCCACTCATCTGCTGATGGGCACTTAGGCTGTCTTCAAATCTTAGCTATGGTGAATTGTGCCACTATGAACATACTTTCGAACTTCTTAATTGTTTTGCAAGAGAGATAAAAGAAGAAGGTATCCACATTTATTATGCTTACAATTTGGGATGAGAGTCACTGAAATTTGCAGAAAAACGATAAAAGAAATTTTGATCATTCCCACTGAGCTGAAAAAGAGTCAGGGAATTTCCCTTGAAGAGTGGACATCAGACCAGGTACTATTCCTTTTTTCTTTCTTCTTTTTATTTTTTTTAAGATTTTTTAAATTGATTTTTAGGGAGAGAGGAAAGGGGAGAGGTAGAGAGAAACATCAATGTGAGAAGGAAACATCGATCGCGCCCCACCAGGGATTGAGTCTGCAACCTGGGCATGTTGCCCTGACCGGGAATCGGAACTGGCAACTTTTCAGTGCAGGGACAACACCGCACTGGCCAGGGTGGTACTATCCCTTTCACATCTCATGGGAGGATCCTGCAAACAAATTATTCTTGTTATTGGGTATGTTTCCCAGAAATGTGGGTAATGTGGATGGGAGAGAGGAAATATTAGGTTGGAGAAGTGAGCAGTCAGTCATCTTGGTCTTCTCTAGCTGTTGGCAATATTTAGAAATGGTCCCTTTTTACTACCTATTGGAAAATAACTAGAACCATTGTAGTTTTCGGAATGCGTTTCAACCACTAACTAAATCTTAATAATTTCAGAAAACACTTACATAGCAGTTCTACAGGCCAGACTTCATTCTAAGCACTTTACATATTCACTGCTCATAAGGTGTCTAGGACTTACCAAGAGGTTTAAGTGATTTGCTCAGGGTCAGACAGTGAGGAGATGGTGCAGCCATAATTTGCACCCAGGCAGTATGGCTCAGAAGCCCTTGCTTTATGGATGGCAAAGGTCTTTCTGAGAACCACCCTGTTCAGGTGGGTTAAGAAAACGACAGCAGCCTATTAATGCTCTTACTTTTTTTTTTCTAAACCAGCAATCTGTGAAGTTACAAATGACCTGAAATAAGGTCTTACGCTTGAGCCTTTATAGAATTCATTTTGTCACCTGCTTTGGAAAGCAGCTTTGTGCTGCAGCCAAGAGCAACAAGCGAAATCTAATAGTGAGGAATTGCTTAAGTGGTTCTCTTCAGCCAACTGCCAAGTCAGAGCCTGTGAACAACTTGCAGCTGATGCATTAATGACACTCCTCGTTTGCGGCAGATATGACTCTTTTTCTATATTTTTGTTAAACAACATATTGTGACATATTGTGTGAGCACATTTCCGAATGTTAGCTTCTGAGATATATCTACGTAGAACCCGTGGAAGGGAATCTTTGCACTGCTAGACTACATTTAAAAAAAGTTATTTGTTAATTAAATTGACTGGGGTGATACCGGTCAACATGAACATGTAGGTTTCAGGTGTGGGTTTCTATGTTACAAGATCTGTATATTGTACCATGTGCCCACCACCCAAAGTCAGATCTTCTCCCGTCACCTTGTATTAGGATAGACTACATTTTATGATTGCAGTCTATCCCATTCCAATGAAATAGATTCAAAGATTTCTTACTTTCGACTGATGGCCCACTTCTTTTAAGCAACATTTCATGTAACAAAAATTCTAATATAACCATAGAATTGGGTCATTTCCTTGGAGCCTGCTGAAAGGAATCTGGCGTGCCGCCCTAAGATTGGCACTGTGAACATCCATCCATCCGTACTACTGTGATCTACTTAGAGCTCTATTAGATATGCAGTGGTTAACCCCTCATATACTTCCACTAGGTCCCCATGCACTTAGGAGCCATCGTTGTGAAAGATAAATATTTGCCTGCTTCCATTGCTTTAAAAGTAGGTATCCTTTTCCTTTTGGTAACTCCTGATAAAATGGAAGCAATTGGGATTCTTTATCTGCCACCTGACATGCTGTTGCTTTTTCTGCAATAAGGAAAAGCGTTGCTTTCAGGAGTAGGCTGAACAATAAGTGGAAAAGAAAAGTGCGCTCAGATGGGAACTGGTAGGATCCCCTGGAAGGCAGAGATTGCATCAGGCCTTTGTCATTTTATTTGAAATTAACTTTCAAAAACATTAACCTTTGCACTTGGCGAATGACTTCTTTAAGGGAAATTCTGTTATTTACTAGAAATTCACCTCTAGTGCTAAACACTAACTTAGGAAAATAGAAATAATAGCCACTTACATGCATTTGGAGCTTTGTTTCAAGGAGCCATTTAACAAAGAAAGAAAGAAAGGCTGCTAACATTGTTTTTTTTTTTTTTTTTTTAATATATTTTATTGATTTTTTACAGAGAGGAAGGAAGAGGGATAGATAGTCAGAAACATCGATGAGAGAGAAACATCGATCAGCTGCCTCTTGCACACCTCCCACTGGGGATGTGCCCGCAACCAAGTTACATGCCCTTGACCGGAATCGAACCCGGGACCTTTCAGTCCGCAGGCTGACGCTCTATCCACTGAGCCAAACCGGTTTTGGCGCTAACATTGTTTATAAAAAGATTCTATCTGAGTCTCCTACAGATATAAATCTGAATACAAGTTAAAGATTTTATTTACTTCATTAATGTGGATACTAGTGAGCTGTTTCAACCACTGCAAGGAAGAGCTCTTTAAATATATTTTTTTATTGGTTTCAGAGAGGAAGGGAGAGGGAGAGAGAGAAGCATCAATGATGAGAGAGAATCATTGATTGGCTGCCTCCTGCATGCCCCCCACCAGGGATAGAGCCTACAACCCGGGCATGTGCCCTAACTGGGAATCCAACCGTGACCTCCTGGTTCATAGGTAAACACTCAATCACTGAGCCACACATGTCAGGCAAGGAAGAGGTTTTTATTTGTTGTTGTTATTTTTTAAATATATTTTTATTGATTTCAGAGAGGAAGGGAGAGAGAGAGAGAGAGAGAGAGAGAGAGAGAGAGAGAGAGAGAGAAACATCAATGATGAGAGAGAATCATCAATCAGCTGCCTCTTGCATGCCGCCTACTGGGGATTGAGCCCACAACCCCGGCATGTGCCCCTGACCAGAACTGAACCTGGGACCCTTCAGTCCGCAGGTGAATGCTCTATCCACTGTGCCAAACCAGCTAGGACAAGGAAGAGTTTTTTTAAGGTTACATTTATAGATCAGAAATATTGAAATGAACATGCAAATGGAGGCAAAACTGGCCTCCTCCACAGTGAGTTAGGAAGAAAGTCAGTGGAGCCTCTGCTAGGCAGATTATGTCTGTAGACAGGAATCATCTTGCATTGCTATCAGTTGTCTACAAATTTCAGACTTCTAAAGTAGCTCAAGGAAACAGTAGAATCAGATAACCTGGAAAGCTATAATCTAAACAGTGAATTTTCCATCAAAGCACAATTTTTCCGTTACTAGACTAAAGTCCCTGTGCAAAACCAGAAAGGGAATCAGAAACGGACCTATTTCTGTTGCCTGCCACCTGAGTAGTTGCAAATCCCCTAGTGCAGCTCCTCATTACTGCATTACTTCTCACCTCTCTAGGTGCGAAAGCTGCCTACCTGGCCTCTCTTCCTCCAGACTCGTCTCCCTCCAGTGCGTGCTACATGCTGCTGACAGTCTGATCTTCTCCGAGCACTTCTGTCATTGTCACAGTCCCCTTAGAAATTGGAAATGGTTCCCTGCTGCCTGCAGGTAATATTGGAAAGTTCTAACCTGGTCCCCCAGGATTTTGCCCTATAACAGTCAGGATTCCGCGTTGCAAGTTACAGGAACTGACTCTGGTTGATTTAAGTGAAAGAGAGATTTCTAAAAAAGGATATTGGGCAGCTCACAGAATTGCCGGGAGGGCTGGAAACCCAGGCTCAGGAGCTTAATCTGCCAGAACAAATTCTCAAAATCACACCGAGGAACTAGTTGGATGAGGATACCACAGCTGCTGCCACCAAATGCTGGAGAGGCTCCTACCACTGACCTTGTTGCCATGGGCACTGTCTTCTGCTGCAGCCATCATTCTACTGCTGCCCAAGCATAAAATTCTGCAACTTTCATCAAAGCTGCTGTGGATTGTTTTTCTCTCTGCTTCTTACAAGCTCCCTATTCAAAAACCACTGCGGTGAGGTGGGTGCATTTGATTGGTGGAACTTAGGTCACATGTCCATGTCCTAGCTACAAGGGAAGTAGGGAAAGAACAGTTGACAGACTGGCTATCTGTAATGATAGGTGGGATCTGCCAGCTTTCATGACTGAAAAGTGGTGAATTTTATCAAGGAAACCAGCAATTCCTCAAAGGAAAGGAGGGTGGTGCAGACACCGAGTAAATTTTAAGTATTCATTACAGGTTCACTTTGTCTTCCCAATGTAATGTCCTTCTACTCAAACTCCTACATCCTAGACTCCACCAAAACCCAACAATATATCATCCAATCACTGTCTCATTTAGCAAACAATTAATGATATCCATCTGCTAAGCACTCTGGTTAATGAAAACAGAGACATAACAGTCTAGGCAGGGGCACATGCAAGTAAGCAGCCAGTTACAATCCTGTGCTATGAGACAGATAAACTCTGGATGGTTTGGGAATGTCCATGAGGGGTACCTTTACTGGATGAAAGAAATCATCACCTGGTTGTAGTGATGATTTCTTCCCTTAATCTAGACCAAGTAAGAACAGATAGTATTGCTGGGTGCCTTTGCACCTCTTTTGGTCCTCCATGAAATCACGCTACTGACCTTTCTATACCCCAAAGGACCATGTAAGTCCTGCTACCACCAGGATCCTCAGCTGGTCCGTCTCAGGCTAAGTCACCTTCAGAATTTGCCAACAGCATGCTCCTTAGGATGGAAGGAACTCAGTCCTACCCCTTTCTTGTGACTCTGTGGAGAAGACCATCTCGTACTCATAATCCTCTCCACCACTTGTGTCTCTACTCGTCTACTGCTTGGTTATAGCTCAGCTTGTTCACGGAGAGGCTGCCCGTACTTAGCCTGATCGCTGAAGCTCTGCTCGGGCAGCATGCAGAGTAGCACTGACCTGCCCATGACCTCTAAAGCCCCTTGTGATGTTCCATTTTCCTGCTTGCTTCTTGGCAGACTGGTATTTTTGCCCACCTCTGGATTAGTGGCTGACATTCACTGATCCCAGTTAAGAGTCTTAATGCTCTCTTCATCCAGGGAGCTGCTGTGATTTTAACTAATTTTTAACTCGTTAAAGAAAAAGGAGTTGTAATATTTCAAGTTCTTGGAGCATGCTTTCAGAACACCTAAACTAGATATACTGTCCTGGGCCAGCTTGGCAATTGGATGCAAGCCTGGAAATACTGGTTCCAGCTGACAGCAATGTCTTACTGCATTTTTTCCCCACCACTCCTGAACTTTGCTGCCAGTGAGAGATCCAAAAAATAAAAAAATTAAAAAAATGTCAATGGGCTCTTTAAACCGGGTTATTGTGAAATTTGTGTTGTATGGCATGTGACATTGCTGCCCTGTGTTAGCCTTTTGTGTCTCTCTCTTTCAGACTGTGGGTCCCCAGAGGACAAAACCTCTGAGTCATTTTAGTGAGATTCAAATTCTCCACCAAACTGTCTTGAACTCCAGAAACAGATGTCAAATACATGAATAATTGAATAAATGGTCTTCTTACTAATAAAGAAGTTGGCAGCCTACGTTTCACAGGATGATTTGACCTACTTAACATTTTCAAACAACCTGCAGTGTCTCCACAACCTGAAATTGGTCTGACTCACATCCAAGGGCTAGAGTGGATGCCAGTTCTGGCCCTGGCCCAGGGGTTTGCTGGCTTATTGACTTTCTGAGCAGGTGAGGAGAAATGTGCTAGTGATGAGCAAAGGGATTAAAAAGAGCACATTGTATTCTATTCTTGCCTTTCATGAAACAAGATGACCTCCTAGGAAATTGTTTTAAAAAAGCAAATGACTTCATAGCTGCTAGTCCTTGAAATGCTATTCTTTTTTCATAGGGCTCTATAAAGATATTGTTTCTCTATTTGCCAACCACCCAAATAGTAAATATTGTGTCTTTCACATATTCATATTCATAGAGCATATTCGTCAGACCTCTGCTTGAACTATTTTAGAGACAGACACCAAGTTCTGTTGATGCAGCCTTTGTGTTTTGATTATCTCTAGCCCTTTTCCCCCAGCCCACTGCCTCCCTCCTCCCAGCTGAGCTTTATAGATCTCATCTAGACCTGTACTATCCTTCCAGCTCTTTGACCTGCCATTTATTCATACTACCAATTATCCAATGCATGAGTTTAGATGTCACTAAGTACATAAAGTTGGGAGGTATAAAGTTCTGTTTGTCTATTCATGTACTTTACTGCTCAAGAATTGTTCCGTAGTCCTAACTGGTTTGGCTCAGTGGATAGAGCGTCGGCCTGCAGACTCAAGGGTCCCGGGTTTGATTCCGGTCAAGGGCATGTACCTTGATTGCGCGCACATCCCCAATAGGGGGTGTGCAGGAGGCAGCTGATTGATGTTTCTCTCTCATCGATGTTTCTAACTCTCTCTCCCTCTTCCTTCCTCTTTGTAAAAAATCAATAAAATATATTAAAAAAAAAAGAATTGTTCCATAATGTCTGCAATGTGAATGAAGCCCCTTAAAGATGTGTAGGGCCCCATCAGCACAACTGTAATTGTAGTTGTGCTAGTCAGACTCTAAATGGCCCCCAATGATCCCCACCTCCTCATATCCACACCCCTATGTAGTCCCACTCATGTGGAAGGAGGGCTGGTCTGTGTGACAGATAGGATATGGTAGACGTGATGGTAGACATTTCCAAGATTAGGTGACAAAAGGCATAATAGCTTCTGCTATTGTCTCTCTCTGTCTCTCTCTCATTACTTGCTTTGGGGGAAGCCAGCTTCCATGGAAAGACCCACATGAAGGTGGACTGAGGCCTCCGGTTGGCAGCCATATGAGTTTAGAAGTGGAACCTCCAGCCCCACACAAGCCTCAGAATCATAGACACCTTGAATGCAGTCTCATGAGCGACCAGAGCCTGAATCACTCAGCTAAGTTGCACCAGGATTCCTGACCCACAGAACCTGTGAAATAATAATTTTTGCCTGAAGCTGTTAAGGTTTAGGTAATTAGTTGTGCAAAAGAAGGTCATACAATAGTCTTGATGCTCTTTCCCATATCTCTTTTCTCATCTCCTTATATCCTTATACATATTTTAAGTTCTAGCCAAACAGATCTGGTCTTCTTTCCCTAAACAGGACCAAAGGACATAGACTTTCACATCCACATGTTTTTCTGAAGAAGATCTTCCATCCAAATTACCCCTTCCTGCTCTCTCCACTTGCCATGTCCTTGCCTTCAATAATCCTGGCTCATGTTGCATCTCCTCCTCAAGCCCTTTCTGACCACATCTACAGAGTGGAGAGTACTCTTGCCTCCAAGGACTCATAACGTTACTTCTGTTTCTCTCATAGCATTTAGCTCTTAGTGTCTTTTCTGTGTCCACCTGAATATGTTCTTCTTGCTGTGTGCGCTGACTTGCACAGAGTAGGGAATGTATAAATATCTGTCAAATGACTCTTAGAAATTTGAAAAACCAATTCATTTGGCAGGCTGTCTTTAGTCATTTTTACCTCTACCGTGTCTTCTCCCCTGTGCTGAGACTGACACACCTGAGCTCCACCACGATGGCCAGTTTGGTTTTTTCATCTACTTCAGAGCCCCAGGTTTTTGAAGAGATGAGGTTTTCAAAGGCAGCATTGTTTCCTGGACAATAGTGTTTCTACTGCTCTTTGATTTCCATGGACGTCCTAAATGAGCAGGAGTTCATGTAATTCCATATGTCTGATCATTTCTGCAGACGTGGTTGGAAAATACAGAGCTTTGATACTAAGCTTTAGACTTCAATTTTTTCAAATGATTTGAAAGTCAGGAATAATTGTCCTCCTGCAGGCCTCTCTTTCACCAACTTCCTTACATCATTTGTTAATAAGTAAGGCTGTTAATGCCTAAAAATGATTATACAAATGAGCAAATGAATTTGCTTTGCTGCTGGCTCTAGCATAGTATTTCATGTGAAAACAATCACATCCAATTTTTTGTCCCCCTTGGTTGTACAATGAAGGTACATTTTTATTTTATGGCTCTGTGGGGAATAGGAGAACTATTGAAGCAAATGAGAAACCGGTTCAGGAAAAGGAAATTTAAAAAAAGAATATAAGTGGATACAATTAAAGAGATTTCCTCTGTTAACATCAGACATCCAAGGCTCAAATGGCCCCATATAATAGGTCTGTTCTTATGAGGGAAATCCAGTTACCCAGATATTTAGAGAAGTGAGTGTAAGATGATGCTAGAGGATGAGAAGATAAGCCAGAACTTGGGAGAATATATTTGCAGAAGATATATCCAAGGAAGGACTATTATTAAAAAAATATATAAGAACTCTTAAAACTCAAAAATAAGAAAGTGAACAGCACAATTAAAAAATGGACAAAAGACCTGAAAAGACACCTCACCAAAGAAGATACATAGATGGCAAATACACATATGAAAAGATGCTCAACATAACATGTCCTCAAGAAATTGAAAATTAAAACAACAATGGATACCACTACATACCTATTAGGCTGACCAAAATTCAGAACACTGAAAACACTGTATGCTGGTGAGGGTGTGGAGCAATAGGAACTCGCTCACATTGCCAGTGGGAAACCACAATGGTACCGCTACTTTGAAAGGTAGTGTCTTAGTTTGGGTTGCTATAACAAAGTACCATAGACAGTTGTAAGAGTTCTTTATATATTTTATGTATAAGTCCCTTATGAGAGAGAGAGGAGGAATATAGGGGGCAACCTGGAGAGGGGGGCTAGCAATCTGAATATGTGCCAGTGATCAGTGTCCTATTGCACATTCTTGTTAACCTATAATTAAGTCACTGCCCCTTCCTTAGGCAATAGTCTGTTTTCCTGGGTGCTTCCAGTTTGCAGGCCTGGCATTTAGATACAATCTAACTTCCCCATTCTAACTGACTCAGGAGGGTCTGTGAAAGCCCACCACAAAAGCCCGGTAGTTAGGAAACAGATAGGAAACAAAGAAACTTAGGAATATATAAGGGGTGATCTAATTGTATTAGCTATTCAGGCTTTGGATCTTCGAATACCCTGAGCCAGCAGTGCTGCTTTAAATAAAGGGTTTTTCCTGAATCTCAGAGTAGTCATTGTGTATTTTCTGATTGCCTGGTAAATTCTGCAACAAGAGATGATTTGCAAATATCTTCTCCCATTCTGTGGATTGTCTTTATATTTTTTTTTATGGTGCCACTGGAAGCACAAAAGTTTTTTTAATTTTGATATGTCCACATTATCTATTTTTTTATTGTAATACCAGAGGCATGATGCACGAATTCGTGTACAGGTGGGGTCCCACGGCCTGGCCAGCAATCGGGCCGATCGGGGCCCATCAGAGCCTATCAGAGCCAATCAGAGCCGGCCAGCCAGGGGGAGGGACTGCAGGAGGTTGGCTGTGGGAGTGTACTGACCACCAGGGGGCAGCTCCTGCGTTGAACATCTGCCCCCTGATGGTCAGTGTGCATCATAGCTACTGGCCGGTCATCCAGTGGTAATGGTCACTTAGGCTTTTATATATATAGATATCCTTAATCTATCTTGAGTTAATTTTTATATATGGTGGAAATATGAGATAGGAATCCAACTTTATTTTTCACATGTGAATATCTAACTGTCCCAACACCATTTTTTTGAAAAGACTATTCTTTCCCCATTGAATTGTCTTGGCACCTTGTTGAAAATCAATTGACTGTTAATTGTGAAGGTTTATTTCTGGATCTCCATTCTGTTCCATTTTTTTTCTTATGTAAATAGATCACATTGTTTTGATAACTGCAGATTTGCACTTAAGTTTTAACATTAATAAGTATGAGTCCTCCTACTTTGTTCTTCTTTTTCAAGATTGTTTTGGCTATTCTAGGTCCTTTGACTTTCTTTATGATCAGCTTGTCAATTTCTACAAATCAGCTTGGATTGTGATAGAATGTACAGCTGACTTTCATAATCCTACTTGTGCTTCATAAATACTTGTTGAATGAATGATTTTACTTTGCAGTGAAGGAATCAATGTCTTCCATCTTCACTCACTCTGATTCTTGCTCCCCAGAAGCTTACCGATATGCAGATTATGAAGATGGCAATATGGGAATGTACTACTAAAAACTGACCTTAGAGCCAAGCTCTCTGTTCAGAGAACTTTGCAGAGCTGTTACTGAAATACCATCTTGGCTTGGTTAAGACTCAACAATTGATAGAAAACTCTTTTCTTTGATTTAGGATATAAAGAAAAGGAAAAATAATGATTGAAACTGAAAATCAGTAATATACTAGTATCATCTTTCTGATGAATATTTGGTTAAAAATGAATGAATCAGCATTTATATGCACCAGAATATTTTGTCTAATAGGCTGTGGTATATAAGAAAAAAGTTGCAGAAGGGCTGGTATAAATGCCTGACTACTATATATCAGTCAATTCACTTCAAGTTCCTTGGGATTCCTCAATTAGCATCCTTAAAGGAAAAACAATTCTTTATTTAGCATCCCTTAAGAAAGAGGCAAGAAGGTAATTAAAAAGATAAACTCTAGGCTCATATTCTCCTGGGGTAAGTCCTAACTCTTGCTTAGCTCTGTGTAAGTTTTGTGGCCTAGTTCATCACCTTTAATAAGGGGGTAAGTCTGAATACCTATATCATAGAGTTGCCTATATGCTGTATCTATAATTATGTCTGAAACAGCCACTTATAAAATGCCTAGAAAAATGCTTAACACTATATTTTTGAGTGAAATGAAATAACATACATAAAATTCTATAACAACTGTTAAGTAAACGCAAATTACACATTACAAAATTCCCAGCTTTTCTAGCTTCCTTTACCTTTTGTATCATCTCTTCTCAATCAAATCCAATTATCAATTAATAATCATGGTTCTGCCCCTCCTATCCAGAGAAATCCTAATTAGAATGTTATTGAAACATTGACAGATTAATGACGTATTTATTCTGCAGGAGACTCACTATGAACAAGAAAAATGTATAAAGAACCCAAACTTAAGTGGGTTTCAGTTTGGTGCCATCAACATTATAAAAAAAAAAAAAAAAAAAAGCTCTTTGCTTTTGTTTCAATTTATAGACTCAGTGGTGCATCAGCTCATTTAATGAGCTATAGCTGAGAGCAAATACTCAGGGAGCATCAAGTGCTAAAATTTCAGGGGATTTTATTTTTTTCAGCCCAGTAACCAAAAGCATTTGATCTTTTATTGACTGAATATGGTTGCTGTAAAAAGAAATGAAATGTCCTAAGTATTCAGGGTTGAATAACTACGACCGCTTTCTATTTCCACTGTTCAAACACCCTGAACTTTATGCTGTCTATAATATATTAGCATGTTCAGGCTACATAAAGAAAATACACCTTTTTTTTCTGACAGTATAAAAATGGTCTCTTTAAAATATATATTTCAAAGTAATGAAATTCACTCAATGCTGTAGTTCGTTGTATCAACAATTATTTTCCCAGGTCAGGCTCTGTGTTACCTAGGTAAAACAAGTAAAACGAAAGTAACATACAGGGATGTTTCTTGTCTGAAAGAGAACAGGATGTGGTTTCCTTCCAAATTGTGATTTCCTTTGATAAAAGTGCTGTAACCAGATAGGGAGGCTATGCAAAGTGCACTCAGAACAGCACACAGCCCAGCCTGGCCAACCTTCTGGGAAGGCCCAGGAGACAGTCCCACTGGGCTAGAATGACAGTTCCATTATTCAGCAGGGCAAGTCTACCACTCCACTTATTAACATAGCTCAGAGGTTAAACTACGGTGTCCCCTCCTACTTATTAATTATCAAAGTACTTCCCGGTGTTTATTTAGACTACTATCACTGAATCAAGACACCAAGTTATAGAAACACGACTTTCTGCAAAGACTTTATTCAAGAGAACACTCTGAGAGGCAAGTTCTCAGGATAGGAAGGGAGGAAATGGGTTTCCCTGCATTCCAGAAAATCAATTCCAGTATCAGTTTCAAGCATCTCAGAACTACTCTATGGGATGTGAAATTTACTTTTATAAAAGGAATTTGTGATTCTTAGAATGGTGTCATTTAAATAGTGATGTAATTAATGCCACAACACAGTTAATTGAAAAGATCACTGGCACTTGTAAATAACAAATGAATAATAATACGTGGGAAAATACATTTTCTTGCCAGTGACTGCAAATAAAATGCATATTTAACATATTGCATTTTAGAAATATAGAAGCAAACCAAGGTGTGTTTATCAGTTTTTAGTGGGTAAGGCTGAGTGGCTCTCATATAAGTTTAGATTGGGGAACACTCTTGAATTTTTAACAAGTGCTTATAAATGCTTCAAAGGAGGAAAAATCATCTTAGGGGTTCAGGTTTGGTGTTTAGAAAAGAAAACTTACTTTTCACTTTCAGTCACTGAAGAACGGATGGACCTGGTTAATCTTTTACTAGAAAAATGTCCACTGATTAGGTAGCTGGGAAACATGCTTATATTTCCTAGCGAGGAGGTAGGTCTGCCAGGCCCAGTCACAGGCTAAGACTGGAAGCGGAACTGCTCATCCTGGATACGGGCCTCCACAGGCCTCCTTGGTATAGCGCCCTCCGTCCTTTGCCCACACGCATGGTTTCCATAGAGGAAGTCGAGGTGGGTGGGTGTGCGAGGGTCCCCCAGCTGCCCAGTACACACAGCTCAAACTCTTTAATAATGAAGTGAGCGCCCTGGCAAGCCCAGGTTCAGAGTGAGCTGTGTTTGAAAGGGAAGCAGCTGTGTAATCATTTATCTAGTCTGGGTAGGAAATGGCTTATTTTACAAGGTTTTTTTTTTTTTTCAAAAGAAAATTTGAGGTTCTGGTTGTAATGTGACACCCTCTCCGTCCATAAAGTGGAGTGAGGAAAGGAAAATTTAATATAGGAATCAGCTTTCCTCCTCCTCCCTAACAGCATGCTGAAATTTGGGAGGAGCTGAAGTCACCCTTTGGTGGGTCTTTTCATTTTGCAGTTGGCTGTGAGTGCTTAACTGGATTACCTGAAATCCTCGACTTTAAGGAAGATAAGAACTTGTGCTAACTGCAGAATAAACCCCCTAACCACTAGAGCTACCAACTAACTGCTTACAGTGAAATAGATCCACGATGATTAATTTTTTCGACCCTTGATTTTTACAACCTCCCAAATACCCACTTTGCCCAATTATAAATTTTAAAGCAATTTCAAAATTGGAAGGACTACAGTCAATTCATGAATTTAATAAAAGAATCATTTCTTTATATGCTTACTCTGTGTTCCCAGTCTTCCAAAAAGAAAGCCCTGGTGCATGTGAAGACATCCAGAGAGTTATGCAAACATATGTAATGCATCTCCGATTTATCTTCGGCATCTCTGTCATTTATTCAGAAACTGCACACAAACAGGATTCATCCTGTGCCATGCAGCCGTTGCATCACACTAGGAATACATCACTGTGCTTCTGTTTAACATGCAGGCCTACTGGAGGCACAAATCTGATACAGTTACACTTTCATAACCTCCAGTTTACAGTCAAGCACTGTGCCTTTTTAATGCTGCCGAGGAAATCAGATTGGATGAATCTGGGAAGACAGCTTCACTTTGTGTAGAATCCTGGCTCTGCAACTGAGGAAAATCAATGAGGGGAAGCATTGATCTCCTTGCAGAGTGCAAATGCAGTTAGCTCAGAAACACTCTGCCCGGGATTTTGTTATTCAAGTCATTCCGTTGCACATGTTTTCAACCCAAGCTCTTATCACGCAGCGGCTCTCTGGATTCAGTTTCATTCTAGTTACACATTCATAAAAACCGTGTCTTCCAGAAGGAAAAAGAAGTCTGCATATGCACAGTTCAGCTTCCATGTTTGCTCAAGGCTAAACGAAATAGCCTTCACTTCAGTGACATTTCACTGTGTCACTATGTCACTGGGTAGAGAGAACTCCTGGGAAGGTGAAACTATGAATCACCAGGAAAATAGTAGCTTCAGCTATGATGAATTTGATGTTCATCTGGGCTGCTTGGCCAATTTGTTTTCCTTTTTTTTTTATGAAAGAAGTAAGTGTGAGCAAGAAATTACTTTGTGGGCCCACTGTAGACATGGATGTGTGTGTAGATATATACAAAATTGAAACGTATTACATAGCCACATGCAGTATGTATAAAAATATACATTGCAATATTTCATACTTGTTAGTGAAAATATTTTTACAACATAGAGCCTCCCAAGTGCAGGAAATAAATCAAGCCTTTTAAAAGCAATTGCAGATGATTCATTTAGTGCTGTCATAATATAGTGTTTTCCTTAATGAAAATTTATATCGTTTTTCCTGGACTCAGTGGGATAAATTTATACAGAAAGATGGAGGGGGCTGATGTATCCAGTATTAAACACACCCAATACTTGACAATAAACAGGAACGTGACCAAGTGAGGCACAGACTGATATCATTTGAATACACCTTCCTGACCTAAGATTTTCCATGTTAAAATGATCAGATAAATGTAGCAGAAACTGGTGGTATCTGGCAATGAGACATAGCACTTCCAGTTCAACCTTGTGCTGATATCACAGTAAACTACCGGCAGACTGATTCAGAGTCAGATAATGGATTTGTGCTTAAAGCAACTTGCAATGGTGAACATCTACAGTAAGAGGGAAATCAAGCTAGCAGCTCTAGCTTCTCAGAGCATTAAAAAATGCAGAGATATAAGAAATATTGCTAGAAAAGGATGACCAACATAAAATCATCCAGCAAGGAGAACAACTGACAGATTCATTCATATATATCCTATATATCTATACTACCGTGTTTCCCGAAAATAAGACATCCCCCGAAAATAAGACCTACTTACAGGTTTCCTTCTGAGCGAAATATAAGGCATCCCCCGAAAATAAGGCCCCAGGCTCTGTCTCAGAATGAAAATTAATTTACCGTAAACTGGTCGCTAGCGCCGCCCCAACTGGCATCTAGCAACCAGTGACGTTACGCGGAGTCCTGACGTCACTGCTGTGTGGAGGCGGAGCGGAGGTCGGAGTGAGCGGTGAGCGTGGGGTGGGAGAGAGGAGGAGACTTTCGCAGATGCGTGTAGAAGAACAGGAGGACTAGAGCGGACGGGACGCGGCGAAGGTGGTGAGTGCTGGTCTGTCTCTGGTGACACTACCTGATGCTCGCGGCCACCTTCATGATGACTGAAGGTTCTCAGTCAGTGGAAGACCCTGCTCCAGCCCAGATCCAGGCCCCAGCAAGCCCAGTGACAGTCCCCAGGCAGGCTCCAGGGGGTAAATGTCTGATAATGGGGTAGGGGGGATGTCTGGTGAAGGTGTTCAGTGGCACAGGGGTGGGGGGAGGGGGATCACTTAAAATGACACAGGAGGATCAGAGGGGGCAATCAAAATGACATAGGAGGATCAGAGGGGACAATCAAAATGACACAGGAGGATCAAAAGGGGTTACTAAAATGGTAATCCCCCCTCTGATTCTCCTGTGCCATTTTGATTCCACTCTCTGATCCCTCCTGTGTCATTTTGAGTGATCCCCCTCCCCCCACCTTGATACCCCAGTTCCTTTTTTTTTACCCCTAGAAATGAGCGCAAAAAGAAAAAGCTACTCCGTGGAGTACAAGAAAGGAATCGTGGAAGACACTTGGGGCCAAAATCTTACTGCTTTCTGCAAAGAGAAGATGTTGAGTATCCGATTGGTCCGAAAATGACGAGCAGAGTATGGTAACCTCATTGAACAAGTGGACAAGGGAAATGCTAAAAAGCACAAGTGTGGATCAGGTCGGCAACCATTATTTTCCGAGCTGGAAGACCTGATCTGTGAATGGGTTGTTGACAGGAGAGCAAAGGCTTTGGTTGTGAATAGGGCTCAGATTCAAGAATTTGCCCTTGCAATGGCACCACAGTTTGACATAGTCCCTGAAGACTTCAAAGCATCACAACACTGGCTGGATAATTTCCTTCAGCAAAGTGAACTGTCTTTAAGAAGATCTACAACATTGTTTAGGTTGGAAGATACTCAAGTTATTAAGCGAGCACTTGCATTCAAGTCCTTTATTGATGATGCTGACTTCTCTAAATACAATCTTTCCAACATGATTGCTTTGGATGAAACTGCAGTGTTTATGGGCCAATCATCTCAAACAACAATTGAACAGTGGGGTGCCTCCTTAGCGTACATTCCCTCCACTGCTTACGAAAGTGCACGTGTTTCCTGTATTTTGGCAATTCGTCTGGATGGCACTAAAATCCCACCTTTAATCATTTCTAAGGGCAAGAAGGAAAAGATTGAACATGTTTTGGGCGTTTTTATTCTTGAAACTGAAAAAGCCTGGGCCACACCAGCAGTTATAAGGAAGTGGGTCGATTTAATGCTGCCACTTGTTATGCGAGGGAGCCAAAGAGGTCTGCTAGTCTGGGATGCAGCCAGCACTCACCGCGCTAAAGACATGAAGACATTTCTTCACGAAAGAAAAATAGATCAGATAATGATTCCCGCAGGAATGACGGCCTATCTCCAGACTCTTGATATTGCAATAAACAAGCCATTCAAAGACAATTTGCGCATGGAAATTAATGACTACGTTGAAAATAGAATGGAGAGAAATCAGTGTGGAAACTTTGTGAAACCTAAACTGCAAGAAGTTGTGACTTGGGTGAAGAATTCATGGGAGAAAATCACTGACAGTTGCATTGCAAATGCACTGCGAGCAGGCTACCTTGACAAGAAGTACTCGTTTAAAGACAGTGCTATTGCTAAACATGAGAGATTTGGTCCACTGATTCTGAAAGAAATGGAGTCACAAGAAATTCACCAGGAAATTCAGGAATTGGATTGTTATGATGATGTCCCAGAAGATGATGACATGATTGTCATTGAATAAATGAGTAAATTCTTGATACTGTAGGATTCACAGTTTGTCTGGTTTGTGTTGACAACTACCGTACTACCGTACCGTATACAGGTAATAAATTTCCTTTATTTCCATTTAACAATAAATGTGTACCATATTCTTCTTCATGGAAAAATAAGACATCCCCTGAAAATAAGACCTAGCGTGTCTTTGGGGGCAAAAATTAATATAAGACACTGTCTTATTTTCAGGGAAACACGGTAATAAAAGGGTAATACACTAATTAGACTGGGAGACCTTCCGGACATCCTTCTGGACAAAGCCATGGTGGTACAGCTGAGGCAGAGGCAGTTAGGGGTGAGCAGGCTGGCAGGGGGGGCAGTGGAGGCTATCAGGCCAGCAGGGGGGAGGGCAGTTGGGGGAGAGCAGGCCGGCAGGGGGGGCCAGTTGGGGGCAAGCAGGCCAGCAGGGGTGGGCAGTTGGGGGCGAGCAGGCCGGCGAGGGGGGGAGTTGGGGGTGATTAGACTGGAGGGGGGACAGTTGGGGGCGATCAGGCCAGCAGGCAGAGTGGTTAGGGGTGATCAGGCAGGCAGGCAGGCAGGTGAGCAGTTAGGAGCCAGCGGTCCCGGATTGCAAGAGACATGTCCAACTGTGGGATCGGGCCTAAACCGGCAGTCAGATATCCCCCGAAGGGTCCCAGATTGGAGAGGGTGCAGGCCAGGCAGAGGGACACCCCCTATGCACAAATTTCGTGCACCGGACCACTAATATTTAAAATAAAAGGCTAATATGCAAATCAACCAAAGAGCAGAACGACCAGTCACTATGATGCGCACTGACCACCAGGGGGCAGACACTCAATGCAGGAGCTGCCCCCTAGTGGTCAGTGTACTCCCACAGGGGGAGTGCTGCTCAGCCAGAAGCCCTGAGCCAGGCTCATGGCTGACAAGCGCAGTGGTGGTGGCAGGAGTGGGCCTAAGCTGTCAGTCGTATATCCCCCGAGGGCTCCTGGACTGCAAGAGGGTGCAGGCCAGGCTGAGTGACCCCTGAGTGCATGAATTTTATGCATCAGGCCTCTAGTATACATATATGTACACATAGCAATACAATCTGTATGTATTTATATGTGTACATATGGATATGAGCAATGTATATAAATTATATAATTTTATAGTCCTGGAATATAGTTCTGGAAACAAGAACTCCTGATAAACAAAGCATAGGTGCCACAAATGAGGAGAGAAGTGAGAAAATAATCCTTTCTGGTCTAGTGAAGATAAACACTGAACTAACAGTTTAGGAGACAACAATCTTTTAAAATTTTAATGACCAAAAAAAAAAAAAAAAAGACTCTTCTAGCTGAGATTGGGGATGGGGCAGTCTAAAGGGGGGTGAGTGGGTAGAAGAGAAATGGGATGAACCATTAGGACTGGGTTCTCATCTTGGGGTTCTGGAGCATCAACTTCATACACACTATGAACAGAGGTCCACCGAGGACTGTCCAGCGTGTGCCGCAGAGCACAGAGAAGAAGCCAGCCAAGGAACCCATGCCCTGGGCTAATATTCTCCAGGATCACACACATGAAGGGAGGGTAACTTTTTTTTTTTGCCCTTGAAGTAAAAAGTAATATGATAATATGGTTCTCTTATAACAATCTAACTTGGAACATCAAAGAAAACCTTAAGTACTGTATCAGTCAGGGTCCAATCAGGAGAGAGAAATCACACAGTAATTTAAACAGAAAGTTTACTCTAAAGAATTATTAATTTAAAAGGGGATTGGAGTAACAAAGTATTAGCTTATAAACAATAAAGAGAACTCAAAAGAAGGTAGGAAGAGCAGATATAATAGCATGAGAATATAATCTATCATAATAAAAGCATAATATGCAAATTGACCAAATGACCAAACAGCAGAATGATTGTCTGGACGCCCTTCCGGATGACCACGCTATGACACCCACTAGCACCAGGCCAGCCAAGGCAGGTGCGATGCTATTGGTCGGGGGCCCAGCCATTGCCCCATGATTGCCCTGCGGAGGGAGGCACAGGCCACAGGCTGGCGGAGCAATCAATCAATTGGGGGGCTCTATGATCACCCCAAAGAAGGAGGTCCAGGCCACTGACTGGTGGGCTGCAGCGGGTGGGCAGGGCTTCCCTCTGTGGGGGCACAATCGATCACACGATTGCCCTGCAGAGGGAGGCCCAGGCTACCCGACAGTGCTGCGGCGGCTGGGACTGGCCTACCTCTGTGGGGGTGATACATCACGGAGCCCCTGGCTGGGTGGGCAGAGCCTACCTCTTTGGGACAATCGAGTGCTGGGCTCCCGGACTGTGAGAGGACACAGGCTGGGCTGAGGGACACCGTCCCCGCCCCCCAGTGCATGAATTCTGTGCACCAGGCCTCTAGTATAATATAATGCCGGAAACCGATCATTGTCTCACTAATTAGAAAGGTGTGGACAAGGAACCTGGAAGGCTGATCAACCTTGAAGCTCTGAAAGGTCAGAGCCAACCACTCCTTATCTAATTGAGACAATGGTAGCTGAAGCAACTTCCCCACCAAATAATCATGTAAATCCTTACTGATAAGATAATCTGCCTGTTACTGGAATTGCCTGCCCAAGGGCAATGGGTGTATCCCAAACCTGAATAAAAGGGATGGCAAGGCCAAAGCAAAGCGTAGTCCTCCCACTAGAGGTGGGCTTCCGCCTGGTCCCCATTTCCCAAATTAATATTTTTCTAGTCTTTTTTCATTTGTGTGCGGCCTTCTCCAGAACCTGAACCCTGAACCGGAACCCTGAACCACGCGGGACGTGAAAGGGGTTCCCACATATAATATAATATAATATAATATAATATAATATAATATAATATAATATAATATAATATAATATCACTACCCCTACAGCTGAAATAGAAAAACCAAGGAAGACCCCCCAAGACTGGATCTGGATCTTGTTGGAAAGGGCATGGCTATGGCTCACTAAAGGAAAGTTGCTAGTGGAACTTGCTGGAAATCCTCCTAGGGTGCCAAGGAAAGCTGTTCATGGGAAGGTGTATCACTGGAAGTACATTAGTGCAAACCACCTGAGGTGGGTGCCAGGAGAGGTTGCAAGGACCGTGCACTGGAGAAGGTGTGAGCACGCCAGGAGTCAGGTCCTAGCAAAACTGCCTGAGGGAGAAGTGTGCGCTGCAGGAGCTGGACCTGGAGAAGCCACTCATGCTGCTTGGCCAGATGCTGGAGAAAACATCTGGAGAAAATGCCCATGCTCAGGAGCTTGAGGAGCAAAGACTTCTGAACAGGGAATTAACCCCCTCCCTCCTGCAATGCTTAGAAAGCTTACCATGCCCATCAGCAAGGAGAAAATATTTAATGGGCCCAGATCTATTTTTAAAGAGCAGGCAAAAGGATTCAATTTGGAGTGGAGAAGCAATAAATCAATAACTGGCACAGCATACATTTAGAGTTATCATAATCCTTTAAGTTGAAAATTGGATAGGATTTTCTAAGAAAAAGCCACCTTGGTTGAATGTTTCTCACTCATTAAACTTTGCAGAGTGATTCATAAAGTTAATAATTAAAGAAAAGAAAAGAAAAGAAAAGAAAGTTTGAACACATTGAGAGGCTTTGTATAGTGAGATGATTCTGATTTGTATAGTGAGTTGTTTTTTGTTCTGTTATATTTTCATGAGATGACTACTCAGAGGAACAGTACAGATGTAACTCTGTGGGTGGGACAAATCCCCTGACTTACAAAAATCTAAATCATCCTCTTGCATAAGTTATATCATGTTCTAACCACAGACAAGGAAGAAATAGAGTATTAGCAACACTTACTTTTACAATTATATATGGCAAAGTTAAATACACTGAGTTAAATGACGGGGGCTGAAACCAAATTTGTTTTCCTTTTCATAAAATTGCTTTCAAACAAATGTTCTTCATTTCTTATCTGTTAGCCTAAGAAGATGGTCTGTTAGTTTGCCAGGGTTGCCCTAACAAAGGGCCACCAATTTCTGTTCTCACAGTTCTGAAGTCTAGAAGTCAAGATACAGGTGTCAGCAGGACTGGCTTCTTCTGAGGCCTCTCTCCTTGACTTGGGATCGCTGTCATCTCCCTGGGTCTTCACATGGTCTTTCCTTTGTGTGTTTCGTTGTCCACACTTCCTCTTTTTACAAAGACACCGGTTATATTGGGTTAGGGCCCTCTCTAATGTTCTCATTTTAATTTAATCACTTCTTTAAAGACTCTACTTCCCAATACAGTCAGTCAATTCTGAAGTTCTGGGGGTTTGTGTTTCAACATAGGAATTTTGGTTGAAACACAATTCTGTCCATAACAGGTGGTTGCCTGGTGAGTAGTTAACTTCAATATTCAGATTGGCCAATTTTATATATCAGCTGTGCAATACTGGGCAAGTTACTATCACCTTCAACCTTAGTTTCCAAGGCTGTTGTGAGAATGAAATAAGGTAATATAGGCAAAGCATTTAGTTTCTGAAGCATACTAAGAATGATAAATGTTAATAATCATGCTATTATTTTGATCATCATTTATTTATTTAATTTTAAATACTACATGGCTACTTCCCAGGTGACATCTTTGGTTATCATATAGGAGGGAGGACACACAGTCAATAATTACAAAGTGAAATGTGTGCTTTCCTCAGGACCTTTGCACTTGCTGTTCTTTATGCCTGAACCTCTTCCCTGCTGGCTTCTTTCAGACTCTGCCCAGTTGGCACCATCAATACTCATTCTTGTTCTGTCTGTCCTTCCTTTTTTTCATAGTTTTGAGCACAATCTGAAATTGTCATTTATTTTCCAATGTGTTCTCTGTCTCTTCTGCTGTAATATAAATGATCTTACTCATGGTTACATCTCAGTTCCGTGTTCTGTTGCTACATCTCAAGTCTTATTCATGTTTAAATGAAAAATGCGAAGAAACTACGCAACCTGCTATGTTGAGGCTGAATAAAAATATACAGCCATATACTTGAGAACAAAAATAGAAGATGTCAAAAAAGAGAAAGGGATGCAGTAAACAATTTTGGAATACTTATATTTTTATAATTCATTTATATGCTATTAATTGTTTATGTCCTAGGGAAACCTTTTTTTTTTTTCCTTCTCAGGATGCTGGCACCCAAATTACTACGAAAAATAAGTTGATGTCGTAAAATGCTAACTTTTAAATTGATGAATGGAGAGCTAGAACTACTTTCAACAATCATTACAACCCAGTGAAAATGGTATAAAAATGTGAGCACTTAATGAGCTCTCTTTTCCTTTCCTGCCCAACCCACTCCAGTGCATCTGATCTGATCAGAGGGTTACCACAGACTTCAAAGGGGGTTAGGGTCAACTCAGCAGGACCCAGAGAAAGGAGAAGAAAAGACCCAGTAAACACAAAGGCCATCAAGTCTGAATACACATTTCTCTGACTGAGTCCACAATGCATGAGTATTGCGACAATGATTAGTTTTGGCTTAGGATTGTTATTTCAGGCCCATGTGGTCAGGCAGGCTGCTTTAAATGGTCCTATTTTATTCTGCCAGCAGCAAACACGTATTTATGAACAAGTGCAATACATTTTGTATATGCACAAATGAGCACCTGTATGCCTTTTGTGCATGAACATTTGAATTCGATTCTTGCTTAAAATTCTAGCTAAATAATCAGATGATTTGGATTAGGGAACGTTCAATTTAGGCAACTTTGTCTGCCATCAGCCTCTTGTCTATTGTGGTTTTATTGTCCCTATTTTAATCTGATGGACATTTAAGCCTGTCCAAATTTAAGACCACATTTTGTAGTACTTTTGAAATAGAAACAGATGATCTGAGGAAAGTTAATATAGTCTATGGTTCTTAAAAAGTAACTTTAAATTGAAGAAAGAAAATGAGAGTTCTCTGCCATCAGCATGCCAGTCCTGGTACAATAAAGTTCACTCGAGCATGGATCCGTGTGGGGCAAGGGTCAGAATGGGACCCAGAAGGATTAGTGGGCAACTAACAAACAGGATTATTTTCCCCTTAAACAATAGTTGACTGAGGGTTTCACCATTTCACAAGTGAAATACTGCACTTAACACTAAAACTACATAGTGTGGATTCAAATGAAAGTTGAATCAACTATGTTCAATTTATTTCACATTATGGATTTAATTCTATTTTAATTATTCTTTTTTTTTTTAATTTATCTTTATTGCTGAAAGTATTACAGGGCCCTTCTTCCCCCCTTCATTGGCCCCATCCACACCTATCCCATCATGGATTTAATTCTTTTCAACTTCTCAGTTTTGCTGCCCTTTAAAAGGTGTTTAAAGAAACAACTTTAAAAGCGTGTTAAGGGGATTTTCCTTGAGTGACTTGGACTCAGAAGATTGCTGCAATCGTGATTTTGGTGTCTAGAAAAAATAAGTTCAATTTATTAGTTGCTGAATAATTAGCTTGGTACAAAATAGTCTTTGGTTACTCAGAAAGAGTAGAGATTATTAATGTGGATGAGGGTAGCAAAGCTGAAATGGGGCAGTTTGCTGTGCTGTCTTAGAGAATGCCTGTGAGGTGCCTATACAAGCATTTCTGCTACTATGCAATACGTGTGCTCCTGAGAAACCTCCTGTGCTGCATCATTGTGCGCTGAAAGGAATATGGCCCGTTGACTACATAGAGCTGGGTCAGATCATTCAAACAAATGCAACATTATAATCAGAACATTGAGAACGTAATCCTATCTAATAAATGAGAAACATGCAAATTGACATTACCTCTGCTATGCCTACAAGCCACGCCCACCAGCCAATCAGGAGCGAGCATGCAAATCAACCCAACCAAGATGGCGGTTAATTTGCATATCCAGGCACAGAGCAAGACTGAAGACAGCCGTAGAAGGAAGCCAAGCACTAAAGAAGGGAGTGAAGCTGCAGAGAAGCAGGTGGGGCAGCGGAGAAGGGAGGGAAGCAGGCAGGCCGCAGAGACAGCCGCAGGAAGCCCTATTCTTGCAGGAATAGGCCTGAGGAAGCCCTATTCTTGCAGGAATCTTCTTGCAACGGGCCTCTAGTAATTAATAAAATACTAACACAGTTAAGGACATTCTAAATTCTGAATAAATAAATACAGGGTTTTATCTTTTTTTTTTTTAAGTGAAGGGTGCAGGATGGAAGAAGGTAGAAGGAAGAGTAAAGGCTACTAAGTTACAGAGGTAAGGACAAAACACACAAAGACTGGGGAAGAATCAAGCCCCAAACACCAACATGAAGGCCAAACTACACGGAGCCCAGAGGAAGAGGGAGCAGGCCTCATGTGGGGCGCTCTGTTCTCAGAGGTTCATCATTCAGCTCCTGCTTCTTGATGTCTAAATGATTAATGTGAGGGATGGTTAGTCTTATGTGTCCACTTGACGGGGCTAAATGAAGAATGCCCTGATAGCTGGTAAAACATTATTTCTGGGTGTGTTTGTGAGGGCATTTCTGGAAGAATACTATTTCAGGGCACATTGATTAGATGGGCAAGTTCACTAGGGTAAAGTGATTCAAAAGGCCCAAGAGTGTTAATTTTGGCTTCTTCTCACAGATAATGTAACTCTAAACAAGTCAACTTCTTTACAGTAACCAGAGTGTGAGACCAGCCATAGATTACACAAATTCTCATACTGGGAAAATAAAACTTAACCTGTGGAGCAAAATACAAATGTACTTTTTTTCTAAGGTGTAATTCTATTTACAGTATGAGAGAATGATTGCCCTCATCTGCTACCCGTACTAAACCACACACACACACACACACACACACACACACACACACACAACCACTACTTTGACTAAATTCCCAAAGTGATTTCAAGCAACTCACAATGTGTGGATTCAGTAAACAGTAATTAAGAGCAACAGATTTATTTCTTTTATGTCTTCCTTTTAGGACAGCCCAGACTCTGTTTTTGACCTTTCATTATTGCTCACTTAATGAAGAAAAATGACCCCACATTTTCCTTGTATAATACACCATTCCTCAGAACATGTAAAGAGAACTTGGCATAAAGGCTATTGTTTTTCTTCTCACTGCTCTTTCTTTCCAGAACCACGCAACATGTGCGCCAATTATTTTATCCACTGAAAAAAAGGAAGTTTATGCAAAGGGCTACATGAGGCTTTTAGATCGTTAGGTGAAACTAAATGCATTACTTAAATAACTGAGCTGACAAATATTGGCAGAATTTTACTATCATTTCTGTTAGCATCTGCAGTTTTTAAAAAATAATACCAGGGCTCTGGTGAAGTGTAGGTGACCCTTTGTAGACCTGAGTCAATGTCAAGTATCTAGTTTTTTCTGGAGCTCCCTGTGTGGTCAACTGTAATCGCTATTCCTAGACCCACAGGGCTGCCTTCCAGGTCCAGAATGCATGCATTCCACAGTGTGACCCTTCAAGGTACTATATAAACATAAATACATTTCTTTGGAGAAAGCTCTCTGCTCCAGCATGATCCCTTGAAACCATCCAATTTGATCTGTGATTCCTGCTGAGATTTGCATTACCTCATGGTCTATTTTCAGCTTTTTACATTAATCAAAACCTATCCCATTTATTAAACAGCTTCCTGCAGCTCAGGCATTTGAAATGCAGAGTGCCAGCCAGCAGCTGCCAAACACCATGAAGAAAGAGGTGGGCTGGATTGGAATAATGTACAAATTGAATTTCAAGTGACTGAGCAGCCCCTTTATCTCTTGGTGACACAACCAGGGACTGTGGCAGGGTTCTTAAGGAAATAAGCCCAGAGCCATGGTTCAGTCATGGGGTGGTTACCATGGCCCTGCCCAGCAGTCTTTCCGGAACTGCTGATGAGTGTGACCTTTGCAAAAATGCACAAAGCCTTGATTTTTGCACGGTTAACCTTTACAAGCCGAAACCCCTCTGTGAAACCTACCCACAACAGAGGGCAGCTTCGGAATCAAAACAGGCACATATGCATTTTATGAAAGAGCAACTACACACACGCATATGCACGCACATATTCTCAGAGGATGAAGACATTGAGCCCATTTTCAATTATTCTCTCGGCCTTGCGTTTTCAAGCATTTACATTCTTCTTCCTCTGGAGCAGAAAAGAAGCAGTGCTCAGTGCTGTGTCAACCCTGTACTTAAATTGACTCACTCCACTTCAGAGCTGCCTTGACCAAAATTGGTGGTGAGAATGGAAATTACATATGTTCAGGGATGTGTTAAGAGTCACTGAGACCATTTGCTCACTGTTAAATAATGACCAAGGGCACATGTGGAGGCAAAGGAGTGGGTATGAAATTGATAGCCTTGATTTCCACCACTGATCAAACGTGCACGTGGAAAACCATTTGATAACGTCTCAAATGTGTTCTTCGTTCCAAATGTATTGGATATTTATTGTGTGGTTAGGGAGCACAGGGCATTATGAGGGTGACTACAGTATTCTTAACCTATTACACGAATGAATCAAACTTTCTATGGCTCCTTCATGCTTTCAACAGTACTTTGCTTTTAAGCAAATCTAATTTTCTCATGATTCATATATTGATTCAGATCACATTAATCATTAAGAAAAAGTAAGATATACTAGCTTATCTAATCTTCTTAATATCTAGTTCTATTGGTAGAAATATTTTTTTCTATTGGACTTTTCTCTTGACGAAGTCCTTTATAAACCTTACCTGATGTGATTTGCCTAGCAAGCTTATGAATTCATTAGAGTAGAGTAAATTATTATTGATGAGAAAACTAAAGTCCAAAGAGGTTAAAGAGCATGTCAAAGGTTAACATGGCAAATCACTACTAATCCTGGAATGTTAACCTCTCTTTTCTGTGATTTCCATGAACAATGAGGGATATGGCAATACGGATATGGGAAAATGAGTGACTTCAAAAGACACTTGATTCATCTTTATAGAGTTTCAATCTTCAGCTTCCTGTTTACCATATTCACTTTAGAATCCTTGTCAAAGTGTACACACACAGCTTAGAAGTGATCCAGCCATCCAAACACCTGCCTTCTGGTTGATCAATGCTTACGGAATGGTAGGAAGCTTACAGGCAGAGAGCCTGGTATGTCTGTCTTGGAGGATGGCATGTTGTTGGTTATTGCTTCTGTTACACCATATGACAATGGGGAGTAAATCTGTGTGGCAGTCAATGAAGCTAGGACCACAGGAAAAAAATATATATCCTCAAAGTTTATGTTCCTCTAGTAATTAAAAAATAAAGAACAAGTAACAAATGTGTTCGTGTTGCTCAATCAGCTGATCAATCTCTTCTGTGAAGCTGAGGTACAGCCAAGTCACCTTGGAGGGACAGAAATGTCCATGTGGAATGATTTTTTCTGCAGTTCCAGCAACATTGAGGAAATGGTGGGGCGGGCGTACAGCCAACTCCTTGAGACTCCGTTTAGAAGAGAAAAAAAGTGCGAGGGAAGATACACTACAAAAGAATAAAGAAAGAACAGATAACCTCCAAAGTCATTCATTCATTCATTCACTCACCCTCCATGGGTTTGGTAGAAAAATTGCCAGAGGAGAGTTGGTGAAATTCATAAACCCCTTTTAGTCCTTGTATTTGGGGCACTGCACTAAGTTCTGGGAATACAGATCCAAGATCTGTCTACAAACCACTTTAAGCAAAGACTGGGTATGAAGAATGGTATGAGAAAAGTACAAGGCAAATGAGAGCACAGAGGTTGAAAGGTTTATTGCTGGCTGAAGGAACCCGGGGAGGCTTTGTGTCCCATGATGTGGCTGTGATAGATAACAAGACTCAGTAACCAAATCCCAGTTCTCAGAAGTCGGGTTAATGTGTTATTACTCAATTGATTCCAATTTGGGGCCCTAAAGGATTTTGTGGGGTGTTTTAGGAGTCTAGTCACTTTTATAAAATTCACATTACAAAAAGCAATGGATATAGTGTAGGATAAATGTATACAAGTACATCTTAGGCCTTTTTGTACCCTAGTTATATATTATCACTCATTTTTACAACTATTCCCCAAAGTAGATATTGTAATATCATTTTACAGATGAAGAAACTGAGGCTCAGAAAGGTTAAGTCACTTGCCTTTGCTATTAAGTAGGAAATTCATACAGTTATCTTCAAAGGAGCAAAGTGCTCAGACAAATCATAATGTGTATAGATAAACCAGCCCTACTCTCGATGTATTTTATTCCCTTTTAAGCTTTCACATGTAAGACAAACCTTTCCAAAATATGTTTTCTTTCCTATAAAACAATGTTCCTTTTATTTTGGCCAAATATGGTTTCTCTCCCTCCTCATTGTTCAGTATGAGTATGTGTGGGGGTGGGGTGGGGTAGGGAATGGAGATGACCTGGAAGTCTAGGGTGTGTCTGTGAATAAGTTAAAGACAGGATTTACCTTAAGTTAAAATAAAAAAATTAAAAAAAAGGGTGTATGTACATGTGAAGTCGGATCCTGCTTGAATGAAAGGTGGTTGTCCTAGGGGCTAAGTAGGAGCTTTTTTTATTTTTAAGTTGTCAACTCTGGCCTATGTGTTCAGAGGCCCACCTAAGGCCTCAGTGTATTAACCTCTGACTGTTGACTCCAAAAGATTTCTTCTTAAAGCCTGACCCGTTGCTTTGGCTGTGCTACTTTAAATCTGGGTCTCTGAAAAATCAGTCTGAGCAACTTTCTTTGAGCCTTCTAAGTACAACCAAAGGCTTGGTCCTCAGCGGGAAAGCAACTTTAATGAATTCTGGAAGACCTTTCCAGTGAAAAGCAAAACATGCCCCAGGCTTTTTAGAAAGGTTAGGTTGTACCTTCTCCCTCCTATTGTTAGGAGGCAGGTATTATTAGAGCTTCTCACACAAGTTTCTGCCTCCTGCATTCTTCTGGATGAATGCATTCTTTAATAATAAAGGAAAAACAAAATAAAACGAACAAGCAAGCAAAAAAGCCCTGTTTGTAGCTAGTTAACTTCTCGATTCAAGCAAGAACTAAACCGGAGCATAGAAATCTTCCATCACAATAAAATATGACTAAAGCCCTCATCAATACTCATTTAGCAAACGCTTCACACTGGACCATCTTTTCCTAATACTTAGGAATTCCATTATTTCTTGTTCCAGTGAACATGTTAGAAAAAAAAAAAAAATAAGTGAAATGGGATTAGGTTTGCCATTAGTCATTTACTCTGAGTAGAATTCCGGACTGACGTGTGGGCACTCATACCCAGCGCTTAATGCTTTTAGTAATTATAAGGATCATGTAGAGTATGCTGATTGGTGAGGGGAAGAAATCTTTATTAACTGCTCAGAAATAGTTAATTCTTCATTAGTCAGAGCACTGCACTAGAGGCTGCTGCCTGTGAACCATGGATTAGAGTTTATGATAGTAACAACCTCTCCGAAAAAACATTTGTTGCTATACTTAATGACCAGATTTTAGTGCATTAACCTTCTTTGGGAGGTCAGCTAACAAAATGGATGTTAACTGCTTGTAACAACCAATTCCTCTGAAATTAATATTTAGATGCCTTTGGTGTCAAAAAACCTTCCTTCCATATCAGGGCATTAAAAACACTTCTGAATTATTAATAGCAGGCAGAATTCAATGCCTGAAAGATTTCCATTCCAATTCTCTTTATCTCAGCCTCTTCCTATTTTCTCAAACAGAGTTCTCTTCTGCAGAAACAAGGAAGGCATTCAGGGAAATTAGGTCTCAAAAATGCATGTGGGTCAACAATGCACTGCAGCTTTGAAAAGGTCACTCTGTAAGTTCAACAGAAATAAACATAATGGGAGTGTGAAAGGCAATGCTGAGAGCACACTGCGAACCTGACAGGGACAGACTCCACGCCAGGCTTCAGCCAGGAGCCACCGTCCTCTCACCACCTGTCAGGAACTCCTTAAGGACATTTTTGCATCCCTTTTGCAACTGACCTCCTGGCTCTCCTCTCCGGCCCCATCCCCCCACCCTTCAAATTGGAAACAAACCACACTTATGTCAAAGAACTTCTGAACGATTTCCTTCCTGAGCAATCCCAGAATATAAAACATGTTCTGAAAAGCTGCACCATTCCCTGGAGAAATTTTTTAATTTGGTTACTGCAGCGTGTGCTGCTCCTTGGCTGGGGTAGCCTTGGGTCCCTGCCAAACAATGAGGCTATGCTATTATTAGCCTTCTCATTCAATGGTGACAAAACAGTCTATGTTTCTATTTTCAGACTGCTCTTCTAGAGCAATAGATATGCAGAAATTTAAACCTCAGGGCCAACACGGCACCAGTAGGGCAAAGTAGGCATTGGCTGCCAAAACACGCACAGTGGCCTGAACATAAAAATGTTTTAATGGTGGTTATTTGTAGGCAGAGGTAAAACACAGACAGATAGCCAAAGCCCTGCCTGCCAAAACCTCTCCTTGGTTTCAACAGAGGCTCAGCTACTGCAGTTGAGAAAGCGCCCCTGGGATCTCAATGATGAAGCTGCCATGTTTAATAATTTTCCCAAACTATAAAGATGCAGGAACCTTCATGACTCAGTCATTTACATCAGCCCATGCGCAGGCACAAAATGAGAAGCCAATATCTCACAGAGTTGTGACTTGGACGATAAGGGTGATAACGTAAAATGCATGTACAGGCTTACCGACTTCTCTTATACTTCGCTTTATCGTGCTTTGCAGACATTGTGTTTTTTACAAACTGAAGATTTGTGAGGACCCTGCTTTGAGCCAGTCTATAGGTGTCATTTTCCCAGTAGCATTTGCTCTCTTCCTGTCTCTGTGTCACATGCTGATAATTCGATCGATATTTCAAACATTTTCATTATTATTCTGTTTGTTACGATGATTTGTGACCAGTGATTTTTTTTTTAATTAATTAATTTATTTTTTCTAAATCTTTTTTGTTGAAAGTATTACATAGGTCCTACTTTTCCAGCCGGCACCTGTCCCCTACCACCCACCGCCCCCTGCCAGGCCCTTACCACCCCATTGTCTGTGTCCATGGGCTATGCATATATGCACAGAAGTTCACTGGTTGATCTCTTCCCACCCACCCTTCCCTGCCTTTCCTCTGAGGTTCAACAGTCTGTTCATGCTTCTATGACTCAGGGTCTATTTTTGATCATTGGTTTATTTGGTTCATTAGATTCCACAAATGAATGAGAAGTGATCAGTGATCTTTGCTGTTACTATTGTAATTGTTTTGGGATGCCACAAATGATGCCCATGCAAGAGGGTAAATTAATTGGTAAAAGGTGTGTGTGTGTTCTAACTGTTCCATCAACCAACTATTCCCCATCTCTTTCTGTTTCCTTGGGCCTACCAATGCCTTGAGACACAACAATTTTGAAATTAGGCCAATTAATAACCCCTACAATGGTCTCTAAGTGTTGAAGCAAAAGGAAGACTCACATGCATCTCATCTGAAATAAAAAAAACAACAACAACTAGAAATGATTAAGCTTAGTGAGGAAGGCATGTCAAAGCTGAAATAGGTTGAAAGCTAGGCCTCTTGCACCAAACAGTTGTGAATGCAAAGGAAAAGTTCTTGAAGGAACTGAAAGTGCTATTCCTGTGAGCACATGAATGATAAGAAAGCAAAACAGCCTTATTGCTGATGTGGCATTCCCATAAGCCAAACCTTAATCCAGAGTAAGTGCCTAACTCCCTTCAATTCTATGTAGGCTGAGAGAGGCAAGAAAGCTGCAGAAGATAAGTTTGACGTTAGCAGAGATTGGTTCATAAGGTTTAAGAAAAGAAGCCATCTCCATAACATAAAAGTGGAAGGTGAAGCAGCAAGTGCTGATGCAGAAGTTGCAGCAAGTTATCCAGAGGATCTAGCTAAGATAATAAAGGTTGCTACAATGAGCAACAGATTTTAAAGCAGACGAAACAGCTTATATTGAAAGAAGATGTCACCTAGGACTTTCATAGCTAGAGAGGAGAAGTCAATGACTGTCTTCAAAGCTTCAAAGGACAGGTCGACTCTCTTGTTAGGGGCTAATGCAGCTGGTGACTTTAAGTTGCAGCCAATGCTCACTTATTCTGAAAATCCTAGGGCCCTTAAGAATGATGCCAACTCTATTCTGCCTAATGAAATAACAAATCCTGGATGACACATGTCTGTTTGCAACATGGTTTACTAAATATTTTATGCTCACTGTTGAAAACCACTGCTCAGAAAAGGATTCCTTTCAAAAACCTAGTGCTCATTAATAATGTATCTGGCTACTTGAAAGGTGTAATGGAGTTGTAAAATGAGATTACTATTTTTAAAAAAATATATTTTATTGGTTTTTTACAGAGAGGAAGGGAGAGGGATAGAGAGTTAGAAACATCGATGAGAGAGAAACATCGATCAGCTGCCTCCTGCACACCCCCTACTGGGTATGTGCCCACAACCAAGGTACATGCCCTTGACCAGAATCGAACCTGGGACCCTTGAGTCCGCAGGCCGACGCTCTAGCCACTGAGCCAAACCGGTTAAGGCATGAGATTACTATTTTTGTGCCTGCTAACACAATATCCATTGTGCAGCCCATGGGTCAAGGATTTTAACTTGCAAATCTTATTGTGGAAAAAATACATTCCATAAAGCTATAGCTGCCATAGATAGTGATTCTTCAGATGGATCTGGGAAAAGTAAGTAGAAAGCTTTCTGGAAAGAATTCATCATTCTAGATGCCTTTAAGGACATTTGTGATTCACGGGAAAAGGTCTAACTATCAACACTGGCATGAGTTTGGAAGAAGTTAATTGCAACTCTCCTGGTTGACTTTGAGGGTTTCAACACTTCACTGGAGGAAGTAACTACAGAGGTGGTGGAAATAGCAAGATAACTCAAATTAGAAATGGAGCCTGAAGATTTGATTTGAATTGCTGCAATTTCATGATAAATCTTTAATGGGTAAGAAGTTGCTTCTTATGGATGGGCAAAGAAAGCGCTTTCTGGAAATGGAATCTACTCTTGGTGAAGATGCTGGGGAGATTGTTGAAGTGACAACAAAGGATTTAGAATATTATATAAACATAGGATGCATATAACTTTTTAAGTTAGTGTTTTTATTGTCTTCAAATAAATACCCAGCAGAGCAATTGCTGGTTCATATGGTAGTTCTCTTTTTAACCTCATGTGGAAACTCCATACTGTTTTCCAGAGTGCCTACACCAATTTACATTCCCACAGTGCACGAGGGTTCCCTTTTCTCCATATCCTTGCTGACACTTGTTATTTCTTATCTTCTTGATAATAGCCAGTCTAGCAGGTGTGAGGTGATATCTCATTGTGGTTTTGATTTATATTTTCCTGATGATTAGTGACACTAAGCATCTTTACACATACCTCTTGACCATCTGCATGTCTTCTTTGGAAAAATATCTACTCAGGCCCTCTGCCCATTTTAAGAATTGTTTGTTTGTTAATTAATTGTAAGAGTTCTTTATATACTAGTATATTGGATCTTAGTCTCTGATCAGATATATGATTTGCAAATATTTTCTCCCATTCAGTAGGCTGCCTTTTCATTTTGTTGATGGTTTCCCTTTGCTATGCAGAAGCTTTTTAGTTAGATGTAGTCCTACTGTTTATTTTTACTTTTGTTGCCTTTGCTTTTGGTGTCAAATCCAAAAAATCATTGCCATGACTGATGTCAAGAAACTTACCACCTATGTTTTCTTCTAGGAGTTTTATGGTTTCAGGTCTTAAATTCAAGTCTTTAATCCACTTTTGAGTTAATTTTTGTGTGCGGTGTAAGATAGTTGTTCTTTTGCATATGGTGGTTGTTTTCCCAAGATCATGTGCTGAAGAGACTTTCCCCACAGTATATTCTTGGCTTTTTTTGTCCTAAATCAAATAACCATATATGTGTGGGTTTACTTTTGGACTTTCTATTCTGTTCCATTGCTTGATGAGTCTATTTTTATGCCCAAATCATCTGACTTGATTATTATAGCCTTGTAATATGTAGGGTGTCCCCCCAAAATGTATACACACACTTTGAATAATTATAAAGGCAGTGTATATTAAAATACATTCCATTTTCAAAATGGTGCTATCAGCCGTTAAAGTGTGTTTATGTTTTTTGGGAGCACCCTGTATATTTTTAAATCAGGAAGTGTGATACTTTCAGCTTTGTTCTTCTTTCTCAAGATTATTTTAGCTATTTAGGGTCTTTGTCATTCCATACAAATTTAATTTTTTTTCTATTTTTGTGAAAAATGCCATTGGAATTTTGATTGGGATTTCATTGAATCTATAGATTGCTTTGGGTAGTATAAACTGGGCAATCTTTATTATTATTATTATTACTAGAGGCCCGATGCACAAAAATTCGTGCAAGAGTAGGCCTTCCTTCCCCTGGCTCCTGGCACCGGCTTCCCTCTGGCACCCGGGACCCAGGCTTCCCTCCTCCAGCTGCCAGCAGGCACCGGGACCTGGGCTGCTTTCCTCCTCCTGCTGCCTGCAGGCACCCAGGACCCGGGCTGGCTTCCCTCGGGCCGCCCACAGGCACCTGGGACCAGGCTGGCTTCCCTCCGGCCCCGGCTTCATCAGGAAGGACGTCCAGAATGACATCTGGAAGATGTCCAGTCTAATTAGCATATTACCTTTTTATTATTATAGATTATTATTATAGATTTTATCCTCACCCAAATATATGTTTTTATTGACTTTTTTTTTGAGAGAGAGAGAGAAATATTGATGTGAGAGAGAAACATCAATAGGTTGTCTCCAGGATGTGCCCCAATGGAGGATCGAACCCACAACCTTTTGGTGTAGGGACAATACTTCAACTGAGACACTCAGCCAGGGCCAAATGAACAGGGCATTCCTGACCGTTTCTTTCTGATGGATATTGTTATAATATCGGCAATTTAGTATAGACAGGGGTCCATGAACATTTTAGCTTGTTTCCATTTGTAAATAGATTTATTATCTGACCATTCAGCTAGGAAATGTTGTGTATAAGAACAATTTTAATTTAATAGCCAGATTCTTCATTGCTTTGGGAATAATTGCTAATTGAAAGGCTGTTATGCCATTGCATATGTATTATTCCTTTTTTCTACTGTAGCTGCTTTTTACTTTGTTTATATTATCTTAGGAAAGAAATATTCATAAATAGGAAATAAGCATTTTTTTTCTTTTAAATTGTGACAGATTTTGCAGAATAATTTGTAAAATTTCAGATGACAGTATCTTTGTTAAGGTTTGGTGTTTTATCTTTGCATTAAAAATAAAACAATTAGATTTCGTTCATAAATTCAAGGAAAAAGGCAGGATGATGCCTTGTTTTTTCAAATCTCTTTTGTTATAATTTTTTTTAATGGAAGCAATTAGAAAAAGATCTCTTTCCAAATATAAAACTGAAATATGAGCTGTTGACATTCTCCCTACCCTGTGCCCCCATTTTCCATGGAAATATCAATTATAGGCTGCTAGGAGACAGCCTTTAGACCTAGTGTTTCAATAATAGAAATGATTAAAATACAGTTATTGCCTTGGTCTGCTCTATCTCTAAACTGATAAGATTGCCTGAAAGCTATTTAATTGACACATGAATCATTAACTTCATTATGTTTACAGAGAATATGTTATCTCCCCTGCTTCTTGGGAACGGGGGATCCTTCATCAGTGACCTGGAATGGTTGCTGAGTATGATGCAGGTAATGTACCTGTGCAATTTATTAGTGCCAGGTCGTTTTAAATCAGCATGTTGATCATGGAGTTGTTCATTTAATGAACTTCTATGCACTGCTTCCTGAAAACCCTTTTATGGTTTCTGTTGGCTCCATATGGCATTCTGATGAGCTTACATTTCTCCTTAAGTGCTTCTATACCAGAAAACAAGAGCAAAGCTACAACAAAGTGAGTCATCTGTTTTTGTCTTTGCTTTCACTGCATGAGATAATGTGGAGGTGTTAATTACAAGACTTCACTGAGTCTTGACTAATAACAGTGTGCAAACAAATGTATGTCAGGCTCAGCCACAGAAAAGCTTCTACTAATAAAGGTAAAACTAGCAATTAGAGCTGACAATGAAGTAATACTTTCCCTTGAATATTCATTAATGAAGTTCTTGTTTGGGAGAAGGGGGGCTTCTGATCGTCCAGAGGGAAACCTAGAATAAGAACCCTGGTCATTCCTTTTAAATGAATTAACCAGCCTTGGTGGGCCAGCACACTGGATTAATTCCCCTTTGTACTAATGCACTGACCCTTAGCTTCAAAGGCACAGCCTTGATGGCCACTCAGATTCCTCAGTTCGTGACCTTGGCATAATAGGGACAAACTGAATTCCCAGAAGGAGAAGAATGACAGTGACCATGGAACCTCATGGGCAGCACAGGCAGCACGTTTTATTTAAATTCTTCACTATTGCTCCCAAGGTTTCAGGGAGAAAGAGTGTGATTACCTCACCTAACTCAGTTGTGTCACTTAGTCGGATGTTTTCCTTTTCTTTTCCCCTTCTCTTTCTCTTCCTTCTCTTCTCTCGCTTTTCAGAAAGTTCTGACATATTTCTTTAAGCACATGAGTTCCTGTTTCATGCCAAAAAAAAGTCTTCCAGAAAAGAAAGCATTGAGCATAGATAGCTCTTTCACGCATTACACTGTTGTTTCTGAAACATGATCAAAAGGCATACTACCTGGGTAATAGATTCTTCTCAGCATTTCTTGGTAAAGATGCCCGAATGATGGACTCGATGAAGCATTTCATTTAAGTGACCTTTAAAAACTCAACATTTACTTAGGGAAATACAAAAGGAATGAATTCTTGTTTGGATTGGGAGAATACAAAATCTTCCATTGGAATTAACTGCCAAAATATAAAAATTTTAGAATGGGTCATGACCTATTTAAAATAAAACAATCTTCTGTTTTGACTTTCTTGGCAGCCAAAATCCTGATTTGGAGAAAGAGGCTCTGTGACCAGATGAAAAAGCCACAGTCCTAGCCTTCTCTGCAGTTAGCACACATCTAGCCGATGGTATAGAGGAGGAAGTTCCTTAAAGCTATTTAAAATAGAACGAAAGCAGCATAAAGGCACACCCTTGGCTCTTGTGTGTTCTCCTGTCATAGCTGGAACCAACTAGCCATCTCGCAGTAAACCACTGGGAAAGTGAAGAGACCAGCCAGCCAGCAGTGGTGGTCCTCCCACCTTCTCTCTGTGTGAGGCACGCCTCCCTCCTTGCCACATTTAACTTTAAGCTACTATTTTCAGGTCTTTGATTTGCACAGCTAAATGTATTCCTAACTGCAATAGAATATGGCAGCAGAACTGGTGCGGGACATGGGGAGGAAGCTTCAAGCAGTAGAACCTAAAATGCCTAATTTGCTTAATGGAAGAGGTGGGATAGGGAAGGCAGTATTGCAGGTGGGTAAAGCTGGTTGATCCATATTAAATGGGGCAAATATTTTTTTTTTCAGACTCTAGGAAAGCAGTCTGCTGACTTCTTAGTAAAAGGTGGGCATGTGCTGGACACTTCTTGTTGCTTTTAGCAAAGCCCCAAGGGAGAGATGAACTAATTCAGGAGACACACAGTCTACAAGCAGATGCGGAAGGAAATACACACTGCAGAGGGAGGTGCTTTTTGCCTAAGATCTGCAATCTAAGTTGTTTGAGAAGTCCAACATTTGGAGCCTTTTAATCATTAGGATACATGTTGGACTGCTGGAACAGAAACCCCAGATACAATGTAAGATAGAAACAGAAGCTTAGTTCTCTCTGCTGTGATAATCTGAGGTGAGCAGGACGAGCCATAAGGGACTCCACGCTGTCTTTCTGTCTTTCTGTTTCTGAATCTCCAAGGTATTGTCTTTGTCACAGTGATCCTAGAGGACTCTAAACCACGTCAGTATTTTAGCTGGCAGGAAGGGGGAACGAGAAAGGAGATGGCACTGTCTTCCTTCTAAAGGCATAATCTTGATGTTTGTTCCACACGTTACTACTGCACATGATTGATTAGAATTCAGTTGTATGCCACCCCAACAACAAAGTCTGTCATCTGGGCTGCCATGAGCTCAGCTAAAAGCCCCAGGTTCTATTACTCCCCCGCAGGGCTGCAAACCCAGCTGCTCCTCTACCCCAGTGAACACATGACATGCCCAGGAGCCAACCTTTGCCTTCCTCCTGTTCTCCTTCTGAAAACCCAGCCTTGGCAAGCTCTATGCCCCGATCATAAACTCCTCAAGGCGCTTCAGTTGATAAAGAAAATGTGCTTTTAAAAAGATAGCAATACATTGTACTTGTATTTTGCTTTTTTCATTAGGGCAAAGGGTGATGGTGTTAGAATGTTCTTTAGCAACTTCAATCAGGAAAAATAAGCCGAAAACAAATCTTTTGAAGAAATCTAGGAGGTGGAAATGATTCAAGGTTTAGTTATAATTAGCATCTGAAATTCTGTTCTTGGAGACCCAACTGCATGGACTAAGTAGACCCATCCTGGGACATTTCATTCTGTCTGAATGAGGTACATTGCTAATTCTCTAACCAATGAGTGAACACTGCATTTATCAAACAGCATAACAGCCATTAAATGAATATAAGTCATAGCTAATTGTTAAAAAGGAATAATTTACTGTGATTTGAGTAGATTTTAATTGTACTTTTTATTTATAGAAGCACCCCATTAAATAGTGCAAAAATCTTTTAAAAGTCATTTTTGAGAATATATAGCAATATCTGCTTTAAAAATCTCACATTGTATGAGTCAATTGACTCAAAATTATGTGATGTTCATTAAAGCATTATTAACAATGTCAAAAACTTGCAAGCAACATAAATATTCATCAACAGGTGAATAGTTAAATAAAATATGGTATATCTATACTAAAAACAAAGAAAACCTATGCAACCCAGAACAAACCAGGAAGTGATTATATATAATTATATATGCATGGACGTTTCTGGAAGCATATCCAAGCAGCTAATAATAATGCTTACAATTAGATAATGGGTTGGTTGTACTAATATAAGAAATGAAGGACTCTTACCTTTTACTTTAAATCCAATTGGACTTTTTTTTTTTTTTTTGCTGAAACCGGTTTGGCTCAGTGGATAGAGCGTCGGCCTGCGGACTGAAGGGTCCCGGGTTCGATTCCCGTCAGGGGCATGTACCTTGGTTGCGGGCACATCCCCAGTGGGAGGTGTGCAGGAGGCAGCTGATCGATGTTTCTCTCTCATCGATGTTTCTAGCTCTCTATCCCTCTCCCTTCCTCTCTCTGTAAAATATCAATAAAATATATTTTAAAAAAATAAATAAATCCAATTGGACTTTTTTTAAAACCTTAATTTGCATTAGATTTAAATAGGAAAAAAGTTACTAAACCCTATAAAAATAACTTTATTCCCATGTATGGTGTCTTTGAACACTGCATGAAGTACATGGCATAAGGAATTATTAAAGACACTAGAGGCTGGCGGGGAGGTCCCTCAGCCTGGCCGGCCCCCTCTCACAGTCCGGGAGCCCTCAGGGGTGGGAGGCGACCTGGTGATCAGGGGAAAGCGATGCCCCTGTCATACCTCTGCTGCTGCCACTGCCGGCAGCACAAGCTTTGGCCGGCCCTGGTTACCTGAGCCTCGGGTGGCCCTGGGCGTCTGGACAGCCGCCATCCGAGGTTTGCCTGCACCTTGGGCTGGCCCTGGGAGGCTGGGGGGCTGAGAGTGGGTCCGGCCACACCATGTGTCTGCCACCCCCTCCCCCCGACAGCAGGACTGAAAGGGGTGCTGCCATCTTGTGGCTATGGGCACCGCCATCTTTGTGATGGTGTGACGGTCAATTTGCATATTCCCTCTTTATTAGATAGGATATCTAAACTGAATCCTACTTCCCTTTGTTTTAAATGGAATAAGAGACTACTGCAGGATAATACACCATATTTGCTTAGATAATATAAAACTTTACACTGATTTGTTTAATTTATACTCTTGTCCTGGAAGCTCCATTTCAAATGAGCCATAAGATCTTTTAGTTATATATTGAATACCCTACAAATTATTCCCCTTTTTTCTAAATTTTATTTTCAGAAAGGGGTTTTTGACTTAACAGTTAAGTTTCTCCTACTCAGCAATTTCGGAATACACTGGAAAAAAAGGGAAGTGCTTTTGCCCTCAAACTAAGTGTAATACTATTCTTTGCAATGGTGCAGCCTTGGCCACAACTTGCCAGGGTGAAAAATCATCAGCAATGCCCTACATTACCTGCAAGGTAAAGAGCAGAATAGGGACTTGATGCTTGTTTGGCAACCCAGAAATTTATTTAAAAAAAACTCCCCATTTCATCAAATAAAATGCTCAATTAACTGGACTTCAAATTTAAAATGAGGATGTGGCCATTACAAGTTCTGCTAATTTTAAGAAAGAAAGAGCATATTCCTCTCACAGGAACATGTGGCTGCAGTCAGAGCAGCATGCATTTGATTTGACTGCTTTATCACATCGAGAGAGGCCCAGCTTCGCTACCCACATGTCAGAGGTCTCAACAGAGAACTGTCCATTTTCAGGAGCTTACATAATAACCACACTTATTACGGTAAAAAACAAACAAACCCAAAACCCACAACAATAATTACTGAGCATCTACTATGTCCTAGTCCCTTTGCCAGGAAAGGAAGACTACATAAACTTTGTCCTGAGATTTTATAATCTAGTTAGGGGAGACAGCACTTTTGCTATCATTTCATTTGTAATGAAAACTTTTTTTTTATGTCTATGAGATACCCCACTCCATATTTTTGTTCTTTAGAAAATGAGAGCTATGTTATATGAAGACCCTTTCATGTCAATGTGATACAATGATTTTAAAATCTAATTTGCAAACAGAGAAGGGCAAGAATTACTGACTAGCAAGAGCAGTTATCACTGATTAGGTATCTACTATGGGTTCCATGCTTTGCATACATTCTCTCTAATCTTCATATGGATCCTACAAAAATGGGAACTATTCATTTTATTTTTCAGAGGAAGAAACAGCTGTACACAAATTACTGAGGATGTCAGGAATCAAACTCCAAGCACAGTTTCCTTGAGTCTCTGAGCTTTGAAATGGAGATGGGGAGAGGATGGGGGGAATGCTTAAATTCCTCCTCTCCTTCTCCTTCTCCTTCTCCTTCTCCTTCTCCTTCTCCTTCTCCTTCTCCTTCTCCTTCTCCTTCTCCTTCTCCTTCTCCTTCTCCTTCTCCTTCTCCTTCTCCTTCTCCTTCTCCTTCTCCCTCTCCCTCTCCCTCTCCCTCTCCCTCTCCCTCTCCCTCTCCCTCTCCCTCTCCCTCTCCCTCTCCCTCTCCCTCTCCCTCTCCCTCTCCCTCTCCCTCTCCCTCTCCCTCTCCCTCTCCCTCTCTCTCTCCCTCTCCTTCTAGTTCTCTCTTGCAACACCTTAAAAAGAGAGACAGGACAAAAGAAGAATGCACGTTCTATATGCACAATTCTTTGCAGTCCTCTGATGAACTCCTGCAAAAGCTAAACTCCCATCAATCCTGGAGAGATAGGATCTGTAGAGCGATAGGGGTGGAATGAGGATTAAAAGAACAGCAGCAACTAAAGAACTTCTTATGCACAGAAGCTCCAAATCTGGGGCAAAGCCCTCCTGCTCATTTTATCTCACTAAAGGTAGGTAGTGCTGTCTGTCAGGGTAATGCATGGCTACACTATTTGTAAAAACTACAGTTCTAATTAGATAAGCAAATAAATGTTCATTTCAATTTATTAATATAGCTGTGGGCCTTGTTACAATTTATCTCTTGGTTCTGAGATCAATCCATCTCGATCTGGGAATCATTGTGGTGAAGTACCAGGTTTTAATAATGGATACAGGCGGTGAATTATTCAGGCAGAAGGGAGCCAGCCTTGATGCCTTCACTCAATTCTTTAATTAACTGTGAGATGCTGACGAGCCCAGGCTGTCTCCAGGCTTTCTAAGTTTGTCTCAGTCAGAACTGCAAATTTTTCCTGAGCCACGGATATGTTGTATGCAGGCCCATCCTTATTCAGGAGAAAAAGTACCACCAGCTCTCCCAGTAGCATTTTATCTTCTTATAGTCTGGGTTCTATGTCTGCTTAAATATTATTTTCATGCAACTTCTTGAGCAATGAGCATCTTGCTTGATAAAATCTACTCCTTTGTTCTACTGCACCTCTGGATAAGATTAACACAAGAAAATCTAAACTATTTCAATTCTTATTTAAGTTTGGGAACTCCCTAATCAACAAAACAAAATCCAGTTCTGGTCACTTCAGCCCATTTTGCTTGGTTTAAAGCCATTGATTTTTGGTAGCTTAGTAATAAATGAACTGTTAGAAAAAATTTTAGAGTCTCCAGTGGATGCAGCATCAAACAAACAAAACTAACTCTTACCAAATGCAGGTTGCATTATGTGTGTGGAATGCAGCATGTTATTTATGGAGCTTTGCAATGTGTCTGAGTGGTTCCTGTAAATAAAACTTGTCAGGGTGTGGCACTAAGCAAATGATGGGACATGGTCCTGACGGGGGCGGTGGGGTGGGGTGGGGAGGTTCCCCATTGCCTAACACAGATTTTCTGAGTGGGAAATGCATCTAATGTGGAGACTTTGCCCCAGTATAAACCAATGATTTTCTCTGTGAACATATTAATAACATGCTTCGATAATTGATTGCCCTTATTTGGACAACCTATTTTGCTATTATTACCTATTACTATTAATGTTTAAAAAACTGCACATAAACTGTTATACAGCAATATATGTATGCTGTGACAAGAGAGTTCCTCTTTCAATTTTGTCACATCAGAGAGAAAGTAAGACTGGGGGAGGTGCAAGCTTACTACGCCTTAGTAGAAACTGAATCATGATTTCTATAAATCAAAAGTCACGTTAAAAACTCAGTGAAGTAGACAATGATGTATATGAATTAGCAGCACAACTGTAGTCAATACAAATCAAAGTGGCTTTATGAAGGTATTGACGTTTTCAGCCCTTCTAAGGTTGAATACATTTAAGCGCATATCCCCAAGGCACTGTTGATCTTAAACGAAGCTATTCACTGTGAAACCAGACCATGGTTGTGGCTAGAGACACAGCTACACACACTGACCCAAGTGTGGCTCTTTCCCAAACCAGTGACCCCAGCTGTGTGTGGCTGGAGCTCACAGTCAACAGAAATGAAATGAATGACACCCAGAGCAAAGACACATACAAAAAGGGGCTACCTTTGTCTTTGGTTTCCTTATGTGTTCTTTTTTTTCAAAGTTTGGAGTCTCTTGGGATATAATGTATATGTATTTTCTATGGATTTGGTCTTAGAAATCTTTATTGTATCATGATTTCACTTAAACTATGCTTTTAAATGACTGCATCTGCAGGTTGCATCAATACATCCTGTTATTGGATATTGACTAATTCAGTAGGTACTATAGGCATATCTTGCTTGTCTGAAGGACATTTTGCTATAAAAAGCTTATTTTTATAGCAAAATGCCATATTCAAAAAAGTCTGATAATGCAGGCATCTTGTTAGAACTAACCAGATTATCTAAAGAAGACAAAATATCAGATTACAATTAGATGACAACAGAGGAAAAAAACCAGGATATAATTTTCACAAAATATCTGACATCCTTCGACATATTTAAAGTCTAGGTAAGTCCTCTCTTTTGGCCTCTCTGTTGTTCAGAAAAGGGTTTTTTGCACAATGAATACACATTGAGATTCCTCTTGCTTTTCTTAGAACATTAGAGAATCTGACAGTCTCCAACAGGACCAGCCTCAAATGGTCTGGCTGAGGGCACTTACACAGAGACCAGCACTGAGAAATGAAACGAACTGATAAGTGGGTGGAAGTCATTCATCCTTTAAAGCCCATAAAAAGAGAGAATTGTAAATGGAAATATCTACAATAGGTTCCACACCTCTCTCTCAGCCCCTCCCCTCCCTTTGTCCTGGAACAGCTTTCAAGTGTGGGAATGTTTCCCTTAAACATGTGTAAATCACACATTTAGTCATGCTGTACCTTACTAAGGGGGCGAGGGGGAGGGAGGCAAAGGATAGGAAATACTGGTCCAGCAGTTTGTTAATGAAACATTTACACAAGCAGTTTATGTGGCTGTAATAAAAAAAGGTGTGTGTGGGGGGGCTCTTTCATCACACCCTTTCAATACTTAGCAGTCTTTAAGAGGATTAGTGAGGGGGGGCAGGGCGGGGAGGGGACAGAATGTGCTTATCAGTTGAGTCTCAGGGTTGGAAATGCTGAGTTCTTAATAGATTGCCGCTGGATTTAGGATTACTGCCACGCAAATTCTTCCAGGCTTTCAATAGAATAGAAAACAGTTTGTTCTCTCCCCTTCAACCAGAAGAGCTATTGACTTCCTGGTGAAATGACCTGGGACTCAGAGTTTATTCATACCACTCCCTTCTGCTTCTGTCGCTTCAAAAACAGAGAACTTTATTTTACTTAATTATTTAGGCTGCTGGTGACTAGAGCATCAATACATGCATTAATTCCACTGTTACTATGATTAAGAAACAGTTAACGTGCAAGTTTAACAGCAACCAACTGATTCTTACGATGTTCCTGTGGAGCATCGATTAAGAAAGGAAGCTACAGAGAAGACAGGTCTAGTTTTTAGAAGCTGCGTGTTCTCTGCTGTTAAGGTTGCCAAACAGCTCACATAAACTACCTATTTTGGAGGACCCTGAGGTGAGTAAGTGGCCCTTGTATTTTTGTGGAGAGTTAGAGGCAGCTTTTGTTGGCGATCTGGTGAGAGAGGACAGTGCTGATGGATCCTGCTGCTTGCGGACCCGAGACTTCCCACTATTTTTAGCACAAGGAAGATGTTAGTTGCAACAGTGTACAATGGACTAATCAGCCATAATGGGACTCACACTGTTTTTTTTCCCCCTCACATTGCACTTATTATGTGCCTTGAATGTAAACAGCTCTTGCGCTGACAAAGATGGCACTTTGCCATGTGGGACTCAGCCTTCTCTCAGGCGCAGCGAACACTGAATAGAAACAAGCCTGAGGACTCTGAAAAAGCAATTGTTTGAACATGTGTCCCTCCCAGCCTTAGACAAAATTATTTTTGTTGCTTTCATCTTCTCTTCCCTTCCTCCCCCCTCAATTAGCAAGCGTCCACATCTGCCAGTTATCTGTGTGTGAAAAATTACTTCTATTATGTCTCCACCCACATTTATGAATCCAGAAATCACATTTTATATCAGCTTTGAATGATGGCCTCCCTGTATAGTTTCTACCCACTGTGAAACATGTGGGACTTAATGTAATGATATAAAGCTTAATCATATAAGTAGATTGAAGCCACTTTAAAGCATGATAAAAGAGATTCTATTTAAAATGACACCCAATACCAAAATGAAGTTCATTGTTTTGTACCATCTGTATGTACCATTAGCAGATTTAATAGTTTGCTCTCAAAACAGATTTTGAGCAATTTTCTGTAAAGTAAATGGTTGTTGGCCGGCCTCCCTGTATTGTTATCATTCTATGATTTTCCAGCCGTGTTGGCTTATCTGAAAGTTTTTGAATTTTTATCACAGTAAAGCAGGCACATGATACAAACAGTCAAACAGCCTTAGAGGGATTAGGAAGAAAAGCACCCCTTTCTCACGTGCCCTCCTCCTGGCCGGGCCCACATCCAACAGCGACTTCTACCCTCTTTAGTTTTTTTGCTCTTCTTGGAATTACCTTCTGAACTCTAAATAAATCAGAGGCTTATAATGTTTTTTATTGATTCATTCACTCATTGACTCAACAGATGTTTACTGTGAGCCTAGTATTGGCCAGTCACGGGTCTAAGACTGAGATAAACAGTAAACAAAACAGACAAAGTCCCTGCCTTCATGGAACATCCTACTGGTGCTGTGATCAGGAGACGCAAGCAAGAAGAAATACCAATGAACCATTTCTATAGGACATTAAAAAGGGAAAACCGCTATTGAATAAAGGAAATGGGAAAGGTGAGCAAGGGGAATACTGAGGATGGCAAGGTGGCTTGCTTTTATTTTATTTTTATTAAAGTATGTTTTTATTGATTTCGGAGAGGAAGGCAGAGAAAGAAACATCAATGATGAGAGTGAATCATTGATTGGCTGCCTCCTGCACACCTCCCACCAGGGATTGAGTCCACAATCAGGACATGTTCCCTGACCAGGAATTGAACCGTGACCTCCTGGTTCATAGGTCGATGCTCAACCACTGAGCCACACCAGCCGTGCTTGGCTAGCTTTTAAAATAGAGTGGTTTAAAAAGAGGGGAGAATTAAAAGTATATATATTTGGCCTCATAAAGAAAAGTAAAAAAAAAAAAAAAAAAAAAAAAGAGGGGAGAAAGATACTCTTGGACTCATTGATGCTACTGTGCCTCATCGCCAGCAGCCCAAAAGAGCTTGCACAATTCGTAAGCTTTTCAGTCTCTCTAAAGAGGATGCTGCCCACCAGCATGTGGTGAGAAAGCCCCTGAACAAAGAAGGTAAGGGACCTCGGTGCCCAGGATTCAGTGTAATGCTATTCTGTGCGCCCTGCAACCACGTTGTCATATTGCTCTGAAGAAGGGTGCTCTAAGAAAAATAAGCAAGAGGTCGCAGAATAGGCTAAATTTTGATCAGAGGAATGAAGGGGCCAAAGAAAACACCAGGAACAGATTGCCAAGAGGTGGAGGCAGTCCCCTGAGCGCTTCTACCTCCAGCCTGAGCCCAGTCATAGAGAAGATTTTCCAAGAGTAACGAGTAAATAATGCCAGACTTCAAAAAATTTATCCTAAGAAAATAATGGGAAGGGTAGACAAAGGTTTTTACATAAAGCTATTCCTCTTGGCATTATATTGTATCCAAACCCAGAAGCAACCTGCGTGTCAAAGTTAGGAAAAGCAGTACTGCTTATCCACAGTTTTGCTTTCCATGGTGTCAGTTACCCATGGCCAACTGTGGTCCAAAATATTAAATGGGAGATGACAGATATAAGAAGGCATTAATTTTAAATTGCACACTGTTCTGAGTAGCATGATGTACTCTTGCATCGTCTGCTCCATCCCACCCAGGACTGCGTCATCCCTTTGCCCGGTATCTCCGTACTGCATACAATACCCACCCACCCGACACTGTCTCAGGGGCGCAGGGCTTGTGTTCAAGAAATCTTATTTCACTTAATAAGGGTCCCAAAGCTCAAGTGGCATGCCCAAGAGAAGCCATAAAATGCTTCCTTTAAGTGAAGAGGTGAATATAGTATAAAAGTGAGAGAGACCACATTCACATAACTTTTATTCCAGTATATTGTTATAATGTTCTATTTTACTAGTTATTGGTCTTAATCTATTACTGTGCCAAATTTATAAATTAAACTTTACCATAGGAATGTATATATAGGAAAAACAACATATCCACAATTTCAGGTATTCACTGGGGTCTTGGAATGTATCCGCCTGCCCCAGCCCCTGTGGATAATAGGGGACTACTGTGTATAAACTGCATTATATCATATGATAGAGTGGTATACAGCCATTAAAATAAAAATGGGTGATAAGCCTTTAATGTCAAGAGATAATGCTTATATTAAATGAAAATGCAAACAATTGCATATGTTATATTACCTCAAATATATAAAAATCCATACAAACTGTGTAGAAGAAAATGTGTCCCAAATATAAACTTTGATTTGGTTATCTTGGGTTAGGTTATTTTCTTTTCTTCTTTTTACTTTCAAATTTTACAAAATAAACATTGTTAGAGTCATCTCAAATGATGATTGCTAAAAGCTTTCTTTGTGCTTAGTGAAGGGGTTGAGCTCCATGCTTCTGTGTGCCCCTGCACTTCCTCAGAGCATGCCTCGCTCTTAGCATTGGTTGCATGGTGCTCAAGTTTTTCCGTATCGCCAGGCGATCCTGGCACTCACTACCCAGAGTTGGGTCAGACAGCACAGGTTGTGGGCACAGAGCTCCACAACACTTCCCTCATTTCAGGCCCAGCGGTAAGCTCCAGGGTTCCCAGGCCACTGGTACTTCTGACCAACTGCCACAAATTGGGGGTTCTCACCACCTCATATGCTCACATGATTCACTGAATACACAAAGCATATATTTAGGTTAATTTTATTATTACAGATACAGATTGGGACTAGAAAAATGAAGACACACACAGGGTGAGGTCTGAGAGGGTCCCAACAAAAATGTTCACTAAAAATGTTCACTATCTTCAGGTTGTATCATCTTCTTGGCATCACAAACCGGAAAGCTCACTTGAGCTTCCCATGTCCAGTTGTTGTTTTGTAATGTGAATCCTCATCCAAGGATATGTTTTACTCATTTGAGAGAGAGAGAGAGAGAGAGAGAGAGAGAGAGAGAGAGAGAGAGAGAGAAACATCAATTGGTTGCCGCCCATACATGTCCCCACCAGGGATCAAACATGCAACCTAGGTATGTGCCCTGACAGGGAATTGAACCAACAACCTTTTGGTGCACAGGACAATACTCCAACCAACTGACCCACACAGGCCAGGGCTGTCCAGAGTTTTTATTTGGGATTCATTACATAGGGTGGATTGATTGAATCATTGGCCATGTGATTAAACCCAGTCTCTACCCCTGCCTCCCCTTCTCAGAGGTTAGAAAACTGGGCTTATAACTCATGGTTCAAAGCCTCAGTCCTCTCATCACATTGTTGGACTTTCCAGCATGACAGCCCTCATCCTGAAATTATCTAGGGGCTCACCAGGAGGTACCTCATTTGTATAAATTCGGGCATGGGCCTATGCACCTACCATGAATAACAAAGACACTCCTTTCTCAAGGGAAATCCCAAGGGTTTGGAGGCTTCCTTCCAAGAATCAGGGACAAAAGCCAGCCACATTCTTTATTATACAATAGTATCTGTTTCACCATTGCCAATAGCCTCTTATAAGGAGGGAGGTGCCTGCCATGCCTATGCCTGGGACTGTCCCAGTAGATATGTGTATTTCAGTAAATCCAGCAGTTTAGGAAATTTGCCCAAGGTGAATTAGTGAGTTAGAGCAGCCCCTCATTGTCTGTGAATTCCAACTTGGCAATTTTTTTGTTGCTTTGCCTTTCTACCGCAGTCACTCTTCCAGGAATTAGTAATGTACTGACATTTTGTGGCTTTTATAATTTAATCCATCAAGGAGAAGAACAGTAACATGATAGCAACAATCATAACACAGTTGTTGTTTTTTTTTAATCATCTTTTTTAATCTTTTTTTTTTGCTTTGATCATATCTATCTATAGAAACACATTTGAATTAAGTAGGAAATTAATAGAAAGTTAGCTTTGTATAAGGAAAGACAAATAGAGGTATCAGATAGGCAATGTCATGGCTGTGTTTACGAGTGTCCACGACTGTCAATATTAAGTAGGTTATAGAAGTAAGTGCTGGTGTTTTTATTTTTGTTCTCAATCTGAGGATGGCCTAGGGATTGGATTTTAAAACATTGATATGGTATTTGGTGAATCTGACAAATTAGCTGATTATATGTATGCTTACTTTTTTTGGTAATATATATTTTTATTGATTTCAGAGAGGAAGGGAGAGGGATAGAGAGATAGAAACATCAATGATGAGAGAGAATCACTGATTGGCTGCCTCCTGAACGCCCCCTACTGGGGGGATCGAGCCCACAACCCCAGCATGTGCCCTTGGCCAGAATCAACCTGGGACCCTTTATTCCACAGGCTGATGCTCTATCCACTGAGCCAAACCAGCCAGGGCTACTTTTTTATTCCAAAAGCTATTTTTCTCTAGTGGATGATATAGCCAATGCTGAGGATTGAATATTTCACCTAGTTCTCCAAGTCTTTGATAATTTATTTTCCATGATATACTAGATTAAAATTAGAACTATTGCCTAGAGATTTCAAAATTAAGCCAACTATTTCTGGAGACAAAATATTTTTTATGTATTTATGTATATACACCCCCATTTTAAATGTTTGATCCAAAGAGTCTCTGGGTTTTACTTCTGGGCACACAGAGATGCCCCCCTGGCAGTCTCAGGGCAGTTTCCCCGGGCCTTGGCCTCATTTTTTCCAGGTCCTACACTGGTCTAAATCCTACTTTTTCTCTTCCTCACTGTGCAGACTTGATCCCTGGCTTGCAGGACTTTTTGTAATTAGGATGAACAGAGAGCCTTCTGTGTTTATTGCATTTGCGTGGTCTCCTGTTCTTGCCTGAGGCGCAGGGTCTCCTGTGAGTATATTCACAGTAATTCCTCCATATCATCAAATACCCAGTATGCATTTAAAATTTCTCATTAAAAATAAGGCTTTACTTTGTTTTATTTAAAACTGGGTAGAATTCGCATGTTTGTATGTAACTGGTGCTGCAGTATTGAGTGGAGACTTTTACAGGAATGAGGTCCTCGGCAGGACCCCGTGCCACACTCACCTCCAAGGGGACCACCTCACGTTGGCTGTGTGAACGGTGCCCTATGAGAGTGCATCGTATTAAGGGGAAGGGACTGAAGACATTAGCAGCCCACCAAAGAGGTCTGAAGATTATTTTAAACTGAAAACATCTGAATAGACAACAGCCATGAAAGAAACATTATCTAAACAAGCAGAACCTCCCGAAAATACAGCTGTCATTGACCCCCCACTCTGAGGGAATTTTCTGTTTGAAAGAAGACTGACCCTTATTAGCACCAGGAAGAATGCAGCGGCCATGCCTCTCCTCCTCCAGAATGGGGAAATACTCAGCCGGAAAGGAGAAAGACTGCCCATTTCCATTAGCAACAAAAAGTCCAACAGACCTTTCCATACCTTCCCATTGAAACCCTAACCTGGCTTCTGTTATTATGTTGACCCAAACCTTTAGCTCTTCAGTGAGGTACTCATCACTAAGCAACTCCCATGTACACGTGTGAAATAAACCTTGTCCTTTCTCCAGTTGCTCTATTATCACTTATTTTTCAAGCCCCTCACTATTTGGACCTAAGTTGGCAGAGGAAAACCTTTTTCTCTCAACAGGACCCTGGGTACATGTGGAGAGCTGTCCTTAGGAGCATGGACCCTTCATCCATAGTAACAGGAGGGAAGACAAAGGGATATGTGTATATTCAACCCCTCTCTTGTTCTCAGACTTACTGGAAGTGTCATCTACTCACAGTGATTGGTCCTCATTCCCATTCACTACTCTACCTATGCCAGTATATGCCAGGCTCCACACTCTCATTCAACCACTCCTTCACTGAATGCTTCTCTTAATCCTACTACATGGTCTAGCCCTGGGGAAATAGCATTGAGCAAAATCCAAAAATTCCTGCCTCCCTGGAGCTAGCTTTCTGGCGGGGAAAACAGATAAAAAACAAATAACAAACTGCACCGTACATTTAATAGTGATAAGTTTGAGGGACAAAAAAACAAATACACACCGAAAAAGCAGGAAAAGCAGTCAGAGAGAGTTGACTACCTCACTGAAAAGGAGACATCTGAATAAAGATATGAGGGAATCAGGAGCAAACCTTGGGAAGTCTGTTCTAGGAAGTAGAAATAGCTATGTAGAGAGAGTTGACTGGTGTCTTCAAGGAACACCCAACAGATGAGTAGGGGGTGAGCAAAGGGAGAATCATAGTAGGAAATAAAACCAAAGTAGATTATATGGGGCCTTGCTGTGTGGGAGCTTATAATCATTGCAAGTATTTTGGTTTTACTTAGAGAGAAATGAGAACCCATTGGAGGAATCTCAGCCGTAAGTTAATCACAGAGTTATCACACGGCCTAGCAAATACTCTCCTGGTACATAACCAAGAGAAATAAAAACATAACTTCAAATAAAACATGAGTGTTTATAGCATCATTGTTCATAAAATCCAGCAGAGGAAAAGACCCAAATGTCCATCAACTGATAGATAAGTGAACAAATTGTGGTATATCCATACAGTGGAATAGTTTGTTTCTATGTATTTTTCCTTATCTTACTATGCATTCTCTCACTAAGAGATCTTATCCATACTCATAATTTCAACTATCTCCTATATATGAACTCACAAGTGAACTTCAGATCTTTTATGTAACCACTACATACAAAGCATCTCAAATTCAACCTGTAGAACATTGAAATTATGATTCCCTCATCCCAGTCCCCCCAGGGTCTCCCCAGAATATCACCAAATTCTGAGGATATTATCCCCTAAAATGTCCTCTAATTTCTCTACTTCTATTTAACTGGTGAACAATAAAATACATTTCCATTGGTTCTCTTAGAATTGGGTAGGTTTTTGATGTGTAAAATATAAACACACAGTTTTCTGTGCTACAATATTCAGTGGACAGAGTTGATAGAAGAAACTACTCGGCACCTAGCATTGAGCAAGACTATCTCACTGGATGACATAATTATGAGGATGAAATAGATGTAAATAAAAGATTTTTTTTTTTTTGCTTTTATTTTAAAAGGCTACCTACATCATTTACTGTGGAGATGTCACTGTCTGAATGGGCCTATCCCAAGATTAGAAATTATGTGACATACATCAGTGCATGGGTTCTTGGGCTACATATGAATTGCTGATAGAAGACAAATGATGCTGCTTGCAATTGTGACTTGAAAAGCAAGTAAACCATGAATCATCCTCCTGTACTAGTATAAGCTTGTAATCAGAACAATGGAGAACTGATATGTGAATAGTTGTCATTTACTCTGGCTGTGCAGGTAGCTTAAATGCTGTCACATAAACACAATTCATGTTATCTGAAACAGTGGACACTTCTGTTCCTAACTTAGTTAAAAATTTTAAAACGTATGTTTAGAAATAAAGAGATATCCTAAATTAGCTGAAGCAAGGACAGTAGTGTATTGTGCTTCTCTGTAAAAAAACACTATATTAACAATGATAGGACTAAGTATGTGTAGTATTATGAAATACTTTTAAAATGTACTAAGTATGTTCTCCATATTTTAAAAATATTTAAAACACTTGTGTGAGTTAAGTATTATCATTGTTCCTGCATTCACAAACAAGGAAATGTCCTTGATAAGATGAAAGGATTTGCTTGTGGATGTGTCCAGGTACCATACGGTAGGAGCCAGGGCACAAACCCAAGTCTTCACCTTCAAACTTTAAACTCTGTGTGTTCACAATTCAAATGGAAATCATGGCACAAATGAGCAAAATTGCTCTATTTAACAGTGGTGATAATGATGTAATAAAAACAATAACAATAGAAAATCTATTGATTTATTTGTCTCTATTAAAATGTAAGATCTATGAAGAGAGATACAGGCATACCTTGTTTTATTGCACTTTGCTTTACTGTGCTTCATTGATGTTGCGTTTTTTTACAAGTTGAAGGCAAGACTCTCCACCAGCAGAGATTATGGGACTCTTTATTGCGGTCTGGAACCAAACCTACAATATCTCGAAGGTATGCCTGTATTTTTTTTGTTGTTGTTGTTGTTCACTGCTGTGTTCCCAATGCCTATAACAGTGCCAGGCATAAAGTAGGCCCTCAATGAATTTTTTTTTTTTTTTTTTTTTTTATAAATCAAAGAATAATACATCACATTTTCAAAGACATTTCACAAATATTATTTCATTGATTGTCATAGCAATTTCCAAGTTTTCTGACTCTGACTTCAATATTCTTATTACTCCTCATTGTATATAAAGAAAAGACTACTTTAAAACAATCAGTGCTAAAATAGTAGGATATAGTAGTTCATCCAAACCAACTCCATAATAGGATCCCAGCCAATCTTACCTTAAGGATGACAAGAACTGACTTGAATAGATTGGCTTCTCTATGGATGGGAAGGTGGTGAAAGGCATGTAGAGAATTTCACCATTGAGAAATGCACGTGTCTGTCAAGATTGAAAAACAAAAAATAATGTTCTAAAAGGTGGGAAAAGGTTGGCTCTCCTTCATAAGGGTATTCAAGGTCACCTCCTGTTAGAGCTGCTAAAATGTTTTTCTTTATTATTATCCTGATGTTTCACATTTATTATGGAGGATCAAAAAGTGATTAATAAAAGTGATTATTATTAGTAAAAATTAGCAAGCATTCTGTTTGGGGACAGAAAGGTAACAAGGCCCTAGGCTCTGAGGAACCTCCTCTCAAAGGACCCAATGTATAAGGAAAGAGTGAGTGGAATAGAGCACTGCTTCAGTTTCATTAACAAGGAACTGGGGAAGGGATTCTGCTGTCAAAACAGGTTTGAATACCACTTGTATTTAAAGTATAATGCCATCAACTTTAGATGGTCCTACTTATTCCTTACTCTCCATCCCAAAGCAATATCCAATCAAAGGTATGCTAACAGTCTGAATGACGTTGTCACAAACTACAGGTGGTGTGAAATAAAGGTATTTTTACATTCCTACCAGAACAAAAATGGTATTGTCTATTATTTTGAAGAGGAATATATTGAAAAAATGACAATGCCTCTAAAAACTAAACAAACAGTCCTCAGGCTTTCCATCACCTATTATATTAAAGTACTTTATTATTATTAATATTACTTGTGATTCCAACTCACTAGAGAAATAATTAATACAAAACCAGAGGGAATAGAATTGATCAGGTGTATGTGCACGTGCACGCACGCACACAATTTCGTGAGAAAAATGAGAGCTAGTGAGGTATCCTTGAAAAACTGAAGCTTCTGTACTCTACATGTAGGAACTAAATCAGAACACTCGAAAGAGGGTGGATGTGCTGTGACATAGTGGAATTGGGAAAGGAATTACTTTCTTCTCTGCTTTTTTTTAAATGGAGAATTCCATGAAAGAGTGTGCTGGCAAGAACAAGTTCCTCTCAGTGACATTTCATTTCTTAGCAGCAAGATAGATTAATGCCTGCTTCTTGCAGCTCATGTATTACCAGCCCTTGTACTCCAGAAATGAAAAATCATGTACTCAATTCATTCTTTATTGCATAAATGTTACACAGAGAGAATGGAAATTTGCATTTGGGTCTTCATTCCTGTTAAAATATTGTGATCTTGATAATAAGTTAAGAAAACGGTAGTACCACTGTCCTTTCATATTTAGCCTCTACAAAATAGCCTAATGGAGCTTATATATAAGGTGAGGGGAAGTGAAAGTAGGGTTATATTAAATTGTGTAGCCTCTAAATAGAATACAAAAATGTTATCAACTCTATATGGCAGGAATAACGAGACCCATCTGTAAGTCTTAATTGCCAAAGCACAGGGAACTAGAGATGTCTTCAAATGATCAGCAACACAACTCAACCAAAAGGCAATTGAGCTACAAAAAAAAAAAAAAAAGCCCAAGTCTAAAGGAACACACAGTGAAGGACTGAGAGACTCTTGAACAAATTGCTTGACAGCAGGTCTGGGAGTCATATCTGATCTCCTTTCTCCTGGAGAAGAGAAAGCAATTTTCAGCCAAGCAATTCCAAGGAGCAAGCTTGACTTTTCACTTGTGGCACCCACAATATTCTGCCTTTTAAAATGTCCCTGTCCCACCAGGTTTAGTACTTCGGTTAGATTGAAGCTTTTTTCTTCAGATACATAGATTTTTAAACAATGTTTTTATTGATTTTTAGAGAGAGGGGTTAGAGAGAAAGACACATCAATGGAAGAGAAACATCATTGACTGGCTGCCTCCTGCATTCCCCTATTGGGGTTTGAGGCCACAACCCGAGCATGTGCCCTGACCTGGAATTGCACTAGTGACCTCTTGGCTCATGGGTTGACACTCAACCACTGAGCCACACTGGCTGAGCTTTATTTTTTATCTTAATCAGAGCCCACGTGTTTGAGTCGGGGTGGGCTGGGGGTGGAGGAGGACTGGACTGGAGAGAAGGTGAGAAAAGCTGCTGTTTCCCTCTGATTGTGGAGGTTCCTTTTGTGGGATTACCCCAAGTAATCTCTGGTGCTCTGTAGAAACATTGCTTGACAAAATTGAGTAAAATTAGAATAATTACAGCTGGTAGACTTGTATACTTATGCCAGATTATAAAATTGTTCTGTTATATATTTAGAGGGTGAAATAAACTGGAAAAATGCAAATGTTTTGAACGTATTGAACCAGCATGGTAGTCTTGAATTATGAGTTATTTCATTAGAATATTTGATCTGATCAAGGTTTATCCTTAGAAATTTTGGGTAGTAATTTTACACACGTGCCTAAAATTCCTTACCAGTCCCATGCAAAACTTTGGAAAACGGGATCTCTTTGTCCCCAGGATCTCCGGGAGGCACCCCCAATTCCTCTCTCCACAAGGGCTGTGTCCCCACTCAGATGAACACGGGGGATTCAGGGTGGGCAGTGTTCAACATACAAAACGCCAAGTCCCAACAGCATCTCTCACGGCTGAAAGTTTGAATGTCTGTCTTTGGTAGCCTTGTGGGCTGCTTCTGGAAACTTGCTGAGTTAAACTGAATCTAACACTCAAAGGAAAGAATTGCTTATGGCCCCAAGAAAGAGAAAGGGAAACACTTGAGGGTTTAATTTAAAGTCATTATGGCATTGGACTCCTGCCAATGGAAATTTTTCAGAAAGCCCATCTTTTGCAAGAAAGTAAACTTCCCAAATAGTTTCAGGAGGAAAACCATTTTTGGGGGGAGGAAAAAAACACTCAAAACCAAGTAATGGTTTTAAGCAGTTTTTCCCCTGGGTAAAAATCTTCGTATTCTCCAGAACTTTCCTAAAACAAAATGCAGATGAATAATAAAATACAAAGAAATTCAATAAAACTAAAATGTAAGTATTTTTCTTTGAAAAGTCATGGCCATTTCTCCAGTTCCACGGGCCTTGGACCTGAAGAAAATCACAGCAATGCAGCAAAACCTGAGGGAAATGAAGCAGTCTGTTTCACTTCGGTTTAGTTTCTGTTGACTTACCCAGGAGCTCAGGTAGTCAGAGAAATCAAACCTGCTCCTCATAAATACACGTATTCATATTTTCTGAATCAGCAGGGCGGGGGAGCAGTGGAACACAGTTGGGATGTATAGAATTACTGTGTTGGTCAAAGGAGTGAGGGGAAGCTTAAAACAAATTTAGAAACTGTTTGTTTTAAATAGGCAAACGAGTGAAAGGCTCTTTTGCATGTCTGGAATATAAAGTTGCCCAAAGGCAAAATAATTTCTGATCACTCTTCCTAAATACATTAGTAGAAATAATTTTAATGTTTAGAGATCACTGGACAGACAAGGTTGACAGTGTATTTAGTATCACTGAAATTGTTATTTGTGATCGTGTTGCTGTTTTTGTTTTGTTTGTTTTTTTAAAAATATATTTTATTGATTTTTTACAGAGAGGAAGGGAGAGGGATAGAGAGTTAGAAACATCGATGAGAGAGAGACATCGATCAGCTGCCTCCTGCAAAACCCTTACTGGGGATGTGCCCGAAACCAAGGCACATGCCCTTGACCGGAATCGAACCTGGGACCCTTCAGTCCACAGGCCGACGCTCTGTCCACTGAGCCAAACCGGTTAGGGCCTGTTGCTGTTTTTGAATGCCTTTAAGCAGGTTATGTATTTCCCAGTTGATTGGCCCCATTGTCTTACATATAATTTTTTTTCCATCTGTTTGTTCTCATAAGCCTTTAAATGAGCAATTTTAGAAGCCTGTTGTTGTTAGATAATAGTAATAAAAGCCATCTTTTTGATAAATGCCTACAATATGTTAGGCAGTTAGTATTTACCATTACTGATCCTTTACAACAGTCACAAAAGGTAGCTATTATTTTCCCATTTTAAAAGACCAGAAGCCTAGCCCAGCTGGCATGGCTCAGTGGTTGAGTATCGACCTATGAACCAGGGTTCAATTCCTGGTCAGAGCACATGTCCAGGTTTCAGGCTCAGTCCCCAGAGGGGGGCATGCAGGGGGCAGCTGGTCAATGATTCTCTCTCATCATTGATGTTTATGTTTCTTTCTTCCTCTCTGAAATCAATAAAAATATATTTTAAAATATACAAACAAATTTAAAAATAAAATAAAAGAATAGGAGCCTAATAAGTGGTTATTCTGAAATTTGAACGCAAGTGAGTAAGGCTCCTATTTTTTTCCTCCTCTTTCCATTAAACCTCAACTTTGCTGTGATTCACAATGTTATGTACCAGGTTTAAGTAAAGGCCCCTTCAAATAATACACAGGACAAACGACAACTCTACCCTGCTAAGTTCCAATATAAAAGAGTGCAAGAACCTCGGACCTCAGCTAAGATTCGTAACAGAAAGAATGATGCATTTGTTCTGCCTAAGATCAGTCACTAGAAAGACCAGATTTTTGTCTTTTTCTTTTTGGTAATACTGCCCCAGGGCCCAATGTGGTCAACCGATGTCATAATTCATTCGGCAGTCCTGTCAAAGACAGCTCAGTCATTTCATCTAACAAAATATTTTTTAACTGTCAGGGTGCATATTTGATTTGGATCCAGGGACAAATGGCTCTCCAAAGGCTTCCTGCCAGGTTGATGACGGGATGCATCAACTGGCTAGATCAGGACTTAATAGTACTGAACCATGGAGTACATTTAACACACTCACATACATTCTCAAATACTATAATATATAGCAAATTCCATTGCCTTCGACTCAAGGATATTTAGAATATGTGATACATCAGTCTTTCCGCCCTGGGATTGAGTCCTAGTCCAAGGTTGTTGTCTTCTTTCAAATAGAGGAAGCTTAACTTGAAAATAGGTGATTTATCTTGGGCTCATTTGAAATGACACATATTCCATCATGTCGGAATACATAATAGCTTATAATTTAAGCAAGGAGGAAGTTAGAGTCACACATCATTTAGTCAGGGTCACTAAGAATGAAGATGTTATGCATAAGTACATTTTCCTGAATGCTTTAAGAGTGCTTTCAAAATGATAAAACCTATACTTACTTTTATCCTTCAGACTTGATTTTAACAGGGTCATCATCACAATTTGACATCTTGTGAGTTAAAGTTTTTGTATTATTAGTTTGTGAAATAAAAAATAAAAAGAGCACTAAAGAAAGTCTTATGGATTTGTGTCTGGTCCCACATTCAGCACTGCAGAAACAGAAGCGTTGTTGTTTTGCTTTGCCTTCGTGCCAGTTATAATGTTTTCTTTTTCTTCTTTCTTCACCTTTCTCTCCTCCACCTTGTCCTCTTCTTCAGCCCATTTGTTAATCAGGTTGTTTATTTTCTTGTTGAGTTTCAAAAGTTCTTCTTATATTTTGGATACTTTTTTTGCAAATATTTTCTCCCAATCAGTGGCTTGTCTTCTCATTCTATAGACATCTTTTGTGGAGCAGAAATTTTAAACTGTTATCAGTCTTGATGTCATGTAATGTCAGTCATCCAACTTTGTTCTCCTTCAATTTTTGTTGGATATTATGGGTCTTTTATCTCTCCATAAAATCTTACTTTTTAAATTTTTATTTATTGATTTGAGAGAGAGAGAGAGAAAGAGAGGAAGGAAGAGAGAGAAAGAAGCATGGATTTTTGTTGTTCTACTTACTATGCATTCATTGGTTGATTCTTCTATGTGCCCTGACTGAGGATTGAACCTGAAAGAGAGAGGCAACATTCCAACCAACTGAGCTACCCTGCCCGAGCTCCCCATAAAACTTTAGAGTCACTTTGTTGATATCCATGAAATAGTTTGCTAGGATTTTGTTGGGGCTTGCACTGAATCTACAGGTCAAATTAGAAATAACGGATATCTTAACAATATTGAGTTTTCCCACCCATGAACATGAAAAATCTCTTCATTTATTTAGTTCCTTCATTTTGTTTATCAGAATTTTGTAGTTTTCCCCATAGAGACCATATACATATTTAGTTAGATTATTACCTAATCATCTTATATTGGGGATTAGATTTATACCTAAATATTTCATTTTGCAAGGTGAGTGGTATTGCATTTTTTATGTAAAATTTTACTTTTTTATTACTAGTATAAAGGAAAGTGACTGATTTTTATATATTAACCTTGTGCCTACAACTTAGCTATAGTTGCTTATTTGTTGCAGTAGTGTTTTGTGAATCCTTCTGGATTTTCTATAAAGCTTAGTATGTCTTCCGTGAACATTGAGAATTTTATTCTATATTTTTTTACTTCATGAAAAAGTATTATTTTATTTTAAAATTCTATCCTATACAGCTGGTTATTTAAAAAAAATCATTTATTATTTTTCAATTATAGTTGACATTCAATATTATATTAGTTTCAAACATACAACCCAGTGATTAGACATTATATCAATTATTAAGTGATCATCAGGTTAAATCTTGTGCCCATCTGACACCATACATAGTTTTTAGAATATTATGACTACATTTCATATGCTTTACTTTATGTCTCCATGACTATTCTGTTACTACCAATTTGTAATTCTTAATCCCTTCACTCTTCTCACTCAACCAATCCCACTCTGATTGAGCAGCCATCAAAATGTTCTTTGTATCTATGAATGTTTCTATTCTGCTTATTCATCTACTTTGTTTTTTTTTAGATTCAATTGTTGATAAACTTATTGCCATTTTATTGTTCATATCTTAGTTTTTTCTTTTCTTTTTCTTATTAAAGAACACCCTTTAATACTTAATGTAATACTGGTTTAGTGGTGGTGAACTCTAGATTTTTCTTGTCTGGAAGTTCTTTATATGTCTTTTGATTCTAAATGATAGTTTTACTGAGTAGAGTAATCTTGGAAGCTGGTCCTTGCTTTTCACCACTTTGAATATTTCTTGCCAATCCCTTCTGGCAAAGTTTCTGTTGAGAAATCACCTGACAGGAGGTCCCTTGTAGGTAACTAACTGTTTTTCTCTTGCTGCACTTTCTCTTTTACCTTTTATATTTTAATTCTGATGTGTCTTGGTTTGGTCCTCTTTGGGTTCCTCTTGCTTGGGACTGGACTTATATATCTATTTTCTTCATGAGGTTAGAGAAGTTTTCTTTCATTATTTTTTTTTTCAAATAGGTTTTCAATTCCTTGCTCTCTCTCTTATTCCAACATCCCCATGATGTGACTATTTGTATACCAATATATATCTGAGGCCCCTTACACTGCCCTCATTTTTTGGGGGGATTCTTTTTCTTTTTGCTGTTCTGATAAGGTGTTTTTTACTTCCTTGTATTTCAAATGGCTGATTTGATTATCAGCTTCCTCTACTCTACTGTTGATTCCATGTAAATTATTCTTCATTTTATTTAGTACATCCTTCATTTCTGACTGGTTCTTTTTTATGGTTTTCATGTCCTTTTTCATGATGTTGAAGTCCTCTACTCTTCCCCTATGTTTATTGAGCATCATTATAATCAGTGTTTTGAACTCTGTGTCTAATAGATTTCTTGTCTCCATTTTAAGTTTAATTATTTTTTTTGGAATTTTGTTCTGTTCTTTTATTTTGGATATGTTCCTTTGTCTCCTCATTTTGGCCACCTCCCTGTGTTTGTTTCTATGTATTAAGTAGAGCTGCTACATCTCCTCGGCTTGGTAGAGTGGCCTAATGAAGTAGGTGTCCTGAAAGGTCCAGTGGCACACACTTCCCATTCACCTGAGCTGGATGGACACTCCCAGGTATGGTTTCCCGTGTATTGGCTGTGTACACCTTCCAGTTGTAGTTGAGCCTTGATTGCTGTTGGCACATCAATGGAAGGGATTTACCCCTTGACTGATTGGTTCAAGGACTTGCTTGGACCACTGTGGAGGATCAGCTATGCAGGATCCCACCCATGAAGCAGGTCTTACTTCATTGTGGCTCTGTTGCTTGTGAAGGTGGTCATGTGGTGCTTTGACAGGGTCTGAAGCTGTCTACCAGGTGGGCTGGCCCTGGACCCCCCCTGGAGGTACATTCCAAGGTCAGAAACTGCCTGTGTTCTGCCCAGGGTCATCCAGCATGAACTACAAAGTGATATTCCGATGGCTGCTACTTGTGCTGGGCTTTGAGGTACCCAGGAGAAGCCAAGCTGCAAACCAATGCTAGTTCCCATTAGTGTTGGGTGTGCGACCACTTAGAAAGAGATACAGGGTTCACAGAGGCCATATTATGCTTATTTGAGAGATATTAGGAAAGTCTGAAGCATGAGATAAGGCTAGAATTATCATATCACCATTTGTATGGAAAAGCCACTGGAAAACAGCTTGGGTGGGCCTGAAAGTTGGTGGGGCAGAGAATCAGGGAATCATGAGAGTTGGGTTAACAGCTTTAGAAAAATTGATAGAGACTTGGCTATGGCGCTCACATGCTGGCACTATGGGAGAAACGCTCAGCAAAGGAAAAGTGACCTTTGCTGCCACTTCTGTCTGGGACAGGCTGCCCCTCTAGCTCTTGCTGCCAATGCCAGATACTTTAGTTCCTTCCTGGATGTCCCCTGGTACTTTTTGAACTGCTTCCCCTGGTGCTAGAACTCAGAGGGAGTGAGTCTGAGTAAGTCTGGGCATGGGACTTTTAAGAGGAACTGCCTGGGATTCCTGAAGCCTTCTCTCTCACTCAGCTACAATCCCAACTGGTTTTAATAGCCACAGGTTATGGGGACTTTCTTCCCAGCACTAGAATCCTGGGCTGGGGGTCCTGATATAGAACTGGGACCCCTCACTCTTCAAGGGGATCTCTGCAGCCAAGACATTCCTCCTGACTTTTATCTACCACATGTGGTAGAGAAGCAGTCAATTTCACACTTACCCCTTCTACCTGTCTCAGTGGGCTTCTTTTTTATATTTTTAGTTGTAAGACTTCCATTATGTTAGACATCAGGGGGTTTTGAATGATCTGAACATAGATAATTTTATGCGTTCTTCCCTTATTAGACTAATTGAAGAGGTTCCTACTAGCCAACTTGGGCATAAATAAGAGTAGTAACTGAAATGCATTAAAACACATCAAATGTTTTGGCCAGAAGTCTATACTGATCTTAAACAGAAAAACAAAATCTCAATGTTCTCCTTTGGCAGATATCAGAAAAATAATAATTTTTTAAAACTTGTAAATACAGGGAAAGCTTCAAACATTTGTCCTGCCTTTTCTGTGTATCTATACTGCAGGGTAACCAAATACTTTGCAAGGGAAAGTTACTGTCTGTAGAAGTACTCCAGCTAGTAAATGTAGAAGCTATACTAAAATTATCATATCACTATTTTACAACCCCTTATGAAATAATGGATCTAGATAATAATTATCAATAGCTGCTTACAACTCAAAAGGATAAACAATTAGACATTATAAGCTTCATAATGGAAGTAGGCAATACCACCTAAGAACGCTTCTTACCAAAAATTTGTACCTGAAATCACTGAGCTGAGTAGGAGAGAGAGAGAAGAGAGAACAAGGGTGGGGGGGGGGGGGGGACTACAGTTTAAGATAGATTTAATAAACATTTAAATAACTAAACAATTAAATTTTTATGGACCTCATATAAATCCTGTCTGGATCATATATATAAATATTAAATATATAGAGAGGGGGCCCAGTGCATGAAATTCATGCACTGGGGGGTATCCCTTAGCCCAGCCTGCACCATCTCTAATCTGGGACCCCTGGCTCCTAACCACTCGCCTACCTGCCTAATTGCCCCTAACCGCTTCTGCCTGCCAGCCTGATAGCCCCCTAACCGCTCCCCTGCCAGCCTGATTGACACCTAACTGCTCCTGCCGGCCCGATCACCCCAACTGCCCTCCCCTGCAGGCCTGGTTGTCCCCCAACTGCCCTCCCCCACAGGCCTGGTACCCCCCAACTGCCCTCCTCTGCAGGCCTGGTCACCCCCAACTGTCCTCCCCTGCTGGCCATCTTGTGACAACATGGGGGCGGCCATCTTGTGATGACATGGGACGGCCATCTTGTGATGACATGGGGACAGCCATCTTGTGACAACGTGGGGGTGGCCAACTTGTGACACAAGGGTGTGATGGTCAATTTGCATATTACCTCTTTATTATATAGGATTGATTTCAGAGAGGAAGGAGAGGGAGAGAGAAATAGAAACATCAACGATGAAAGAGAATCACTGATCAGCTGCCTCATGCATGCCCCCTACTTGGGATGGAGCATACAACCTGGGCATGTGTCCTGACTGGTAATCAAACCATAACCTCCTAGTTCAAAGATCAATGCTCAACCACTGAACCACGCTGGCTGGGACTGTCTGGATCTCTTAAAATAATACTAAATTAACATTATTTTTAGTATCTAATATTATTATTACTTTTACAAAAAAAAATATTTCTTATCTTTTAGAGATACACGCTGATATACTTATTGACATAATGATATGAGTCTGAGATTTGTTTTACAATAATCCAGTAGTTGAGGTAGGGTATAGCTAAATCAAAATTGATAATAATTGTAAGTATATAATAGGTACATGGGATTCATTATATTGTTCTTTCTGATTTTGTATATGTTTGAAATTCCCATAATAAAATGTTAATAACAACAAAACAACAAAACAAAGCCCAGATACTTTAAATTAGTTGCCCAACACCACCTATGTAATTAGGGACATTTCAAACCTGAAATTGGACTCTTCACTTCCAATCAAATACTCTTTCCCTTATAACAAGCTGTTTTGCTGAGATGCCAAACTTCTTGGGTACCAAATTATCTGCCCAAAGCTTGACAAGCCAATGGGTGAACTAGGAAATACACTATGGGGCTATCAAACACTCGTACAAGCAGCTCATCAGTAAGCAGCCAAGTGGCAAATTGAGATTGACTGGGAGTGCAGAGCAGCTGTTGACTTTTGAAGTATTGCCCAAAGCTCTTGGCTTTCCCCCATTTGGCCTTTAAGGGAGCCATTTCAAAAGCAGACTGGCCTTCAAAGTGCCCAAACAAACAGAGTTGAAAGGCTGTTTAGTCTGTGCTTAGATTTTTCTTAATGGATGGCATCACACGAATTCATTTTTGCTGAGAGCTATATAATCAGACCAACATGGAGTATAGTGATGATAGCTAAAGTTAGAGCACCTGGGCACCAAGATTTCTGAAAATGGTTAGATTGGGATGTCATTTCCACATTAATGAAGATTGCTGCTTCACTAGACACTAAAACTCAGTCATCATTGCTGTATTTCTGGCATTGTTGAGACACTGGGGATGGGGAATAGATCCGTGGGGAGATGAAGAATTAATGAAGATCATACTAAAAACCAGAAAGGTGATAAAGTGGCATTGACAGCAGTACAAAACCAGGAAAGGGCATATACATCCTCCAAAGGAAGCACATACTGACCCAATATTTAAATGCAGCCAGCTAGGCAGACATTTCTTGCTATTATTTCTTTTTATTTTTCTCTTTTCTTATCTATTTCCTTTTCTTTTCTCTTCTTCCCCTTCTCTGCCTTCTCCCTCTCCTCCTCCTCCTCCTCCTTCTCCTGCTATGTATTTGTAGATGAGGATCTCTTTGGAGGTCATTTATGGGGGGAAAAGGTGGAGTGAAATTCTTGTATTGTCAGTGCTAATACTCATACTCCTACCTTTCCATAGTCATTATTCAACATAGGTATATTTCAGGCATTTGCTCCTAATGGACATCTGTTGCTTTTTCCTGTCCAGCATTCATTTCCATTTTTATTACAGTACTCCGTACCTTCCTTGAAAAACTATCATTTTCTCATCATGTGAGGTCTTGGAATTGTTAATCAAATGGCACCTGGCCCAAGTTTTGCTGACCTGATTCATTTTGGTGGAAATTTGGATGCTCGGGTTGTGATTTATCCCAATAGTAGCATTTTAAAGAGTGGCTATTGGGTAATGCTCCCTAGAACTCTAAAACTTTGCTACTCTGCATCCTGTCCTTTCAAAGGCCAGAAACTTGTCCTCAATTCTGTGGCAGTTTTCTTTTCATCTAACATTCCCTTTTTGTTTAAGTCAGAATTGGTTTATATCCCCTATAACCCAACATAAATGATATATTATTGTCCACATATGAGAGCTAGTTACTTACTAAAAGAGAACAAATCAAGGATATTGAATATTCATTTAGTATGTGGAAGGTAAGCACTTTGAGCCACATCAACTCAGTTTATTGGCACACACTAAAATCATGCTCCCCAACTTATTATTGGAGAAAAATTAATTGAGTATTTAAATTTTGATGTATTTTTGTAAAAAAATTATGGTACAAATTTTAAGCCCATCATGCAAAACACCAATACCACATTCATATTTTTATTTCTGTGTCTTTTGAATAATTAGATGCAATAGGGAGAAAAGCATGAATCTGAGATAAAGCAGAACTTCTCAAAGTCAAAGAAAATTCATTGGTTCATTGATTAGAATTCATATACTGTCTCACTTTTTTAAAACAATATAGGTATAAGTGATGAATATTTCTTTTGCTTAAATACCCACTAGACTATAGGTGAATCAAGACCATTTCTTGGAAACTCAGAGGGGTAACAGGCTTTTTAATTGAGGCAACAAGCCTTTGTTATTTTCAGGTCACACACAAATCCTTGAAGATGGATGATTGTCTTTAGCTCTGAGGTAGGAACAAGATAGAACACTTTAGCTTTTCCATTTCTTAGGTTCATTCATAAGACCAATCGTGGCTCCTTGTTATGGACTAAATTCTTTTTCCCAATAATTCATATGTTGAAGTCCTAACCCCCTGTGGGACTATATTTGGAGATAGTGTTTTTAAGAAGGTAATTAAGGTTAAATGAGGTCATAAGGGTGGGACGCCCCAGGAAAATTAGTCTTTATCCTAGTGTTGTGGGTTGTGTCTCCAGCCCCTAATTCATATGTTGAAGTCTGAACTCAGTACTTGACTATATTTGGAGGTAGATATTTAAAGGGATAATTAAGTTAAAGTGAAATCACTAGAGAGGGCCTTAATCCAATAAGACTGGTATCCTTGTAAGAAGATGAAGAGACACTAGAGCTCTTGAACACAGAAGAAAGGCCATGTAAGAACATTAAGAAGGCAGCCATCTCAAGCCAGGAAGAGACTCCTCATCAGACATCACTGATGGCACCTTGATCGTGAACTTCTGGCCTCCAGAACTGTGAGACAAAAAATTTCTGTTGTTTAAGCCTCCCAGTCTGTGGTATTTTGTTTTGGAAACCTTAGCAGACTAATACACCCTGTTTTCCAATAATATACCATATGTCTATATAGTAGTAAAAGACTACTTTGATTCTTAGATAATGCTAATTTAATGTTTATATCAATCACTCCAAGTTGACTAAATCTAAACACCTTCCCTTTCTTTATACCACTAGCTGCACCCTGTTTCTATGCTCAGTTGCTGCCCTGATTGACACCTGTGGTGCTTCTAGCACTGGTCCCAATCTATTACCACTGCTGTGTTTAGGCCACCTGAATGGTGGTCCTTACCTGCTTTTAACCTCCAAAACTTTAGAAACTGTAGTCTCTGTACTTGACCCTGAATTCCCTCACATTCTTGCATACTTTTGGATCTATGGGTCTTTATTTAGTTTACACATCTTCCACTAGTCATTTTCTTATCCCACAACCACATAACACTTCATTTTTCTCAGCACAAATAGGATATCTCTTAGGGTTGGATCAGGATGGATTTAAGTCCACTTTCACACTGTACTTGGCCACACTGTGACCCTTTCTTTGGACCTGTTTTATTTCATCTGGTCCACTCTGCAGAACTTCTTTCTCATTATGATTTTTTCAAAGGGATTGTTTCTTCCAAAATCTGGCCTCTATTGCTTTTACTTACACCCCATCAACATGCATCTGAACCCCATCAACTTACTTACACCCCATCAACATACATCAGATCACAAACAGAGTTCAAAATCTTTTCCTTGAGTCTGCTGAAACCCAAGCACATTATAGCTAGGCAGGTGGTGAAGGGTTGCCTAACTTTACAAGCTATCATGTCTAAGCCTTATCCAGCCAAGCAGTTTGTAGAATTCCTGCGGGAGTTTAACCAGTTGAACTTTTAATGTTTCATTTCATTTTAGCTTAGCTCTTAGGATAGAATCTGATATAGAGATGAGTAATATATTCAGATGAGTTAGAAAGACAGCAGTGTCACAGCCTTAAGAATCCTAGACAAGGTCTCCTTTTTCCTCTTGCTTTTTTAGTGCCTGCTGTCCAGCCTGCAATGCCTTTTCTTGATATTACCTAAACTTCTTTAGCACCCCAGTACCACCTGAACTTCCTGCTATTGTTGTACCTTTTGATAATATCAAATGGATATCTATAAATGATCTCTTACTCTCATCCCCTATCCCCTCTCTTTAATTTTCAGAACATCCTTGAAAGCTGCTTGCAACAGTGACAGCCCATGTCCCTGTCTCCCTTGTTTCTCATCACCTGACCAATTCACACTGCAGAGCAGAATCTCCATCCCTCTTCAGTTTGCCCAGACACCAGATCCAGGCCAGAAGGGCACTGCTTCTCCCTCTTGCTTTTTTAGTGCCTGCTGTCCAGTGCTTTTTTAGGGCACTGCTTCTACTCTAAGGAACCTGCTGGTTGTCCAGAAGGAAAATGTGTGCGCAATTGCCTGCTTTACACAGGTGTCTTGCTTTTTTAGGTTAAACATAAACGATATGGTTACTTAACAACCATCATTCATTATCTGACATTTCTTATCTTCTCAGAGAACAGATATAATCACTAAAAAGAGTTGACAGATAAACCAGGAGTTACTTAATGTGACTCCCCCAGTTTATGTTGGCTAAGTATTTAGAATCAGATACAGAGGTTATCAACCAAGAAAGTGAATAGTCAATCAATAACTTGTAGAGAAGTTTAAACAAGAAAAAAGAATAGTCATAGTGTTTCCTAAATAAACAGGGGACTCCCATTTCGTTCATTTGTTACAAAGTCCCCAAAGTGAGAAATTTCCATGTACAAAACAAATGTAAGTATCTTCCACTCAACACCTCATTATGCCTGTCACTACAGGCAGTAGCACATCTCATTGTTAATTTCTTGATGTTAAATTAGCCCTTATATGTATTGTTCTTTGTAACTGCAACAGAAATGATAATCACATGGAATTTTAGGTCATCGTTATTTGAACTGTATGTTTAAATTCAGGAATATGTTGCCTTAAACTCTGGTCCTACTAGATGTCCTACTCTTGCCCATGGGTTTTCTCCTAATTTGATATTGCTTGGCTATTATGCTTTGACCATGTAGGGGAACTTGTATAAATTAAATACATTTGTATAATCAAAAGAGTACTTTCCAAAGTCAATTCTAGATTTTTCCATATTGATATTTATATTATTTTTGAAATTTCACTCTGCAAAGTATTAATTCATAAGAGAATCCCAGGAATTTCTTGTGAGAGATATGCCCCGTTAAAATCTGTCTCCTCATGAAGTTACCCACATGCCCATGACCCTACATAGTATCCACAATAACATGTTGTTTAAAACCATCAGGATTATTTTTTCACTCCAGTTCTTAAAGATAAATTTATATTTTGTGGACATGGGGAGAGTTAATTCCCTATCTATCTGTTCCCCAATTTTAACATGTCCTCCCCCCAAGTATATCTATGCTTGATTTTTAAGCATCATTACTACAAATGATTAACTTTTGTGAGGAAATTGATTTTCATAGCTAGGGATGGCACAAAAAATAATGAATTACCAGAAAGCAATCCTCCTTAATTCTGGTCAAGTTGACAACTGATTAGTCTTGCCAAAGAGGTAACCCCACTTACACCTCTCAGATTAGAAGGTGGACCAAATCAACACTGGAGGGAGGTAACATGTTAAGTACTGTACATATCAGCATATTTCAAAATACAATTTTGTCTAGTATGTCTGCAAAGGATATTTCTTTCTTAGAAATTGGTGCAATAAAAAAACACACACAAAAAATATGAGTGGGTTTTCTCATTTTGATAAAGTGAACACATATTCCTCTCATAATAGCGACCATTAAGAAAAATCTTTAATAATAAAATATATTTATGAACAACAGCAACAACTTCTTGGAAAGGCTGTAATTCAGTCCTCAATGCTCCCTCTACTTCCAATTCTCTTTTCTTATGATTTTTGAAAGTTGTTAGGAATAGTAGTAAATATGACTCCCAGAAAATTCACATTTTATTTAAAAAAAATAAATAAAGAGCAAACAAAATCATCATCCAAAAGAAAAGACAACCTATGGATCAGGAGAAGATATATGCCAGTGATATATCCAACAAGGGGTTAATATTTAAAATTTATAAAGAACTCATACAACTTAACACCAAAAAATCCGATTAAAATGGGCAGAGGACCTGAATAGACACTTCTTCAAAGAGGACATACAGATGGCCAATAGACATATGAAATGATGCTCAAAGTCACTAATCATCCGAGAAATGCAAATTAAATCTACAATGAGCTATCACCTCAAACCTGTCAGAAGGGCTGTCATCAATAAACCAACAAATAACAAGTGTTGCCTAGGATGTGGAGAATAGGAAACCTTCATGCATTGTTAGTGGGGATGCAGATTGGTGCAGCCACTATGGAACACAGTATGAAGGTTCCTCAAAAAATGAAAAATAGAAGTACCTTATGACCCAGCAATTTAACTTCTGGGTATTTATTTGCAGAAATCCAAAACACCAATTCTAAAAGTTATATCCATCCCTGTGTTTATTGCAGCACCATTGACAATAGCCAAGATATAGAAGCAACCCAAATGCCCATCAATAGATGGGTAATGAAGTGGTACATATATACAATGGAATATTACTTGACAATAAAAAAGAATGAAATGTTGCCATTTGGGACAACATGAATAAACCAAGAGGGTGTTAAGCTAAGTGAAATAAGTCAGACAAAGAAACACAAGTACCAAATGATTTCACCGGTATGTGAAATTTAAAGAACAAAATAAATGAACAAACAAAACAGAAACAGACCCATAGAGACAGAGAACGAACTGAGGGTTGCCAGAAGGGACAAGGTCTGGGAGCTGGGTGAAAAGATGAAGGGATTAAGAAGTACAAAATATGGGGACATAAAGTGCAGCATAGGCAATATAGTCAATATTATTATCATAACTATGTATGGTGCCAGGTGAGTACTAGACTTTTTGGGGGATCATTTCATAAATTATATAAATGTTTCACCACGTTGCAGTATACCTGAAACTAATATAAAATACTATTGAATGTCAACTGTAATTGAAAATCTAAAACCAAGTAGTATGGGTTGGAGATGTTGTGCAGGACAGGCTGGGCCAAGTGAGTCAGGTGAGAGTGCAGATCCAAGGCACAGCATCGAGGAGAGATAGGGTGAGGATCAAGATAGAAGGAGAACTCTCAGAGTGGCTGGAATGTTTGTTTAAAAAGCAGGGATTATCTGATAAGCTGGGTAAACTGCTTGTTATTTTTATAATGTAAATGAAAACAGTATTAAAGTGAAAAGCTGAAATCCTCTCACAGGACAGATAAAGCCAAATGATTATATTTAGATTAATTTACAGAAGAAAGCAAACATTTTCATTCCTAGTCTCCAACACTTACCAAAACATCATAGCCTCTTGGAATGTTTATTGGGGTTGAGTGAATGGAAAGTGAAGGGAGGAGGGTTGGGGCAGGAAAGAGTGTATCGATCCCTAAGTTTTGCCTTCAGACTTCCCATGAAGTGTACCAAGCATTTGAAATCGGCATACAATGAACATTACTAGTACACAGAAGTAAGAATTGGTTGGTTCTTTCTTCCTTCTGCACCTCAAAATTATTATTCCAAAATGATTTTGCCTATCATTTACCCACAAGGACCTGACCCAAAAGATAATTATTTTTTAAATCGGCATACAAATAATTCAATACAGAACAAGTTCTTAACAAAAAAAGCCTCACAACTTACTTGAAATCCCTGGAAAGCTTCTAGTGAGAGCAGCATGTGACTGACGTGGTAAATTAGGCCTGTTGGAGAAAAATCAAGACAAAATATGGATTCATTGTTTTTTTGAAAGGCAGCCATATTTCCAAGAAAATGTGCATGCCACGTTTTATTAAGAAATTATATCTTTCCCCATGCTTTCCATCTCTTTCACGCTCTGGCAATGGCAAGCAGGTTAAACAGATGTGTTGAAAGAATTAATACCAGTCTTGGGAACGTGTAAACAAAATATTTCTTTAGAAACACCTTCCTTGAAATTTCATTAGTTCTATCAGATACTGGAAGGGCCTGGATTGGGGGAATGATTTAAACGGTGCAGGCTGTTCATACAGATTTAGAACCCTTTTGTGAGATGAAAAATGAGAAGATGAATTTAATATTTCTCCAATGAATTGGCATGGGGTTTAAAACCTTGCTTTGACTGAGATAACTGTGTTTGTTTTAGTGCTAATAAATTCGGCTTGGTAAGAATTTTTCTTTTTCTTTTTTAAGATTCATGAGTAGGGGTGGAAAAAATTCCCTTCTAGGTTTCTTGGCTGGTCTAGTAATGAAACTAAGATAAGATGGACTAACAGGCGAAAACCACGTTTAATTACCTACATATGGGAGCTTCATAAAGATATGAAGATACAAACCACAGCCAGGCAATTGAGGCTCATATAACTTCTTGAGCTAATGAAAGACGTAGGGGTTTGAGGACCCCAGGGGAGGAAGGCAGAGGAGATATTTGGAAAAGAAAGGTTGTCCTGTTATGCAGATAAACTTCTTAGGTTCAAAGGTATCTGTGGTAAAAGCTCTCTTCACGGTATAGGCTTCCTTTCCAATGTAAATGTAGGCGTGTGAGGATGGAGGCAAAGAGCTTTTCCTCAATCTGTTGGGGTTTGATTGCCATTGCCTCAAAATAATCCTCCTGCCCAAGTGACATGTTTGGGGGTGTTACATTCTGCTCTCCCTCCCATTCTCAGCAGCTATACATTTGCCTCTGTGTAGAACCAACTCTCCCCTCTGAAAAGGCAGCATAACCCGTCAAAGAACAAGTATATAGGATTAGCACATTATGAAGAATAAAGAGAAGCTTTCAGTTCTCTGTCACGGGTGATATTTATCACATTTTTCACGACCGGCTCTAATAACAGTGCAGAGATAAAATAGGCTTGATGCATCTCTCCTGTACAGAGCATTTTACAGCAGCGACTCTGAGAAATCCAGGAGGTGAAACGTGTGCTCTTTGCCTCTTGTGGTTTTTATTAGTCTAAAATGGGAGGTGTGTGTGTGGGGGGAGACTACTTCTACAAAAGTGGGCTTGAATTTTCTGTCTGTTATGCTAATGTATGCATAGAAAAAGCTGGTGCTGAGGGCGGTTCTCCAATTAAGACAAATGAGGCACATTGAATTTCTCCCCCAGGGCACAGCAGGGGTGCTGGCAAAATCTACTTTATTCTTTTTCTGTCAGGGCTGAACTGGAAACAAAAGCATGAAAATTCAACACATCCACTTACAGAATAATAAAGGCTGTTGTTTAAAGCGTGAAGAGTTTTGGCACCCTTCTGGGGCCTTATGCAAATCACTCTTCCTCTCAACTGCTACCACACCATCGGTCTTGGAAATTAAAGATGTACTTGGTTGGTTAACAGTTGAAAGGAGAAGAACAGGCTGAAACTCAATTAGATTTGTATTAAGCAAATAAATCAGGACTGACTGATATTGGCTAAACTAAAATGCATTACTGGCTGACAGTAATTCTAATTTGATTGACAAATATAGGTGGTATGTTATTAACCTAAATGAAAGATAAAAATCTTTTATTTTTTTTTTAACGAAAAGGATTTTACTCTGGTAAACAATACTCTCCCCCCTCTAAAGTTACACAAAACAATAAACAGAGACCACCGACACGGTGCTGTTTACAATCCTTGCTCAATAACACCGGGGATCTATTTCCTGGTACATGGGTAAGAGTTTAAGACCAAATTATTCTGCAGAAAGACATTTGTTTTCATTGATTTATTTGGTGTAATGTAGGAGCAGAACACATTATTTATTTGGTGGAATGAAGCACACCAAACACACTATATTTATTATGGTGAGTAACACAAAAGCATAGACCTGTACGTGCCTGGTTATTTATACATGGTGCTTTTTTACACTAGGGTATATACCAAGGAGCTTTAAATGAGGTTCAAGTGTTATGAATGACTATTTCAATCAAATGCTGCAAAGTTTCGTGGCAAAACAAAACCCTCTTAAATAGAAGAAATTTGTTGTGTGTGGTTAGAGGAATGAGAGATTTTTCCCATGTGAGAAGATTTTGAAAGTTTCTTTTTAACTCATCTCATCTTTGCTGTTTACACTTTTAGAACTTACAGAAATTTAAGCCATTATGAAGGGGAAAATAAGACATTGGGGGGCTAGCAATCTGAATCTGTGCCAGTAACCTGCTTTCTGACGTACACCCTTGCTTGCTGATAAACTCCATTCTTATCAAACTCCATTCTTATCTGTGATGCCTGTCCTGCCTTGCAGAACCTGTTTCCCGGAATACTCCCATTTTACAGAGACCGTAAACTATGAACCATCTACATTCCCCGGAGGGGCTGGTGCCAGTGCTGGCAGGCCTCTGGGTGTGGTCTCACTTCCCCCATCCCAACTCAGAGGGGAAGCCTGATCCATATTTGGGGGACAAAGGAATTAAAGGGTATAAAGGGAAAGCTTTGTCCATGTTCATCACTCAGGATTTGGAGACTGACTTCCCTGAGTCATGGCACTAGTGCAATCTGCAATAAAGGCAACTTTTTTGAATTTTCTCTGAGTGCCCGGCTGATTAATTCTCCTGCACTGCCTGGCAGCTTATCTGCAACAATTACATTTAATACATTGCTAAATTAATAATTAAACACCAATTTAATACTTCTGCTTTTGTTATAGCCATCTTCTATTTTCCCCATCTTTTCTGTTCATCTGCCTCATCACCTTTTTCTTCTGGCTACCAGATTAGACTCATTCGTATCTTTCAATGATCTTTTCCTACCTGGTTGTTCTTGCCAAATCCTGCTGTGTTTTGCTCGGCATCCATGCCAGCAATGGTCCCTTTCTCCCCTTCGAAACCTGTCCAAACCTTTGCCTCGTGTGGGCTGCTTCCTGCCGCAGCTCTTGCCAGCCCCTGTTCTTACTCTACCTGTTCTCATCTCTCCTCTGCTGAGCACATTAAAGATCCTCAGCCAAAATACCTTTCTTTGGGACTCAGTCCCACATTTTCCTCCCCATCACCATCAATAATACCCTTCACTGATACTGAGAGTGAAGTTAGATCAGAGAATGAGACATCGACAATCACCGTCAGGTTTCACACACATTTTCTTTCATCCCAGATTACATTCTCTATTTTTAGCTTTTCAAACCTTTCAACCTCTACTCTCACTTATCTCTTCTTATTCCCCTGCATAGCTGGCCATCAGATGGGCTTTTTTTTGTCTCTCTCTCCCTTTTTCTTGTGACTCTTCCCTCTATTCTGCCACCGCCTGTGAAATTTACCTGAGAAATAAGTTTTCAAAACTTCAATATATCTCAACACTCATATACAATCTGCTAATGACAACCCCTACTACTTACTGTGGGTTTAGAAGAACTTTAAAAATATATATCTTTATTGTTGAAAGTGTCATAGATATCCCCTTTTTTAGAATTTTGTTCCATCATATTTATTTAATGCTTTTGCAGGTTTTATACTCTTTTAGTTATATTCTTTATTATGTAATGATTGTTAAAAGTGAGATTAAATATAACTTTCTTGAAGGATTTTGTTTATGCCTGTTGAATCATCCATTTTGTGTTATGTTTTTGTTTTTGCTTTCCATTTAAGAACAATAACAGCCCTAACCAGTTTGGCTCAGTGGATAGGGCGTTGACCTGTAGACTGAAGGGTCCCAGGTTCGATTTCTGTCAAGGGCATATACCTTGGTTGCAGGCACATCCCCAGTAGGAAGTGTGCAGGAGGCAGCTGATCAATGTTTCTAACTCTCTATCCTGCTCCCTTCCTCTCTGTTAAAAAAAAATCAATAATAATAATAATAATAATAATAATAATAAAAACTATATATATATATATATATATATATATATATATATAAAACAATGACATAAATCTTTGACATGCAGAAGGAATTTATTCTATGGACCTTTATAAACCTGAAGATATTTTGTTTCTTTTTTTTTATTGTGGTAATATGTACATAACATAAAATATACTACTGTAACCATCTTTTGGTGTACAATTCAGTGGCATTAAGTATATTACCTTAAATTTATTAGGGTAACATATTTTTATCTTAACCCCTTTCATATCTTCTTCCTCACAGCAGTTCATTTGCTTTTTGGGGTCATTTTCAGCCAAGAAATACAACTTTATATCCACTCACAAGGCAAAGCTAAGGTGACTTTGATGCTCTCTTCAAATGTGCAATGATTCTGGAAATAGGAAAATTGTCTAACTGCCCAGTATAAACTAAGTTGTATTCCACTTCAAATTAATATTCAAATTGTTTTTCTGCTTCTTATAGTGCAAGGGAAGTAGTTACAGCAACACAGGAAGCCAGACTTGAGAGGAAAGATTGACACCTGAGAATCAGAAGGCTTTGTTCCCTTAAGCCCAGTTAAATATCATTGAGCTATCACTCAGTACTAAGAGAAACAGTTTCCTCTTGCATTGCTCTAAAACCAACTACTAAAAATGTTAGGATATCTTTGAGGCAATAATGAGTAATCATTCACAGTTCTTTTGAAGGGAATGTTGTTAAGATTAAAAAAAGGGGGGGGGGGAGCAAAGTCAGAGAGCTTTTAACTACTAGCCTTTCGGCAATATTACTTTCATTCTCCTTCCTCCCTTCCTCCCATCCTCCATAACCCTTAGTATAAATCTTCTTTCTGAATTTAGTGTTGGAGAGAGATTCTGCAATTGCTTGAAGAAATGTTCTTCTTCTTGTTTTAAATTTGTTCTGTTGACTTCACTATATTTTAACATGTGTTATTGAGAGCATACTAACTCTGAATTACTAGGTTGCATATCCACTTGCTGTGGGAGAGGATTTAAATCCATCAAAGAGCTCAGTTTTCCTCCACAGCAGGCAGTTTTATCTCCTAAAGCAGGTAAGGATCAGGAGAGAAGAGACATAGAAATAGAGACAGATAGAGATAGAGGTAAAAGAGGAGAGAGAGAGAGAGAGAGAGAGAAGAAAAGAGGGAGAAAGGAGAGACAGATATATGATATATGTGATTTCTCTCAGGGGTAATGCTATTCATATCTCTTCTGTTTATCTTGAAAAGTTTCCAAAGGACATATGGGGAGCAGCAGTGTTGCCTCACTGGACTTGGTGAAGTATAGCCCTGATTTGAGATATATTAATAGCCAGAAAATTGATCTAAAGGTCAAGGTGTAGGTACTAAGTCTTCTTCTCAGTTGGGGTCCTGTCTGTCTCCACACAGCTTTTATGGCAGCTCTCCCAGCTTTTCTGTGCTCCAAGGCCCTTGAATTGTTGTTCTTTCTTTGTTCTCAGTATCATTCTCCTTTATTTTACTTACCAAGGTATGCCTCAAATATAGACATTTTAAATAGCTTATGCCCTATCTGTGCATCTTTAAAAGCTGATTCAGTGGGCACCAGAGACCTGCTGAAGTAAGTCCTGCTCTGTGGTGTGGGCCCCTACACAGCTGATCCTCCACGGTGGTCCCAGTCAGTCTTTGCAGTCGATTGACCTGGAGGTAAATCCTTCCCATTGACATGCCAACAGCAATCAAAGCTCAACTACAACTGGAGGGTGTACATAGGGTTGTGTGTGTGTGTGTGGTGGTGGTGGTGGGGGGGGGGGGGCACAGCTAGAGTGCCCAGATTAGGTACATAGGGAGGCTGTGCCACTAGATCCTACAGGGCACCTCCTATATTAAACCACTCTACTGATTCTGGGAGATATAGCAGCTCTACATAGTACATAGCAACAATCACAGGTTAGCAGTCAAAATGAGAAGACAAATAGAAACCAATTGATAAAATAAGAAAAAGAAGTCAATGAAATGAAGGTAAGTAAAATAATAGATACAAAATTCAAAAAAAAATGTTATAGGATGCTCAAGAAAGTTAGTGAGAACTTCAACAGCATAAAAAAGGACATGAAAACCATAAAAAAGGACTAGTCAGAAATGAAGGAAACATTAACTGAAATAAAGAATAATTTACAGGGAATCAATAGTAGAGTAGATGAAGCTGAGAATCAAATCAGCAATTTGGAATATAAAGAAGCAACAAACACCCAATCAAAGTAGCAAAAAGAAAAAAAGAATTTTTAAAAATGTGGATAGTTTAAGGGACCGTTGGGACAACATGAAGTGTAACAGCATCTGCATCATATGTATACCAGAAGAAGGAGAGAGCAAAGAATTGAGAACCTGTTTGAAAATATAATGGCTGAAAACTTCCCTATCCTGTGAAATAAAATAAACATATATATCAAGGAGGTACAGAGAGTCCCAAACAAAATGAACCCAAAGAGGCCCATACCAAGACACATCATAATTAAATGGTAAAGCTTGAAGACAAAAAGAGAATCTTAATAGCAGCAAGAGAAAGACAGGTAATTACCTAATAGGCAGCTCCCATCAGACTGTCAGCTGATTGCTCAACAGAGACTTTGCAGGCCAGAAGGGATTAAGAAGAAATATTCAAAATTATGAAAAGCAAGGATCTACAACCAAGATTACTCTAACCAGCAAAGCTATCATTTAGAATTGAGGGACATATAAAGATCTTCCCACACAAGAAAAATTTAAAGGAGTTCACCACCACCAGTAATACATGACATGTTAAAGAGTCTTATGAAAGCAGAAGCAGAAGCAGAAGCAGAAGCAGAAGCAGAAGCAGAAGCAGAAGAAGAAGAAGAAGAAGAAGAAGAAGAAGAAGAAATAAAAAATCCTATATAATAAAGAGGTAATATGCAAATTAACCCTCACACCCTCACAAGATGGCTGCCCACGACCAGGCTGATAGGGGGGTTAGTGAGGGATGACCAAATGACTGAACAGCAGGCTTCATGGGGTGGCCAGGCCGGCGGGGATGCCATGAGGGTTGACCAGGCTGGCAGGAGCGGGGGGGGGGGGGGCAGTTAGGGGCGACCAGGCCAGCAAGGGGTCAATTGGGGGTGACCAGCCGGCGGGGGGTGGGGGGGAGTTAGGGGTGATCAGGCCGGCCACAGAGGCAGTGAGGGGTGACCAACAGGCAGGCAGGCAGGTGAGCGATTAGGAGCCAGCAGTCCAGGATTGTGAGACGGATGTCTGACTGCTGGTTTAGGCCTGATCCTTAGGCCCGATCCTCTAAACCGGCAGTCGGACATCCCCCAAGGGGTCCCAGATTGGAGAGGGTGCAGGCTGGGCTGAGGGGACCCCGCCCCCCCATGCACGAATTTCATGCACTGGGCCTCTAGTATGAATAATAAAATTTATCAACAATTGAATCCTAAAAACAAAGTAAATGAACAAGCACTACAGAAACAAACTCATTGATACAGAGAACATTTTGATAATTGCCAGATGGGAGAGGGGTTGAGGAGATGGGTGAAAAGGTGTGGAGATTAAGAAGTACAAGTTGGCAGTTACATAGTAGTCACAGGGATGTAAAGTACAACATAGGGAATCTATATAATAAAAGCCTAAGTGACCATTATGGTGGAATGACAGAATGACTGGTTGCTATGATGCACACTGACCACCAGGGGGTAGACGCTAAATGCAGGAGATGCCCCCTGGTGGTCAATGCGCTCCCACAGGGGGAATGCCACTCAGCCAGAAGCTGTGCTGGTGAGTGCAGCGGTAGTGGCGGGAGCCTCTCCCACCTCTGTGGGAGCGCTAAAAAGCAGTGAGCTGAGCAGTAAGGAACGGTGAGCATGAGGGCGGTAAGGAGCGAGGGGCCCAGACTGCAAGAGGGATGGATGTCTGACTGCCGGCTTAGGCCCACTCCCTATTGCAGTCAGACATCCCCTGAGGGTTCCCAGACTGCAAGAGGGCACAGGCCAGGCTATGGGACCCTCCCCCACACCAGTGCACGAATTTCATGCACCAGGCCTCTAGTATAGTCATTAATATTCTAATATCTACTTATGGTGTCAGATGAATATGAGATTTAGTGAGATGATCATTTACTAAGTTATATTATGTCTAATCACTGGGGTGTACACCTGAAACTAATATATTATTGTATGTCAACTGTAATTGAAAAATAATAAATGATTAAAAAACAAAATACCTTTCCCTCCACAATTTAGCAAGTTAACTTCTCAGTGCCTCTATATTTTTCTATAAATTAGGCATGATCACAAATACATCACAGGGTTCTCCTGAATAGAAAAGATGATAATATACAGTAATTCTTCTAAAATGTTTTAATCATTATCTTTCGTGGTAGGTAGGGGAGGAATTGGGAGAAACCCACAAGTACATATTAGAGAAAACTTTATTGAGGTTTTGTTGGGAAGTATGAGACTTGGTTGGAAAGTTTGTAAGGAGAACATTCTGAGAAAAGGGAATTGTGTGGAAGGCTGCCTGCCCTGTTATCGGAATTCCAACTTCAGAGAGACTTAGGGGAATGTCGAAGGCGGCGCCCCTAATTATTCCTTGACCTTTCCAAAAAGTCTGTGCATGTGCAGACCCCCGGGTGTTTACTGGAATCCTTATGCTTAATCCCTGGATGCCCTTGCCTAGAGGACAATGTAAACACATGTGTCCTCCCAAGATGACTCACCTATTGATTGTATCTAAAGATAAAAATTCCAATGAAGGCCTAATGAGGCAGGCAATCGAGGCTGCCTGGCTGCTATAGCCGGGCTGTCCCTTAGCTTCTCTTTCACAGTGAAACTGTCGGAGTACTCTGTTCATCTGCCATTCAGGGGCTGCTGGTCAGTCCTGGCAAGGTTTCCTCTTTAATGTCTAAAAAATCAATGCACATTTTACCTTCTTATCTATATTAGATTCATTTGCTCTAATATAAAAATATTTCACAAAATTTGACAATAACCATGTTTATCTTTTGATTTCTGTTATGAAGAACTTTGAGAAACTTAGGAAAATGCTTTGTAAATAGTATCACATACAATTTTCTTATTACTAGATTTTGTTTTATTTTGCCAAACATGTGAGCCATTCATTAGCATATCCACTGACTTTACAGGTTTCTTATGCTGATGTTTGGGTTTTAAGTGATCAGATAAATGATAATATTTTTTTCAGATGTTTTCTAAATCTTACAATTTTACTTTTAAATTGAGTTTTAGAGATGTATCAAGATCAAAGCCATTTTAAGAGTTCATTAACCCATTAATTTATTTTTCTCTTAAATAATGTAATAAATTAGGGAACAGTTAATGAATATAACAGCTAATGGTTTCTGTGTTATATCATTAAATGCTCTCAACATAATAAAAAATTTTAAATCTGTATCCTATATTTACATGAAAGTACTCTTTTAATGTCATTTCTAACTAAAAATATATTTCAACCAATGCACAATTTATTTAATCTTTATTCATTGAACACTTCCAATGCTAACATTGAGCTAGTCTTTCTATGAGAGATGTCGAGATAAATAAGAAACAATCCTTGATTCTTGAGAAGCTCAAGAATTTTCACCCTAGCAGTTTACCAGAGAGCTGCTGGACTTCCTCCATTTACAGATAACTATCTACACACCAAATAATCTTTAACCACATGGCTAAAATAACTATCTTGTCATCTGTGGGGTCAGACAGAGGTTTGTGTGAATCCCTGCTCAGACACTTCATACGTACATGATGGTGGGCCAGTTACTTAAATTTTTCTACTTGTCAGTTTTTCAACCTGTAAAATAGGGTTAATGATATTTACTATTCAGGGTTTTGTAAGGAGTGGAAATAATATATTTAAAGCATGAAAAACAGTGACCAGAACTTAGATCTTCCATCTCTGCTTCTTCCTACTTGCTTATCTACTAGATTGAAGTCATGAGATGGACACCTAGACTAGTGGACATGTAAAGATGGCTGCTTTGGTTCAGGCCCAGATCATGGTTCTGGGAGCTGTGATCATGAGGGCTGGGCCACAGTAAGTTGTAAATGAAAAACTCTCTGTGGCTGTTCTTGTCAGAAAAGTGCAATCAATGACCATGTCCCCCTTTTAGGGTACCATGTACTGCCCTGACCACCAGAGAAAACTGAAAAGGGAAGAAACAGTTCATCTGTAATTGAATGGAACTCTAGGTTAACTTCATGGTTCAGGTGGGGGCATGCCATTGTTTACATTAGAGATGGAAATACAAAGTAAGTATTTATTTTTCTCACAAAATTTTTACTTTGGGTATTAGAAATGTTTCTCTATAAGAGAAACAAAAAGAAATTAAGCTGAACTCTCTTTTGCTTTTAGTTTTTAAAAACCACGAAGGTTGATGGGTAATGGATGTGTGGTTAGCTAGAACTCATGTATAACTTTTGAGGAAACAAAAGTCAACCTAGAAGTAGTAACACTATATTTAAAGTCATATAATTTATGCATTGATCCATAAAGATAACATTCTTAATGACAAGTTCTCAGAATTACATAGTCAAACCAAAAGTTCATGGATATTTCAACTATATATAAGTTATAATGTGGCAGAAAGATAAGAGCTCACCATATACTTTGATTGCATCCATAGTTGTTTTTTATTTAACTCTTCAGACAGATTAGAAGCTTTGGGTGTACCTGTATGTGTTTTTATCACACACACACACACTGATGGCATTCAGAACACACTACCCCAAAATATGCCATCTTGGCATAATGAATATTTTAAGGTGAAATAATTTGAGAAATAGCAGGGATAGGAAGGACTTTCTCACCTCCCCTTTCTTCCTTGAAGCAAGTCATAAGACTCTCATGTGAGAGGGAGGTACCCTTCCTATAGCTGGAGGAAAGGAACATCCTTATCTCTGAATGTAAAGGGACACCATGAGGAATCCAAAAGAACTTGCTAAGTTTCTCCCAATTGACTACCCTTAGCTCATAACCTCCCCCCCCCCCCTTTTTTTAAGTGAGGCTTTTTATTGTTGTTTTTCTACCTTTTTTTTTTTTTTTTTTTAATTAAGGGTCCCTTACTGGTCCTGCTTCCATGAGTGGCTGAGACCAGGTGGAAAAGGGGAGGGGAACCAGGCATCGTGGGCAGGGGTTATCTTCACAGCATTCTATTTATACACAGAACTAAACAGACAAGCAGAGTCACTATTGCGGTTAGAAGTTGGCAGCATGGGAAAGGGGAGGAACAGGTTGCAAGTAGGAGTGTCATTAAAAAAATACAGGATCTCTCCAAAACTGGGGTGCCTGGGGTGGGGAGGACTTGGTCTGTTTCAACCCAAAAGGAATCAGATTAAAAGCGGTCTGGGAAGGCCAGAACCGTCAGGGGTGGAGGGAGAAGGAAGGTCCAGGGGGTGGTGGGCTGTTTGGCAACTGGGTGAAGGGATTGCCCTCCCCCTGCTGGGATCCCCCCAGCCCCTCTGGTCTGGCAGGAGGGGAGCAGCCTGTTATTCATGATTGATCCCTGTAAGCATCTTCTTGATGGCATCCTTGGAGCTGGCATAGATCATTTTGCTCTTAAGGGGTGCAGACTCAGGGGCCCAGAAGATAAACACCAGGTCCTCCTTCTTGCTCTCCTTGGTCTCATAGGTTGCATCATACAGGGAGTAGCGTCAGTCTTTGTCCGGCAGCATCTGGACAAAGGTGGCGTAGGGGTTGTCTACTGTCTGGCCCACATCACCTACCAGGGTCTCCTTGCCCTCTTCCAGAATGAAGTTCTTCTCTCTTCACTCAGGCAGAAGAGCACCGCCTTCTTGCGCTTCTTCACCTCCTCTGGTGTCGAGGACTTACGTACCTTCATGTCATGGAACACTTTGATGATTCCATCAGAGACAGCCACACCAGAGGCCATGCTTCTGGAAGCTAAAGGAGATAGCAAGAAGAACCTGGAAAGACGAGCACACTGCACCTGCTGCCGGGATCTGACTGCCATACCCTTTTGTTCTAATCACATTTTTCTATGACTTTCGACTCTTCATCAACACTTAGGCTTAACTGTTTCTTTGGGTCTTCATTTCTTTACTAGAGGCCCGATGCATGAAATTCGTGCAAGAGTAGGCCTTCCTTCCCCTGGCTGCTGGCACCAGCTTCCCTCTGGCACCAGGGACCTGGGCTTCCCTCCGGCACCCGGCAGGTACCTGGGACCCGGGCTTCCATCGCAGCCCCTGCTTCGTCCAGTCTAATTAGCATATTATGCTTTTATTATTATAGATGATGACTCCCATGTCACATAAAACGTAAATAAATTTGTATGCTTAAATAAAGCCTGATATGCATCATTCATATATTGCTTTCAATTCATCTTCTCTATATTTTGAAAGCATAATATGCATAACAGCAATAGATTTTGACTTACAGCAATTCATACCCAAAATCCTTTGCTAAGAGTACCCCATGTTATTATTCATGTTATTAAACAGACAAGTCACAAAAAACATTTCTTAGTTGGCTTCCCCTCTTGCACCCTGGCGTATAAAATCCTTCCTTCTTCCTTGTCTCTCCTCTCCACTTGCCTGGCCTTAGTTTTTCTGGGGCCTTTGGACTGTTGGACGCAGACACAATTCCTGTTTTAAGATCTCTTTAATAAAATATATCGAATTGGCTGTTCTATGAACCTGATTATACTATACAGAATATAGACAAATTGTTTATTATGAAATAAATATGCACATTATGCTCCTCTCCTTTATTTTTTTTTTTTTCTATTTACAATTCAGTTTTTTTTGTTTGTTTGTTTTTTTTTTCAAATTTTTATTAAGGTATTATATGTGTACATATCTTACCATTGCCCCCCACCCCCACCCCACTCCCATACATGCCCTCACCCCCCAATGTTTTGCATCCGTTGGTTACTCTTATATACATGCATATAAGTCCTTCAGTTGATCTCTTATTTCCCCCACCTCTCCCTAACCTTACCACTGTAATTTGACAGTTTGTTTGATGCTTTACTACCTCTGTAACTATCTTTTTGTTCATCAGTTTATAATGTTTTTCATTATCCCCAAATGAGTGGGATCATGTGGTATTTTTCTTTCATTGACTGGCTTATTTCACTTAGCATAATGTTCTCTAATTCCATCCAAGTGCCTACAAATGGTAGTAATTCCTTCTTTTTTACGGCAGCATAGTATTCCATTGTGTAGATGTACCATAGTTTTCTGATCCAGTCATCTGCTGATGGGCACCTAGGCTGTTTCCAAATCTTAGCTATTGTAAATTGTGCTGCTATGAACATAGGGGTGCATATATCCTTTCTGATTGGTGTTTCTGGTTTCTTAGGATATATTCCTAGGAGTGGGATTACTGGGTCAAATGGGAGTTCCATTTTCAGTTTTTTGAGGAAACTCCATACTGTTCTCCACAGTGGCTGCACCAGTCTGCATTCCCACCAGCAGTGCACGAGGGTTCCTTTTTCTCCGCATCCTCGCCAACACTTGTCGTTTGTTGATTTGTTGATGATAGCCATTCTGACAGGTATGAGATGGTATCGCATTGTTGTTTTGATTTGCATCTCTCGGATAATTAGTGACTTTGAGCATGTTTTCATGTGTCTCTTGGCCTTCCTTCTGTCTTCTTTCGAAAAGCTTCTATTTAGGTCCGTTGCCCATTTTTTTATTGGATCATTTATCTTCCTTTTATTAAGTTGTATAAGCTGCCTGTAGATGTTGGAAATTAAACCTTTATCAGTGATACCATTTGCAAATATGTTCTCCCATACAGTGGGGTTTCTTGTTGTTTTGTTGATGGTTTCTTTTGCTGTGCAGAAGCTTTTTATTTTGATGTAGTCCCATTTGTTTATTTTCTGTTTGGCTTCCATTGCCCTAGGGGCAGTATCACTGAAAAAGTTCTTTTGGCAAATGTCTGAGATTTTGCTGCCTGTGGATTCCTCTAGTATTTTTATGGTTTCCCGTCTTATATTTAAGTCCTGTACCCATTTTGAGTTTATTTTTGTGTATGGTGTAAGTTGGTGATCTAGTTTCATTTTTTTGCATGTATCTGTCCAATTTTCCCAACACCATTTATTAAAGAGACTGTCTTGACTCCATTGTATGCTCATGCCTCCTTTGTCAAATATTAAGTGCGCATATTGGTTTGGGTCGATATCTGGATTCTCTATTCTGTTCCATTGATCTATATGTCTGTTCTTGTGCCAGTACCAGGCTGTTTTGATGACAGTGGCTTTGTAATACAGCTTGAAATCTGGTATTGAGATCCCTCCTACTTTATTCTTCTTTCTCAGGATTGCTGTGGCTATTCGGGGTCTTTTTTTATTCCAGATGAATTTTTGGAGAGTTCTTTCTAGGTCTGTGAAATACGCCGTTGGTATTTTAATGGGGAGTGCATTGAATCTATAGATTGCTTTGGGTAGTATGGACATTTTAATGATGTTGATTCTACCAATCCATGAACATGGTATGTTCTTCCATCTGTTTACATCTTCCTCTATCTCTTTTTTCAGTGTCCTGTAGTTTTCCGCATATAGGTCTTTTACCTCCTTGGTTAGGTTTATTCCTAAGTATCTTAATTTTTTTGGTGCGATGGAAAATGGGATTGCTTTTTTAGTCTCTCTTTCTGTAAGTTCATTGTTGGTGTATAGAAATGCCATAGATTTCTTGGTGTTAATTTTGTATCCTGCTACATTGCCGAATTCATTTATTAAGTCTGTTAGTTTTTTGATGGAGTCTTTCGGGTTTTTTATGTACAATATCATGTCATCTGCAAATAAGGACAGCTTTACTTCTTCTTTTCCAATTTGGATGCCTTTTATTTCTTCTTCTTGTCTAATTGCAGTGGCTAATACTTCCAGTACTATGTCAAACAGGAGTGGTGAGAGTGGGCATCCCTGTCTTGTTCCTGTTCTTAGGGGAAATGGTTTTAGTTTTTGCCCATTGAGTATGATGTTAGCTGTGGGTTTATCATATATAGCTTTTATGATGTTGAGGTATGATCCTTCTATTCCCACCTTGTTGAGAGTTTTTATCAAGAAAGGGTGTTGGATTTTGTCAAATGCTTTTTCTGCATCAATTGATATGACTATGTGATTTTTATCTCTCAATTTGTTTATGTGATGTATCACATTTATTGATTTGCGGATATTGAACCATCCTTGCATTCCTGGGATAAACCCTACTTGGTCATGGTGTATGATCTTTCTGATGTACTGCTGGATCCTATTTGCTAGAATTTTGTTGAGGATTTTGGCATCTACATTCATGAGGGATATTGGCCTGTAATTCTCTTTCATTGTGTTGTCTTTATCTGGTTTTGGTATTAGAGTGATGCTGGCTTCATAGAAGGAGCTTGGAAGTGTTCCTTCCTCTTGAATTTTTTGGAATAGTCTGAGGAGGATAGGTTTTAGTTCTTCCTTGAATGTTTGGTAGAACTCTCCTGTGAAGCCATCTGGCCCCGGGCTTTTGTTTGCCGGAAGCTCTTTGATGACTGCTTCAATTTCTTCCATAGTTACTGGCATGTTGAGCTGTTTAGATTCTTCCTGATTGAGTTTTGGAAGGTTATATTTTTCTAGGAATATGTCCATTTCCTCCAGGTTGTCCAGTTTGTTGGAATAGAGTTGTTCGTAGTATTTTTTAACAATCCTTTGTATTTCGGCGGGATCTGTTGTTATTTCACCTCTTTCATTTCTGATCTTGTTTATTTGGGTCCTCTCCCTTTGCTTCTTGGTGAGCCTGGCTAGAGGTTCATCAATCTTGTTTATCCTTTCAAAGAACCAGCTCTTGGTTTTGTTGATCTTTTGTATTGTTTCTTTGGTCTCTATGTCGTTTATCTGTGCTCTGATCTTTATTATTTCCTTCCTTCTGCTTACACTGGGCTTTTCTTGTTGCTCTTTTTCTAACTCTTTGAGTTGTTGGGTTAGGTAATTTATTACCCCTGTTTCTTGTTTTTTGCAGTAGGCTTGTAGAGCTATGAACTTCCCTCTCAAGACTGCTTTCGCTGTGTCCCATAGATTTTGGATTGTAGTGTTTTCATTGTCATTTGTTGTCATGATGTTTTTTATTTCTTCTTTGATCTCTCTGGTAACCCAGTCATGGTTTAATAGCATGCTGTTTAGTCTCCATGTGTTTGATTTCTTTGGGTTGTTTTTATTGTAGTTGATTTCCAGTTTTATGCCACTGTGGTCTGAGAAGATGCTTGATATGATTTCTATCTTCTTGAATTTGAAGAGACTTTGCCTATGTCCCAACATATGGTCTATCTTTGAAAATGACCCATGTGCGCTTGAGAAGAATGTATATTCTGTGGCTTTGGGGTGAAATGTTCTGAAGATGTCAATTAATTCCATCTGGTCTAGTGAGTCATTTAGGATTGATGTTTCTTTGCTGATGTTTTGTTTAGAGGATTTGTCCAATGGTGATAGTGGGGTATTAAAGTCTCCTACTATGATTGTATTGCTGTCAATGTCTCCCTTGATATCCTCCAGGAGTTTTTTTATGTATTTGGGTGCTCCTGTATTGGGTGCATATATGTTTACCAGAGTTATTTCTTCTTGTTGGATTGCTCCCTTTAGTATTATGAAATGGCCTTCTTTATCTCTTGTTATGTCCTTCAGTTTGAGATCTAATTTGTCAGAAATAAGTATTGCTACCCCAGCTTTTTTTTCAGTTCCATTTGCCTGGAAAACCTTTTTCCATCCCTTCACCCTCAGTCTGTGTGCGTCTTTTTTTCTGAGGTGGGTTTCTTGTAGACAGCAGATATATGGGTCGTGTTTTCTTATCCAATCTGTTACCCTATGTCTTTTGATTGGGGCATTTAATCCATTTACATTTAAAGTTATTATTGATAGGTACTTATTTGTCGCCATTCCTATTCTTTACTCCTGTGTTACTTCTTCGCTTCCTGTTTCTTTCTTTCTTTCTTTCTTTTTTTCTTTTTTTTTTTTTTTACAGTAGACCCTTTAGCATTTCTTGCATTGCTGGTTTGGTGGTAATAAATTCCCTTAGTCCTTTTTTGTCTGTGAAGCTCCTGATTTCACCTTCAATTTTGATTGACAGCCTTGCTGGGTACAGTATTCTTGGATTCAGCCCCTTCCTTTGCATGACTTTGTATATTTCATTCCATTCCCTTCTGGCCTGATGAGTTTCTGTTGAGAAATCAGTTGCTAGTCTGATGGGGGTTCCTTTGTATGTAACTTTCTGTCTCTCTCTTGCTGCTTTTAAGATTCTTACTTTGTCGTTGGTGTTTGCCAATTTAATTATAATGTGCCTTGGCGTCAGTCTTTTGGGGTTCATTTTGCTTGGGACTCTGTGAGCTTCTTGGATTTGTGTGGGTTTTTTCTTCCCTATATCTGGGAAATTTTCTGTCATTATTTCTTCAAAGAGGTTTTCTATTCCTTGCTCAGCTTCCTTTCCTTCTGGAACCCCTATTATGCGGATGTTGTTTTGTTTCGTGTTGTCCCAAAGTTCCCTTAGACTCTCCTCCTGCCTTTTAATTTTTTTTTCTAGAAGTTGCTTTTCTTGGGTATTTTTTTCCATCTTGTCTTCTAGCTCACTGATGCGGTCCTCTGCTTCTTCTAGTCTACTCTTGATGCTTTCTATTGAGTTCTTTACAGCAGCGATGTCATTTTTCATTTCTTCTTGGTTCTTCTTCATTTCCTCTTGGTTCTTGCTCATATTGTCGAATTTGTCTTCCATTCTTTTCAGCCACCTTATGACCATTTCTCTGAATTCTTTTTCTGGAAGGTTGCTTGCCTCCATTTCGTTTACTTCCTTTTCTGGTGATGCCTGCTTTTCTTTCATATGCGGGCTGCTTCTTTGTCTCCCCATGGTCTCTCTTCTCTGGGTGTCTGGTTATGTAGTTCTCTCTCTCCTGGGTTGATTTAAAGGCACAAAATACAGCACTACCAGGTACAACTCACAAGGCACTGAACAGGAATGTATTCACGATATTAATAACCTCCAATAAAGGTGACCACCAGAGAAAGGCAAATTAGGTGATAGGAGAGAAAGAAGAAGAGGAAAAAAGAAAGAAAGAAAGAAAAAAAGAAAAAAGGAGTGTGAAAATGAAATTGGGAAAAGGGAAAGTAAAGAGAAAAAAAAAAGTAAGAGACAAGAAATTGACTAAGAGAAAAAGGGGAACAGACTATATATATATTGGGGATAAAACTCCAATAGAACAATCACTAATCCCAGCAAATGCCAGCAACAAGTGCCTGGGGATTAGTACAAACTACAACACCAACTAATATGGAGTGAGGCAAGGTTAAGCTGAAGCACAAAACAAACAAAAGAATAAACAAAAGAAGAATAAGCAAAACAATCTCACAAAAAAAGCATAAAAATTGGATATAATCTACATTCAAGCAAACAACAACAAAAGGACAGAGATAAGGACAAGTTTATGGATAACTCAGACAGCGAAGGGAGAGGTGTATGTGGACTTGGAGCAGGGGATTGGAGATTAGATATGTAAGTAGGGTGAAATTTTAACAAGGGGTAAACAGAAAGAATAGGGAAAATCTAAAGCAGTAAAAGGGTAAGACAAACAGGACACTGAAAAGGGGGAGGTTAGGAAGAGAGTGATGGCCTAAAGGTAGAGTTGAGATAGAGTAAAACGATGCTAAAGGAAAGATAAAAAATAGAATGTAGAACCCTAATCCCAAAATAAAATGAAGAGAAAATAAAATGACACTTTAAAAAAAAAAAAAAAAAAAAAAAAGATAAAATAGCAGTAGTAATAATACGGATAGAAAATAAAAATGTAATCATTAAAAAGGCAAAATCAAGTGATGAAAAAAGAAAAAAAAGTTTCTTGATTAAAAGATGCAAAAAATGAAAATTAAAAAAAAATAAAAAAATAAAAAAAATAAAAGGTAAAAATAAAATGTGGAGTAGTGAAGGTCATTCACTTCCTCTGTTTTTCTGTTTGGCACGCCTGTTTCTCAGTCCAGACAGTATTGCAGTTCTCTGCGATCCACTGCTCTTCGGTGTTGTAAGCCAGTCCTGATTTTAAGCAGGCGGTGTGTCTTAATTTCTCGTATTCCTTTATTTTTGATTACACAAGAGTCAATTTGTGATTCAGCCCCTGGGTGGCAGTGTTTCTGGATTGACTTCCGGGTCTATCTATGGCCTCTCTAGGGAGTGTTAGAGCCTTCTTTCCCTGTGGCACTCGGGCCTGTGGGAGTGGTCTGCCTCAGAGCTGGCTCTCTGATGGTCACTCCCCGCTCCGATCCCCAGGTTCCAGAAAAACAACCTTCCCCTGCAGTCTCCCAGGGTGTCCCCAACTGGGTGATCCTATGTATTGGGCTTAGTAATCAGAAGCAAGGATTTGAAGAGGAAAAAGCCCAAGTGTGCGAACTCCGGGACTGCGAGTGAGCCCAGGCACCCAGGGAGCGCACGGGCTGCGCGTAAGTCTGGACTGCCTGAAATTCTTAGGGTGTCCCTGCACTTCAGATCAAAATGGGTTGCTTTTTAGAGTGCCCTTCTCTTAGCAGCTCTGAGGACCCCTTTCCACAGTCACAGATCACGCCAGCCCCTACAGCCACGGATTTTTCTAGGCACAGACTTCCCTGGTCCTCCAGCTCCCGCAAAACGCGCGTTCCTCTCTCCCGCCGGGACCAGAGACCTCACCTTATCCCAGGCGAAATCTGACCTTTCCGTGGTGGAGTGTAGAGCTTCTCTGAACCCGTGTGCTTGCGCCAGTTGGGGAGCGTTGTTCTGGGGCTCGCAGCTGTTCCTGGGGTGCCGCAGTTGTGGATTCTCAGGCTTCAGATAAGCTCCACTTTCCGGATCAAGATGGCGCAGACTCCGCGTCCAAGCCCGCAGCTCCGGGAGGGGACCCAGCCGCAGTTCTTGCTGCCAGGTCAGGGGAACCCCATTCAGCAGTCCCCCACCTCCTTCTGGAATTCAGCTGTCTCCCAACCAGCCAACAAACACTCCTTGCGCGACCCTCAGCTGTTCTTTCTTTCTGCTCCGGGACAAGGCTCGGAACACGTCTGTCTATTCCGCCGCCATTATTCTCCAACCTATGCTCCTCTCCTTTAAAAAAAAATGTTTTTCATCAAGGTCTTGATGGGCATATAATGTTATATTACCCCCATAAAAAATCAGATTTGACTTACAGAAACTTTTCTCTAAGAGCATATCTTATCAATCTACTATTATTTAAGATTTGCTTTGAGTTGGCCAATGCAAAACTCACTCAGTCCTCCCCAAAATAAAACACCAAAGTAGCTGGTTCTCTAATCTTTCTTATGTAAGAAAACAAAATAAAATGCACACTCACAAGAAATGCACACAAAAATGGCTTGTCATGGATTTCATGATAAGGAATGACTGGATCCCAGAAGCTGTTTCTCAGGTTTGGATATAGGCCCCCACAAACAAAAGTGGTCCAAGTTCTTCAAATAGAAGATTTATTCTGAATTATTGATGCCTGCGTCGATTCAGTTTAAATTGCTTCCATGCCATCAGAAAATGAAGTGTTTACACAAAAATGGAAATTCCCATTTTTTTTCTACATGGAGCTGAAATTGTTCACAGGTCACAGCTACAGAGAGGGAAATGCCCAGATTAACTACCCTTTTTTATTTTCTCAGCTGGGCATTGCGCATGTCAATGGAATGTATCTGTACAAACAGCATACTTTCACATTCAGGAAGTGATATTTCAGAACAAGCTTTTGTAAAAGAATACTCTATTTTCTATGGTTTGGGGTAAAGCCAAAGTGAAACTTAGATTTCTTCTATTTCATAAATGAACTCTATAATAAACAAAACTAAGTCTACAACGTGGATTTATATAATACGGCCATTGTATGAAATTCAACATGACTGCAAAATATCCCATTTGACAAAATTAATGCTGCTGAAAATACTTGCTGCCAGCAGCTCTTATAATTACATGGAAAGGCAATTGGTAATGAATTCCTTTAACTTGGGAATTTCAAATCTCGAGACTGAATGTTGCCCATTATTAAAGTTCAAAGGCAACTATCTCTAGAATTGTCCTTTTAATGCTTGTTAGATGGTTTTAGTTGTTCTTTTCTTGTAGGCACACAATTGTTGTCTTGATCTTCATGATAAAAAGAGCATTGCTGGATCTTTGTAGTGAACCCAGTTGGCTTGGTAACATGCCTGTAGTCAGAATTCCAAAGTGGGAAAACAAAGGCTTAGAAATTATAGGCTGAGAACTGTTTGTTCAAGACTGTGGGAATCTTACCCTGGCCTGTAGAACCAATGGGCTCTCTTCATTAGATGCACATTCATCCATAAATTCCCCAATTCCTTGCCCTTTAGTCTTTTCCCAAACTAGAGCTTTAACCACAATAAAAACAAATGTGGCCACTTCTTTTGTAAATCAATTCCTACCAAAATTTCTAGCGTGTTATATTTCTTCCCCTTCATGTCATAATTCCAAAAGAATGACATTAACTTATTCAATGTTACATTTATTTCCTTAATGAGGACGTGTCAAAGGGCAAGCCTTCACTTAAAGGCAAAAAACAAAACAAAACAAAACAAAAAAGTCTGCATGTAGGCCTATTTGAATGGTGATGAGTTAGCTTTCTCCCAGTCCAGATATGGTTCTTTTCCCCTAAGTTAATTAAATAAGCAAATATAGTCTAGCAGGACTATTTTAGATTGCTTAGTTTAGAAAATTCAGTCCAAATTGAAGTATAACCCAGTGAAATTAGTTTAACTGAAGAATATCATCTAACAAAAAAAGAAAACAAAGCAATTTTACTTTTATTTTTTACTGGGTATAAAGGTATTCTTAAATTAAGTAACACTATGTCATTGGATTACACAATTGTGACTTGGAAATGCCAGGAAGGTTCCTTTGTGTGTCTAAATAATGGAAGTTGAATTCCGCAGTGTTCATATAAATACTTTAATTACACTGAAGCTTTATCAGTGGGGAGTCATGGGAACTATGTGAAACACTGGATAAACATTTTTAAAAGCAAGGACCATTCAAGGTACACAAAAGAGAGGATAGTCATAACAACAGTAGCAACCACAACCACCACAAACTAGGGAAACTGGTAACTCTCTACTTTTTATGAATGTAGGATTGAATTGTTTTTCTTTTCTTTTAACTTCTCACCATTGTTTTGGGCAAAATACCTAAAAAATGGGGAAGAAGAAGCCTGAGAAACGAAGGGACGGAAGAATTCTTAGTCTCCTGTGAGAAAAAGTAAAAAGAATCCTGAATAATAGTGAATCAGAAAAATTGCAAATCAGAATATTTAGGCTTGGCTATTAGATCTGAAAACTGAGGATGAATACAAATACAAATCCCTTTTAAGAAAGCCATAATAAGCTGTTCAAATTTGATAGAATGCCTTACCAATGTGAAATCACATACTCCCAGCTACAGAGCACTTTGTTTTCTAAATAGACTTAGTTCCCTTCTGAATTTTCTTCTAAAATTTGTAGGCCCCTAGCATTATGGAATGAAAGTTTAATGTGGTGCTACAGCTTACAGCCATTAATTATTGACTGAACAATTAATGGCTTCATACAAGAAGAAAAATAAATGAGAAAAAAAAATCATGTCACTTACCATTAGTAAAGCTTATAGTTTAGTTTTCTCTTTTTGCCCTCAATGTCACGGAATTCAGAAGCCAATCTAAACTTTGACCCTGCACAGGTGATGAATATTCATTGCCATATCTATCTTCTCCTTTCCTTGGTCCTGCTTTCTAACTTTCTTTCTTCCTTCACACTGACCTCCTTACTGGCCCTACGTACACTAACCCTGGTGCTGTCTTAGATTTTGCACTTGCCCTCTATCTGCCTACATAGCTCTTTTCCTAGAGATTTGTGTAACTGACGCTCATTGCCTTCAGGTTTCTGCTAAAATAACTCCCTACCAGTGAAAACTTTCCTAAACATCCTCTTTAAAATAGTATCTTCCCCATACACACTACCTTGTTTTGCTTTATTTTCTTCCATAACACTAAATACCACCTGACATATAAAGGGCAGGACAAAAGTAGGTTTACAGTTGTGTGTATGGACAATAATACAATAATTAACAATAATACAAGGATAAACTCGGTGTTGCAATACACACAACTGTAAACCTATCTTTTACCCAGCCTGTATTTATAATTTGCTTGTTTACTTACTCATTTTTTTTTACTTTTTCCCATTAGACTATAAGAAAAAGGTGTTTCTGCTTTGTTAATTACAGAATCTTCACACCCAGAATATAGTCAGGAATATAGGTGTGGTAGGTAAGAAATAATATTTATTGAATGAATGAATAATCCTAAGTATAGACAAGTCTAATCAAGAGTATTCATTCATTCATTTGTTATATCAAGGAGGAGATTCAACAAATCTGTAAAGGAAAATGTGAAACTTCAGAATAAGCAAAATAAATGACTGGATATCCTCTCCATGGAATGCTAGAGCCCCAGGGATTACTTCAGCCTTGACAGGTTATGCACATTTTTACTACTCTGTAAAGTAGAAAGTAGAAAACTGATGGCCATGCAAAAAATTCTTATCTGCAAACATGCAAATCAAGTGTGCCCCAAGGAGTTTCAACTTGGCTCCTCCATTGTAGAGGAAGGCAGTCTTGCATACATTTGTAAATCCATTTCAATATTCCTAATCTATGTGTCTATTCTTTGGATTCTCCTTTGAACCAATTGTAATATTTTACCAGTTCCCTCCTTTAATTAATGACTTAAAAATAATCTTTGATATTGTAACCACAGAACTAACTCAAAATGGTCCTATCCTGTTTAATGACACATTGAATTGCTCTTCAGATACAACAGACCAAAACTGCAAGTCCTGCAGCCAATGCAAGCACAGAGCAGAGAACTTTGACCTCTAGCTGCACTGGAAACCAAAGTTTCCCACCCCAACAAATAGAACCAAAGGAGTAGGTCATAACCAGAACTTGAACACTGGAACCCTTTCAGATGCAAAGGATCTGCTGTCCAGGAAGAGCCATTGTTGATGCTCCTTTACCATAAATGGCCAAGTTCCAAGGTCCTCCAATTAAAACCTGCCTCACCAGCACTTCCACATACTTGTTCTTCTTAACCCCTTAAAAATCGTTAACTTAGATTGAATTAAAAATGGTGGCAGAGTAAGCGGATGTTGCACGGACATGCTCCCAGGATCAAACTGGTATTACAACTAAAATACAGAAAAACTTTCTGAATAATCAACGGAAAACTTGCATGAGAGAACCCTGATACCTGAGGACCTAAAGTGGAGACCACATAGAGACTGGTAGGAGGGCAGAGGAGCGAAAGGGCTGGTTGGGCTCCCACAGACGGCAACTGAAGTCCTGGAGAGATATCTCAGCTGTGGGGGGCTGCCACTGAGAATTCTGGGATCTAATCCCCAAGCTGGGCCCCCCAGCAGAGAGCACCAAAACTGAGGAGGGTACCCACATAACATCTGGCTGTGAAAAGCAGTGGGGTGCTGTCTGCCAGAGAGTAACAGCTAAAAATTCAGGCACCCTCTTAAAGGGCCAATGCAGAACATTCCCTGTGGAGCCACCCATCTTGTGCTCAGGCAGAGGGAGGGTGAGGTGGACTGGAGCTGTGAGGGCAGAAGCCAAGACTGGGGACTTGGGGGATAGAGCCCAGAAGGCAGACACCCCAAGTTTCCTGGGCTGAGTCATTCCCTCAAGCAGCGGAGGACATCTTTCCCACATAGACATTTGCCTTGCTAGGGGGAAACAGTTGACACACTCTATTGGAAAACACCTTGCCCTTAGGCCACTGAAGAGATTAAAAATAACAATTAGCCTCCAGGCAGAAGCAACTGACCCAACCTGTTGAAAAAAACTCTGGCCACATGTGGACAATTGCCTTGGGGGCAAATCAAGTTGGAACCCTATCAGTCTGTAGGCAGAGGCAGTCTCTAGAGGCTTTGAGTCTTTGCCTGATCTAATTAGTCAGAAACAGCCTTTAACACTGTCCTGCACTAGAGATTCAGAGGTGCAGAGAGAGTATCTACCTAATACACAGTCACAAACACAATCAGAAAGCCAAAATGAGGAGACAAAGAAACAACCCCCAAATGAAACTAGAGAATTCTCCAGAAGGAGAGATAAATGAAACAGAGATAAAAAAAATTTATCTGAAACAGAGTTCACAGTAATGATGGTAAAGATACTCAACAGCATGAAAAAAGATATAGTAACTATGCAAGAAGAACAGTCTGTGATAAAGAATGACATAACACAAATAAAAAACACAAAACTGCCTGGTACTGGCACAAGAACAGACATTTAGACGAATGGAATAGAACAGAGAACCCAGAAGTCGACCTAATCCATTAACTCAATTAATATTTGACAAAGGAGGCAAGAGCATATAATGGAGACAAGACAGTCTCTTCAATAAATGGTGTTGGGAAAGTTGGACAGATACATGCAAACAAATGAAACTAGACCACCAACTTACACCATACACAAAAATAAATTCAAAATGGATAAAGGTCTTAAACAAAAGACAGGAAACCATAAAAATCTTAGAAGACATAGGCAGCAAAATATCAGACATATGTCGTAGCAATGTCTTTAACAATACAGCTTCTAGGACAATGAAACAAATGGGACTACATCAAAATAAAAAGCTTTTGCACAGCAAAAGAAACCATCAACAAAACAACAAGAAAGCCCACTGCATGGGAGAACATATTTGCCAATGTTATCTCTGATAAGGGTTTAATCTCCAAAATTTACAGCGAACTCATACAACTCAACAAAAGGAAGATAAACAATCCAATAAAAAATGGGCAAAGGACTGCAATAGACAATTTTTGAAAGAGGACCTACAGAAGGCCAAGAGACATATGAAAACATGCTCAAAGTCACTAATCATTCAAGAGATGCAAATCAAAAGGACAATGCGGTACCATCTCACACCTGTCAAAATGGTTATCATCAACAAATCAACAAATGGCAAGGATGCAGAGAAAGAAGAACCCTCGTGCACTGCTGGTGGGAATGCAGACTGGTGCAACCACTGTGGAAAACAGTATGGCGTTTCCTCAAAAAATTAAAAATGGAGCTCCCATTTGACCCAGTAATCCCACTTCTAGGAATATATCCCAAGAAAACAGAAACACCAGTCAGAAAGAATATATGCACCCCTATGTTCATAGCAGCACAATTTGCAATAGCCAAGATTTGGAAACAGGCTAAATGCCCATCAGCAGATGAATGGATTAGAATAACGTGGTACATCTATACAATGGAATGCTATGCTGCTGTAAAAAAGAAGGAACTCTTACCATTCGCAACAGTATGGATGGAACTGGAGAGCATTATGCTAAGTGAAATAAGCCAGTTGGAGAAAGATAAATATCACATGATCTCACTCATTTGTGATATATAATGAACAACATAATCTGATGAACCAAATAGAACCAGAGGGAAAAACATTTTAGAATAAAATAGAAGTAATCCTGTTATTTCTAATATTTCCTACAACTTTTGTGATATTATACTATGTTAGTACAGTTTTGGTAATATTAGTATAATTAAAATCTTTTTTTCTTGAAATATTAGTTTTTATTGCATGTAATATTATGATATTTAAAATTGTTTTCCTTGAAAAAAACACACACAAAACAAAACAGCAAGCTCCCCCCCCCTCCAAAAAAAAACAAAAAACAACAACAACACGAAAACCCCGTTAATACAGGAAGCAGGATGGATTTGAGACACCATTAGGTCTCCCATCTTCTCATTTGGTGCCTTCTTGACCAAATAACTTTTCTTATTCCAAACTGATGTTTTGAGTTTTGGCCATTTGAAGCATCAGGCACACAAACTTTGGTTCCATAATAATATGTGTTCATTTTATATTTATATGAGAGTCATGACTTTACCTCTTTTCGAAACTGGTTCTTAAAAATTTTGGAAATGAACATTATATATATATTTTTTCCTCTCAAAAGCATATCTTTGGTGTGATTGTTTTAGAGCTGACCACTTAATGTCCCTGAATTTGTTTGCTCATCTGTGATGACTAAGTGCACTAATATCTGAGAAGTAAAAGGCATGTTGGTAAAGGAGACATGGAAGAAATAGATTGAAAGTCCAGTTGACTAAAAACATGGGAGAATACTGCATGTTAAACTGTAGAAAAGTGGGTGAAGATATTGCCTTGGAAGAGGGCATTCATTTCTTGATTAGGAACCAGTTACCTTTTAAAGACTCATTTCATTTTTTCACAGACAAAGGCCAGTAGGTCTGAAGCTTCATATTGATGCTTAAGGAAAATCTTTCTATTTTGAGACACTTTTTCTGATTGTAAGAGATGGTTCAACTACTAGAATTAGTCAAAGAAAGATAAAATCACATCTCAAGAAAGTCAAATATAAAAGTAAAAAAAAAATGGGCAAAGAAAATATATCTTGTAGGGCAGACAATTTTCGAAGTTCTTTGAGTGATAGAAAACAGACAGGTACTGTTTTGTGTGATATGCACTAAAGCGAATGGAGGGAGATGGGGTATGCCTCTTCATATGAATAAGGTGGGCATAGTCCAAGGAGGCCTCCCACTTTTTCAAAAATTTCCCTGTTTCAGTCTGACCTCACAAATGCCTTAATGTGGGTAGATTTTATGAGGAGATATGCAACTATTGAGGAAATATTAACCAAATAATCAACCAAATTCTTTGATACCAACCATAGCAGTCACTGGTGCTAAATAGATTTAACCAGCACCAACCATAAAAGACAGATACAGCCTGTAGTCTTGATACTATTTTAATAACCTGGTTATTAATTAGCAGAAAGCTGTTAACACTCTCCAGATCTGTTCCCCTCAGATGACTGGGGGAAGGAACTGGACAATAGATGCATGCTTAGTAAGGTCTGAGTGACATGGGAAGGGACTTGTCTATTACTCATACCTGGGAACTAATCATTGGCCAAATAGGTGTGGCCAGTGCAAGAGTACAAAATCTAAAATACCTAACTCCTAAACAAAGAGAGTTCTCTCTCTTAGAGCTGTTCGCTCTCTGGTGCTCCTGGCTTGTGGGGCTCACATGCTCTGCACTTGCCAACATGGCCCACAGCCATGTGGACTCCACACAATGGACTAATGGACTTTAACTAGCCTGATGCTACATCAGACTCAATTCCCACATGGAATGGAAACTCTGGACACTGGCTTTGCTTTTACCTTTTCTGGAGCCCCAGCTGCACCTTTCCCAGGACTAGTTTGAGCATCATGGGGCTTTGCAAACGGAGGAATATAACTCTACACAAATAAAAATCACTCATTCTCCCATTCGAGTCTTAAAAAATTCTTTTTCTCAAGATATCACAAGTACCCCACTTGCATTAGTGATGGAGAAAGCCAATCCACCCAATTCTCCGGCAACAGATTGGTGAACCAGCCATGACAGAGTTAACCAGGAGAATGGACCTGTGGACCATGTGGAAGACGTCCCTCCCTGCCAAAGCCAGCACTCAGAGCTACCAGTTCCAAGGAAAAAGACAATCCTAAGGACTGGTGGCCACAGCAGGGCCTTAGACTGACAATCTATAATAATAAAAGCATAATATGCTAATTAGACTAGATGTCTTTCCGGACGACCTTCTGGACGAAGCTGGGGCTGCAAGGGCCGAGGCAGCTGCTGTGGTGGGTGGGGGCTGAATTTCATGCATCGGGCCTCTAATAGATCCATAATAGCCCTTTGCTATTTCATTCATTCTCCCTGTAGGTATTTTTTTTCCTCTCTGGTGAGAAAGAACTGGTTAACATGGAACTCTGGGGTGGGAACAAATTCTTTCCTTGTTGCTTTGTAAAAGTGCAGTTGGTACAGCTGTTATTTCAATAAAAAAATTAAGGAGCCACATAAAATAATTTAATATAATTGGCAACTAAATTCTTATAGACTGAAAATAGAGACAAATCTTCGCTAGTGAAAAAATAGATCAAATTCTTTCGTAGGAACATATGTACATTGTCTCAGTATGTTTCCCAATAGAGCTCTTTAGTTCTATACTTTTTTGAGACTTAGGTTACAAATTCAATGGTTATGGAGACCCAAGCCTGGTGTTAAAAATGCTGTATTTGAATAACAAATCAGTTTCCACATTATTATCAGTTCTATTTGCTTGATGTAGGCCATACAGATTATAGGACTGGGGTCTGTGCTTTCTCCAAGGGCCTGGAGTGGAGAAGGTGAGGAGGAGAAGGGGTAGATACACAGAGTTGAAATGGATCTAGGTGTCTTAGTTATAGCACAGGATTGCTCTTTATCTTGGAACCCATAAATACAGATTGCAGAATAATTCATATAGTAGTAAAGGTCCGAGTCACATCAGTTTCGGTGTTTGGGATTTACTTACATAATATGTATATACGTTGCATAGTATATCTATTATGTAATCCTTTGGGCAGAATCTCTTAAATCATGCCAGGGCTTAGCCTTGTGTGGCCTATTAATTTCTAGGTTAGTCCTAGATTACAACTGTACATCCTCCTCTGCGAGATGTTTTATAAAATGTTAATAGGTACAAGCATGACAAAGACCATGAACCAAATATCACACTGAGAAAGATATAAAAAGCAAATAAAAATCCACCATGCTAAATGCTCTCAAGAGGGTCCACCTTTCCAGTCTAGCTACCATTACCAGAAAACACCTCCATTAAAGACAAATTTGTTTATGACTCTGGCCCACTGCTTATCTGCAAAATTTATTAGTCACATGAAATATTTTGCAGTTTTATATGACAGTGGATTTGACAGATTTGTCCACGTATCTCACATACTACTTTGACAGGCTCTGTCTACTTAAATTTAAATCTGTAAATATTATGGGCCAAGTTTCCAGGTTGGGTATGCACATTGCACTCTATGCACAGAAGCTTAGACCTAACCTAAAACTAACCATCACATTTCTAGGAAATGTGTTGTTCTTCCTATATTTTCTTTGAGTAACCAGGAAAAAAATGCATTGGTACTTACATTTAAGTACATATGCATCTTTTACTTTCAGAATTGGAGAATAAATACATCTCTTTTTTATATAAATGCATTTATTTCTATGCAGAAATCCCTCAGCTAATTCATGACACTGTACATTAATCACATACACAGATCAACAAAGACCTTGCTTTCATATAGAAACTAATTTAGAATATATTTCTAAATTACTGCTTGTGATTGCTGTCAATTTAATTAGCTACCTAATGACAATATGTGTTCATAATCAGAGTCGTCAAAAAGACCAAGTTTTGTAATTAGATCATATAATTCCTTAACAACTCAATTTTATAATGGAAAGTACAATGCGTTTAGTCAATTTTCTTCAAAAACTCCTCTGTATTCAAAATTAGGAATTCCTCAGTGTGTTCCTTTTACCTTTAAAGCTGGAGATGGGGAGGTTAGGTTAGGAAGCGCAGCTCCCTCCTGGCTTCCGTGTGAAATTGCTTGTAAGTCACATTATGCTCTAAGTCCATTTCCCCTCCAACCATTCTGAGGGTATAATATTTACTCTTTGTACTAATGTTCTTTTCTGTAAGAGAAACCAATACGAATTGTAACACAATGAAACAATTTATCTTTGTTGGGCGATTTTAATGATACTATAATTATAGAAAACTATAGAAAATCATGTTTTCCTCTTAATCAACTCAGATACTCAGTGACATTTCAGTGCTAAGACAAGAAAAAAAAAGGAAAGGGAGAATCTCTGTATTTTTGTTTTCAGGATATAATATTAATGAAAATCTAAAAACCAAACATAGACAGTGTCAGAAATGCAAATGGACACGTGTCTTAACGGGTGGCTGTGCAAAAATCCAGCCGGAAAAGCACTAAAATAGGCTAATTTCATTTCTCCCAGCTGCCTGCCTTTCAACTCTTTATCTCAGCTATCGGGTTTGAATAAATTTCATCTCCCACACTACAAGTAATGAGTAGGCAATGACTTATGAAGCCAGCGACAGAGTGAAGACCGAATTAGAATACAATTTTAATGAGACCGAGCTGAGAAAGTGGAAGTGCTACTCATTTGACAGACTTGGCAAAATAGCCAATGTTATTTCAAATGCTCTTTCCTTTCTGCAAAGAAACTGTCAACTATTAAAATAAAAATTAAAAAAAAAACACACAGGGCTCTGAAGAATTCATTAGCGGTAGCTTGTTAATGTGATTATAAGCTGAAAAAAAAAAAAAGAAAAAAAGAAAGAGTTCTTAGAGAAGTCGTTTAAGGAGCGGAGCAAATGTGACCTAAAATGTAAACGTGTTAAGTATAAACACTCCTGTGAAAACAAATAACATGTTTGGATTTCTCTGGAAGAAAGAATAGCACATTAACATTCAGGCAACATGCATCTCTTTGAAATGAGGTCCAGAAATTGTTGGGAAAAGTGTAGAGTAGACAAATATTTTCTTTGTTACTGCTTACTTGGAAGTCTATGAAACAATGTCATATGGTCTTGAAATACACTGAAAATAATGTGGTGTGAAAACAAGATAAACTCAAGCATGAAGTTCTTTTTCAGAGGTCGATATCCAATGTTCAGGACAGAAGAAAGAACCTCCCTGAGGTGGTGGGGGCAGCCCCCCGGGAAGTTTAAAGGGAATGGTCTCTGGCTAATAGGAAAGGTTTGCCCCAAAATAAAAGCATTTACTATTCTCAAACTTAAAAAAAAAAAAATCATAGGGTACTTGTTTTATAAAAAACCAGGATGCCACAAAATAACAAGAACACTTACAAAAGTTAAGAACGCCAACCCACCAAAAACAATGTGGAGGGATTTTCAAGCATATTTTCCCACTTAACTTATGTCAGGGGATGCCCCTTTCTAAGAAGCCCGGTGCCTTCTCAGCTGGGCCGAGGTGGAATTGGGGTCAAACTGAACTGTACCGCAAAGCTACTCACAATCTGCATTTTTAAATCCATTTTTGCCCAAACAACCCTCCAAAGATATAAGAAGTTGTTTTTTTTTTTTCTCTCCCCTGGCTCCTACCTACTACTGTTCCTGTCTTTCTTTTAGTGATTACTTCCTGTCAGTTTTTCTAGTGCATAAAACATCTGGGATTTGCTGCAGGCTCTCTGTATTTATAGAGAGCCTCACAGCAGGTGCCACTTAGAAAAAAAAAAGCCCCCGTGAGCATGAGCGCACCAGTGCTATCCCATGACCCCAGGGTCACGCTGCTAGTACGGTGGCACAATGTTTAGCAAAGGAAGGCCCCTTCCATCAGCAACTGATAGAACAGTGTTTTGTCTGGTAGGCTAAATGTTTTATGAAATCATAAGTCAGTACCTATATAGCTTTAACAAATGGATATGTGGGCTTTTGAAATTATGTGTAGATGTAGAGTCCTGATTTGCACCCTGTAGTAAACAAATGACTATTAAAAAAATTGAGTAATTTTCTGATGCTGATGGATGGTCTCTGGTGCCCCCAGGCTCCCAGGCCCCAAATCCACTTCCTGGACTTTGAAGTTTGGGTTCCTCTAAAGCTGTGACATTTCCTGAATAACAAACAATGCTGGGGAGACTTTGTTGTGAGAAAATAAATTTGTTAGCCATGGGCCCCGTAAATGCAGTTTGCTCTTAACACCCAATAATAGTGACTAAAGCGAGGTGAGACACATTTGCCCATAAATGTCGCCATTCTTTAAAAGGCATGTTACAGTTAAAGAAATTTAATGGAGCTAATTTAGTTTATGAATCTCTCCAGCTTCCTCCTTGTTATTGCTGTGGTTTTTTTCTGAGAGTTACACAGTGTCATGCACTGGTACCTTATGGAGTGTTCTTTAGGACATGCCCTCCTTTAGCCTATCAATTGCAACTTATTGGGAACATGAGATCCAAGAAATCCAAAGAAAGTTTGAGACAACACCAGGAGTTTAAAAACTGCTTTCCCAAGTGTAGTCAACAAAGCACATTTGGAGTGTTAAAAGTGATCCTTTTGGGTGGCCTAATTAAATTGGTAGAAAAACTATGTAAAAAATTAGACATATATTATCTACACTAATAAAAGAGTAAGATGCAAATTGACTATACCTTCACGACGACCACCAGCCAATCAGGAGTGAGTATGCAAATTAACCCAACAAAGATGGTGAGCTAATTTGCATACCCAGGCCGCTCCAGCCGCTCCAGGCCTCTGGGCAGCTTGGGAAGGTGAAAAGACGGCTCCGGTTGGAGCGAAGGCGGTGCCAGCAGCCAGGGGAAGGAAGGCCCATTCTTGCACGAATCTTCATTCATTGGACCTCTAGTTACATATAAAGTTATAAATAAAATTAGAAGATAAAATTCCAATTCATAAAAAAAGATAAAAGAGTGAAGCTTTGTCTACCACATTATGCATTTACTATGCACAGTAACTTGTCAGTTTATGCCCATTCAAAATTCTTAAAGAAAATTTGAATTTCACAAACAGTAGAGTCTTATTCATAACCCCACTCTAACTTATCACAACCCACTCTCCACACACACACATCTGGTTTCTGATTAAAGAGCATATTTAGTCCTAAGTAATAGACTATAAATTATTCTCAATCTGTCACTTGGTCAGTTGCATTTAATGATGAGGAAAAAATTAATATGTTAGGCATCACTTAACTCTCCTAAAGGAATCTTGTTGTTCATAAAATGCAGAGGTGAACTTGAGACAGAGCCTTGGGCTTGGAGAATGGAGCATACCCTTGTCATTCTTATTGCTTTCGGTTGTAGATACTATGTCCCACCCACTCCTCTCCACCAATTCCTTCTTCCATTTTGGTTTTTTAATATTTCCCCCCTGAAACTGTGTGAATACCCCCATGTGGTAGGCACTTAGCACACATATTTCCTGTCACCATTTCCCAGAGTAGACAGCTAGCTTTTTTGAGGACAGGGGCCTGATCTTGTTTATATGTCTATGTCCAAGGGTTACTATAGTCATGGTCAGCTGCTGATAGGATGGATACTGCAAATCAGTGAGGGATGAATAGTCACTCAAGATTCTCAGGGACCAGGGACCACAGAGAGCCACAGAGCTTGAGAATCATCAGAGTGAAAGACCACAAGAGAAACTAGTTATGACTTTAACCCTCAATTTCACTTTGACTTTCCAAAATGCTATAACAGAGACAATAGGATTAGACTGAAAAATCAGATTCTGGATTGGCATTCTGTTTTTAATGATAAATACTACGTGGGCAAAATAGAGCAAATTCCTTAACCTTTCAGACCCAGTTTTTCTTTTTGGGAATATTGGGATAATAGCACCTACCTCACAGGATTGAATAAAATATTACATGTAAAGCCCCTGGTTCAAGATCAACACATCTTATTTCCCTCCCCTTTACTGTCATCCAAGGAGTTTTTTTTCCCTGTTGCATAGCTGACATTTAGAAAGTTGGCTTTGTTGTCAATGTCTAAGCAATGACACTGTCAAGTCACTGCTTGGGAAGTGTGTTTTTCACAGGGTTCCTAGATACACTTTTCATGGTGAGATGTTTTTCTGAGCACTGATTTCTGGTATTTGCACAAATCAAAGTTATTCAAGGAGACAAAGACATTGATCATCTCTTTGCTTCTTGTTTTCCTTGGCCCCTATGGCAGCTCTACCAATATTTCCTATGAATGCTTTTTATAACTTAAAGTGTGTGTCAGTAGATAATGCATCCATCACACCTAGCCCATTTTCCTAGATTCAGAGGAGAATGTTTCTCCTGATTATGTTTTTTAAAAATTTAAACTTTAATTGTGGTTTAAATAAAAGAAACATAAAAGTTACCACCTAAGCCATTTTAAGTGTATAGTTCAATAATGTTAAATATATTCACATTGTTGGGCAATGGGTCTCCAGAACTTTTCATCTTGTGAAATTGAAAATGTACCCATTGAACAACTCACCCATTTCCCCTCATCCCACCCAGCACTTCTGATTATATTTTTAATTGTGGGTTTTGGTTCACTTTCAGATGTGGCTATATACTAATATGTTATCTGGTCGTTAGTAGAGTGTCTTTACAAAATAGCTATTTTTCATTGGAAAAACACCTATGTTCACAAATGTGGTGTATGAAATGCTCATTTTCTGCTATACATAACATTAATTATAAAAGTAATTACCTAAGAAATATGGATGTATAATGCTCATTGTCACCTGGAAGATGCTGGGCAAATGTTTGTAACCCCGGGCTCCTATCTGGTTGAGAATGGAAAGTGGGTAACAGGTAAGGATGGTGTTCCAAGAAGATAGTGATTATGCCGGAGACAACTAGACTACACACTCTTTAGCCATGCAGAGTGATTCTGAAATATTTGGATAATTGAGGTTGAAGTATTTTTTTGGCATCTAATCTGCCACTTCTGTGCCTCATTTGGCATATTTAGAATCAGCCTGTATTAATATTTGAAGGAGGCTTATTTTCTTTGAATAAGTTCCCATGTAGAACATTAATTGTTAAACAAGTACCACAATAAAATCACAGAATCTGAAAAAAAAAAAAAAAGAAGTGAATCACAAAGAAAGGAGAATGTTTCTTCAAAGACTTAGTTCTTATTATGTATATATTCCATTTCCATTTTCTGACTTTTGCTAACTTCCTATGTTGATTTTAGCTAGAGATATAAATCTTAATATTACACCTGCCTAGCATGGCCAGTACTTTTTTTTTCCCCTAAATGGTCACTAAAAGTTTTCTTTCATCTTCATTCCAAAGGTATAAATAAAATACTTTTTAAACATTAAAAAATATTATCCTAAAGAAGCTCTATTATAATCTATCTCTGAAAATTATTATTATTGTTAATCCTCACCTGAGGATTTTTTCCCATTGCTTTTCAGAGAGAGTGGAAGGGAGGTAGGAGGAAAAGAGAGAGAGAGAGAGAGAGAGAGAGAGAGAGAGAGAGAGAGAGAGAGAGAGAGAAACATCGATGTGAGAGGGACACATCAACTGGTTGCCTCCCTCATGCACCCCAACTGTGGTCAAGGAGCAAACCCACAACCCAGGTACCTGCCCTTGACTGGGAACCAAACCCTTGACCCCTCAGTATGGGGACTGATGTTCTAACCACTACAACACCAGACAGGGCTGAAAATTATTTAAAAAAACACAAAGAAATACCATACCATATATTAGGAAATAATGTTAATCCTATTATATGAGCATATTTCTTAACCGCCCCCCCCCCCCCACACACACACATATATTCTTACGGACACATTCTGTCATGATACAAATAATTAAAATGCTCTTAAGTTTATTACTGTGCCAGACATTAAAACCACAGTAGAAAACAGTATTCACTGTTGCCTTTTTTTAAAAGTCAAATAATTCTGACACACCAAGGTCACTTCCATTTAAACCTCCAAATGTTCCCCTCCTTTAGGAGGCTGGGCTGTTGTTAAGATTTTTTGTCAAGAAGGACTTGTGAATGACACCGTCTTTCTCAGCAGTGAAACGAAAGGGATATTCCACTGTGTGCTGTGAAAGATGCTATATCCCAGAGCCGGCTGAGGATCCGCAGCCCGCTTCTTCACGGTATGAGCTTCTGATTGAAGCACCACCTGTGATCCAGGGTTTCAAAGAGACCTTGGAAATGGCAAAGCAAGACCCTGCATTCAGAACTGACAAAACCAAGCTGATGCAGGAAGCAATAGCTATTCTGTAGAAATGCTCATCATGGGGAATGTCTAAATGAGGAGAGTGTGACACAAAATCACGGATTTTTCTTCTTTACCTGGCTCATGGAAGACAAATAATTGGTCAGTATAGACAAAATATGTTCTCGGAAGAATATTTCTTTCCGAAGTTAGCCTCATCAATATAATTGGATTTTATTTGACTCATAATATTAATTAGAAAATTCTATGGAGCAAAGCTTGGCCTGATAAGAGTAAGGAGATTGCAGAGAGCCCTAAATTATACACAAGATCACCCCTGTAGCTCCAAGTTGGAGTTAAAAGGCCTTTGTTAACTTACCCAGGAATGAAAGGCAGTCATTTCTCCCCTGGGAGAATTACTTGTTTCTTTACTATCCTTAACTTCCAAACACTTTTAAACATATTTTTTATCTCTTTTGTTAACCTCAGCTATAAAGAAAAATGTGTATAAAGCAGTTTTGTTTTGTTTTGTTTTATTTTGCAGCAAAACTGTCGTTAAGTCCATTGATGTCCTTTGGAGACGTTTGCTGTCAGATGTGAAGGCCATCGTCGTGACTGCACAGTTCTGAGCTGGCCTCCCCACGGTGCTGAGTCGGATCCTCAGAAATCCAAGACGCCCTAACGGCTGACCACGAGACAGCAGTCGGCTGTGCAGAGGCGCGCTGTGCCCACGGCACTAGGTCAGCGTGATGAAGAGCATGCCATTCAGTGCCAAGCCATTTACGGAACAGCAGTGCTCCTTCTCTGCCACAGGGCCAGGCGCAGGGCAGCACATATCCCCAGCCATTAGCACAGTCACAAAGAGATGGCCCCAGTGCGCTCCAGGACAAGGTGGGGAAGCCTTTACTGAACTGCAGACCTAGCTGCACTGGGAAATCGGTCTTGCTAAATTCAGTGCCCTCTGGACCTTCCTTTTAACCTCAGAATTACCTCCCTGGCTGCTGAGCAGTCAGACAGTACTTATTTAGTCACACAAGGCTGAGAAGATGTTTTTGCAAACAAAGTAGTGTGCTACTTTATTTATTGTTTAAATAAAGTAGCACCACTACTATAATCAGGCACCTCTATAGGACAACTTTGAATAAGGCAGGGTATTAAAAACAATCTGTGTATATACTAGCTTACATCCTTTTTGAACACTGGTACATCTCTATGGTGAACAGATGAACCACATGGCAATGCTTTTATCCGACTGGTTTCTTATACCACAAGCTTTCCAGAAAGCCGGGATGTCATCACGGTGCATTCTCTGACTCTGAGCCTCTGGTGATTCCAGTCATTTTGGAAAGATAGGGCTCTGCCCTCTTGCTTCGGATTTGCTGGCAATAGACCTTCAGTGAACAGTATATCTGTTCCGCCGAAGATGGAGTGCTAATCTAGAGGGACTCGAAATGGCTCTGTCATTTTCTAGATGACAGCTCCTATTTTCCACTGGCTTCTGGCACATGTGCTGTTATCCATCTATGTCAAGAAGACACTTGCTTATCTGGGTGCTAGAAATGCTTTTGTTAAAAACACGTAACTGCAGTTCATCAATCTAGTGAGCAAGTTGTTGATTTTACTAAACTAAGTTTAAACTCCACTGTGATTTGGTGATATGACATCTATTTTTATTAGATATTGTCATGATTATTTATAGTGTCTTAGAAGCATACTTGGGTTTACAAAAAAGCAAGTTAATCTGCCAACTGAGTGGTGTAAAACAAGTTTCAGGGCTATGATATACACATATTAATATTTTCATTTTTTTGGCAATTCTTAATTAAGAAATTACTTCTAAAGGAGAGGTAGAAGTGGAACCAGGATCAAAAAAATCAAAATTCAATGCAAATAATGTATTTCACAACAAATGATGGTAAGCACTAAAAAAATGTAATTATATAAAACTAGTCATATCCTAACTTTAAATAGTATCAAATACCAAAGAATATCATCAGAAAATGTCCTTAATTAACTTGTAGAAATAATATTTTGTTTTGTTAATCCTCACCTGAGGATATCTTTCGATTGATCGTTTTTAGAGAGAGTGGAAGAGAGGGAAAGACAGAGAGAAACATTAACGTGAGAGAAACACATTGATTGGTTGCCTCCTGCATGGCCCCAACCAGGGCCCAGGCCAGGGAAGAGCCTGCAACCAAGGTACATGCCCTTGACTGGAATTGAAACTAGGACCCTTTGGTCTGCAGGCCGATGCTCTATCCCCTGAGCCAAACCAGCTAGGGCTAGAAATAACATTTTTATTTCAAAGTGGAAAATATTCCTTTTGCTGATATTGATTTGGTTTTGACTAGTCTGCCCATGTCATTCTGGTTCAGTCAAGACTTGACCACTCAGAACATGTGCAAACTCTGTCTAACTGGTCCACCTGACCTTTCAGGGAGTTTCTGAAGAATTCACATCCATCACAATCAGCCAAACCTGGTTCAAACACTTTTTTTCATTTATTAACTCATAGCCAATAAGGTTGCTAATGTGCCCAAGGCAAGAACATAACTACTCATAGTAGAAAATTTGGAAAATACAGAAGAGAATAAAGATGTTGCTTTCTATTATATAAACATTTTATTGTGTCTGTTTGAGTAAAAACATCACTTTATATCCAGATTATAAGATTGAATACAGGATGAAATGAGCTAGGAAAATTGCTGATATTTGCAGAACATTCCAAGTGTAGAGTAATATGAATTTGTGAACATATGAATGCATGTCCATGTGTTGGAGGTGGCATTGGTGGCAGTTACATCAAGTTAACAATGACAGTTTTTGTGCTGTTAATATGAAAATAGAAAGTGTGAGTATGTCCCATGTATATGACAGCATATTATTTTTGTTCAATGGAAACAGATGTTATGAAGAAATTGAATCAGAAGTAACTTGATGGAAATATTTTCACTATGTTATATGATGTGTAAAAATGCAAATTCCTTTTCTCTTTTTAGCAGTAACCTCAATTCCTCTAGGAAATATGAATGTTACATATAGGTGTATATTAAATAAATAACCTTAATATGAAAAAGTAGATTTTAAAATAAAAAGCAGGTGTCCTGGATACCTCGAGTATGAGCTAGCTGTCTCATTCAAGCGAAGGTGTTTCCCTTTTCATTCTGTGTCTGGAACATAAAAACAAAGGTATAATTGGAAGCCAAGAGTCAACTAAAGTGACAGTAGAGAGATCTTAAGGCATAAAAGTGACTGTGTCTTTTTCTTTTTTTAAAAAAAATATCTTCTGTAAAATTTCTAGGGGAGTTACCATTTTCATCTTTCTCATTCAGAGATATTTAGACAAATGTGAACTCTACCTGTAATATTTTCTCATTCATCATAAAATCATTAATTTTTCAAAAATTTCAAGTCTTAAACCCTCATGCTTAGGATTTCAAAGTAGTTCAAATCAACTCAATAAGGTATCAGTCATGGTTTAGTCAAAGAAACAGAACCACTCTGATAAGTGGATTATATGAATTTCATTTTTCCCCTTTCTCTCCCTTTCTCTTCTTCTCTCCTTCCCTCCTCCCTTCCCTTGCTTCCTTCCTTCTTCTCTTCTTCCCTCTCTCTCTCCCTCCCTTTTTCCCTTCCTTTCTTTCTTCCTGCCTTCTTTCTTTCTTCCTTTCATCTATCACCTATATAATGTTTTTGGTTTTATTGTTATTTAAATGTTTAATTCACTTGCAGTGCATTTTGGGGTTAGAAGTAGTAAAAATAGGGATCCAGATTTAAAATATTAAGCATTTCTATCCCCCTACTATAGGGGTCATCATTTAGAGGTTGTCCTACCCACTGCATTGTAACTCGGAATCTGTACTCTATAATACTCTGTGACAATCTCTCTCCACTGCTGCCCTACCCTTCATTTCTTTTTATATGAAAAGGTGTATTTATTAATCTTCTTTCAATATCTTTTTACTTTTTACCTTTCTTAGATCAGGTTTCCAGAAAAGAGTCTGAGGTGAATTTCCTGAAGAAGGTTTATTAGAGAGGGGCTTTAGGAGGCACACTAGGCATTGAGGTCTCAGGCATTCCTGCAGGGAGCCCTGGAATTAGAATCATCCTTCAGAATTACCCCAAATTGAGGCAAGGGGACTGGGCCTTTGTAACCTCACATCAGCTAGTCACTGTTGCTTGAAAGGAGAACCTTGAGGCCGGTCCCCCTGGTGAGAGACAGTGTCTACCAAGTCTCTCAGTTATGGTCCATCAGCACATGATATTCTCAGCAACTGGGGGATTTATGGTTGCCCCCAAAGTGGGGCTCTGAGTGGGGTGCCAGAGAGAAAGCAGTTATCCATGAATTTTATTGCCATTCTTATCATTTGCCCTGATGCGGTTGCAAAATTTCCACTCTGGTTGGATTCTAAGATTACAATAGGTATTTATGTAACCATTTAGTTATTTTTTATTATGTTAATGTTTTCTGTCAGTTTCCAAGATGTTTCTTCATTCCTGTTTGTCTGTGTATGAAGAAAACAAAAAAGTTTCTTATTTCTTGTGTCCAGTCATTTTCAGAAATGAGTATTCTCTGAAAGCAATAGTCTGGAATGAAGTTCAGGGGTTAAGTGTTAAAGTCAATTCCTAGGAATGTGTCAGAAATCGGCATATGATGATTTATGAGCATATTGAGTATGTTCCAGGGAGAGGTCAGGTGCTCAGTGTGGTGTTTGAAGATATAAGGCAAAGACTTCTCTGTCTCAGGAAACTGAAAGTATAACTGCACTTGTTCAATTGCAATGGACAGAAAAACAAACTAAATTCACTAGTGTGATGGTTAATTTAAGTGTCAAATTGGGACAAGGGTGCCCAAATTCAGCATTATTTCTGGATGAGATTAGAATTTGAATCAGTGGATTCAGTCACACAGATTGTCCTCCCAGTGCAAGTGGGCACCATCCACTCCACTGAGGGTCTGAATAGAACAAAGAGGCTGAGGAAGGAGAAAATCACCCTTTTTTGCTTCCTGCCTGCCTGCTTGATCGTTTGGACTGGGAGTTACACAATCAGCTCCCCAGATTGGATTCAGACTGGAATTATACCACTGGCTTTCATGGGTCTCCAATTTATAGATGGCTGATCATGGGATTTCTTAGCCTCTATAACACATAAGCCAATTCCTCATAATAAGTCTCTTCATATATACTAGTATATATTCTTGGTTCTGTTCCTCTGGAGAACCCTGACTAATACATCTAGGCAAAAATGGGAATTTATTAGCTAATGTGACTGAAGAGTCTGTGGCTGGCTGAATCCAGGGAGTCAAATGATGTCACCTGGATTTAGTATCTCTCCATCTTTCCGCTTGGCTTTTATCTGTGTCAGCTTTAACCTCAGACAAGCCCTCCCATGATGACTGAGGTTTCTGCCAGCAGACCCAGACTTATTTCCTCTCCCATGAAAACCCCAAGATACAGGGCTCCTTTTCACAAACTACTTCCATAAAACATGGGGCTGAATCTCATCGGCTAAAAGAGAGACTACAGTGATTAATTAATTGGCTCAGGACTTGTATTCAGCATTGAAGTACATGATGCATCTAAATGCCCTGCAAGTCAGAAAAGTGAAATGTTAGAGTCAGAAATTGGGAGACATTGTGGTGTGACTGGAAAAAAAGGGGGAAAGAATGCCAGATAACAAGAAGAACAAATGACTTATAAAAAGAGCCAGGCTATCCTATATAATAAAGAGCTAATATGCTAATTAGACCGAACAGCAGAACAACCGTCCAGATGACCTTCCGGACAAAGCCAGGGCTGCGAGGGCCGAGCCCCTGGCATGAATTTTGTGCATCGAGCCTCTAGTATATTTATATTTTCATTTATGAATATGTATTGAATATATGCTATATCCTGGAAAGTATAAGACTCTGGGACACAGAGAACAAGATGAAGTCCTTGTTCTCAAAGTGCTTGTATTCTAGTGGGGAGAAAACAGAAAATAAACAGATAAATATCTAACCTGTTGTCACAGTTACCAATTTACTGTCTCTCTGAATCCTTCCTTCTTTGTCCTGCTTTGTAATACTGGAGCTGGACCCTGTGACTATTTCTCTTTGTCCAGCTGGCAAAATGTTAAACATCATCAACAGAAGTCACAGGGCAAAGTACTGGTGGCAGGAAGGTTCTTCCTTTCAAGTTTCCAGCCCTCCACTTATCCCTCAGGGAGGAAGTCCGGCAGTTCTTGCAGATGCACTCCAGCCGCAGCCTTAGGTCATGCTGTCCCCACCAGCAAGGCTACTAACAGTTCTGGTCTGCCCACACCCTCCAGCAAACAGCACTGGCATGGCCACACCCTCTGGCAATGACAGGCCAACTTTAGACACCAGCTCCAACAGCCCATACCTTCTGGCAAGAGCAGACAGCTTCTAAAGGCCAGTGGAAGCACATGCCCTTTGGCAAGTGTCTTTGCTACAGCCAGACTGCATGTTCCTGTGGTAGCCATGCCCTTTCTGAGAAAGTCTGAATCTCAGCCTTCAGAGAAGGGAACACTCTTAGTCCTTAGCTCCCTTACTGTGCATCTTCTGCAGCCTAGAGGTAGTAGCTAACTTGTTGAATATGCTACATCTAAACCCTTTAGGATCCAATTCTACCCCTTTTAGTAGTTAATCACCTCCTACTAGTTAACAATTCTTTATATGAAATTTTCTCTATTTAAATAGATGGTGTGGTTCTGAAGGAAATGGAGAAATTATGTGACTAGGGTCATCGGGGAAGGATGCTGAGGCCTGAATAGTGTTTGGGTGTGCAACTCTGTTCTAGATGGGACAACCAACACATGTAAAGACTCCGAGGTAGAAATGAGCTTGGCATGCCTAATGAAGAGCAGAAGCCTGGTGTGACGAGGGATGATGAGTGGGGGAGGAATAGTAGGAAATAAGGTCAGCAAGGCAGTCAAGAGCCAGATCCTGGAAGACCTATCGTGTCATGGTGAAAAGTTTCTATTTGGCAAGGAATGTGAAGCCAATGGAGAATTTTTTAAAAAAATAAATCTTTATTGTTCAGATTATTACAATTCTTCCTCTTTTTTCCCCCCATAGCTCCCTTCCACCCAGTTCCCACCCAACTTTCTGCCCTTACCCCCCACCACTGTCCTCATCCATAGGTGTACAATTTTTGTCCAGTCTCTTCCTGCACCCCCACACCCTTTTCCCCCCGAGAATTGTCAGTCCACTCCCTTTCTATGCCCCTGATTCTATTATATTCACCAGTTTATTCTGTTCATCAGATTTTTTATTCACTTGATTTTTATTTATTATTTTTTTAATTTATTTTTTTAATATTTTTATTTTATTTTATTTTATTTTTTAAATAAATCTTTATTCAGATTATTACAATTATTTCTCCTTTTTCCCCCCATAGCTCCCCTCCACCCCTTTCCCACCCCACCTTCTGCCCTTACCTCCCCCCCACTGTCCTCATCCATAGGTGTATGATTTTTGTCCATTCTCTTCATGAACCCCCCATACCCCTTTCCCCCTGAGAATTATCAGTCCACTCCCTTTCTATGCCACTGATTCTATTATATTCACCAGATTATTCTGTTCCTCAGGTTTTTAATTCACTTGATTTTTAGGTTCGCTTGTTGATGGATATGTATTTGTTGTTCATAATTTTTCTCTTTACCTTTTTATTCTTCCTCTTTAAGAATACCTTTCAGCATTTCATATAATACTGGTTTGGTGGTGATGAACTCCTTCAGCTTTTTCTTATCTGTGAAGCTCTTTATCTGCCCTTCAATTCTGAATGATAGCTTTGCTGGGTAGAGTAATCTTGGTTGTAGGTTCTTGCTATTCATCACATTGAAAATTTCTTGCCACTCCCGTCTGGCCTGCATAGTTTCTGTTGAGAAGTCAGCTGACAGTCGTATGGGTGCTCCCTTGTAGGTAATTAACTGTTTTTCTCTTGCTGCTTTTAATATTCTCTCTTTGTCTTTTGCTCTTGGCATTTTAATTATGATGTGTCTTGGTGTGGTCCTCTTTGGATTCCTTTTGTTTGGGGTTCTGTGGGCTTCCTGGACTTGTAAGTCTATTTCTTTCACCAGGTGGGGGAAGTTTTCGGTCATTATTTCTTCAAATAGGTTTTCAGTATCTTGCTCTCTCTCTTCTTCTGGCACCCCCATAATTCTGATGTTGGTACGCTTGAAGTTGTCCCAGAGTCTTCTTACATTATCTTCAACTTTTTGGATTTTTTTTTTTGCTTTTTGCTTTTTCGGTTGAGTGTTTTTTGCTTCTTTGTATTTCAATTCTTTGACTTGATCCTTGTGTTCCTCTATTCTGTTTCTGGGTCTCTGTATAATATTTTTTATTTCAGTCAGTGTATGTTTAATTTCTAGTTGGTCCTTTTTCATATCTTCGAGGGTCTCGTTATATTTATCGGCCTTTTCTAGGATATTCTTAAAAAGTCTTATAACCGTGGTTTTGAATTCTATATCCAGTCGTTTGTTTTCCTCCATTTCTTTCGTTTGTGATCTGATTCTTTGACCCTGCATTTTCATTGATTCCCTGAGTTGGTAAGGTAGATATTTGTGCTAGGTTTCCAATATGGCCCAGTGGGTCTGCTTCCCCAGTTAACCTGAGGTGGACACTCTTGGTGCACCCCTTTGTGGACTGTGTGTACAGCCTTGTTGTAATTAAGTCTTTATTGTTGTTGGTATCACTGGGAAGAATTGACCTCCGGGCCAGTTGGCTGTAAGGATCAGCTGTGTCTATGCTGGGAGAAGTTCGGTGCTGGAGACAGCCTTATAGGATTAGACTTGCCAAATTGCAATAGCCTCTGTGCTCAGCTTGGATGGGGTGGAGTCTCAGTCTTGGCTTCCTGTCAGCCTTGCCCTTGCGCGCATGTGCGCTTTCAGTCCTCCACCTTCCCCAGCTCGAGTCTCCGCCTGAGAGTCCAGACTCCCCCCACAAGAGCGTGGGTCCCCAGGGGCTCGCCTGGAACTGGGGTTCACTGCAGTCAGAACTGGGGCTCAGTGCAGTCAGAATCCTCTGACTCCCTTCCACTAGGGAAAGCCTGTGGCAACTTCCGCAGCCTTTGTGTGCCCTGGCGCGCGTGTGCCTTCAGACTTCTGCCTTTCCCAGCTCGAGTCTCCGCCCGAGAGTCCAGACTCCCCCCGTAAGAGCGTGGGTCCCCAGGGGTTTGCCCGGAACTGGGGTTCAGTGCAGTCAGAACTGGGGTTCAGTGCGGTCGGAGGCTTCCTTCCCCCTTCCGCCAGAGAAAGTCAGCCAGGCTCTCAGCCGCCCTTCCTCTCTGCGCGCACAAAGCCCCTTTGCCGTACCTCCAATTCTCTGTGAGCTTTTCTTTTTCCTTCTAGTTGTAGAATTTTCACTCAGCCAGCTTTCCTGTGGTTCTGGGTGGTGTCCGTTCTGTCTTTTAGTTGTAGTTTTGAAATTGTTGTGTGAGGCAGCAGTTTAGGTGTTTACCTATGCCGCCATCTTGGTTTCTCTCTATTCACTTGATTTTTAGATTCACTTGTTGATAGATATGTATTTGTTGTTCATAATTTTTATCTTTACCTTTTTATTCTTCTTCCTCTTCTTAAAGAATACCTTTCAGCATTTCATATAATACTGGTTTGGCAGTGATGAACTCCTTTAGCTTTTTCTTATCTGTGAAGCTCTTTATCTGACCTTCAATTCTGAATGATAGCTTTGCTGGGTAGAGTAATCTTGGTTGTAGGTTCTTGCTATTCATCACTTTGAATATTTCTTGCCACTCCCATCTGGCCTGCATAGTTTCTGTGGAGAAATCAGCTGACAATCCTATGGGTGCTCCCTTGTAGGTAATTAACTGTTTTTCTCTTGCTGCTTTTAATATTCTCTGTCTTTTGCTCTTGGCATTTTAATTATGATGTGTCTTGGTGTGGTCCTCTTTGGATTCCTTTTGTTCGGGGTTCTCTGTGCTTCCTGGACTTGTAAGTCTATTTCTTTCACTAGGTGGGGGAAGTTTTCGGTCATTATTTCTTCAAATAGGTTTTCAATATTTTGCTCTCTCTCTTCTTTTGGCACCCCCATAATTTAGATGTTGGTACGCTTGAAGTTGTCCCAGAGGCTACTTACACTATCTTCATATTTTTGGATTCATTTTTCTTTTTGCTTTTCCGGTTGGGTGTTTTTTGCTTCTTTGTATTTCAAATCTTTGACTTGATTCTTGGGATCCACTAGTCTGCTGTTGGATCTCTGTATATTATTCTTTATTTCAGTCAGTGTATGCTTAATTTCAGGTTGGTCCTTTTTCATATCCTTGAGGGTCTCACTAAATTTATCGGCCTTTTCTAAAAAATTATTAAAAAACTGTATAACCGTGGTTTTGAACTCTATATCCAGTCGTTTGCTTTCCTCCATTTCTTTCATTTGTGACCTGTTTCTTTGTCTCTGCATTTTGGCTGCTTCCCTGAGTTGATAGAGTGTTTTTGTGTGCTAGGTGTCCTATAGGGCCCAGTGGCTCAGCGTCCCCAGTTACCTGAGGTGGACACTCTTGGTGCACCCCTTTGTGGGCTGTGTGTACAGTCTTGTTGTAGTTAAGCCTTGATTGTTGTTGGTATCACTGGGAGGAATGGACCTCCAGGACAATTGGCTGTGAGGATCAGCTGTGTCTACTCTGGGAGAACTTCTGTGCTAGAGATACCCTTATGAGACAAGACTTGCAAAAGCTTCTGTGCTCAGCTTGGATGGGGCAGAGTCTCAGGGTGGAGAAAACAACAATGGCTTCATGGGTAGGATCTCAGGGCAGAACAAACATCAATGGCTTCCCGTCAGCCCTGCCCTAAGAGGCCCCTGGGTCTCAGTGTCCCGCAGTAATAGCTGCTAGCACCTCTGAGAGAAAGCCGCCCTCGAGTTCCGCCCACTGCCAGACAGTCCAGTTTCTACTCAAATGAGTCTGGTTCCCCCAGAGTCTCGCCCGGAACTGGAGTTCAGACCAGTCGGGAGCTTTTGTCTCCCTACCAATTGAGAAAGCCAGCCACGTACTCAGTTGCCAGCCCTCTCTGTGTGTGTGCCTCCGTACCTCTGCCTTCCGCAGCTCCTGTGAGTCTCAGTGTGCTTTTCTCTTTCCTTCTAGTTATAGAATTTCCACTCAGCCAGCTTTCCTGTGGTTCTGGATGATGTCCATTTTGTCTTTTAGTTGTAGTTTTGAAATTGTTGTGCGAGGTAGCAGTTCAGGTGTTTACCTATGCCGCCATCTTGGTTTCTCCCCCAATGGAGATTTTTGAGCAGAGGTGGAACATGGCTTATAGAGAATCCTCTCTGGCAAAAGACGCAATTGTGGCAGGTAATGAGGCTATTAAAATAATTCATGCCAAGTAATGGAGGTCTGAACTAGGTATAGAAGTAGAGGTGGTGGAGGTGCTCAGTTTCTGGATATATTTAAAGGTAGAGCTGGCAGGCTTTCCTGATAGATTGAGGAAAGAAGTTGCCATTGACTGGGATGGGGAACATGAGAAGGAGCATGTGTGGGGTTTCTGAGGGTCAATTATTTAATATCGGAGAAATTTTAATGTACATAAATTTGAGAAGCCTATTAACATTCTGAATGAAGATATTGAGTGGGAAATTTGGTGTAGGAGCTGAGAATTCAAAGGAAAGTTAGAGACTGGATATGTATATTTGGTTGTCATTAGAATATAGATAGTAATTTTACTACATGAAATTTCTAATGCAGGGAGTATAGATAGGTAAGGTAAGTCTGAGGTTGGAGCTGTGGGCCAGTGGAATAGTTTGTAATGTAATGTAATGTAATGTAATGTAATGTAATGTAATGTAATGTAATGTAATAAAGAACCATCAAAAAAATGAATGGGAGTGCCCAATAAGCTAGGTGAATTAAAAGAAAGTGTGGTTCTGAAAATAAAGAAAATATTTCAAGAAGGAATAAAAATATAGTGTATAAATTGTGTTGGCTAGAGTAAGATGGAACTTGAGTTTGGATCATAGAATCTAGCAACATGGAGATCAATGGCGAGATTGACAAGAGTCGTTTTGGTGGAGAGGTAGGGACAAAAATCTGATTGGATTGGGGTCAAAATAGGGGCAAAGAAAGGAAGTACACACAGCTACTTCACAGGCACATTGCTGTAAAGGGAAAGGGAGAAGTGAGGCAGTTGTTGGATAGGTGTGTTTGGTCAAGAGAGATTATGTGAGTATGCTCTCATGGTAATGGTCAACTCAGAGGAAAAACTGAAGGTGCAAGAGAGAGAATAAATGCTGGGTAGACCAATATCTTTGCATTGATGAGAGAGGTAAATCTAGTGCACGACTGGTGGGTATGACCTTGGACAGGAGCACAGAAATGTACAGAAATAGCAGATTATATGCAAGAAGAAGAGTACATTTAATAGTGGGAGCATGTAGATTCTCTCTTTTTATAACTTCTACGTCCTTAGAAAAAGAAGAGGAATGCTTGGTTGAGGATTGAGGAGTGGGGAGAAGTTGTTTGAGGTATGTGGAAAGGATATTAAAAATATTGTCTAGGAAAATGGGAGGATGCACTGACCTGAGAAATATACAGAAGGCAGGGCAATAAAGGTGTACAAATAAAACATCACATTCTTAGTAAGCGAAATTAAATCCCAGTAAAGCCAGAAATGTTCTCTCCCCTGAGCTGCCTCTCTCACACTTAAAATATCCACTTCGCAACAAAAGACCCAAACCATAGCCACCTATTGGTCTGAAGTTCTACCTGTCATCTATGTATGGTCAGAGAGACCTGGGACTGGGGCAGAGAGCTGACATGGGCACATATATTTTTTCAGCATTTGAGGTTTAGGGTCTTTGGGCAAATAGAATCATAGGTAACTGAAAGTCAAATGGCTTATGTTTCCAGGTCCAGAAGAATCTTTGTATAAGTCTGGCTTTTCAGACGTAGCAATTTGTAAACTTATCCTTTTCAAATAATCTTAAGTCTTCCAAGTGGATAAAACCCAATTAATACAAGCCTCTTCTATGCCCCTATAGGTTCAAGTGTTTGAAGTGGCAGAAGAAAGTAGTATTTGTTGAAAAAAAATGTTTTTCCTGTGTTGGACTAGGCTTTTACACAAATATTAACTCATTTAATCTTTAAATCAAACTAACCAGTTACGTTTTTGTGATAGAAGTCTTTTGTCTTCTCATCATATTTTTTTCATTGGGAGCTGCCCATCACCCATCATATGTTTTATATGGAACACTGCCTCCTGGCATGGACATGTGATCCAGGTGATTTTTCAGCATTACTTTTCCTCCTTGAATGGGCCAATAGTCTTCCCTAGGAGTTGATATGTGGGTACTGGGAGAGAAAAATTCTGTATTTATTTATTAATTAACTCATTCATTAACTATGAATGAATATTTACTATGTTCCAGCCACTCTTCTAGATTTGGGGTATAAAAAAAGTGGGCAAATCAATGTCTCTATTTCTAGGGAAATTTTCTTCCCCAGAGATTGAGAACTGTAAGGATTATGTTATTTAGGAGATTCTACTTGTTATATCTACTTCCTGTCCAATCTATCTGAGAATAAAACTATCAAAGAGGAAAACTGAGCCAAGAAACCGGGAAATATACCAACACTGATGTGTCCATCTTGGGTGCTTGGTTTCAACCATTTCTTAAATTTAATCTATTCTTCAATCTTTAGGTTAATTTATTTTTTCTATTTCTCATTAATCCAGTTTAGGCTGGATTTTTGATTTATACTCTAAAAAATTTTTAATGAGTGCCTATGAGTAGACTAAAATTCTACTAGGTGTGGGGGATGTAAAGAAGAAAAGACATAGGGTGCTAGCTTTATGGAGTCTTATAATGGGGAAGGCAGATAATAAAAAAAATGATTAATAAAATTTCAGATAGTCACATGCTTTGAAAAAATTTAGAAAGGTTAATGAAGTAGAAAATATATGTGTGCATGTGGACATGTGTGGAAACAACTTTATTTAAAATGTCAAAGACAGTCTCTCTAAGGAACTGACATTTGAGTTAAGATCTGGGTTGTCAGGGAGCCAGCCATGTGAGAATCTGGGGCATGAGTTTCCCAGTAGGGGAAAGTACAAAGTACAAGTACAGTGTTTGACATCCAAGTGCACTTGCTGTGCTCAAGTCTCATAAAGAAGGTCACAATAAGCAAGGTGGGTGAGTGAGGATGATCGGTTTGTGTAGGGTCTCCAACAACTTGCTAAGGAGTTTGGATTTTATTATAACTGCATTGGGAAACCATTGGTAGCTTTATAGTAGAAAAATAAATGTATTTGTGTTATGTTCTAAAACAATCACTTTTACTGTTACATGAAGAACAGACTACAGTGCAACAAGAGAAAAAGTAGTAGAGAAACCAGTTTAAAGTCTTACCCAAGTGAGAAATGTTGCTGGCTTGTGGGGAAGACAGGGAAAGTGTTTGGAATCAGGATATATTCTTAGACAGAGTCAACAGGACCTCCTGATGGACTGGATATGTGAGTTGGAGTTAGAAGTGCTAAAGAGTGGGAGAGGAAACAAAAAATGTTTCCTAGGTTTTTGACATAAGCAACTGGATGAATAGTGATAGCATTAAAGGGGATGGAGAAGATGTAGAGAAGAAAAGGTGGGCAGGATTAAAGAGTGGACAGATAACACATTTTAATATTGGATATGTTAAGTTTGAAAGGCATTCTTACCTATAAAAGAGTGTATATTGAGTGCCTTGGATTTTCCAGGATGGAGCTAAGGAAAGTCATCTGGGCTAGATGATTTTATAATATATATTGTGTTTAAAGCCATGGGATCTGAGATCTCCCAAGGGAGTGGGGATAGATATAGAAGGGGGACAGGGACAGAGCCCTCATATATTTTTAGAATTCAGGCCAAAAATAAAAATACTTTTAGAATTCCTAGAGGACATTGAAAAACAGTTGACCCCTGAACAACCTGTGTTTGAACTACACGGTCCACTTATACGTATATTTTTTTCAATAATGATACAGTCGGCCCTTTGAGTTCCCATCAGCAGATTCAACCAACTGTAGATCAAAAATAGTATTTTGGAGCTGCAGTTGGAGATCCACAGATAGGGAAGGCCAACTGAAATCATACGTGGATTTCTGACTGTGCGTGCAAAAAATTAGGTGCCCCTAACTATAGAGAATAACTCTATAATTATTCAAGAATCAACTATAATCACTATTGAGGTCATAGAAAATCCATGTGATTGAGAGATTAAGGAAGTTAACAGAATGAACTGTTTCAGGAGGAAAGAATGTGCTCAGTCATGTCCACAGAGGACCAGCTACTGAGTGTCTGGTTAAGGTCAGGACTGAGTTGAATATGGTTTTCTAAGTTGACCTTGAAAAGAGAATTTCCATGGCATAGTATCAGAGACAGGAGCTTATTGGAGGTGGGCTGAAGAGGGATGGGGAAAGCAGAACCTAGGGTCAGAAAGAGTATGGGCAGTTCTTTCAGAAGAGCAGAGAAAAGAGGCAGGTGCCAAAAGGGACTATGGAATCTAGGAAAGGTCACTTGTAACAAGAGTCCTGACCAATACTGTATCATTATCCTCATTATACAGATGAGGGAAATGGTGCTTAGCAATTGTATATATACTGCTCAATGACACATAGTTAATATGTGGTAGTTTGTTTAAAGTCAGGGTATTTTTGCTGAAGTCCACACTCTTTCATACCACATGGTAGGCTTTGCTATTTATACCTATATACAGTCTCACGCATTAATGGGCATCATTATAGTAAAAAGCATTTGCAATACACAATGTACCATTTTATTATTATTCTGATTTCCAAGTGTCTAGAATACTTTTGCCACAGTACCCATTATATCTGCCATCCACACAAAGTAGAAAAATGATAGCAAGTGATCCTTGTCTTCCTAGACTGCAATCTGGAGCACAACGAAGTTATTGATGTAGCTGATGAAAGAAAGTTTAAAAACTTAGAATTCTTCATTTTATTATCCATTCAAGGCACACATGTGAAAAATAATCACTAGGTCCCAGGTATAAAACAAGTTAACTTTTTCCCCTCTATGTGTGTTAAAAGCTATGTGTTTACCTACTCTCTAGAATTGTAGATTTCCTAATTGTTGACATTATTTGATGGTACAGGTATACATTCAAGTAAGAATTCATGGGACAGTCCTCTTATGATTCATTGTGTAGTCCATTGTCATTTGCATTTGTATTTTGAATTTCTTCATTAATGCCTAACCTTTCAATTCAATGTCCTATATGTCTGTTTTCTGAGATACATTTTCTTCCTGTTACACCATTAATTTGAATACTTATGGCTATTTCTTTGTACTGCTCCTTCACATTATTTGGTTGTATGTAGGTGACCTTGACTTTGTCAGATAGCCTTAACTCTCCTACAGAGTTTTGATTGAATTACTATGGTCTGCCCATGTGTTGGCCTAAGCATAGCAATGAGCACTAGTAAAGTGAAATCTAATTGCTGTCCTGCTGCTCATTCCCTTTGTGATTCTGGAAAGATCACTAGCCTGCCCAGCGTCCCTCCTACTCTCACAGCTGAGCTGGTAATCAACAATCTTCTCTTCCCAGACTATTAGATTCTGGGCTTTTTGTGATGTGCAATATTTCAATGATTTGTCCTGTTTTTATTTCAGGGGAGGAGTAGTGCTTACTAATCTTACAAGAGTGTTGTGAAAATTAATTAGTTAATGTTCACAACGTTCTTTGAAGATTAAAAGTCCCGCATACATGCTCATTATTGTTTTATGCACACCAAGGGCCTCGCTAGGCAGGCGAATGTGTTTCCCAGAGATGAAAGGATTATGCAACATAGAAAATTGAGGTTTAGTACTGTGGGGTTGGCAAACAGGTTACTCAGATGGTGGGACTCATTCTCACTAGAACGCAAATGTTCCACCAAGGCCTGGAAGAATGTCATTTGTTAGAGCTGGTGTTGACTTGCAAAGTATCCCAGCCAAGACGTATACTGTTTCATGATACTGAGTGTAATAACAACACTCAGGTTGAGATGAAAGAAAGGAGGAAGGGAGCTCCAGGGCTCTGAGGCGCTAATGCTACTGCGGAATCCTATGTGATGATAGGTGGAGTGCTGAGTGACTGGACTCATGCTTGGTCAAGCTCACCATGCTCAGCAGGGCTCCTGCTGAGGTCAGAGACATGAAATAGAAACTGCAGGTCTGCAAATGCATACCTTAATCTTGAACACTGCTGGAGGAGTTTGAATTGGTACAGTTTTACTGGAGGAGGAGTTGATAATAATTACTCAAAGCGTTAACTCTTAAGCCATCAGTTTCCCTCCTAAGAATTCATCTTCAGGAATATTTACCCGTTTCCTTTGCTGTTATTAATAATTGCAAAAATTTAAACAATGTAAATATCCAGTAATAGGGAAGTAATGATGCAAATTATAGTTCAGACATAAAGTGAAACATTATAAAACCTTTAAAATGACCTAGACAGTTATTTGTTAACAAGATAATATACTCAAAATATTAAGTTAAAAAGCCAGCTATATGTATAATATGGATCATGCTGAAAATATTTTGAAGTATTTTTATTTTCTTATTTGCTTATCCTTATTTTCTAAGTTCCCTACACTTAGCAATTATTACTTTTATAATTTAAACAACTTATAGAAAAAGAAAACATACACCCATCAGCATTCATGGGGAAAGAGAGAAACAAAATAATAATATCAGAAGATGGTATAAAACCTTTGGAAAAGATCCACAGGGGAGAAATGAATGCTAGGATAGATTATCTCATTGTTTATCAGGCACAGTTTTCTCTGAAGCTTTCAGCCACGTGGTTTGCCCCTACTGGCCTCCAACTCTTCCTGGGCTCATGGTCACAATCCAACAGGGCTCTCCCCAGGTCCATACCCAGCATTCCTTGCCTCACACCCAAGCTGAGGCTTGAAATACCTGGGATTCACTCTGTACCCACTGGAAGCACAAACTAGCAGTATCAGGGAGGGAGTTAGTGCTCTCTGGGAAGAACATTTGATTAAGTAAGACAGGAGCCAGTGGCTATTGCATTCTCTCTTCTTTCCCGGCAGCATGGCCTTAAGATGCATAGCTCATATGCCTCTCTGATGACTCGAAAGCAAGAATGAGCAATCAGTAGTGCTCCATACACATGGCCAAATCTATAAAGCACTCTTTCACTTGGCTCTTCCCTCCTTCTCTGGTCTGTTTCCCCTTTCCCTCACTTCTGCTTCCCTGCTTTACACTCCCTAATAAAGCGGTAGCACCCAAACTTTAAACTGTAAATGACGTAAACCCAAAGGCCTCTCTTCTCCAGCAGGAGACAACAATGCCTACCTTGCTGTTATCCAGAAACACTTTGAGGTATCTTTCTGGTAGTCCTTAAAATCCCTCTTTACAGAGGCAAATTTTTAAAAATATATTTTTATTGATTTCAGAAAGGAAGAGAGAAGGAAAGAGAGAAACATCAATGATGCAAGAGAATCATTGATCAGCTGCCTCCTACATGCCCCCTACTGGGGACTGAGCCCACAACCCAGGCATGTGCCCTGACCGGGAATCCAACTGTGACCACCTGGTTCATAGGTCATCACTCAACTATTGAGCCATACCGCTGGGCTATTATCTCCCATTTTCACTTGAAGAAACAAATGATGAGAGAGATTCAGTAACTTGTCCAAGTGCAGTGGCTAGGAGGTGAAAATAGTCAGAATTCAAACTTTGATCTGTGTGACTTCTTGGTTGGAGTCCTCTCCCTCCTGACTCTTCTGGGAGTCAGCTTCCCAAAGCCATTCCCCCGGGAAGGTTTGGGCTACCTGAGACACAAGAGTGACACTTGTTCTTCATGAGCACCCATGTCATCTAATTAAAAATTAAGAACTTTTCAGTTTATGAGGATCTTAGAAGCCTTTGCATCAATCTAGTTGGCTGACAAATTTCCCAGTTAAGTTGATTTGGTATTTGAGGAAATTTAAAATTCAGCACAATTTCCCGTCACTCATAGATGAGAGCAAAATTAAATAATGAAATTTGCCAACATATTTGTGCTGACATACCTGTTCACAATGCAAATTAATTCAAGTTCCCATAGAAAAAATATCTGGGAATTAGAAAATGGGAAGGGGTGACACCCTTTAAGAAAGCCTATCAGTTTTCCCCAAGCAGAGAATGTGCTGGGCTCTCAAAAAGGAGTGAAAGCCAAACAAATAGACCTTAGAGACATACATTTTTTTTCAGAGTAGGGGCAATCAAGACCTCCAGTGAGCATGTGTCATTTCAGTAGAATAGCTTCTGCACTCAGTAAGCTGGGTGGCCGCTTTCCTAATGGAATTTGAGGGGTTCTGGGGGGAGATTTCTCAATTTGCTAGAACTGTACATTCATAATTACAGGTGCTTGCAATTTCAGCAATTAGGTATTCCTTTCTATCTTCAAATAAAAGCTCTGGGGCTTTACAAGTTACTTATTAAAATGCAAATACCCCTGGGAGGCATAACACCTTGGATTCCTTTTAGATAATACGTTGAAAAAGACTCAATTTAATTCAGTTCATGTCAGTTCACTTGATTTCAGTTTGATTCATTTGAGCCCCTAACTAAGTGCAAAGCCCTTTACTGGATCTTCATTGTGGGAGGGAAAGATGAATCAGGCAAGTTACAGACTTCTGCAAACTTCTTTAAGGCACAGATAGAGAGTAAATATTTTGGGCTTTGTTGGCTACATGGTCTCTGTCATAATACTCAACTCTGCCACTACAGCCAGAAAGCAACATGTAAATCAATGGGGCTGTGTTCCAATACAATTTTATTTACCAAACAGGCTGTGAGCTGGATGCTGACCTCTGTTCTAGATGCTCATAACAGGGCAGGAGATTTACTTAAGTTTACCTTCTGATAAAATAAAACTTCAAGAGGAGTTTGTAAGAAATTGTACTTGACAGGAAGAATCACTGGAATCATTGGAAAACTTTTAAAAATATGGAAGTCTGGACCCCCTGCCAAGGTGCGGGTGTTGAGGTAGAACTGATCTGGAAGTACAATCTGGGCACTGGGAGTTTTCAAAGATGAACAAAGTTTGAGAAGCCCTGTTGTAGGACAATCCTTGAAAATGTTGCTAGATGCAGGAAGGCTCCAGCAGGCAGTAGAGGGTGGGGGAATGGAGATTTGCAATGGCTGGCTAGGTGCCTTAGTTCTTTGGGAAAAGGAAATTTAACATGGAGACTTTCCTACCACACTAAAGAATTAAAAAGAAATTTAAGAAACTTTACTTATAGAATAGGTAATATGCTATTGTATAAAACCAGAATAGCCTGTGTCTACCTGAACCTGGCAACTATTGCAGCCCCCATCCCTGCTGGTGGCCCAGATCTGTAATAGCTGTGTTCAGATGCTAGCTGTATTAATTTCCAAGGGCCACTGCAACAACTTGCCACAGACCATGTGGCTTAAAACAACAGAAATGCACTCTGCCACAGTTCTGGAGGCCACGAGGCTGAAGTCCAGGTGTTGGCAGAGCCATGCTTTCTCTAAAAGCTCTAGGGGAGGATCAGTTGTACACCTTTCTCCTAGCTTCTGGTGAATACCACGATCTTTGACATTTTTTGGCTTGTAGGGTACCATTCTGATCTCTGCCCATCATCACATAGCATTCTCCTCTCTGTGCATAGCTCCGTGTTTCTTCTTTGAAGGACATCTGTCATATGAAGGCTCACTCTAGTCCAGTATGACCTCATTTGAACTTACATCTTAATTATGCCAGCAAATATCCTATTTCCAAGTAAGGTTGCATTCACTGGTACCAGGTATTGGGACTCACACATGAGCATTTACCTCACCCTGTGTCTGAAGGGCAGAGGTAGTATGGAATAGGGCAGGGAACATTGGACTTGAGCCTTAAGGCGCAGTTTGTGGCTTCATCTGTAAAATGGGACTAAGAATCAGGAGATAATTAGGAGACATGAAGAAATTTTTCAAATGGAAAATCCCTATAGGATTTAAAGTAGGAAATGTCTGAGGAAATAAAATTAATTAAAAGGTAATGTGTATATTCTTAGGTTAATAGGCAGCCGAGATTTAATAAAGAGGCAAGTTCAAGACCATATTTGTGGCTCCTGCAGTAGCAATGAAATCCTCATTTGCAGGCCAAAGTTTCTCACTGTGTTACCCTGTCTGTTTAATCCCAGATCTCCAGAGCCCTGGGTGGACCCTCATTATGCCAGGGGAGGAGTTGTGGGTTGTCCCTTTAATTTCTAGGAAGGCATGAACATAGCCTATTCTCTTTTTTCCAGTTTGTCACAGAGAGGTAGCTCCTCTGGATAAATCTCCTTACTTTCTCAGTCCAAATGATGTCAGACATGCCACTTCCAGCCCTGAGAATATTGAGGACAAAGTGAGAAACCACATGTCATAGTAGAAAGTTGGGGGAACTTGCATCTGAAGTTGGGTTACACATAATGCCTCAGTGTCCTCATCTGTAAATTGGGGATGAAGGTATCAATACCAGAAACTCACTGTGAATGTTCATTGAAACAAGGTGTAAAGTTCATGGTATATGGTCAATTACGTTAATAAAGTGTGAGGACAAAACCTCAGCATTTCAATTCTCCGCAATTCAAGCCAGGATTAGGACAAGACTGTGTTAGGGGAGTGAAAGGGACAAAGGACATCCTGTAGATTTCTAAAACGTCTCCTTAAAAATTCAGTAGTGCCCAGCCCAGAATGGACAGAAAAAATGCTGCCAAGACATGGAACCTCTCTACGAAGCCCCGCCCCCTTGAGTGCAGGACTGAGGCAGGGCCATGGCCACTAGGGCAGCCTGAGTTAGATGCTAGACTCCAACTCCCATGCCCATCTGCAGGGGAAATGTTAACCCGTAAGACTGCTTACAAATGGGAGCAGATGCTACCACCCCCCGCCAAATGTCACTTCCAGGGAGCAGGGCAGGTGGGTGGGAATTGCTACAGGAGAGGCTCCACACCTGCCTGGATGACCTGAAGCCTAATTGTATTTGGAAAGAGGATTTGCTTGGCACATTAACCTTATTTTAATGAGGAACACCAATAGAGTTGGGACAGGCTGGGGCCTTCAGTCTTGTTCCACTGAGAATTTAAAGTCAATCCAAGGGTCATGGAGAGCATCAAAGGGCAAAGAAAAGAGTTTCTGTTTATTCATTTCCCCCTTTCCTCCCTATCCCAACTTCTTCAGAGATGTTTGTTTTCCCTGTCACTTTCTTAGGTTGTGAGTCCACCCCACCTTCTTCTCCTGCTTAGAGATGGGGGTCCCCAGAGTCTCACAGTGATGCTGCAGGGAGCAGGGGTCAGAGACCTACATTTTTAGGAAGAGTGAGAACTCACAATGATATTCAAGGAGATGATATTTCATTCGTGTGTGTCTGCATTGGGGTTAGAGCAGCCATGGGCAAACTACGGCCCGTGGCCCGGATCTGGCCCGTTCAGCTGTTCTGTCCAGCCCACAGAGCCGAAAGAGCGGAGGGTTCTCTTGCTCTCCCCTCCGCTCCTTTACTTTGAATTTATATTAGTTCACACAAACACTCCATCCATGCTTTTGTTCCGGCCCTCCGGTCCAGTTTAAGAACCCATTGTGGCCCTCGAGTCAAAAAGTTTGCCCACCCCTGGGTTAGAGGGAGGAGCGTGTGCTTTCAGACCTGTTGTTAGACAGAATGAATCAGAATTAGAGACTCACCCAGAGACAAAGGTTGGGTGTTTGGATTGTGAATTACTATCAGGCAAGCTTCCCTCCTCAACCTCCTCCTTTCCCACCTGTCCATGTGGGTAAAACTAGGAGAATATTACTTGTAGAGTAATTAAAATGCCGTGGGTGGAAGGGTGAGATTAAAGGGCTGAAAGTTGAATTAGCAAGTGTCTGTTTCAAAATTCAGGTGAGTTTCGGTCCTGAAGCAATTGGGACTAGAAAGCCAACCTGTTTCCAAACAATGAAGAATGTTAATTTTTAAAAATTTATTTTAGAGTGAGGAGGGGGAAAGAGAGAGAGAGAGAAAGTGAGAGAGAGAAACATATATTGATGTGAGAGAGAAACACTGATTGGTTGCTTCTCATATGGGATGGAACCCCCAACCTAGGTTTGTACCCTGACCAGGAATCAAAACTGCCATCTGAGCCACACTTTCCAGGGCATAATATTAATTTTCATTGCCTTTTTCTGCCCTAAAATTTGGAATCAAACTCAGCCTAATATATGTATAATAGAGGCCTGATGCACGAAATTTGTGCAAGAGTAGGCCTTCCTTCCCCCAGCTGCCGGCACCGGCTTCCCTCTGGCACCCAGGACCTGGGCTTCCCTTGTAGCCCCGGCTTCGTTTGGAAGGTTGTCTGGAAGGACTTTCTCTAATTAGCATATTATGCTTTTATTATTATAGATTACGGGAGACAATATGGCAAAGGGGTCTACTTAATTTTCTTTTGTTATGTGATCCCATATATATAATTTTGGATTTGGTCATGTAAGGAAAGAGTGACAAATTGTCCATGAGAAGTAAAGTAAATATACTCATAAAGTTGATTCAGATCTTAAAATGATTAGGGGGTGAAGGTTTGCCTTCAGAGCAAATCATTATTTGGGAAATATTTAAAAATTACTTCTAATTACTTTGCTGGGTTAAAAGCAATACACAATACTTGTAAAAAATTAAGTCATATTTTGAATCTTCAAATTCTTCTGTATCATCAGAACATAACATTTCATTACAAACCTACTATGGGAAGGGTGCTTGGAAAGGCACTGGGGGAAAGAAAGACAGCAGAATTCAGGAATACTGTAAGAGGCTGACAGTGATGACAGCATAACAAGGGGTATGAGTACAATTTTTCTTCACTCAGAGGATGCTGAAAATGCTTTTGGTTAAAGATCAGGGAAGTCTTCTTAAGAAATGGCATTTGAGTTAGATTTCAATGATGAGAAATGTATATTGATGGGAGGATAGCAATTACAGATGGGGGTAGAGAAATAAAAGGGAGACACTTAGACTGTATATATAAATGTTACGTAGTCTTTTTGGGACAAAATATAGGCAAAAGCAGATTGTTGTGTTAGCATTTCTCAATCCTGGCTGTATATTATTTTCAGATGACATGATACCATAAATGGAAAACCCTAAAGACTTGACCAAAAAACTATGGGAACTAATAAATGAATTCAATAAAGCTGCAGGATACAAAATCAGTACACAGAAATCTGTTGTGTTTCTATATGCCAATAACGACTAATCAGAAGGTGAAATTAAGAAAACAGTGTCATTTACAATTGCATCAAAAAGCATAAAATATCTAGGAATCAATTTAACCAAAGAGGTGAAAGGACTGTACTCTGAAAACTATAAGACAATGAAGAAAGAAATTGAAGAAGATACAAATAAATGGAAGGATATACTTTGCTCATGAATTAGAAGGCTCAATGTCGTTAAAATTCTTACAACCTAAAGCAGTATACAGATTCAATGAAATTCCTATTAAAATACCAATGGCATTCTTCTCATAACTAGAACAACTAATCCTAAAATGTATACGGAACCACAAAAGACCCCAAATAGCTTAAGACATTTTGAGAAAAAACAGTGTGGTGTATTATGTTCCCTGATATCAAACTATACTATAAAGCTACGATAATCAAAACAGTATGGTACTAGCATAAAAACAGATACATAGACCAACAGAATAGAATAGAGAGCCAAGAAATAAATCCTCAATTATATTTCTCACTTATATTTGGTCAGTTAATCTACAACAAAGGAGACAGAGACATACAATGGGTAAAGACAGTCTCTTCAATAAGTGGTGTTTAGAAAACTGGACAGATACAAGCAAAAAATGAAATTTGACCACTTTCATTACACCACACACAAGGACAAACTCAAAATGGATTAAACAAAGACCTAAAACCATAAAACTCCTAGAAGAAAACATAGGCAGTTAAACTCTTTGATGTCACTCTTAATAATTTTTTTTGTATATGCCTCCTCAGGAGAAACAAAAGAAAAATAAATAAATGGGACTACATCAAACTGAAAAGTTTTTTTTTTGCACAGGGAAGGAAACAAAAAAAAAAAAAAGAAAGAAAGAAAAAACAATCTACTGAATGGGAGAAGATATTTGCAAATGATACATCTAATAAGAACTTAATATCCAAAATATATAAGAAACTCATACAACGTAAAACCCCCAAACAATCCAATTAAAAAATGGGCAGAGGAACTAAATGAAAGGATGCTCAACATCACTAATCATCAGAGAAATAAAAAGTAAAAGCACTATGAGATATCACATCACACATCAGAATGACTGCCATCAATACATCAATAAACAACAAGTGCTGATGAGGATGTGGAGAAAAGGGAACCCTTGTGCATTATATGTGGGGCTGTAACTTAGTGCAGCCCCTTTGGAAAACAATATGGAGATTTCTAAAAAAATTGAAAATAGTGCTGCCATACAACCCAGTAATTCCATTTCTGGGTATTTATCCAAGTGAAACAAAAACACTGATTTGAAAAGATATATGTACCCCTATATTCATTGCAGTATTACTAGTAAAAGCCAAGATGTGGAAGCAAACTAGATATGTATCAATAGATGAATGGATAAAGATGATGGGGTGTGTGCACGTGTGCGCACGCACACACAAACTGGAATATTATGCAGCAATAAAAAAGAATAAAATCTTGTCATTTGTGACAATATGGATGGACTTAGAGGGTATTATGCTATGTGCAATAAGTCAGACAAAGACACTTTATGATTTCACTTACATGTGGAATCTAAAAAAGCAAAATAAATGAATAAACAAATCAAAAGAGAAATAACCTATAGATATAGAAAACAAGTTGATAGTTACCAAAGGGGAGGGAGGGGGACTGGAATAAAAAAAAACACACCCTGGGGAGATTTTAAACACCCCAATAGCCAGCCACATCCTAGGTCAACTTAATCATAAATTCAAGAGGTACCCAGGCAGCAGTATTTTTTAAAATACTGCCCAAGTGATTTCGATGTGCTAGCAAGATCAAGAACCTGGCTGTCACTGATAATTAATTACAAACAAGGCCCCTGATTCTATTCTCCCTTAGTACAGCCTGGAGAGGAACGGTTTACTGGAGGAAATGTAAATTAAAAATTGACTTTTGGATATATTTTGACCAATATATCTTCCAAAACATTATTAAATGGTTTCTTTGTTCATCTCAGAAGTGAGTATGATAATAGTAGTAGAGAAACATAGGACAAGAAAAAGAGATGGTGGCCAAATCATGGAAGATCTTAATGCCAGGCTAAGGAGCACGAATTGTCTTCAACAGTCAGTAGGCTACATTGAAAGTTTTAAATAGGAATGATTTAAAGCCACAGCTGCGGTTAGGGATATTAATATGTTACGTATTAGTAGGATTGAGGCAATGGAAGGAGAGGGCCAATTAGGGGATTAAAGTGGTAATTTAAGCAGGAGGGATTGAGGCTGTAATAGCAGGATGGTTTTGAGAATGGGAAGTAGATGAATGTGAAATGTTGGGGCGATAGAACTGATGGAAGTAGTGTGGTAAAACTTTTTCCCATTCCCTTCCTCTGGCCAAGTGAGAAACATGAGGATTACAAGTGTGTTATTTATGTGCCTTTTAAAGAAGACACAGTGAGTTGGGGCAAATACCGCTTTAGCCTAAGTTTGGGAGACATTATATAACAAGGGATGGGGAAGCCATGGCACTTAGAGACTATGGATTTCTCATAGAGAGTAGCTGGATTGGTGCAGTTTAGATTTGAGGGATGTTTGGTTGTGTTCGATTTAAGATTTGTTAGGAGGAAAAAAGTTACAGCTTGGGGTCCACCACCTACCTCAGACCCTAACCATGGGACTTCCCTTCCATCCCCTTTTCTAGAACAAATGGAAAGCAACAGCTTCACGGGATAGCATGGTATGAGACTAATGAAAAAGGTTCTAGAAAGCAGGTGTGGTCAGAGTATCAAAGGCTGCAAAGAGGTCAACGCGGGGAGGATCCTGAATGACAGCAGATTCTCATGTCAGCACAGAAGCAAGTGAACAGGGCAGGCCTGAGGCTGCTGTCCTTAGCAAGGCCTGCTTGTGAGGTTGGCCCAGGCTGGCCACTGTACAATGTGGTCTATGATAAATACCTGCTTTTTTACTGGGAGCCTGGAATTTTGCCCTGTAAGAGGCAGAGGGTGCCTATGTGACCAGCCTCCAGTAAAAACCAGGGGCACTAAGTCGGTAAAGAACTTTCCTGGTGGACAACGTTTCACATGTGTGTTGATTTTGCTTTGTATCCTTTTGCTGTAATAAATCATTGCTGTGACTATTAACTGGGTCCTGTGAACCCCCCTAGTGAGTTATCAAACCTGGGAGTGGTTTTGGGGACCCCTAATATAATGAAAATATAATTTAAGGCCAGTCCAGTCAAACACACCAGGAAATCCTGAACTAGTAAATTTTAAATAGCTAAAGTAAGTGGGTCACCATGCCTTTGGAAGTCATAAGGGAGACAGATTTGAATTGAAGTTGTTTATCCAAGCTTTCTGATTATGATGAATATGGAAAGCTGGCGTTTTCTACTTCCTTTAAAGAAATAAAAGGTGAACATAATGAAAAGAACACGTCACAAAAATGAAGTTTGAAAGAAGTTTTTATACCTATATTGTAAAATTTTAAAACTTCCTATTTTGTTTTCTGCTGCCTCAACTACCTCCCCTCTCCTCCTGCGCCACACACACACAGGTTGTGAGCATTCTGCCCAGGTGACCAGGTGCACCAGGCCACAGTTCTCCTCTCCGCACTGCTCTGACCATGACCTGGTAAGAAACAAATGCCCCAATGCAATCCTCACCCACCTTTTGCTTGTGTACTCCACCCTGAGCCCCAGGGAAGGCACTGGCCCACAGGTCCGGCTTGCTCTTGGCTGTCCACCAGCCCTCTGCCTCGGTGTTTCTCCCACGTGGCCCCTCTTAGCATGCACCGACTCTCTCAGAACCGTAAATTTTCCTGTCTCTCTTGCGTCCCCTCTTGTGGCCACACCTGACTGACCATATAAAGGAACACAGAACAACACCACTCAGGGACACTTATTTTTCCATGTCTAATTCAAACATAATAAAAGATCATAATGAATGCTGAGGTCAAAGCCTAATAAAGTGAATGTGCAGATTTTACCTGTCTTAGCTCAGGCTGCCATAACAAAATACCGTAGACTGGGTGGCTTAAACAACAGAAAGTTACTTTTTCACAGCTCTGGAGGCTGGAAGTCTGAGATCTCACTGTGACTTCACATGGTGGAGGGAGGGTGATCTCACCCTTACTTTTCTTACAAGGGCACCAGTTCTACAGATCAGAGCTCCTCCTTTATAACCTCATTGAACTTTAAGCACCTCCTTAAAGGCCCAGTCTCCAATACAGTCATGTGGGGAGGAGGATAGGGCTTCAATACATGAATTTTGTAGAAACAGCGTTATCCTTCTTGACAAACCTTTACTCCAACCACCATCTTTTTTCATAACCATTTCTCAAATGAGAGATTATTACAGCATGCAGCATTTCTTCACCAGGAATCAGGTCTTGAACCCTCCAAAATCTATTTTCCTCTTGTAAAAGCCCACTGAAATTTCTCTCCTTCACTTCTTGGTTTTCACTCTCTTTTAATTTCATCCATGCTGTTTTTGTCCCCTGCTTCTCAAAATTCCTTTCTCTCATCACTTTTCAAACTCTTTATTCACTAAGTTTGTAATGACTTATTTGTCCCATTTCTTTCTCTTCCAACTTCTCTTTAAAAAGTTTTAGTTTGGAAAATCTCAAAAATGCAAAGTTGCAGAGAATAGGATAGCAAATCCTCATGTAGCACCTTATCATGTTATGGGCAATTTCTTTTTATTGATATCCCCCATTGCAGGATTATTTTGAAGCAAATCTCAGACCACATATTATTTCATACGTAAATATTTCAGAAACTATTTTTTAAATATAAAGATTTACAAAATCACAACCACAATGATCACACCTAAAAATTTAACAATAATTTCTTAATATAATTAAACTAGAGGCCTGGTGCACGAAATTTGTGCAAGGGGCGGAGTCTGCTCAGCCCAGCCTGCACCCTCTCCAATCTGGGACCCCTCAAGGGATGTCTGACTGCTGAGGATTGGGCTTAAACTGGCAGTCAGTCATCCCTCTCATAATCCGGGACCACTGGCTCCTAACTGCTCACCTGCCTGCCTGCCTGATCGCCCCTAACTGCCCCCCCCCCCGCCAGCCTGATCACCCCTAACCATCTCTGCCTGCCAGCCTGATCACCCCTAACTGCCCCCCCCTCCAGCCTGGTCACCCCCAACTGCCCCCCCCTGCTGGCCTGGTTGCCCCCAACTGCCCCCCTATGCCGGCCTGGTTGCCCCTAACTGCCCCCCCCCCGCCAACCTGGTTGCCCCTTACTGCCCCCCTTGCCGGCCTGGTTGCCCTCAACTGCCCCCCCTGCCAGCCTGGTCGCCCCAACTGCCCTTCCTGCCCCCCACTGGCCTGGTGCCCCACGCAGCCTGCTGTTCAGTCATCTATTCAATTGTTTCGGTCATGACTGCCCCTGGCTTTTTATATATTAGGATATCTAGAAAGTGTCCATAATTCTCTGATTGTCTCATTAATATTTTTTCACAGTTATTTTTCTCAAATCAGGACCTCCAAAACCCAAACATTGTAAGGTTGATGTGTTTCTCAAGTGTCTTTTAATCTACAATATACCCCTTCCATCTCTGTTATTGTTTCTTGAAATTTCTTTGTTGAAGGAAGCAGGTTATATCCTCTAGAACTTTTTAATCATGTTGATTGTATTCTATGGTTTCATCCTGTAAGCTGGAGGCAAGATCTAGAGAAGCATGATCAAATTCAAGTTGAATATCTCCCACCCCAAATATGTCAGTTCCAGGATGTGATGCCCATTGCTGTTTCGTTTCCTTGGTCTTAAGAGTCATCTCCTGCTAAGCTTCAATCTCTAGAGCTCAATTCCTCTGCTCATGACCTTTCAGAGTGGTAATCTCTTCCCAAATCTCAACAACAACTTCTAAAAACTGATGCAGAATGTTAGCCCAAAGTGACTCAGAATGTTAGCCCTGAAAGACACGTTAGACATCTGTCCACGTAGGACTCCTGGACTGATGATTTCTAATCTAATTCTGGAAGATACTTTGTGAATCAAGAGCCTAAATCAAATAATTTTGTGAAAGCCCTGACTGAATAAACATGAACAGTTTTCTTTACAATGTAAATGTACATTGTAAATCTGAAAAATGAGTGTTTCTGAAACTTACTTGACTATGGAACTCTCCTTCTTATATTTATAAAGTTCCCCAATAAACAGTGTTCCCTGGAACATACTTTGAGAATGCTGGAAAATTGGGTCTCAGGGAAGGCAACCCTGGGCCTCTTTCCTCTGGACTATGTTTTCAATCTAATAAGCAGATGCCTTGTCTTACTTCTTTTCATAGAATAGGTCTTAATTAACTTTTAAAAATGAATTTCCAGCCCTTACCTGAGTTTGAGCCCATTTTTCCTAGCAGCATATTGCCTTCCTCCCTGGGAATAAAATACACTGTCACCAAACCGGAGTTAAAATCAAATCCACCTCTGCTATTTGTCCCTTAGCATCTCTCCTTTTTGTGCAATAACAGAATGACTACTGTTTAGCAATCGACTAACAACACAAAGACTATTTCCCAGCATGGTAGCCATCATCTCTCAGTGCATAGCATGACTGAGGGCAGAAGTTCACACTGGTCCTTGGAAGTATGAAGGAATGCCTTATTAACAGAGTCAACTCTTGATTAATTCCCAGAAACACAATGGCTCATGTTTGATTGCATTTTGAATCCCTGTGGTGCTGACATCCTTTTAACCTGTCCTACTGTTGTTTCATTTATTCACTGAGTTAATATTTATCAAATATGCTTTGTGTTGTGCTCTGGGCTCCATGTTTACAATGAAGATACACCACGGTTCCTGTTCTGGGAGGATCCCAATGTGGTGGGTGACGTTGGTCACACAAACAGATCATGACAACCCAGTGTGGGCTGCAGAGTGATGCTTAAGGCAGCTCATGGATGGTTTCATTCTCATTAACCTTGTCGATCTAAGGCATTTTAAATTCTCAAGGCTTGGTACAAAGCCTCCTGTCCTTCTTCCTTCCACGCAGCGTGGGAAAGTGCCAGGAACACAATCAGCATGGACAGAATCCTTCCTGAGAGATTTACCTACACCTGTGCTTCAGAAGCCATAATTCCCGCCTTGTGATCTGGCAAACATTCAGCTAATTCTCTTATCTTATTTTCCTTCCTTTGTTAAGGAGAAACTGCACAGATATAAACCCGGTGAATTTTCCTGTTTGCTGGCATCAAGGTTGAGAGGGACAAAATACCATTGTGGCCACCTGCCAAAATGCCTCTTGGTGACTATGGAAGTCAGGCATTGTCATGCAAGGCCTGTGGCACATCTGGAATGAATTTTGTTCAATAGAACGTTGTGATGTGTGTGGTTTTTCCCTTCTTTAGGAAGGGCGAATTGAGGAATTTTCAATCTCATCAGAAGAAATGGCTAATAGTTAAGAGGAACTTTGCTCAGCTGTCACATGAAAAGTTTACAAATGGTCAGTGACTCTTCTTGACTTTTATGATACCTGACGTCAGGTCATGGACTGTTGTTCTTCAGATCCCAGGAGAAATCACCCTCCAAAGTTAGAGCAGAGCAAACTCCCTAACGGTCCAATAGAAAATAAGTGATTTTTGGTTCATGTACAGGGAGCAATTTATTATGTCAAATCATAAAAGTTTAGCTTTGGATCTAATTCAAGATAAAATGTTGATATTAAACCGATAGCCAGTAAAAGCAATTCTAGTTTTATGTGGCATAAATAAAGCTTCTTCTTTTGACAAAAACTAAAAAATTAAAATTTCTCCTTATTAATCTCTCTACAAAACTATAAGCCTCTGTAGGCTTTGATATACAGTGATATTTACACATACATTCACACCTACAGAACTCACCTATCTCTAATTTTGATTTAAGAGTACAACTACTTACACACTGTGCCCAAAGACTTATATTTATGCATAGAAGTGGATCCTAGTTGATTGCATTGAGCCGGGGAATTCCATGTGGGAGTTCTGTGTCTTTGCTGCTGAGATAGGAGTGTAGCTGTCTGTATTTGAAAGGTGACTTATTTAAAATAAATAAAATTAGCGTACCTTTCCAGAGGGAGCAGAACAGGATTTAACCAAAGGTCTGCTTTTTGGACTGGTGCTCCATGGAAGGAATAGCTCATAATTCATGGAAATGTTGGGTAGAGTATTATGAGTTTACTCCATGGAACAAATTAGTTTACTCATTTCTGGGACAGATACAATTTTACAGATCCTTTGTCTCTCTTCTCTTTTCACCTTGCAGATTTGGCACTGGCTACTATATTTCTTTATCTTAGCTACAGTCAAATGGGCTTGAACCAAATTATCACTATGCTTTGTTTATCTTTTCTTTTTTCAATGACTGACATTTACATTAGATTAATAATAGCAATAACAAGTTTTTTTTGGGGGGGCGGGGGAGATGAAGTACAGTGCTTTGACATGTACTATCTCGTTGCAACTGAACTTCACAATCAGCTTGCAAGGAAAGTGGGGAAGGGGGTAGCAATATCCCTGTTTGGCATATTAGAAAACCAAGGCTTAGAGTCCCTCAGTGAATTTCCTAACGTGTCACCGCCAGGACCAAGACTGGTCAGCCTTAATCCTCAGTCTCAGGTTTCAGATGCCCTTTCCATCATCCCTCATTGATTTCACCGAGCATCAGCATGCAAACATGCAGTGAACACTGTTGGTGTGTGTAAAGGATTCAAGTGAACTTACTTAAGGCAACAGAATAATCATTCAAGACTGACCCAAATAGACTTAGCTCTCTACCGCATGAGCAGCAAGTTAGAACAGGAGCAGGGACCCCAGAAAGTGTCTCCTTGCAGGCAGATGGACAGAAATCTCTCTGGAGACTGGCCAGGAGGCCAGGAGGTCTCCCAGAGTGACAAGAAGGCTGCCAGGAAGAATCTATAATGCTTCCATTTTAGGTTTAAAGGAGATTACAAGCACAGCAGGCACACCTCACACTATACACAACACTGACACAAATGCACACATATCTGTGTCTATGTAGATAGATGGTATCTGGCTGTGAAGGGTGAATCTACAGGCAGTTTTCTAGTTTTAACTTGCAGTCAAACTAATCAACACAAATCAGTCAGCAGTGTATGTGGGGATGACAGATACTTCTAGATCTTTGCTGGTTGCCCTAGTTGGGTAATGAATTGGGCACCAGTCATGGTTGGAGTGCCCTGCCACTGCATGTTGAGATTTTTCCCACGGCTGACTGAGGCAGAGGCTGCTAATTGCCTACCCAACACCCACTCTCCCCTCCTTCCGTTATAGGACTCTGGTTTTATAGAGAACAGCCAGGGTACAATTAAAAGGCCATTTTCTACACTTCGCCTTATGGCTAGAAATGGCTGTATGTGTATGTTTTGTTCAATGAAAGGTGAGTAAAAGTATTCTTTGGAATTTTGAAGAAGTTTCCTTAAAGGGAAGTGGCTTGACCTGTCTTCTTGCTGCCTGGAATGTGGGTGTGATGGTTGGAGCTCTAGCAGCTATCTTGTAAACCTGATGACAAGGACAATATCCTAGGAATTGAGGAGTGAAGCTCAGAGAGGAGACTGGAGTCAGTAAAAAGTCCATGGAGCTTCCATGACAATCCTGGACTTCTGATCTCCAGACTTGTTTTATGTGTCAGAGACATATGCCTCTATCTTGTTTAAGCCACTATCATTTGGATATTTTGTTATATTGCAGTGGAACCTTATGCCAAGTGATACATGGATGGTGGTAGAAGAGATCTAAAAAGTGGTTAAAGTGGAGGTGAAAAGCAGGTTTTAAAAATATAAAGAAAGAAGAAATAATTTGAGGTCTAATAACAAAACTAAAGAAAATAAGTAAATTACATAGTTGGATAATATTTAACTGCTATTTTCCAGTTCTTTCTACTACTCTTTGCCCCACCACTTAAACAACACTGTCTGGATGGTAGGAATAACTCAGAGAGGATAAAGTGTCAAATTACAGGTTTCCAAAGGTTTATGTAGAAACCTTTTATTATGGAGAATTCACAGTTACTGAAAAGTAGGCAGAGTAGTATGGCTAATCTCTGTATTCATCACCCAGTCTCAACAACTATCAGTTCATGATCTTGTCCCATCCATTCCTCCATCCACTTCTCCTTTGTCATTACTTGTAAAATAAACTTTTAATTTGGGGATAATTTTAGGTTTTCAGAAAAGTTGCAAAGATAGCACAGAAAATTTCTGTATAGCTTTACCAAGTTCTCCCTGTTATGATTTTACATTACCATGGTACATTTGTCAAAATGAATAATTAATACTGATATGTAACTATTAATTAAAGTTAGAGTTTATTCAGATTTTACCAGTTTTTCCACTAATTTTCTTTTTCTGTTCCAGAATCCAATACCTGGTACCATATTGAATTTAGCCTCACGTTATTTAGAAGCATATCCCAGATATTAAGTATTTCATCTGTACATATTCTAGTACACATCTGTGAAAGACAAATACTATTTTTAATGCAACTACAATGTTAACATCACACCCCAAAATATCAATAATTCCTTAATATCATCCATATCAAATCAAATATTTTCTTGTAAACATGGTTATTTTTGAATACTTTTTTTCCAATCCTAGATCAAACATGACCCAAAGTCATGATTGGTTTATACATCTTCAAATCTCTTTTTGTATAGGTTTCCTCTTTCTCTCTCTCTCTTTTTTCCTTTGCAATGTATTTGTTGATGAAACTGCGTTGTTTGTCCTTTAGTTTTCCCCATCCAGATTTTGCTGGCTACATCATTGAGGGGTAGTTTCCTTGGCATTTCAGTAAATTGGCTCTAGATCTTAATCAGATTCATTCATTTATTCATTCATTCATTCAATTAGTTTTGGCAAGAATATTTTATAGTAGGTGGTATGTTTTTCCACCAATAGGCAAATACTGTCTGGCTCTCTGTTTTTGCAATGTTTGTGGCTATTGATGTCCTTTCTTATAGAGATTGTGAACTGATAATATTGTAATTCTAACATTTGTTTTACATTTATAAGCTGGAACATTTTATAAAGAAAGTGTTTCCCTCACTTATCATTTGACTTTTGTGGCACACATCATATAAGAAGGTAAGATAAATACTGATTATTTACCTTTATTTGCCACTTTTAAAACTAATGAGTTGACCTCTTAGCATCCTCTAAGTCGACCAATTAATTTATAATCCATAGTCTGAGAGAATGAGGCTTTCTTATGTAAAAGAGCTAAGTACTTGAGACACATAGTATTTGTTTAGTATTCCCCAAATCTATAATAATAAAAGGGTAACATGCTAATTAGACTGGACGTCCTTCTGGACGTCATTCCGAACATCCTTCCTGACGAAACCAGGCTGGAGGGAAGCCAGTGCTGGCAGCCAGGGGAAGGAAGGCCTGCTTTTGCATGAATTTTCATGCATCAGGCCTCTAGTGTATATATATATATATAGAAACCCTGAGACTTAGCACAGGGAAAAATGAAACATTAGCTTTCTTTCCCAAAAGGGGACTCAACAAGAGGTGAGGTGAGAAGGGGGAGAATTAGAGAAGCCAGCTTAGAGCTTGGGTGCTGATGGGATCCAGACAAATGGAGTCAAAGCCCCAAGAATGTGTGTGTGTGTGTGTAAATTTGGGGGAATCAGAGCTGCAGACCTTATGCCTCAGCTCTTCGAGTGTAGCTGGAGGAGGCTTTAAGCTCTTATAGGACCTCAAGGCTGGTCTGGCCCTGGTATTCCCACAGCAGCATGACCATGACTAAGGCAGGCACTTAGGTGGGAGGCTCAAGGACAGCCCCATCTAATGTGAAGGCCTTCCCACGCATCAGAGAGGGTGCATGGGGCCTAAAAGTGCTGAGTGGGCTGGACTGTGAGGCTGGAACAGACTTTGTGGTTTATGAGAACAACAGAGAACAGTTGAGTGCAATGGATATCCTGTGTCCAGATGGGCAACCGGCACCCAACAGAGGCTGGTGGGACAGACGGTGGCATGCGAACGAGACTCTGGAAATTGGATTACCCTGGCCTAGGGGGAAAGACAGGTGGGACTGAGGAGAGCCTAGCCATGAATCTGATCAGCTGTTACCTGAAAGAGATTAAGTTTTTTCTTTCTCTTTGTACCATTGAAATAAATTTAGCTCAGAAGCTTCTCTTTTCACACATTAACAGAAAAACTTCATTTTCCCAACTCAAGGTTACATTCCAGTAAACAAAATCCAGTTAAAGAGACATGAAGGAGGTAGGATTACTGCCACCCAGGACTCTGGTAAATGTAAATCTCTTTATACATACACAAGTGGGTCAGTGTTTGAAAGGACGGGAGTCAGAGTGGCTGCCTGAGCATGTTGTCCTGCTCTCCAGGAAGTAGGAAGAGAATGGCCTGGCCTGATGGTTACAAGGTGGGGTGGGGGTGAAGGGTGAAATATGAGGGGCTTCCATTCAGGGTTGTGGCTGCTTTTCCTCTCAAAAGTTTCCATTAAACACACCATGTGCTTGGGATTAGATAGAAAAGCTCTTAATTGGCCTTGTCAGATCTCTCTTCCAAACCATGCCTCCTGAATCACATGAGCGTCTGTTAGAAGGTCAGTTCATGCTACACCTTATGTGGGAAGCAATTGGATTCATTCATATATCTTTTTCAATCCTTCCCTGAGGATGTGTTTATTGATTTTTTTTTTTTTTTGAGAGAGAAGAAGGGAGAGAGAGAAAGAAACATTGATTGGTTGCTTCTCATATTCTCCCTGACTGGGGATAGAACCCACACCCAGGCATATGCTCTGACTGGGAATCAAACCTGATACCCTTTGGTGTACGGGACGACACCCAACCAACAGAGCCACACCGATCAGGGCATGGATTCATTCTTAACTGATTGCAATAGACTGAATGTTTGTATCCTCCCCACCCCCACCAAATTCATATGTGGAAAACTAACCCCAAGGAGATGGTATTGGTAGGTGGCCTTTGGTAGGTGATTAGGTCATAAAGATGGAGCCCTCATGAATGGGATTAGTGACATTATAGAAGAGACCCCAGAGCACTCTCTCTTGTCTTCTGCCATATGAGGACACAGCAAGAAGAAAGTCATCTATGAGCCAAGAAGCAGGCTCTCACCAGTCACTAAATTTGCTTGTGCCTTGATTTTGGACTTCTTAAGCCTCCTAACTATGGGAAATAAATGTTTGTTGTTTAAGCCACCCAATCTGCGGTATATTTATTATAGCAGCTTGAATGGACTAAGACACTGTTATTTGCAAGATTCTTTGTATAGATTACCTTTTATGTCTCTAGGATCTATCTCTCTATCCGACAAATAAAGGGAATTTGAACTAAGTGCTGTACAGGCTGCACCATGAATCCTTAAATCTCAGTCACCTGCCTCACCCACAGCTGCCATATTAAGTAAAGTGGCCCAGAGGGGTTCTTTCATATTCAAATTGCTATAGTTCATGCCACCAAACTTTAGTACACAGCTATTGTTTAGCATTCTTTCTCTTTAAGGAACTTCTTTTTCCCTTACTCTAACTATAAATGTCTCATTGCACTTGGCACTCCTAGTTCCTGGACTATCTGGCCACAGGAATAGTCACATAACCCAGGCCAACCAATAAGAATCTTTCCTTGAGATTTTTGTTTATTTTATTTTATATTTACAATGGGAGAAAAGAATATTTTTCCTTTCTGATGTCAGAGCTGAGAAGATATAAGATATTGGTCATGGTTTCAGCCTTGAGGAATAATTTGGCATGCAGAGAACTACGGAAAAGAGAAACCTAGGGAATCCTAGTTCATCTGAGTTCCAGTTCCTATTAACTCTGGGCCTTATACCATCATCTTTGCTGTGATTGGGATATGCCAGACAACAAAGACCTCTGATGGCATAAACTAGTCATAACTTATTCTTATTTGTAACCAAAAGAGCACCAATCAAACTAATGAAATGTAAGCCAAAGGCATTCACATATGAGCTGAAAACTGGGGAGGCATGTGAAGTGCCTTAGCATAAATTTCTGGCTAATAGAAGTGCTCCTCACTGAACTGGCCTTCCTTTTACTGTGAAAAAAATAAGTTCCAAATGAACAAAAGAGGTGGACCAATTCAGTTTAGAGTCTATCCACAGACATTTTGAGCTACTGTTGTTTTTTCATGAGGTCCATTGTGTATCCCAGCCCTCAAAGCTCTGTTCTTAGAAAGGCTGCAATAGATGACATTTTTTATGTGTCCTTTTAATGATCCCCCAGTTCAAAGGTAATCTATGCATATCTTTTCTACAAAAACAAACATATACAACCAAAATCAGTGATTCTCACCATAAACCTTTTTAAAAGATAGAATTTTGGTATAGTTGGGTCTGAAAACTCCACACATAGGTCCAAAATGCATCCTGTTTAAGATTAATTTTACTTTTTTTTTTCTTTGAACTTCAAGATTATATAAGAGTTGATCAGTGGACACTTGATATTGGTGGGTGGTCAGTGGACTATATTAATATAACTGTGTTAACATTCTAAAATAAATTGTCAATCTCTAAACAGCTATCCATGTCTCCAGTATTGTCAGTTTGGCTTCCTCTTTCCAGAAATAGATGTCACACTTTGAACTTAAAATATTCTTTGGTCATGAGGATTAAACATTCTATTTTCCTCTCTGCCTATTTCTCTTAAACTCTCATCTTTCTGGTTGTAATTTCAGCAGCCCTACATTCCCAACATCAAACGGAGGTTAAGCACCGTGTTATTTAAACAAGATGAGTGTATTTGATAATGACTGAGTAGGGAAAGTGGAGGAGGAATAAAGCAGAGAGGAGGGCACCTCCCAACAGCAGGGCAAGAGGAGGACTGTCTCAGCAGCACCACAGCCATTGGTCTGCTCAGGAAATATACTGCTCTCCTAACATTATAATTTATCTTCCTAAATTTTTATGTTTCCCACTTTGGAAAACAACTCCGTCTAGTATATAATTTCACCCTTTTATTATGACATTTGAGAAAGTAGCCAAGACTGGTTAGGTTTAATTATCCCCATCAAGTTATTTTAGATGTCAGTTTCTACAAGTCATTCACAAGTGGGCAGATGGCAGAAGCATGTTGTTCCAGAATGACTAAGCTTGGGTAAAGCTGGAGAAAAACGTTCACGCCCTTCCTCGATGTGTGTGGTGTTGTGAACACATATCTTGTATGTTTGCTTTGGTGATCTTATTGTATGATTTTAGAAGAACCATCAGCTGATTTGTTTTGTTTCTTTAAATAATCTCAAAAAAATGTGACCTGTTTTTAATCAGAGATAATAAAACAATGAATTGTCTTGAAATCACCATTTGCTGTGATTACTTTCTTCAAGGTACAATCTTGAACTTGAGTTTGAAATGTTAATGCATTCTGATTCCATGAGGTCATACCTCATCTGAATGTGGCAGATGGAGAAATGGAATTTGCACTCCTTGAAAATCAGTGTTCTGCAGTGTTCTTAGTGTTGTAATGATATATCCCTAAACTGTGCATGTTTTTAGAAGGTACCACATTTGGACATCTCTAGTCACTAGCATAAACCTTTAATTACTGCTTAAATATAGATGAGTATGTTTCTTTCTTTTTTAAGGACTTATTATGGGTAAAGAATAAAATAAGCACATACATTTGAATGGCTTGAGAGCAAAACATGGAGAACTTATGAGTAAAAAAGTTAGCATTCTTTTGACAATATTAAAATCACATAAAATGATTTATTTAGAATATTGATAATATACTAAATAGAATGTGAAGGTTCTAGGAGTTTATCTTAGTTGTAAAGTGACAAGTTAGCTACCAGTGTCATGGATTTTGGCAGAAAACATGAGACTCCAAGGTCAGAGACAATGAACCATTATTATTCACAACAATAACAGTAGCCAGAGTATAGCATTTGCCCCAGTTCCCTATGACTCAATCCATCCACAGCTATACAATTAAAGACAGGTGATACCTACGCTTACAGGAGAGGAGCCCTGAGTTTAGAGAACAGGAGTCTTTTATAATGAGCAGTAAACATGCCTAAACTGGAAAGAAATATTATCTTCATTTTACTGGGCAATAAACAAACATGCTTATTTTCTTTATCTCTCTATCTTCCAAGGCCTTTTGCTACACAAACGTCCTTCAAAATGTAATCTGGGAAAAGGCAGTTTGTGTTGGCCCTACTCCTATGATGTGTGGAAACAGGAGAACCAAGAACTGTCTTACAATGGATGCACTGTACAGAAATGCAAGTTTCCTTAATTCTCTGCATTAAACCGAACTTAGCTTTGGAATCTCCATTTTTTATTGTGGAAAACTTAAACTTGTCATGGTAAACTCACTCATTTCTGGCTTAAAATATATTTCTATTTGTAATAAATTTCAGTTTCTCATACTGCTTTTCTGCATTCTTTTTAGGAGTAATAATATAGTGGCCAACACCTACATTGTATTTATGCTCCCCATATTTCATGCTCTTCATATAAATCAAATCATTTAATCTTATGGGTAGGCAGTATTATGTGTCTCTATATTATGGAAATCGAGGCACAGGGAAGTCGTGTTGCTCAGTCACATAGCTAGTAAGTGCCAGAGCTGGGAGTCTCACCATGGGGTCTCCAGAGTTGGTGCTACCTTATCTGTCTGCTTTCTAAGTCCTCTGGGCTCTTGATGCGCCTGAGGACTATGTATCTGATCCACATTTAGTCCAGTCCTCTCTGGCTTCTACTGTGGTCTCTTGTCTCATAGCATTAGCTGTTTGTCAGCTTAACTACCAGTCTCTTGTGAAACTATCTGCCAATTCCCACTCACTTCAGAACTTCTCTCCAGGGATTCAGAGCTCCACGCTAGTGTCAGGTCATCCACCCAAAACACCTCTCAGTTATTGTTTTTCTATCACTCAGGGGCCATATAAAAAACATGGTTTGAATCTCAACTCTGCCACTTATTAGATGTATGACCTTCGGCAATTTGGCTCTCTGTACTTCAATTCCTACACCTCTGAAGTAGAGATGATAATACTGTATTTCTCAGAGGGTTGATATTAAATGAGTTAATTTATATTTGGTAGGGAAAAGTGATACACTAAGTGTCTATTCATATATTGCTATACCCGAGAGGAATGGCAGAAAACCAGTTTTAGGGTATGGAACTGACATATATAATTTACTAATTTATGACAAACAAAACATGTTCTAAGTTAGATGAGGCTGAGTTGACTGTGACAAGTTTAAGTTTTCCACCATAAAAATGGAGGCTACAAAGTTTGTTTCCATTTTATTAAGAGAAATACAGAAACTTTCACTTCTGTACACAGTCTTGTGAATGGTTGTAATTGTGAAGTTCTCTTTGAATGTGTAGTCTCTCAAGCTAGAAAATGGTATATTAAAAAATAAACTCTTCTTTTCTGGTGTTCTACTACATAGTTGGCATTTCTACTTTTGTAACATTTTGATCCGTTAATGGGACAGGAACACGAGCCTTCCCAGGCACCAGCTGATAGCTATACTTTTATCACATTCCCTAAGATTCTTCTTTTATCACCAACTAAATGAATTTGTTATTTAATTTCAGTGGAAAAATGGAAAGTTCTTATAGCATCATATCTTCTCCCATTGTGTGAGTGTGTCAAGTTTTTTGTTTCTTGATAGTAAAATCAAACTCTTGGTATTGAGGAACCCTCCATCCTAATTATTTGACTCTTACAATTATTCACTATAGCTTTTTAGACTTTCTCTGCTATATACTTATAAAATCTACCCAGTCACTGAATTCACTTCCTTGTTCTGGGGCACATGCCCTCCCTGGAAGGCAATGACAGTCACATACTTACAGGTGGGGTGCTACTGGCAACAGTAGGAGTTGGAGAGAAAATTCCGGATAGTATCTCAAAACATGTCACTTAATTTGCATGTTCCAGTCTCCTGAGCACTTTAGCATGTGTTTTAGAAAACACTGAGTGTTGGTGATTCCAACAATTAAAAATGAGTCTTGCATTCTTATGTTCCCTTGAACTAGCTGAATTTAAGAAAATCACTAAGGTCAATGGATCCTTTCCTGTTTTATTTTCTTTTTCTCTGAAAGCAGGGCCAGGATGAGGTCAAGGTGAAGGAAGCCAGTCAGTTACTTGCCTTGGATACAAAATTTAGGGGGTACCAAAAAATTCAGTGATCAGGATAAATCATATTTTAATGTAATATATAAAATTAGCATTAATGTAAAAAAATCCACAATGAATATAATATCAAATATTTAAATAAAAACACAATCAGGATTACTGATTTTCCCTTTTTCCTGAGCCTGCAGTAGGGCTGGGTATAGATGGCTCTGTTACCGATCTTGGGACTCTTCCCCTGTCCCCCCACCCCCCGCATTGTCAAGCCACTGGAAGTGTTTTAGTGCCTGTGGTGGCTGGGACAGTGGTGAGAAAGCTCCCAAACAGTGATATTTGAGTCAAAGAAATCATTTTCCTTCTAGTTATCTTTGTGGCTCGACTAGCTTCTATTCTTTGTAACTACTTGAGGAGTAAAAGATTAATGGTATTTATGCACTTGAAATGTGTGTCTGCTTTCTTCATACTTTGCCCTTTAAGCAATAAAGATGTTTTCTTATGAGCTTTTCTACCTTATTATTACTGAACAAATATAACTTTTCCCCTCCTTCTTCCTGGGCATAGAAAAAATGGCCTTCCCTTGAAAGGAGAGTGATATTTTCATGGTTTTCTCACCAAGCTAGCCAAAACCCAAAACAAACAAAGCAAACTATTAATAACATATTAATATTAGAAGCCAGTGAGACAGCTAACATATTGGAGATAACCATGTTGACATTACACTATTTCTTCAAAACAGAAACCAACCTGGGTGTAACTAAGTGGTTTAAAACTTGAAAATGGCTCATCCTATCTTTCCTAAACATGGACCATCTAAGAGTATTGAAGCACATGTTTGGGGTTGGATGAGAAACAATGAGTCCAGAAACACTGAGACCAGAAAAAAAGACAAGGGAATAATCAATAGGAAGTGACATTTACCCTCTTGTGACTTTGACCCCAAAGGCCAAGCCCGAGGGCATTGGGAGGTAGATTGGGAGAAGGGTGTGGAAAGAGACTGTCTCAACTGGAAGCCAGGTTCCAGGTGCGATCCTATTAGTCTCAAGGGTCCCTGACATACAATCTGATAGACAGCTGGGTGTAAAGAGGCTCCTTCCACCTCACTTTTGTCACAACAGCCTTTTTATTTCAGCATCATCAGGGAACTGCTTTTAAGAGCATTTGGATAGATGGCATTTTCTGCAGTGGTAGTGGTGGGAGGAGGGGGAGGAGAATCTATTTGCTGCACAGGCAGTTTTTGTGATTTTAACAAGACTCTCACCCCCTTCAAACCCAGCCCTGTGAGACAGAACACACACACTCACTTGTTACCATTCGCCTCCTGGCCTCTGAATTCCTTTCTCTTTAGCTGTGTTTCTCAATCCTTTGTATCTATCCAAGGCAGAAGTAGCAAGAGCAGCAGGGACATGGCAGAGGAGCACAAGCCTGTGCTGTTTCTGGAACACTGAGCCTGTGTCCATGCTCTGGAAGTAGAAATTCTGCCTTAAGAAAAATATTTCACTCCAGGGATTTTTGACTGCTTTCCAAAGCACACAAACATGGATTAACTTAATGTGTAGGCACCCAATGCCTGACACGCAGATGACCCTGCCTATGATGGCTATCCACAAAGTAAGACGGTGGAGGGGTCCTCGTGATGTAAAGAACAGTGGTTTATCCACCTCCCCCCACTAGGACATGTACATAACACATGGTGAGGATCAGGAGGGTTACATTAAAATTTCTTCTTCTTTTAGAGGTAATTCCTCCCCCTTTCCTCCCATTCATCAAAGCATTTCAGAGTCTAAGTAATGGAGACTGAGATTTTTATGCATATGCACTTGATTTGATCAATATTTATTTATTTTATTTATTTATTTATTTTTTTTTAAAAATATATTTTATTGATATTTCACAGAGAGGAAGGGAGAGGGATAGAGAGCTAGAAACATCGATGAGAGAGAAACATCAATCAGCTGCCTCCTGCACACCTCCCACTGAGGATGTGCCCGCAACCAAGGTACATGCCCTTGACCGGAATCGAACCCGGGTCCCTTCAGTCCGCAGGCCGACGCTCTATCCACTGAGCCAAACCGGTTTCGGCTTGATCAATATTTAAAAAAAAGTAAATCAGTTGCAATCTTCAATGTTTTTACTATCTGCAGAAACAAATTTCTTTCAGCACTCCTCGCTTCCAATCAACACCCTTCAGCATGTTGAGAGGCCATGTCTCAGGGACTCTATCTGTTATCCTCTCCTCTAATATATTCATTCACACTCATGTAACAATGGGTCATGCTATGTCCATATTTTTGGCCCCATTTTGAGAGGGCATTGGAAAGCAAAGGATAGGCAATCTTTGAAAACACGTTTTCACCCTTTCTGTATCATCTTGCAGAAATAGAAATAGCTGCCTATTGTAGAGGGAGGGAGGGATGGTGCACGTTTTCCTCCAATTGTTGAGAATGGATGAGGCTATTTATTGGGCTATTTGGATGACTCCTCTCTGACAGATGGAGGCAAGTGAGTTTTATTCAAGGGACTAGTGGGTTTTCTTTTTCTAAAATGCACAGCACAAAGAGCAATTACAAATTCTCCCAATGAAAATGTGCATGACCCTTTGCAAATATGTTACAAAGAAGTTCCAAGAAAATTACAGGAAATTCACTAGGCATTACTAGCCTAGTCATGTGATCATCATCTGCTGAGCATTTTTTTTTTTCCTGGTAAGAGATTGATATTTGTAGTACAATGCTTACTAGAGCAATAGGTTGAAAAGGAAATTGTTTCCTTTCCTATATTTTAAGAATGTTCCCTTTTGGCAGTGCATAATCTCTTAAAAATGATCTTGCTTTCAGATAGCTACAAATATGTCATTTAGTGCTTTTTGTATGAATGTGGGACTGATGGATTTAGATACCATGGATGGATTGCAGGTTTTTCATTACCATAAATCCCGTGTCACATCAGCAGCGTGATGGAAGCATTTTGATAGATAACACAAACTCATTAATCACCACTCTCTTAAACTAAGTACCATAGAAAGAATTTTAAATGTTCCACATTCCAACATTTGTGAATGCCTCCCCTTTTTAAAATGCCATCCTTTATTAGTTCATGCTGTCTGAGATAGCTTGAGTTAACTCCATGAAAAGAGACTGTGTATCAGGGAAGAAAGGACTGGAAAAGGGGAGGAGGGGGAGGAAAAGAGGCAAGAAGATTAAATTCCGTCTTAAATCCAAACAGGGCTAGATTGCATGCTAGCATTAATGTTTTCGTCCTCCCCCAGAGAATGTTGGCAGACTTCCAGTTTATTAAAACAACAATCCAATGCTGATCTCCTCTTTGTATACACAATTCAAGGATGGATCATTTACTCAAACAGAGCTGTTCACTGAGGTATAAAAGCAAAAATGCATTTTAGGAGAGGTTGTTTATGACTATTGCGTAAAGCACTATACTGCTGTGTTTCATGCAAGTAATCCTGATCATTATTAAGTGAAAAGAGAAAGCCACGTTGTTATTCTAAAAGCAGTAAGTACACTTTGTGTCCAGGCATGTAATGATGCTGCTTAAGCTTGTGATACTGTATAAAATACAGGTATGTGTTCCTTTAAAAAAAATTATTACACACCAAACAGATGCACCCCAGACTGAGTCTTCTCTTATGAAATGTCCCCCTCCTCCACCCCTGAAACAATGCATCACAGGATTTATTTCACTGATGGGTTTTCCTACGCACTTAACACTTAGAGAGAATCTGTGAATATTCAACTTTCTTGGCAGCATTTAATGATTAAAATGAAGTTTATCTGTTCACACATTCATTGCCAATAGATGGGTGTTTATACAAGAACAGTCATGCATGCCCAGACTTACATCTTAATGTAAGAACACTGTCATCTTTCTTTTGTCACATAAAACTATGTAATTCAGCCAGCCATTTTCAGGGGTACAAGTTCTGCTGGGTTTCCAGAGAGCAGCGACAAATGTCAGACAAACAGACTTCCCGCTGGAAGACCCATCTCCGGCAGCAGAGCAGGCCTCGGGATAACAGCCTGTGAAGTGGGCTTTGTTTCCAGGTAGCATTCTGTAAATCCACATCTTTGATAATGACACAGTGCATTGAATGGTGACTGACTGAATGGTTGTTGAACTTTTAAGATATGATTCAGCACACCACTGTGAGAACAGAGCACAATAACATTAAACACCAGATGGTATTTCAAAGCCCATCAGATACACAGATTCCTTTTTCTTCTCAACAAAAGATCGGCAAGGCCTCTCGGCTAAAAAAATTAAAAAAAAAAAAAAAAAAAGAATAAAAAGGGGGAGGGGGGACGCCCTTTAAGATAAATGGGATGATTTGGTTTTGTCTTGCTTTGACTATTATAGGAAAGCCATCTGAATGGGTCACATTACAAACTAGACTCCAGATCAAAGGATAACTACTGCCGTGGTGGGTCACACGGATCTGAACTGTGTCAACCAGATCAGCATGAAACCCTAAACTGTGGGCCAAGAAAACATTCTCAAACTGAGACCTGACCATACCAATTAACCAGAGCATTTGCCTCTTTGCTTCAGAAGAAATCTGAGAGGGTTTCATTGGTCAGGCCACTGTGTGGACACACAAGAGAGGCTGGGATTCCTGTAATGTAGCTAATACTGTTGGGTTCCCGAGTGAAATGTAACTGTCCACCAAAGAAGTCACCCAGGGGCTGCTACTTCATCAGTAGCAATGGAGTGAATAAGGAAGTGAATGAAGCATAGTTTGCACACATGAGATGCTAATGAACACTGAACTCACTTCAGGGAAATCGGAGCTGGGGTCATGCTGAGTGTGTGGATGACAGTATAGAAGGGAAGTGTGACAGTTAATTTTATGTCAACTTGGCAGGGCCACAGTGGACAGATATTTGGTCAAACATTTTTTCTGGATGTTTCTTCAAAGGTGTTTTTTTTTTTGGATGATATTGAAATTTAAATTCATGGACAAAGCAGAAAACCCTCATCCAATCCATGAAAGGCCTTATAGGACAAAGACAGACCTCCCCGAGGAAGAAGGGATTCTGCAGGCAGATGGTCTTTGGACCCAAAAGGAAACTCTTTCATGAGTCTCCAGGCTGCTGGCAACCACCCCATCAGAGTTTGGACTTGCCAGCCTCCACAATCGTATGAGCCAATTCCTTAAAATAACTCTCTCTCTCTCTCTCTCTCTCTCTCTCTCTCTCGGTACGTATCCTGTTGGTTCTGTTTCTCTGGAAAGCCCTAACTAATACGGAGAGGAATGGAAATAATGAAAACTCATAATAGTTTTGCATTTGCTGGAGGGCCGAGATTCAGGGATAGCTGATGGCTGGGGTGGCACGTATAGTGGTTAAAGACTATGGCTCTGGAAGAAGACAGATCTGGGTTGGGATTCTGGCTCTGCCATATCCTAGCTATATCACTTGCACAAGTTCCTTAGGATTTTTAGGCTTCAATTTCCTTTTTTTTCTGGCACGGAACAGTAAGGTATACCTCTGGACTCTCTGAAAGGAGGTGGATACAAAAAGAAGAAAGATTTTAGAAATTACAAAACATGGGCAAAAGGCTATAAACTACAAATGACCCTCTCCTCCCCGCATTTCTTTGTGAGAGGTTTGGTTATGAATCTTTGGTCATCCAATCATAAGAAATCATCCTAAACTGATAGTTACCTGTTAGATACCGCATACTCCCAATGCAATGACTGCACCAGGCCTGGCTCACCACCATCTCCCACCAGCAGCACTGGGGATTTTGTGTGAATCTTCATGAAGAAACTGTGGGCTTCTTAGAGAGGTGAAGAAAGTGAGGAAACTTGAGTAAGATGTTTTGGTTTAAAGACACAGATTTAAGAAACACTGAAAATATTGGCCTGCTCATGGTGGAGTCCTTTTGACCTAAGGAATTTGTCTCTGAGATTTCATAAACTGGTCACTTATTTGGGGTGATCAAATCTCATATTCCCACAATGAAGATACATCTTTAAAGTTCAAGGGAGTCTTTGGAATTTATTTAGCTGAGGGCATGTAGGAACTGCCAATTTCTTAAAAAACAACATCTATTTTTATTGATTTCAGAGAGGAAGAGAGTCAGAGAGAGAGAGAGAGAGAGAGAGAGAGAAACATCAATGATGAGAGAGAATCATTGACTGAATGCCTCCTGCACGCACCTTACTGGGGATGGAGCCCATAACTCAGGCATATGCACTGACGGGGAATCATTGGGTGATCTCCTGCTTTATAGGTCAACACCCAACCACTCAGCCACACTGGCTGGGCAGAACTGCCAGTTTTGACTGGGAGATGCAGTATCTTCAGGGAGCAGAGCACTTTGAATGACTGGAGGGTTGTTTAGAGGGGAGAATGGACAGGGGAGGCTGGGTGCTTACCCAGCTCCAGGGTGTGGTGGGCATGAAAGCATGAGGAAAGGGCCTTAGGTGGAAGGAAAGGCCTATAGAAGGAATATGGGGAATGCCAAAATCACCCCTATTTAAAAATTCTGCCCAGGACCAGCTCTGTATTCTGTTTTTTCTCCTGGCCAAAGATCAGCCCTGCTGCCAGGATCCAGAATGAGGATGATACACAAGATGTTACATATTAGAGAGGTTTTTCAGACCAGGCTGGGACACTAACCACTACAGAGGGTTAATCACAAAGGACGCTTCTGTGCAGGTTTGGATTCACCATAAAACCCACCAAAGAAGCAAATTTTTTAGAGATTTAAAATGTGACTTATGATTTTCATGGAAGTTTCCACATGGCCATATTAATTATACAGAGGGACACAATTATAGAGTGGCTTCTAGGAATCACAAGTTTTATGTTTACTTAATCTAATCATCACAATAACTTTACCAAGAAGTATTTTCAGCCCTATTTTACAGATAAGGACATTGAGGTTCAGAGAGGGTAAGTCATATTACACAAGGTCACACAGGCAGGAAGTGGTGGGGCATACCCCTCTGTCTCCAAAGCCTGTGCTTTTCTCATCCTCCCATTTGTATCTGAGTAGTCTTATGTAATTGAAAACTCGATACTCATAGTAACCACAGGTTCCCATTATTCTTTCCTTTTATTCTTCAGGCAGGTTGCGGTTATCTATGCTACTTAAAAATTCAAAAGCTGATGGAATACAACTTAACAATAAAAAGACCAATAACCCGAAGAACTTGAATAGATATTTCTCCAAATGAGAAATACAAATGGTCAACAAGTACATGATACGATTCTCAACATCACTAGGGAAATGCAAATCAAAACCACTGTGAGGTACCACTTCATACCTACTAGGATGGCCATAATAAAAATAAAAAAGAAATATAGCAAGTGTTAGTGACGATGTGGGGAAATTGGAACCCACTTACATTGCTGATGAGAATGTAAAATAAAGCAGTTCTGTGGAAAAACAGTTTGAAGTTTTCTCAACAAAATTGCCATATGACCCAGCAATTCCACTCCTAAGTATATACCCCCCACAGAATTAAAAGCGGATATTAGAGCAGATAGATGCACACACATATTTATAGCAGTGCTATTCACAATAGCCAAAGGTGAAAACAACCCAAATATTCATTAAGGAATGACTAGGTAAACAAATTGTGGTCTATCCTTATGATGGAACATTATTCAGCCATAAAAAGGAATGCTACAACATGAATGAAATAAAAACACTATGCTAAGTGAAAGGAGCCAGACATAATAGGTCATACAGCATATGATTCTATTAGTAAGAAATATCCAGAGTTGGGAAATCCATAGAGACAGAATGCAGAGTGTTGGTTACCAGGGGTTAGGGATAGGGAGGAATGAGGCATAGCTGCTTAATGGGGATGGGGTTTTCTTTCATTGTGAGGAAAATGTTTTGGTACCAGATAGAGGTGGTGGTTGCACAACATTGTGAATAGACTAAATGCAACTGGATGATTACTCTTATGTTATATAAATTTCACCTCATTTAAAAAGAATCTAAGTCCTGTTGATGTCCTGGTTATTTGGAAAATAATTGCTCCATCAGGTGCCAGACAGATGACCATGGAAACAAATAGCCAAAGCACATGTGATGAATTTGCCACCCAAGTGCACCAGAGAAAGGGTGCCTCCATCCACCTTACCAGAGACCCTGTTTCCACATGTTTCTTTGTAGATACCCCTCAATACCACCCTGGGGTAAAGCAGCTCCAGGGCACGAAGTCACCACCTAGCAATGACTGGCATGTTTTTCCCCACAGCTTACCATGTGCAAGCTGGACCAGCTTTCTTTGCTGACCACTCCCTGCATTCACTAATGCTCTCTCATCATAAACTGCTGACTATGCTTACACTGGGGGCCTGTTTAGCATTCAAGAGATGCCTGTTTCTATGTTTGATTATAGCAGGGGCCGCAGGCATGGAAGATTTTCTGTGGGAGCCAGTGGCCCAGTTTGAGGTTATTTAAAATAATAAGCTTTTTACTTAATGCCATATCTCTCTTTTCAGCTGCAAACAGTCTACATCATCTTTCCCCCCCAGGGTTGGGCACACTGAAATGTTGCTTTCAGAAAGATGAGGGTGTTCACGCCCCTGGTGATTTCTAAAGCTTATGAAACACATCGTGTAGGAACAATTTAGATTTACACTGTGTTCCTATTCAGCACCACATCAGCAAACATTATAAATGCCTTGCCTGAGTAATGAACGGCTTCTGAGCAAGTTTCTGGGCTGGCAGCAGGTTTGAAATTCTATAGAGCCAGGCAAGGGAGACGGTGACTAGGGTAGACTTACGGGAAAGGATTAATGAGGGGTGCGGGCTGAACATACTGCTCCACTGTTCTCTCAGTCAATAGACTGAGGACTCACTGATTTTGCCTTCAGGACTGTACTTTCATAACTTAAAACAAGCCTCTTTAAACAAATCTGCATCAGGCAATGTGTCAACACTTCATTGGTTTCAATGGAATTAGTTTTCTAAATGCTCTTTTCTGAAGCAATTTTTGTACTTCAAAATGCATTACAAGGAACATTTACTATAACTACAGTACAACGATATGGAATATGACAAGCAGGGTTTTAATCAGTGCAAGCTGCAACATTGAACACGGTCCACGCTGATCCTCCCCCTTCCCTCAGCATCAGTGTTAACAAACCCAGGGACTTGAGGGTATTTTCACGGTGTTTGCTGTAAATAACAGCCAGGACTTTAATTGTATTTTCCCTGAATGAACTAGGCCAGTGGTCGGCAAACCGCGGCTTGCAAGCCACATGCGACTCTTTGGCCCCTTGAGTGTGGCTCTTCCACAAAATACCATGGCCTGGGCGAGTCTATTTTGAAGAAGTGGCATTAGAAGAAGTTTAAGTTTAAAAAATGTGGCTCTCAAAAGAAATTTTAATCGTTGTACTGTTGATATTTGGCTCTGTTGACTAATGAGTTTGCCGACCACTGCCTTAGGCTAACAGCCTTTCAAAGACACCTAGGCAGGTTCTGATTTCATAGCCTTACATAACTTGGGCCCTTTTATGTATCCCACGCCAAATAAACCACAAGGTTGTTCTGCTAGCGGAGAGATAGCACACCAGAGCCTGAACAAAGTAGGGGAAACCACACGTCAGCACTCCATTAGGCCTGCTCCGGTCAGACGCCAAGCCCCGTGAGAAGCAGCCAAGAGTTACTGAAAATTTAACACCTCCAGTTCTGACATGTTCCGCAGGACACGCTCTCTTGGTAAGATGCCTATAAATACGAGCAGCATGAGGGCCTGCAAAATGGCAAAATATTTCCTTTATACATTCTTCTCATTAGCCTCAGTATTTGGTTTGCTTGCCATGAAAAAAAAAATTCTCTAAAAGGGAAATAGACAAAGAATAGGGCCTTTCAAGTGCTTTAATAGTAAGAGGTTGTGGGTCTCATTGAAAAGAAGTATTTAACTTTATTCCACTTCAATCTCACCTCTTTCTAAATGTGGCTGAAATAGGGATGAAAGGGTAGTGGCCACTGTGCCTGTGATGTGTTAAACTTTTCAGAGAGCTGTAGTGGTAGATGAATCAATCCTGTGTGTTAGGATGGTCCGAGAATGTTCCCTTGGACTTGCAGCAAACAGTAAGTAGAGACAAATGGCCTCCCTCCTCCTGGTTCCTTCTGAGATGTCTCATCTACTTGTCTTTGAGGGATGCAAACTATGCCAAATGTATAGCTTGGGGTCACACATGCCTGGGGCAGGATGCTAGTCTTTCATTTTTGCTAGTTGTCTACATGTTGACTAGTTACTTAAATCCTCCGAGCCTTGGTTTTCTCATCTGTAACACTGGCATAGGGCCTGACTTATTTGACTGCTATGAGGATTACCGATAATGATACCAGCTACCTAGAATATGAGATACTCAACAAATGCCAGCTGGAATTGTTTTTGTGACGAGTTCAAATGGGAAATCCACTGCGCAGTCAACATTTATTAAAGACCAATTAGCTGCTGGGTACTGGGCAAAGGACAAGATTTTGCTTATGTCTGAGCGGGTCTCCCAGTCCTGTTGGGAAAGTAGGCAATATGAATATGGTTCCTGCCAAAAGTGGGGAGGGCCATCATCCAGCTAGTGCGTCCATCCTAGCGGAGCAGGAGAACCTGGCCACAGTTTACATTAGAGACCCTGGTAGTGGAAAATATGAGTTTTCAACTTGAGGCAGGACTTCAAATCAAGAGCCTTAAAGAGGACCTTTCCCCATAAATTAGATTTTAACAAACTCAGAGGATTAATTGATTGGAACTTTTCCTCTTGATTTCATTTACTTATTTTTATTAAGATTTAATTTTTTAGAGGTGTTTAAAGTTCACAGAAAAATTGAGGGGAAAGTACAAGGATTTCGAATATACCGCCTGCCATCACACATGCACAGACACCCCCATTATCAATTTCCCCACCAGAGTGGAACATTTGTGTTAGCCAAGGAACCTACACTGACACATCATAACCACCCAAAGTCCATAGTTTACATTAAGTCTCATTCTTCATGGATAAGGAGTGAAAAGAAAGAATTAAGGAAAGGGGAGTGGTACTGTGCCAGTGCCAAGGACACTAGAACAAACCCCCTGATTTTGACCCTTGTGTGAAGTTTATATTCAGAAACATGGTTCTTTTCTATGATTTTGTGTGTGAAAGTATAGTGTTTTTTTCCTCATCTGAAAATTGGACTGACATTAGCCTTCCAAGTAAAAAGGCAAAGTGGTTAGCTGCTGTGGTTCAATGAAAGCACTAGAAAGAGAGGACAGAAGACCTCCACAAAAATATAAGTAATCATTAAAGATCCCATCGTCTTCTATAAAAATCTTACTTAATTTGATATCCCCAAGTACTAGAAGGCCTGGCCTGGGTCAGCTGTCTCCTGAACAGTTTTGCTCTCTGATTCTCTTTACCACCGTAAGAACTTATGATCATTAAATATCCCTGACTCTTCCTGAAAAAGACAGTAACAACACACTCTGTTTCAATTGGACCAGAATGATCTGGATAGACATGTAGAAGACAAAAATGTTAAGTTTAATCATCTGGCTGGACATTCTTGTTCTCTTATCTCTATGGTTCCTATCTCATTGAGGTTTTCTCTGATCCCTCTATAAAAATTACCCCCCCTTCTTCCTCTCTCTCCCCTGCTTTATTTTTCTCCATAATAGTCTATGTACTCACTTTTTGTTTTTTTTGTTTTTTTAACATATTCTCTGTTTCTCCCACTGGAGTGGAAGTTCTATGAGGATAGGCATTTACTGCTGAATCTCTGGCTCCCAGAACAGGAGCATTTAGGCACATTGAACCTTTGGGGGTTAACATTAGCTGAGTGGTTGAATACATTAGAGATTCATGTTGTGGTTATAAAATGTTTTAAAAGGCAAAGCTCAGAGACTGGACCTAAATGAGAAATTTGGAACAGGGGGTTTAAATTGCTCTGTATATTTAAGTGAAGGGAAATTTTTAGTTTTCTTTTGGCAGTTCCAAAGGTTAAGAGAAGAGTGGGAGATGGGATAAAGGGAAGAGAAGGTTGGGAAAGATAATTTTAGGGTGTATTCTCACCCTCAGTCTCTTGCTAACTTGAGGAAACCTAGGACTTCCCTACACATAGTGCTCTTGTTCTACAGCATGTGACCCACTACACCAGCTCTGTCCCATCCTATGAGACAAGAAAGGCACCTGACCTGGGGCACCAATCAAGAGGTTTCCTAAAACAAAGACTGATTTCTGATTTTCAATTTGAAGTTGTACTTTGTACTGAAACACAATTACTTTGTCATCTTCATACCTCATTAAATATAGTTACGCACAACAGCAAATTAAAGTTTGAGAAAATTAAGAAATATATATTTAGAAATGATAGAAATAGAGTTGAGGAAATAGAATGTGCAGCAAAATTAAAAGAGAAAGACATATGAAAAATAAAAAGGTGAAACCTGGGAAATAAATTGAGAAGGTTCAATATTTGATTATTAGAGAATAGGGAAAAAGACCAGGAAAGAATTATCAAAAAATGATGGAAGAAAATGTGACTATATTTGAGAAAATACAAGAGTCTTCACTTTAATGGATTGGAGTGTGAATAAATGATCTAGACATTGTGTCATGAAATTTCAGTAAAGCAAAGATAGTGACAAAACTTTGAAAGCTCTTAGAGAAGAAAGAAATCCTGTGAGTTCGATACCAAATAGATTGGTATCAAATCTCTCTTTAATAACAATGAGTAAATTAGAGAATATTTTCAAAATTCTGAGAGAAAATGTTTTTAAAGCTGGAACTATATACCCATCCAAGATTTTGATCTAGTAGGAGGCGTAAATGAAGACACTTTAGGCAAGGTCACCGAGTTTCCTCTTACATAGCCAACCCCCAAAATATACATGACAGTAGGCTCTAGAGAAATGAGGGGAGGTGGTGGAAAGCAAGTAAAATAAAAGAAATGGTGAAGTTAACCTTAGAGTACATAAGAAAGAAATGCCAGAATGCCAGCTGAGTAGCACGGAAAGTAATGAGTTGTAACTAGGCCAACATACAGCCGACCCCAATAGTGACATTAGGAAGAATGGAATGAATTCCCTCTATTGCTGCAAAAGCTAGAAAATTTTATTGAGAGAAAAAATGAGTACTATAAATAAAAATACTGATAGAGGGGGAAAATTGTAAAGGAAAAAAAGGCCAAATATGAAACAAACTGAGATAGGGCATGAATTTGAGATATTGATGGAACCTAAAAAAAGAGACCCCATTTGATCTTATCACAGAAACATGTTCCTCAGATCCCCTAGGATTCATTACATTGGATCAATAAAGTGAAAGCATAATCCTACCATACAACACGGCTTTTCTGGAGGAAAAAAGAATGTTGACATTGTTGTAACACTAGTTATGTTTTCAAATATTGGTATCAACCAATACATAGAGCATCAAGGAATTATTTAAGATATGGAACAGAGTTTAAACATAACAATTTTTATGATTTCAAAGTAAAGTATCGTTGACAAAAGGTAGCAGATGGGTATGCAGTAGGATGGAGTCATAGAACTCTCATGTTATATATTGAGATTAAGAGGTGCCATTGAAAGTTGATGGGAAGAGATACAGAGATTTAGGACTATCATTTGTATTCTCAACTCTAATGGATAGACTGCCCTCACCTTTACTAAAAATTGGGGGGAAAAGGAGGAGGGGATTGCAAATGGGGGCTGTTAAAGTGAGCTAATTCGCATCTGTCATGGTAGAGCATTTATAGAAAATGCTCAAAATTGATAAATTAAAAATAGAGGCATATTTGTTATTTATTTCTGCATAACAAGTTAACCCATAACTTTGCAGCTTTAAACATTTATTATCTCTATGCACCAGGAATTTGTAGTGGGCTTGGCTGAGGTATTCTGGCTCAGTTTTTCAAAAGTTTACAGTCAGCCTAAGGCTTGACTGGGGCTGTAAAATTCACTCCCCAAAAGGCTCAGTTCCTCTCTATAGGGCTGCTTCCATTCGAGTGATCAAGATCCCAATTATTACCCAGCCCCAGAAGTCACACACTGTCACCTTTGCAATATCCTATTGGCCATACAGGTTATTCTTTCTGCAGATGGACCTCACACAAGTATGAATATCGGGAAGTATCGCCGAGGTGCATTTTGGGAGCTGGCTGCCGCAGGAGATGTGTGCCATATTACTTAGAGTGGTAAAGTAGCCATCAAAAGTATAAAATATAGACATGCTTAAAAGAAGTTTTTGCACTATTTGATTTTTTTCTTTATGTGCATAGCTTGAAAATTTTTGAAAATATAAAGGAATAAATATTACCCACAACTTTTTATCTCAAGAACTGTTAACATTTTATTTCTTTTCAGTCCTTGTTCTCCCCTTATGTTAAAGCAAATATATATATATTATGAAGATATATTATATTGTATGTACTATTTAGTATGTTTCTTACATTCAAAAATATTTTAAACATTATTCATTTCATTACATATTCTCTAAATATGATTTTAAAAATATTGCTTTTCCATGAAGTATAATAATAACAAATATTTATTTTGAAGTGTTTATTTCCACAATTCCTCATTTATCTAGACCTCTTAACTATTTGGAGGATACCTGATATTCTTATTCTCAACCAGATTTTTACAGAGTGTCCACCAAAAATGTATATACTCTTTAACAGCTGGTTTCTATTACATTTTGAAAATGAAGTGTATTTTAATAAACACTGCCTTTATAATTATTCAAAGCGTGTATAGTTTTTGGGACACACTGTATTTTGTTTAAGAGAGGAAACATTGTGGAAAACCTGATAGTAATGGCAGTTTTGTTCCATTATAATGATATACCATAATTTAACTGTCCTGTTTGGGGACATTAACTGTTTCCAATTGCTATTATAACCAGTGCTCCCTACCCAACATTGTGTACATTTCTTATGTCTTTTGGGTAAATTCTTAAAAGTGGAAACACTGAGGCGAAGTTTATGAATAATTTCAAGGCCCTTGACAAAACACAGGGAACGTTCCCCCGAAAGCTTTCACCAACCCCTCACTGCAGTGTCTAGACCACCTGTACCACCGCACCTTATCCTGTATGCTGTCATCAACACATATTTACTGGAAAAATGGGCGGTTCCCTATGGACTACTTGGACCAAAGTAAAGGAATTAGGTTCCGGCTCTGAGATTTAATCTAAAGAGGAAAAAAACAAGCAAAGCAACAAAGAACAAAACTTTTACTCTCTTCAGCTGCCCCAGTGGAAATGACTAGAACTACACACAGGGGGCATCTCTCTGAAGCCTTCTGTGTCATTATTTCAAATTCCTCCCTTACACAGTGGACTTTTTAAATTCTCCCCACTGCCATGCTCACAAACTCTTAAATTACATTTACCTTTGCTGGGATATAAAGGTCAGATGTAACTTACCTAATAGAACCAATTGATGGAAATCTATACAGTGGAAGAGGTTCAAAGCTTGAAAAGTTAAGACCACTTTGTCCCTGCCTGTGTGCTGCTCTCAGCATGTTTTAAACACGACCCAGCATTTGTTCAAAGATGCCACATGTCATCATCTTTAAATGACCTTATCCATCTTATCACCACAATTTTGAACTAAGAAAAAATCCCCCGAAAAACCCACCACCAAATGATCCTGAATGATGCTGCCTGTCATGTTAGCCATCAGAAGCCTTGGCACGGCCAGCCATTCTTGCAGGTATTTTATCATTTACCAGATTATACTGAAAATAAAAATCTTTTGAAAAATATCCCCGTCCAATTTTATCTTCTTGGCTCTCCATATAATGCTAGTGCAAAGGAAGAAATTATTTGATAAATTTGATGCTCTCAGATAAGTAAATTCCATCATTCATTTGTGGGAATGGAGCAGGATGCCTGTGTCATCCCAAACTCTACTCCTCATGAGTTTCACCCCATCAGAGGGACCCCTACTTCCTGCCTCTTGCCCTCAACATCATTTATCAGATGCGGCAGAAAACATCTTTCTTAGCTAATTCTCAGAGTTCCTTTAAGGATAAAATGTACTTTAAACTCTCATTTAATAAATATTACATTGGTGTTGGGAGTTAGAAGCACAATTTCTGCCTCACAGGTTTATTTTTTAAATTATTTTTTCTTCAAGCTTTAATTAGCTCAAATGTCTTGACATTACTAGCAACAGGACAACAGGACTAAAGCCAGTTTACCATATACCTTTGACTTATATAATTTTACATCTATTCACTTTTGCTATTTTAAGAATTTTAACACCTATTTGACTAAAAGTGCAAAATGGCTTATGTTTATCTCTCTATCTATCATCTATCTATCTATCTATCTATCTATCTATCTATCTATCTATCATCTATCTATCTAAAGAGCCAGGGTTCATAACGTCCAAAACGACTGAATGGACGACCAAACACAGGAAGTCAGTCCTGCAGTCAGTGCTGGGTCTCCATGTTGCTGCAGGCGCGGCAACCCAGCACTCGCTGCCACTGCTGCAGGAGTGGCGACCCAGCACTGACTGCTGAGGGGCCTGCAGATCAGGCCCAGAGAGAGGCCCGGAGAGGGAAGCAGGGTCTGATCCGAAGCCTCTGTGGCAGCTGTTGATCAGCCCTTGCCTCTCTTTCTCTCCAGGCCTATCTGATCAGGCCCAGAGATAGGCCCAGAGATGCTGACTGGCATAGAAACTGACCAATCAGAACCAAATCTGGGTGAAGTGCCAGGAGCCAATGGTTGCCTAGGAGGTGGAGCTTTTGATGCTGACTGGCATGGAAACATCAATCAGAACCAAATCTGGGTGAACTGTGAAGCAGAACCTAAGGTGGAGGCTGAGGAGGGGTTTTAAGGGCAAGAGCTGTTTGGTGTAAGGTGTAAGAAAGTGATTCAATTTTTTTAATGACTGGTTTGGCAGTATAGTGCATATGGCTGGCTATCAGTCCAGATATAGGGATTATGTATATTTGTCTGCCAAGAGCATCTCCTGCTGCTGATAAAGGCTTTCCCCCCATTTGAGCAATCCTATCCTGTATAATCTATCTATACTAATAAAAGGGTAATATGCTAATTAGACCAGGTTGACAGGCCATCTTCCGGTCCGACTTCCTTCCTGACAAAGCCATGGTGGTGGGGACCAAGGCAGAGGCAGTTAGGGGCAATCAGGAAGGCAGGCAGGCAGGTGAGCGATTAGGAGCCAGTGGTCCCAGATTGCGAGAGGGATGTCCGACTGCTGGTTTAAACTGGCAGTTGGACATCCCCCAAGGGGTCCCCGATTGGAGAGGGTGCAGGCTGGGCTGAGGGAACCTACCCCCGCCTTGCACAAATTTTGTGCACTGGGCCACTAGTAGTATTTTATAATGCTAAACATTTTCTTTTCTGGTCTCCTGGATGGTTCTCTCACTATTCCTCCCTCTAATTTGTTTTATCTACATTTGAGCAATTAAGGACTTTTTAACAAGTTTGACTAAAGAGACTAACAATTTTTTAAATGTTTCTAACAATTAGTATTTATTTAATCTCAGCATTTTACCCAGAATAGGTACTTTTCACAGCTAATTTACAAATAAATAGTAAACAATAGCACACAATTATATACCAATATTAGTGCCCAATATTACCTGCTAGAAGTCTGCCTTTTCCTTTCTTTCAAGGACAAATTCCAGCAACCCAATCACTTATATGCTTGTCCAAAGAGAATATCACTGATTTCTCTGTGTGACACCCTTGACCCTGACTCTAGTACTTTTTCAAATGCCTTTAAAAAACCCAAAATGCTCCACAAACATTGGTTACCTATGTACAATTTAGTACACATTCTGTAGGGAAGATCCCATGAAATAAAATCACACACCCACAGATAATAACCAACCTCCCTGAAAGGCAACTTTGCTACCTTGTTTCTAGAGCTGCCATATGTCCATCCCATTTGCCTGCTCATGTGCCTTAAGATAATTTACTTCCAACATCACTCCCAACAGCACTTCCCCTAAAGGAGTCCTTTTGTTAAGTTTTATTTCCCATGTGAGTAGTGGGGAATTTGGGTGGAGAGAGTGACCTGCCAGACCTTCTGGTTCTAAGGTCTCTACACTCTGTGTCCTTCTCCTGACTAAGCTTTAATAAAAACTGAGCAGAGACTCTTTTTTTTTTTTTTTTAAATTTCTGCTATGGTAACCCTAATCTTCTCCATGACTAAGGATGCTTCTGTCTGAATAGGTAAATACATTGACATATGAAGAAGAAAAGACAAGAATACTTTTAAGAAACTCTTATCATTATTAAGCTGGGATATGAGTAGTCTCCTTAGGCAGGAGGTTAAGGTGCTCAACTTGGCTACTGGTGAGATTAACAGTGAATACTGGTAAATTATATGGGACAGGATTTTGGGAAATGCAATGTTTTTGGTTCAGGCATGTTGCTCTTGATGTGTCAATGGGTTATCAAATACCTGTAACCTATAAATAAAAACCATACAATTTATTTTTAGATGTCAGCTTTTTGCATTAAGATAGTCCATCATTGCATGCTAGAAATATTCTGATTTTTTTTTCTTTTGTGCTCTTTCCTGTGGTTATCAGGTTTTCTTGCCAAAATGAAGCATCTGCAGCTTAAGGATACAAGTTGCTCTTCCAAAGTAATGTCAGATTTAGAAATGTATGCTTTCCAGAACTGGAGTACTAACATCACCCAGCTGTTTTAAAACTGTGCTGTTAAATTCACCCAGATGTCTCTAATTGCATCTAGCTATTGCGTCTTAAGTTCTTTGCTCATCTTGTCTGTCCCATTCACTTAATCTGCTATAAATCAGTATAGCTTTGAATTTTTTAAGAGACATTTGCAGAGAGCCAATGATATGAATATGGAGAGAATAGACTTCATAAAGATATTCTTAGATCTCATAATAAAATAAATCACTGAATATCAGAAAATTCTAGAACTCTGGGACTGAGAGGATATTTAGGGATAATTTTGTTCATTTCTTTCACTTTACAAAGAGAACACTTAGGTTCTGATAATTTAGGAGACTTTATGGAGACACAGAACAAGATGTTGCAGAACTAGGATTAGACACCAGGAGTATTTGGTTTAATATTACATATGTGGATTTTGAAAGGCAGCGTTTTTTTGTTGTTGTTGTTTTTGTTTTTTGTTTTGGTTTTGTTTTTATTTCGCATTTTAATGAAACAAAGTGTATGCAAAATAGAACGACTCTTCTATCTCCTCTCTCTCTTCTGCATCAATGATTTCCCCCCCTTCTATAGGGCTATTCACATCAGCTTACAAATATACTCTTACTTCTGTTAAAAAAAAGTTTTTCACTTGACTACACATCCTCCTCTAGCTACACTTCTACTTTTTATTCACTTTCACAGTAAATCTTATACAGAAGACTGTTAATATTCACTCTTTCCAACTTTTCTCCACGTATTCTTTTTATTTATTAATGCACTATTCACATAACATAAAATTAAACATTTTAGAAGAATAAAAATACTACGATCACATCAATAGGTGCAGAAAAAGCCATTTGACAAAATCCAGCATGCACTAGTGATAAAAACTCTAGTAAAGTGGGAATAGAGGGAACATATCTCAGCATAATAAAGGCCATATATGACAAACCCACAGCTAGTATCACACTCAATCTCAATGATGAAAAGCTGAAAGCTTTTTCCTTAAGGTCAGGAACAAAATCAGGATGTCTGCTTTATCACTCATATTTATCAATGATTTGATCAATCATGCCTATGTAATACAATCTCAGGAAACCAAAATTTGCATGAGCTTCCCTGGTTAATGACCTGCTGAGAAAGTAACACATCCTGAGGACATGAAAGCTTTGCATTTGGACACCCTATGGGTCTCTTCATTTGGCTGATCTTGATTTGTGTTCTATATTACAAAGCTGTAATTATCAGTATAATGCTACCCTGAATTTTGTGAGTTGTTCTAGCAAATTATCAAACAAGAGGAAGTAGTGGGAACCTCCACATTTGTAGGCCATTGGTCATAAGTGTGAATGGCCTGAGAACCCTGGAGCTTGTAGCTGGGTCTGATGTGAGGGGAATCTTATGGAGGACTGAGATCTCATTCGGTGAAGCCTGTGATAACTCAGGTAGTTAGTGTCAGAATTACATTGCAGAATGTGAAGATAAAGTTTCAGGAGTAGATGCAAAACAGGTTAATGTCTTACAAAACATACACACACACATCATTTTTCACCCGACAAAAATGATTTGCATTACTACCAGACAAAAGCACAAGTTAATGTGTACCTTCTGGGACCTTAAAAATCTTAACACCCTCTATAGAATCATGGCGCCCAACATTTTTTTTCTCGCTGTACCTGAGTCCTCATCTTTAAACTAGTACCACTTGGCTGTCTACTAATCATGGAAACAATAAATTCAAAATTGAGACCCTACACTTCTTGCCCCAAATATGATTAATTTGTATTTTTTTACTCATCTCTACATGGCCTATTGGTCTTTTCTGTCTCTCATCCTTGGCTTTCTCTTTTTAACCCATTTTATATCCAATGTGGCAGCAAATTCTGCTGGGTTCTACCTTCTAATTCCATCCTGAATCCGACCAGTTCTCATCACCCTCCCTGCTAACTTGATGGTCCATTGCATTATCACCTCTCTCCTGGGTTATTACACTGCACTGCCACTTGGTTTCCCTGGTTTCTGAAGCCTTTAGCATACTTTAATCTATTTTTAAGGAAGCAGCCATCATAATCCTATTAAAACACAAAGCAGATTATGTCAAACCACACAAATGCCTCCTGTCTCACCAGAGTAAAGCCAAAGCCCCTCCTCTGGTCTGTAAGGGCTTATGTGCCCTAACCCTCGGCTAGCTCTCTAACTTCATTTCCTGCTACTCTCTGCCTTGCCCTCTCAACACTAGCCACTTGGCCATTCTGCTGTCTTGAACATGACACGTGTTCACGTTTACTGATCTCTTCCTAAAACCTTCTTCCTTCATGGCTTGTATCCTCACTTCTTTTAAGTTGTTGGTCAAACGACACCTTCATAAGTCATCCTTTGATCACCATTTTTATTTATTTATTTTTATTATTATTATTTTGTTAATCCTCACCTGAGGATATTTTTTCATTTATTTATTTATTTATTTATTTATTTATTTGAGTGGAAGAGAGCGGGGAAAGACAGAGAGAAACATCGATGTGAGAGAACCACATTGATTGGTTGCCTCTCCTTGGGCTGGGGAGGAGCCTGCAACCAAGGTATGTGCCCTTGGCCAGAATCAAACCCAAGACCCTTTGGTCTGCAGGCCGACACTCTATCCACTGAGCCAAACCAATTAGGGCTGACAATCCTTTTTAAAAACTTCTTCTGTCCCCACTCTTCCTACCCTACTTTTCCCTCTGAATTATTTTACTCTATTGTTCTTACCACCATGCAAAATGATATGTAATTTACTTACGTTGTTTATCATGTGTTTTTATCTATGAGAATATAACTGTCAAGTGGTCAAGCATTTAAAAAAATTGTGTTTTATTCACCACAGTATCCCTAGTGCCCAGAACAGTTCCTGGCACATAAGAATTCAACAAATATTTGTTGAATAATGAATTGTGACATATTGATAGTATTGAAAAGTAAAGAAACATATCACCAGCAACTTTATATGCAAATAAAATCTGTCGATCATAGTAGTTTTGGGTAGCTATATAGTTATTTCCATGGTTTGGAATTGATTTAAGAGCCAGCTTGCAAGTCATTAATAATGTCAATTTAATTACTCTACAGTTACAGCTCATTTTGGATCCCAAACTGAATTACCCATCTTGAACACCACCTTATTCATCAGACTTGGCTCTGGTAATGACGCGGCAATAACAGCCATTTGTTATTTTCAATAATCTTTTCCTTAGTCAATAATTTTTCACTTGCAAGTAGCAGACATACACTTATACTATTGCAGTGATACAGTTTGTTCATATATTAATTCACAATATGTTTTCTTTGCATTTTCCCTTGGCGATTCTAAAAAAAAAGTAGTTGGACTTTTGCCTTCCTCTGCTTTAGCATGGGGTCAAAGCCAAAATAGCCTAAAGTCAATTCTCTTCCTGTTGGTTTTTTGTTTGTTTGTTGAGAAAGTCTCAACTCTTCACCCTAAACTCTTATGCTAGGGTTACGTAGGGTAGGAAGGGTGAGTTGGTGCCACTGAGGAAAGAGGAAAGAGAGATGAGAGAGGTCAAGAACTTTTTTCTGAAGACTAAGGGAGAGACTGTTTTGAGGTTACCTGAGTACACTGTAATGGCTACTGTGTTATTCCCCAAGAAAGTGACAGAACCTTGGAAGACAAAGGCTGTGGGGTGTTTTTAGGGCTTGTCCTCAGGAAAGAGAGGTATACTCCAAGGTGTCTCACTAAATCTAGTGGAAGTAAACAAAGTTGAGCCTCACGAGGAAGTGGGAGAATCAGGAGGCATAAAACCTGTCAGACACCAAGGAAAATGGCAATACCATCTCTCTTTCTGAAGCTGAGTCCCCTTTCCCTCTTGGAAGGCTAGCTATGTTTGCTCCAAAAATGTCTTCCCCCAAACCGGACTCATACCACTTGCTATTCCAAGAAGGACTCTGGCAAGAGTCAGTAATTATGTTTTCCAGCCTCAGGGCTTATGAAGTTGCTGTTTCCACTCTAGAAGAGTTGTGAGCAGGAGCCGAGGAGCCGAGAAAGAAGATAGCAAGTCAGTGAATTTATGACTAAGTCACTACAGTTTGAAAGTCTTGTATCCAGACCACAATATGACTATTTTCTGGTCTCTAGGGCATAACTAGTTTTGTTTTCAAGATAAAACTCTTGTCCATGCAAGCCTTTTTGGATGGGAGAGCAACAACAAAAAAGTTTCTGGACTGAATAGGATGATAGGATTGACTGGATTATTCATCACCAAAGGGAAATATAATTGTCTATTGATGAGACTCTTTAAAGAAATGAGCCAGATCTACTTGTGGATCATTAATGAGTGGGTGTGGGGTCCATTTACTGTTACTTGTGAAAGGTTAGATGGCACTCAGGACAACAGCAACCTAAGCATCATATCTTTATGTAGTTAAAACTAAAATATTGCGCCAGGACCTTAAATACAGATCCTTGCAGGTTAGTAAAAGAAGGAATGGAAGAGTAGACCATTTCTGTCTTTCTTATTTCTAAACACATGCATCTCAAATATATTAAGAGAAAAAAGATTAATCTGATTCTGTGATAATAGTAAATAGGTTGATTATGTAAAAAAAATGAATTGCAAATGAAGAACAGATACTAGAACTATAGAAAATGACCAGTATATATTTACAAATAATTTAGTAGGTTGAAGTTTTATTGATAACTGGTGAATTATTATGTACAATACATAAATAAACCTGTGTATACAGTTTTATATTCTGATTATAGGGAATATTTTGGCAAACTTGTGAAAATTTGCTCTGAAAGTTCATACATGGGTAGAAGTTCTAGAACTTCCTATCTAATAAAAGAGAAACATGCAATTTGACTGTACCTCCACTATGCCCACAAGCCACGCCCACCAGCCAATCAGGAGCGAGTATGAAAATTAACCCAACATATATGGTGGCAGCCACGTAGCTGGAGCAAGCTGGAGGCTTGGGTTGCCCCCAGCGATGGAGGAAGCCAAGCTTTCCGCCCGCCCTGGCCTCAACTCAAGGCTACAAAGTTTCAATTGTAGAAGATAAATAAATAAATCCCAGATACCACTCCGTTTGGGTCACCAGGGGGTGTGGCCAGTCTGCAAACCACCACAGGCCCCAGGGGAACCCCCACCCTGATCCAGGACACCCTTCAGGGTAAACCAGCCGGCCCCCACCCCTGCGCCAGGCCTCTATCCTATCTAATAAAAGAGTAATAAGCAAATTGACCATCACTCCAACACACAAGATGGCTGCCCCCATGTGGTCAAAGATGACTGCCCCCATGTGGACACAAGATGGCCACCACAAGATGGCCAGCAGGGGAGGGCAGTTGGGAGGGACCAGGCCTGCAAGGGAGGGCAGTTGTGGGTGATCAGGCCTGCAGGAAAGGGCAGTTAGGGATGACCAGGCCAGCAGAGGAGGGAAGTTGGGGGGGACTGGGTCTGCAGGGAATGACAGTTGGGAGGGACCCAGGCCTACAGGGGAGAGCAGTTGGGAGGGACTAGGCCTGCAAGGGAGGGCAGTTGGGGGCTATCAAGCCTGCAGGGGAGGGCAGTTAGGGGTGACCAGGCCTGCAGGGGAGGGCAGTTAGAGGTGACCAGGCCTGTAGGGGAGGGCAGTTAGGGCAATCAGGCTGGCAGGGGAGCAGTTAGGCATCAATCAGGCTGGCAGGGGAGTGGTTAGGGGGTGATCAGGCTGGCAGGCAGAAGCGGTTAGGGGCAATCAGGAAGGCAGGCAGGCGAGCAGTTGGGAGCCAGCAATCCTGGATTGTGAGAGGGATGTCCGACTGCCCATTTAAACAGGCAGTTGGACAACCCTCGAGGGGTCCCAGATTGGAGAGGGTGCAGGTTGGGCTGAGGGACACACACCCCCATGCACAAATTTCATGCACCAGGCTTCTAGTCTTATATAACATGAAATAAAATCCCTGAGGAAGCTTATAACCAAAGTGAAAAAAATGTAAGAAAGTTTAGCATAGACTGTTAAGAAAATAAAGAGCTATAAAGAAGCAAACATACAAATTGCTCAATATTTAATGAGAAAATAGTAATACTTCATAAAATCTTTGGATTCTTAGGTTAATTTTTCTTTTAATAATAGCCTGACGTATTTTTATGTATGTCCAAAAGAAAAATAAAATAAATAATATGGTCTCATTTGGGGGTCACGGTTTTTGTTGTTTTGGTCTAGCATCCTCTCTAATAAAGAGGGAATATGCTAATTGACCATCACAAAGATGGCTGCACCCACAGCTGAGGCCAAGTTCCCATAAGGAGCCTTAACAAGCTATCAGCAGGGACCTGAGGCTATGCCCTCCCCCGTCCCCATGGGGCTTGACAGGGGACCTCAGGCCTCGCCCCCTGCCCCAGTGCCAGGCCAGGGGACCTGAGACCATGCCCCCTGCCCAGCGGGGCTTGACAAGGGTGGGACTGGCCGGGTCTGGATCTAGCCCAATGGGGGGGGGGTGCAGCCAGGTCTGGGTCTCACACAATTTTGAGGTGCATGTGGGTGGGCGGGGACTTGACTCTGGGTCCCGTGGTGCGCCCCAGACTCTGACAGGAGGAAAGTTTTCATATACATTTTATTAATTTTCTTTCATCTCTGACACTTCTATTATAGAGAAAGGGCAAATAGCAATATTATTTCCTCTAATGAATCCCCTTTTAATGTGCACGAATTTTGTGCACTGGGCCACTAGTTTATTTATAAACCTCTCATTTTCAAAGCAGGAGAAATTTTGTTTTTAAGTAATAGGATTTGTTTTCCCGTGAGCATTCTGATGCCCGAGGGCAGGAAAGCTGATTTAGCCATTGATTGCCATCTTGGTCCTTCCTGTAGCTAGGAGGGACTAAATCTAGTTGATGCATCTTAAGTTTGGTAAGCAGTGTGCCTGAGCAGGATGATTCCTCTACATAACTTTATGAATTAAATAGCTTAAAATAACTTGTTGGGAATAATGGCTAAGGCCAGAAGCCTTGGGAGTATTGAGGGTACTTCTGAGGAAAAGCAAGGTTCTATCATGTGGAGTTTTGTACACTTGGAACGCTGGACCAGCTTCATGAACCATCAGAAAACGGACAAACACTGACACTACCAAAAGACATTATCTCTGCCACAGAAGTGGTGGGAATCCTTTCTCCTGCTTATTACATATTTTCTCTCCCTTGTCTGCCCATGGAGCCAGAGGAAAATTTTAGTAATAATGTGACAAGAGGATGATTTTGTGTGTTTTTTGTGAATCCACATTATGATTGTTTGAGATCACTAAGTGTCCTCGATGTTGTTGGCATTCAGAGCTTTGTGGAAATGAGATAATCCCCGCTGGCTCTTTCAGAGTTTGAAGCTTAGCACAGGAAAGGGAGAAGCTCTCACGAATTTTAAAATGAGAAGTGGCTGAAAAGTGAAATGAAATGTCTCCCACTAATAGGCTTGGAGGTTGAATGGAGTCGAAAGTACACCTGAAAAAATATCTATCTAACATCGGCAGTGATACAGGAGAGGCATCAACTCTGACAGCTTTAAAAGGAAGAAGAGTGTCAATCCCATTGCCTTGACAAGATCTTTGGCCTTTTTCTGACAAAAAATTCTGCCACTGAATTTTAAAACATTGCTAAATCCTAACAAATTTCAGATCTTGGTAGTATCCAAGGAAAGATAACAAATTTATCAGCTGGTTTACTTAATTTTCAGTTTCACCTATTTCCCCAAAATTTCTGAGTGACTTAGAAAAAAATGAAACACCTAAAGAATGAAATGCTTGGGTTTGACCTAAATACAGCCACACACAAACAAACATGTGCCATGAGATAGATTTAAAACATTGACCTTGCTCTCCCCCAATCTCTGTTACATGGTCGGAGATGCACCATTGACTTTTGATATTTGGTTTGTGTAATATTTTCCCTTTAGTTCTTTCTCATTCTTCTTAAAAAATGTGTGACTATCATGCTGTGTAAATAACAAAACCATGATAATACATAAAAGTCTTAAATAACCAGGTTTTCAACCCATTTCAAAAATAAATACCAGATTAAGGAGTAGATTTTAAACTTTTGGATCTCTGTTAACTCGGTTTACCACCTGAATGGCACAGAGGACTAACTCATTTGTGCACCTGATAGGGAACTTGTTATATCTTCATATTTATGTATGTGTACATAACATTTATTACCAGATTTAAATTCCCTAGAGGTATTCACTGACTCTTGTTCATCTTTGTATTTCTCGAGGACAGAGCCACATATTTGTGGTTGCAAAGGGAATTAAATTAGGAGCAAGTCTCATTGGCACAAGATAAAAGGAATAAGACACTTTTTTTGTTTTGTTCAGAAGCTATTTTTTTTTAAAGCAAGATATTGACATAAAGGTATAGCCTTGCTATTGAAGTAAAGTTCATATTTTTTGCTTTGAAGTAAGAAAGACAAGAGTTCCAAAAAGATCTGGTAAAGAGTGTTTCAGGCCCAGAAAGTAAATATGTGATGAGGGGGGCAGTAGACAAGGTCCCTAGAATAGGCAACATGTGGAGGGAGGAGACGAGAGCTCCTGGGCACAGTGCAAATGCTAAGGTCGGGTTTAATAGTCTATCCTTGTCTAAGACTCTATTTGTTTTAGTGAAATAAAACACTCAATATTAGTGAAATAAGTACTAATATTTTCACATTTTGTGCCCGATTTTCTTTTCTATTGCCTTTGCTCATCTTCCCACTGAGTAACTCCACCCATTGCAATAAATTTTTAAATAATTTTAGTCCCTTCATCTAAGCTCATTTCTGACGTTTAAATATCAAACCTAAGGTTTAGAGCCAACCTACTAATTTTCTTTAAAATGACCAAAATATATCTTTTCAGCTGCATAAAAGGTGCCACCTGAAAAGAACCTGCAAGAATTTTTAGTGCCAGAAAGAACAATAATAGACATTAATAATATTTTATGTTCATTAATTAAGTTATACATGTGACTTTGTAGTGAAAAAAATGCGATCAAAGGTTAATTAAAAATGATAAAGATAGTTGCCGTATCCTCTTTTTGAAAATTCATTTTTCTTAACCATCAATTGTCCAATATTTCTGAATCTTAAAGAATAAAACATATATTTATTCTTCAAAGAATTATCAAGCAACTCCTCCACGCCAGGTGGCACTATTCTAAGCTCTTGAAATAAAAAAATTCCTAAAATATGGTCTTTGCTCTAACAACGAAAAGCAAAAAGCTTTGAGAAGCTTATTGGGTTATCCCATTCAATTCAGTTGAGTCATAAGTCTTTTGAAGAAATCTTGTTTGAAACAGGAAAAGGCATTCGACGGGTTAAATGGCATTATTTGGGAATTTTGTAAATTCTGCAAGCTGAGAATACAGATTGGTGATTTTAAACAAACAAGCATGCACTTTCTAACCCAGAGCCTAGTTCCAACCCTTCTACACTTCAGTCAATTCCTCCCAGTTTCTTACAGTAAAATCAGGTTAATAACTAGACGAATTTTAACAGCTCCAATAATTATGTTTTCTGTTTCTTCAAAATATCTGATTGATTGAAACTCAATCCTCCCTCTTCAAAGAGACTATATGTATGCAGGCTACTGTCTCAATGCCTTTTGAGTACACAGTCATCAGAAATGCATTTTCTTGACTGTTATCACAACTTACTTGGGAGAAATAATGGCCTCCCTTAGGCTTTTATTCTCCTACACACATGGATCTATAAGTAAGTCTGAAGGTGCATGGGCAGAGCATGGGAGGCCTCTATTAGACTGCTTCTTTCTGTTAGGAGCGCCCACTGCGAACTATCCTGGGCTATTTTATAGACAGCAGGGAGCCTCAGCTATTACTTTGTTTAATAGCTCTGTGGAATAGTCATAACTCTCCTCCTTTTTTAGTGAGAGAAAACTGGCTCTGAGTACACACGCATGGGCCAAGTGTAGGTTTGTGTCTATATACAACCCAATCTAAAGTCTTTAAACCAACACTAAAAGATCAGAATGGAAGAAAACATTTGCATTTATTTTGAGTAAATGAGATTTGAGACATTTGTTTTCCCATGCATATATATCGCATATCAAAGCAAAAAAAAAAATAACTAAAGTTCCTTTTTATATTTAAACTTTGCTTCAGAAGATATAGAAAATATACCTATAGGATATAAAAATAAAATCTACACCTATACATTTTAGATTTTCTGTGCGTAATAGCTTACCGTGATTTGGGTGCTTTGCTGAGGCTTAAGAAATTGTTCGTGCCAATTCCAATTTGCTTTGCTCCTAAGTTGTAAATTAATCATTGCTGGTAACATCAATTTAGTTGTAATTAATCATAGAGGAAGGAATAAAGCAGTTGCATTGGTGCCAGCCATATTAACTGCCTTATCTGATTGCTCTTGTGTAATTTTCCAGCACTTTGATTGAATATACAAGGCAAGAAATACTTTGGGGGCTTCCAAGAATATTCACAGTGATACATATTTGGGAATAGACTTAAAAGCAGTATAAATAGTTGATTGCTGCTTTACCTAAAGACTTTTTTGTGTGTCTATGCGGTATGTAACTTTTACACACACACACACACACACACACACACACACACACGCTTTGGCCTTGCTTTGGATAAATGACATGTTGATGCTTTCATACCAGTTGAAGCTAAATAAGGAGATTTTATTGGAGTGCTGGCTGAATGTTCAAGGTCAGAGAAGTGAATCCCAACAAATAGCAAGTATTGATGTTTCCTATGCAGTTTCCTCCCATCAAATAAATATTTAGAGGAAGTATAATTCTCATTTGCTAGGATGCAATATTTATTAGCTCTTCACAAAATATTGATTTTTACAACATTACAGTCAAAATGTATAAAAATATTTACTTATGCCTATAAGCAAATACTCTAACAGAACTTGAGAGTATCTTACAAACAAATAAACAATACACTGAAGTAAGAGGAATGATATATTAAACTAGTGTATTTACAATCCCCATAAATTCTGTCTTGTGACTCGCTAACCATTGTATCAAGCCATTCACTATGTTAGGGTGAGGGAAAATCCCAGTTATAACATAGAAGTTAGAACTTAGAATGGAGTATCAAGATATACTTTTCAGGTCCTAGCAAAATAATAATCTTTTAAAAAAAATCTCACTACCTACTTTTTTCTTTTTTTAAAATATATTTTTATTGATTTCAGAGAGGAAGAGAGAGGGAGAGAGAGATAGATATATTAATGATGAGAGAGAATCATTGATTGGCTATCTCCTACAGACCCCACATTGGGGATCCAGTCTGCAACCCAGGATGTGCCCTGATGGGGAATGAACCATGACCTCCTGGTTCACAGTTAATACTCAACCACTGAGACATGCCAGCTGGGCCAAATAACAACCTTGAAAGCTGGGTTTGGTGAGTGTTCTCATGAAAATAGGAGCAGTTATATGTTATAAACTGTCTTCTGGCTCCTATTGGTCCCCATGGTAGAGTGGTTGATCAGGTCTTGTGGGTTCCATTGGCATGGCATTGGCATCTAATTCTGAGTTCATGGTCTCTAACTTGAGTCTGGTCACAAGATCCCTGTACCCTCCTTGCCACCACCCCAGTCCTCTTCAGGTTCACAAGGTTACTTTGTACTTTTCTGTCCTCCCATCAGAGCATGTAGGAAGCTGGATCCTGAACATTACATGAATAGGCTAGGGCAGTGGTCGGCAAACTCATTAGTCAACAGAGTGGCAAACCGTGGCTCGTGAGCCGCAGTTTGCCTACCACTGGGCTAGGGGGATACGGTGGGACAATGTGAAGCACACCTGTTTGGATGAGTCCCTGTTGCTCAGATACTATACTATGTTGAACATGGGATCTCTCTAAGAGGCATGAAGTTTCCTCAGGCTACACCCAAAGAATGGAACCAAACCAACCCAAACCTAAACAAGTAAGAAAAATCTACCCTGGAACTTCCCTGATCACATCTGGATATTTCTATCCAATCTCTTCAGGTTTTGACTCCAAGACCATAAAGGACACTCACTTCTGAACTTAACTATTCATCTTATTCTGGTCTTCTTAGTACTTCCTCAACCTCATAATGTCTTTCTCCTTTTACTTCCTGTTTTATAGGAATTTCTCCTACTTCACCTTCTTCCATGGTCTACATGAGATGGGTTACAGTAAAACTTTACGCTCTCAATTTCCCAGGCTTGGCACTTATATGTAGAGAAAACATCTTAGGATTTAGAAGAGTTTATTCCTCTGCATGCAGTTACTAAATTGGGATGTAGGAGGAGAGGGGCACCTTTTAATAGAAACAACGACCCTTCTTGGAATACTGCCCTGAGGAGAGGTACAATTCAATGTAAGAGAAGTATATAGTAAAAGACAAGTCTTCATCCTACGCATGTTCCTTAGGCACTTGGCTAGTTTCCACAGAGATAATCACTGTTTCCAGTGTCTTATAGCTACTCTCCCAGAGGTATACTATGCCTATACATGCATGTGTATGTGCTTTTTTCTTTTAAAAACAATTTATAGTATACTATGGCCACTGTTCTGTATATTCCATGTTTTACTTTATATATCTCATCAATACATATCAGTACCCAGAGAACTGGCTCATTATTCTCAATGGCTACATAGTACTCAAATATAAGGAAGTAATATAATTTAGTTAACTAGCCCTCCCCCGACCCCACTCAGTTTGATTGTTTCAGTATTTTTTTTCTTGCAAATAATGCTGTAATGATACCCTTCATTTGTTTTATTTTGAACTCGTGCAATAAATATACATATATTATATATATGTGTGTATAGCTACACTAATAAAAGAGAAAGATGCAAATTGACCACACCTTTGCAACACCAACAAGCCAATCAGGAGTGAGCATGCAAATTAACCCAACAAAGATGGCGGGTTAATTTGCATACACAGCCTGGGGCGGGACAATTGCATCGTTGCCATGGTGACAATGCAGGTGTTCTGCCACACCTCAGCTGCTCCTGGCCTCTGGGCAGCATGGGAATGCGGAAAGGCAGCTCCTGGATGGAGCAAAGATAGAAAGGCGGCTCTGGGCTGGAGCTCCAGCCTGAGTGAAGGCAGTGCTGGCAGCCAGGGGAGGGAAGGAAGGCCCATTCTTGCATGAATCTTCATGCATCGGCCCCTAATATATAGATATATGGTAGATGTGGCCAAATTCTCTGCAATAGAATTGTTATAATTTACAGTCTTATCAACATAAATAGGAATGTCTGTTTCCCTTTGCCTTTATTAACAGGTTGTATCAACTTGATATTTGACTATGAAAAATATAATATGGTCTTAAAGTATGAATTTGCATTTTTCTTGTTATGAGTGAGGTTGAATTCATGTAAATTTTTAAGACTCTTCTAAATTTTCATTTGGTTTTATCCCTTTTCCATTTTTCTATCAATTTGTTGGTCTCATTGATTTTTAGGAGCTCTTTATGAATTAAGAATTTGGGATATGCCACTTTGATATTTTCCATTAATTTATTATTTGTCTTTTGGCTTATGTATGGTATATTCTGATATGCAGAAATTAATCACGTTTCTATTTTATTGTTTCTCAGTTTTGTGGCATATTAGAAAAGCCTATTCTACTTTGAGACTATTAAAATAAGTTTCCCATAGTATGAACACTTCTATTATTTGATTTTTTACATTGAAATATTTGATTCATCTGGAATTAATTTTATTGTAATGTGAGAGGAATTGTATTCTTTTTCCAGGTGGTTACTTAGTTGTATTACCACCATTTACTGAATAATTCATTTCTTTAACTTATTAAAAATGTGAATTTTATGATGTAATATAACATAAATGTAATATAGAAACATATGACTTAAGATAATATAAATATGTTGTTATATAATGACATAAATATATTATTATATAATATTTATTTATTTATTTATGGAATTGCTATTCATTTTGTTGATCAGTTTGTATGTTTACTTACCAGTGCAGTATAACTTTAAATATTACAGTAGTTAATTAAAGAAAGGAAAATGTTTTATTTATTTTTGTTCATGATATTATATTTTGAATGGATTAAACCATCTAATTAACTAGAGCAAGTAATACTTCACCCAGAAAGAAAAATTACAAATGACAGCAATATCCTCGAAGAATAAAATTATACCGCAGAACCAACTTGGAAATTAGTCTCATACATATTTGTCATTGCTAAACACTGAGCATGGCTCATGTCAAAAGTTGTCAGAGCGGTCTGACAAATATCAATGTCTAAAGTGACATTTAAGAGAACAGCAACTTGGTAATTGAAATACTGTTTTAACATGTACATTTTTTCCACTTGGAAGTGTGCTCTTGCTGTTGAAAGAACAAAATGTTGATTTTCTTACCTGGGTAATGTGACTTAAACTAGTCGCTCTTAATTAGATGAAGTACCAGGGACTAAGTACCAGAAGAATTTAGCACAGACATTAATCCTATCTGGAGAATACCAGCCTGAGCCTGACTGCTTTTAGGAAACAAGGTCAAATTCAGTACAACACATTAATGCTGACCAAGGAAAGACAATGGAGGGTTTCCTGTCTAGAAAGAAACAATATTATCACTATAAGCCATGCTGCAATGAGCTCCTTTTTATCAATTAGTGTTTTTATATTGTTTTTTTTAAAAGTACAAAATAATACAGTCATTCAAGTTTACACAGTTCAAATGCCTCTTTAGAGTAAAATGTGACAGACCTCCCCTCCAAAGAGAGTACCCAGAAGCAATACGGTCATCCTGGGTGAACACTGGTTCAGAATTCATCTAAGAGAGATTTTCTGTTATGCTTTTTTGTTGTTATTGTTCCACTTTAAAAAAATGTATTTATTGATATTTAGAGAGAGAGGAATGGGGGAGGGAGAGAGAGGGGAAGAGAGAGGATGTCTCATTTATTTATGCATTCATTGGTTGATTCCTGTAAGTGCCCTGACTGGGGATCAAACCCACAACCTTGGCATATCAGGATGACACTCTAACCAACTGAGCTACCCACCCAGGGCAAGTATGCTTTACATAGTAAAGTTATATTTTTGTTATGCTTTACATAATAAAATTATATTGTTTATTTTGTTTTTCATCTTGATTTCATTACTTACTGTGGTGGACCTCTTCCCAGGTCAACTCATGACCTACCTCATTCTTTTTTTATTTGTGCTAAATTTTGTTTTAGCCATTTTCTCTTTACAAATTTATTATCATCGTTCTTATTTTAAATTATCGAAATACACTTTTAGAAAAATTCAGCAGTCCAAAACTGAAATTAATGGAATAGAAAATAACTAAAAAACTAAGTTATTTTCATTCAACAAATGTGCAAAAATAATAGGAGATTAGAGAGAAATGAACATTCTCATACATTTCTGCATCACTTTTTGGAAAGTAATGTAGCTATACCTTTTGTAAATTAAGCATATCCACAAAATTTGGCTGTGCAATTCCAGTTTTGGGCATCGATACTGCATAAACCAAAGCCTGAGAATACAAGGACATATGTGCAAGGATTTGTATAGCAAAACTGTTCGATGTGGCAAAAACTGGAAATGTCCGGAAGGTCCATCACTATGTAATGATTGAACATATCACAGGCAACAATGATATAGAACATTAAATTGTTATTTAAAAGTATGTTTGTACTATAGCAACTGAACTGATGTATTCAGAGCTTTGAATAAAAATAGCAAGTTGAGAAAGAATGTGGTATAATATGAAAAGAGAGATGTTCAAAGCCTAAGGAAGATATCACTGGATTATTAAACTGGGCATCAACCTCAACACCAGTGGAGCGTTCCCTGAACTTACTTCACTATCTCCATCCTGTCTTTTGCCTAGTGGAGGCAAGAGCCTGGAATCAAAGCAGGCAGAGGACAAGTCATGCTGCACTCTGAGTCTGCACTATAGGACCAGGACTTAGCACTCTAATAAGTAGTACAAAAAGATGCTTTTGCCAAAACAAAGGAAACAGGGCTGGAGCAGAGCCCCATATAAGTAACTTATTTGCATTTCCAGTGTTGCACCCATTAGGAAATATGGCTGACCAGTGTCTTGATAGTTTTCAGATTAATGCTCTCTGCTCCTGGAAGATGGGCTCCTTAACCTTGATGCCTGTTCATCTTTGAGTAAAAGAGAGGAGAAAGAAGGAAGAAGAAAGGATTTTCATTCTTAGATGATCCAGATTAAAAACAAACAACAAGGATATAATCTATTAAAAATCTAAAGCAACAATTGGAAAGAGATGGAAATTAATCTTCAACTACTTTTTAAAACCTTGGGGGTTAATGAAAATAAAAGCCATATTTTTTTCCAAGCACTTCTAGGTTTCTCAAACCATCTGTGCTTCAAGGAGAATTCAGTTCATGTGTTTTTAGTTAATTTACACTTAACACTTAACTCATCAAAATGTTGACTTGTTATTCTAGCTATTTGATGTCTCAAAAATCATACACACATTTTAATATATGTTCAAAAGTCTCTCTCTCCCTGCTCCCGCCTCCCCTCCCCCCAGTGGATAAGGAAGTCATCATTAGCTAGCAGTAAACAGAACCTGGGAGAGCTTAAGTCTGATTCCAAACCGAGAACTAAGGAAATTCCAAGGGGTTTGAAACTTGGCAAATTACTTTCCACACACATGGTTACAAAATCTTAAAAGTGATAAACACAAGAAAGGACAAAAAATACATCAAAATCATCACAAGCATAAATGAAGTATCTAGACTGTGGAGATGTTTAATCAGTGGACTTGCAATATGTATCATATTAACTCTATGTTTCTTAATTGAAAGAACTTCAAGGTCAACATAAACAACCCCACACTGGCCCTTGTATAATAAACATTGTGTAGAAGACAACAGACTAATTTTTTCACACACAAAAAAGGGACAAAGGATATTCTTTAGAACTTTTGACCTTCTCTTCTTTTAAATAAAATGTATTTGACACATATCTATTAAAAATCTCTTGTGTATTCATATAAGTGGGCTGGAAATAATTTTTCTTCCCACCCACCCCCTTTCCAGATAAAACATGTGTCTAGAACAGAATACTTATCATTATCATGGATTAATGTTTGATTGTCTAGTTTTACACTTGAGTAAAGCTTCAGTTAAATCTGAACCAATTTTCATGATATTTACACACAAAATTTTACAGCTATTCGATGCTGTTTGTGACTGAAGTCAGGAAAGGGTTCAGGGGCTGAAAATCATGGATGGTATTTTGGGACCAAATCCCATGCAAGTATGAAAGGAACTGATTCATATCCAAGAATGGACTGTGGAATGAAGCAGAAGATTCGAGATTCAGTGAAGTGGATCAATAGAAACATGAAATAGAAATGAATCAATGGGCACATGAAATAGAAAGTGGAATCAATAGGACCATGAAGCTGGAGGGGTTGGAGCAGCCAAGAGGTGGAGGAAATGTTCAGGGGTAGTGTGGGGAGTGGGGAGGGCAGAGACAGAACTTGAGGCATAAGAAGGTCACTTCTGACAGCTGAGTTATCTGAGTGGTTTGGCTTGCTTTACTGCTCTTGGGTACATTTATAATATAATGGAAGTATGGGGGCAGAAGGAAACATAATAATTATCTCATTCAACATTGTAGAGTCTAACCCTCTCATTTTTATAGTTGTGAATTTTGTTGCCTAGACTGGATGGGTCACTTTTTTACTTAGAGCTGGGAGGAGCAGCTGTAGGGCCCCTCCTGACTCCGGTCCAGTGTGCCTTCCATGTAGCACACCTTGAGCAAATTGGTCATTTCCTTTCTTCTTTTAAGATTCCTTTTTCTTTCTTTTCTTTCCACTTGCCTCATACACTCCCAGTCGAACTCAATATTGAAGTCAAAGCGACAAAATGTCACACCTCCAGCTTGACTGGAATTGTTTTCAATGGGAGGGGTCACAGCAAAGCATGTTTGTTTTATGAAGTTTCAAGCTTATCCTCAGCACATGGGTTCAAAGCTGTGAACCATCTTTGAACTTTGGGAGCTCTGAGTGGACAAGATGGGACTAATATATAAAAAGAAAAAAAAAAGGTTCAGAGGACTGTCAGATCTCAATTCTCTTTTTTAAGAAACCTTTTTGGTGAGTTAAGTGTAAATGAGTCAGAAACACACGGATTTTATTTCCCTTGCCATATGTAAGGGTTTAAAAATTAATGGAAAAAAGTGCTTGGCACAACATGTTTTGAATTCTATTGGCCTTTCCCCCCCCCTTATGATCTCTGGAAGATGGAAGCTGAAGAATGATGAAGACAACTGACTCAAAAGCCATCATGAGTTTTAAACGTGTGTATAACACATGGCACTTTGTTCCACGGAGTAAGAATGTCCAGGCTGAGAACTCCCATTCTGACAACCTTGTGATACTTTTAGTGCTTGACCTAATTATATTACTAAAGAATGTTCCAAGCAGGTTTTTATCTAAATTTATTGTCTGAGATCAGGACAGGGCCGTGAGGAAGCCATTTCTTTTGAAGAAGTGTGATGTTTGAGAAAAGGAGTATTATTGGGCAATTTGAATAAAAGTGATAGTACACTGTTCAAACAATGTGAGGCTTTCCAAAAAATAAAACTATTTATAGGATGACCTTTTACAAACTTTACTAGAGGCCCAGTGCACAAAATTCGTGCACGGGGGTGTGTGTCTCTCAGCCCAGCCTGTTTAGGCTCGATCCTACCTGAATCGGGCCTAAACGGGCAGTCGGACATCCCTCTCACAATCCAGGACTGCTGGCTCCCAACTGCTCGCCTGCCTGCCTTCCTGATTGCCCCTAACCGCTTCTGCCTGCCAGCCTGATCACCCCCTAACCACTCCCCTGCCAGCCTGATTGATGCCTAACTGCTCCCCTGCCAGCCTGTTTGCCCCTAACTGCCCTCCCCTGAAGGCCTGGTCACCCCTAACTGCCCTCCCCTGAAGACCTGGTCCCCCCCAACTGCCCTCCCCTGCAGGCCCGGTCACCCCCAACTTTCCTCCTCTGCCGGCCTGGTCACCCCCAACTGCCCTCCCTTGCAGGCCTGGTCCCTCCCAACTGCCCTCCCCTGCTGGCCATCTTGTGGTGGCCATCTTGTGTCCACATGGGGGCAGTCATCTTTGACCACATGGGGGCAGCCATCTTGTGTGTTGGAGTGATGGTCAATTTGCATATTATCCTTTTATTAGATAGGATTAGATAGGATAGAGGTCTGGTGCATGGGTGAGGGCTGGCTGGTTTGCCCTGAAGGGTGTCCCAGATCAGGGTGGGGGTTTCCTTGGGGCATGGGGTGGCCTGGGCGAGGGGCCTGTGGTGGTTTGCAGGCCTGCCACGCCCCCAGTGACCCAAGCAGAGGCCCTGGTATCTGGGATTTATTTATCTTCTGTAATTGATACTTTGTAGCCTTGAGCAGAGCCAACCCACCTGCTTGCTCCATGGCCACAACCATTTTTGTTTGGATTTATTTATCTTCTATAATTGAAACTTTGTAGCCTTGAGTGGAGGCCTGGGCCCGCCAGGGCAGGCAGAAAGCTTGGCTTACTCCATTGCCAGGGGCAACCCAAGCCTCCTGCTCTCTCCATGGCTGCAGCCATCTTGGTTGGGTTAATTTGCATGCTCGCTCCTGAATGGCTGATGGGCGTGGCTTGTGGGTGCAGTGGAGGTACGGTCAATTTGCATATTACTCTTTTATTAGATAGGATTATCTGCCTCAGGCATTTTACTTTGTATAGTATAACTAGGATCTTTGTAGAATTCTGAGTATTTCTATCAAGAAAAAAACAAGTACTTCAGGATTCTCATAATCTGTTTTTATTTTTATGCTTTTTTGGCCAACTAGTTAGGGGATATATTATGTAAGTTCTTAGTCAAATTCTCCTGTTTTGTTGTAGGAATGCTCATAATTAGCTAAATAAATTTCAAATCCTCTATATAGGCCATGCCTACAAACTTATCTTTTTTTTCTAACTTATTTTTATTCCCCGATTTTCCCAGGAATTTCTAAGAGAACATACAAGTTTAAATAAACACTTCCTTGTTAGCTTGTGGTTTGGCTTTAAAACACCCTAGCATAATTTAAATCAAACCATTTCAGATGCTAGATGTGGATGAAATTACAGTGAAGCTATGCTTGCGATTTTATTAAAATGATAGGTTGGCCAGGACAAAAGTACTTAACACTATTGAGTGCCAAGGTGGAGTATACTCAAATTAGCCTACTTGGATTGATGGAGCCAGGCCATAGCATGCAGCAAGAGCACTTTACATAACATCATCACATCTGTCATTAACTACATGATTTTTTCTTTTTTTTTTTTTTTGCATATTGTTTCATGTATTTTAGATAGAAGGAAAACTGGGCTACATTTCAAAATTTAAATATGGTACATGAAAAAGCTTTGTTCACATTTAATTAAATTATTGTTTATGTACCATATGTTTGATAAGACTCTGCTTATATTCCAGATGGAGGGAATGGGTATAAAGTTTTATTTTTCCTTCTTCTAAAAGTACAAGGTACAAATTGAGATGATTTTCTAAGATTTGTCATCACAGTGACAAACTCATACAGGCACTGCTGTGACATAGGCTCTTGAATGATGGCTTCATGGCTCATTAACTCTCAGGGCTGTAAAGATAACCTTTCTAAAGATGGTAGGGCCCTTCACTCCAGAAGACGATACTTAAATTATTTTCAAGACTCTTAGTGCAAATTTCCTCAGCTCTACTGTTGCCCTGACTTGCCAAAATGATTTTCTTTAGGATTTCAGATCAGGTTTATTTTTAAATATTAATAAAAAATAGAGATATTCACTGTTAATTTAAAAATGTAAACCTAAGTCATGAAAGTGGAATTCAATAATTTCTAATGCAACTTGAACTGGGAACGAGTAGAGACCTTTCGGATTTCCCTACATTGAGGAAGCAGAACTCATTTGGCTCCTTCACCCAGCGTATGTGCTTTCTGAAGAGGAAGGGAAGAGTCACTGTTACCATATGAAGTGAACATGTGTTTTTCTTCCTTTTGCTGCTCTGCTGTTTTTGCCATATTTTCTGAGTTCAAGTCTCTAATCAGTTGGTGGAAATGTAGATGTAATGACATTTATTTTGGAAAACATGTTCTGCTAAAATTTTGTAGGGATGTAAGCCATTTAATTCTAAAATTGGCAGCTGAAACGAACACTATGTCCATCTAAACAACTACTCAGATATTTCAGTTAGAAACATTTTGGGACACCCAAGGCCAGGAAAGTCTTTCTGGGTCTGCACACTTCTCTAGGCGAACGTATTACAGTCAGGGGCTTACCTCCAACCTTTTAGGTAGAACCCGAACAGAGCCTATGTGCCTCTCCTATTTGTGGTGTGTCACAGAGTGTATATAAACAGCTCCTCTCACCCGGCAGGCATGGCTAAGTGGTTGAGCGTGAACTTATGAACCAGAAGGTCATGGTTCAATTCCCGGTCAGGGCACATGCCCAGGTTGTGGGCTCCATCCCCAGTGTGGGGCATTGATGTTTCTATCTCTCTCTCCCTCTCCCTTCCTCTCTGAAATCAATAAAAATATATTTTAAAAACAAACAAAAACAAAAAAGCTCCTCTCTTTTTATTCTTACAGAGAATACATGTAAATAGAAGAAATACCAGGATGAAACTCTTGGTTTTAGTAGTTGTCTTATGGGGAAGGGTGTCATATTCTTTGGAGAGTGGACAGACTAGGGCAGTGGGAAAGGTAAGTGGGAAGGCCTCCCTGTGAGTGAGACATGCCAGCCTCAAATTAGAATGGTACCCCACTTCTATTTTCTCCAAAGAGTGGGCAGGAGAGCTGCATCTACCATCTTGATTTGCCTGACAAGAAAGAGGGTAGTAGCTTTTTTCTTTTTTTGAGCATCTAACATAGATAGACTAGATACTGTAGCAGAACTTTTAGATAGATTTTTCTATTAAAATGTCACAAAACTCCTGTAGTAGGTATTGTTATAGGTGAATGATATAATACTATAAATATTATTTATATTACAATGGATATAATATAATAAATTCAGAGAGTTTGATCAACTTGTCACAGTCATACAACTGGCACTGGGATTTGAATTGTAGAGTTGGATTCCACTGACTGTCTCTTTCCAGATCATCATCCAGGTAAAGTGAGGACACAAATTGTGGGCAAACCAATCAGGGGCAGATGGGAAAAGAGAGTAAAAGAGAAAGACAAATATTGTCATGCTACCAATTAGGTTATATTTGTTATAAATTATTGATGTATGGTAGAGTAATGAATGCACACAAAATTTAAAACAATATTGTGGTGTTTGATAATGATTGAAAATTCATCCTCCTTTAAAATGCACAGACACACATTCATGGAGTCTTTATTTCCACTAAATAGCTGAATGGTTGCCCATATTAACACTTTGGACTCATCCTCAATATCGCTCTCTCCCTGCCTTGCCAGAACTCACTTTGCCCAAATTGTGGTTTTCTCTCCATTAGTAAAAGGCCCTACCAACCATGCTGTGCACGAGCCATGAGCCTGGAAGTCATCTTTGGTATCAGACTTGCCCTTATTTCCCATGTTCAATCCTTTTCTTATTTTAATCCATTTTTCTCCTAAAGATTCTTAAATCTGTCCAATTTTGCCATCTTCCTTATTACACCACTATTGCCTGCACTTCTATAATAATTTTGTACCTCTAACTTCTAATCCATTCTCCATAGAGACACAGGGAAATATTTTAAGTAAAGCAAATCTGATCCCATCAGTCTCCTGCTTGACATCCTTCAGAAATAGGATCCAAACAGAATCCTTCCCATGGCCTGTGAGGCTCTGCATAGGCTGACCTCACTTCTCTCTCCATCTTCCTTTCAGGTAACTCCCCTTTTCCTCTCTTTAATTCAGCCACTTGGATCTTTTAGTTCCTGCCTCATAGCCTTTGCTAATGCTTTTCAGTGGCTGGAATGTTCTCCCTCAAACCTTCTCTCCTTTTATTTTTTTTAAATATTTTTTATGGATTTCAGAGAGAGATAGAAACTTCACGGATGAGAGAGAGAATCATGGATCAGCTGCCTCCTGCATGCCCCTAACTGGGGATGGAGCCCACAACCCGGGCATGTGCCCTGACCTGGAATCAAACCATGTCCTCCTGGTTCATAGATTGCTGCTCAACCACTGAGCCATGCTGGCCAGGCCTTCTCTACTTCTTGAGTCACCTTGAACTTGTCCTTTAGATAGCTCACCATTGTTCCCCTTCCTCTAGTCAAGGTCCCATCTTTCTATATATTTCCCTTAGTACCTCCTCTTCCCTTTTAACAGATTTAACCATAGTGATAAAGTACTTTTTTGTCTATTTTTTCCTTAGTGTAAGCTCTATGAGAGCAAAAGCCAAGTCTGTCTGATTCACTACTCTATGAGCAGCACAGGGCACAGAGCTGTTAATAGGCTAGGCACCTTCTTAAATAATAAAATGAATGAAAACTTCCTCTGTCACCTTCAATTAAGGCAGAGAGTGGGTCATCTTACAACTCTAACAGTAGGTTCCTTGAGGGAAGCCACTATGCCTTTTTTTCTTATTATCCTTAGTGACTACCACAATTCTTGTTGCATTCTCAACAGTGAGCTTACCCAGATGTACAAACTATATGAATGTTGACTGGGAAGCCCCTAGCTATTAGGAAGCAGACTCTCTTTCCACTATATAAGACCTAACTATTTTATCTTCTAGGCAAATTAGGGAGCTCAATGACATAGTTTCAAATTATCTACATTTCTCTTTCCTCTTATATTAGTCAGGGTTCTCAAGAGAAATAGAATCTATATATGTAATACTTATTTATTATAAGGAATTGGCTCGTGTAATTATTGAGGTTAAGTACCACAATCTGCCATCACACACTGGAGACTTGGGGAAGCTGGTGATGTGAATTGAAGGCCTGAGAGCTGGAGAGCTAGAGGTGTAGATTCCAGTTCCAGTTGGGAGGCCTGAGAACCAGGAGCACAGAGAGCAGGAGACTATCCATGTTCCAGGTCAAACAGTTTGGCCAAGAGTAAATGTAACCTTCCTTTGCCTTCTTGTTCTATTCAGGCTCTCAGTGGATTGGATGATGCTCACCCTCACTGGAGAGGATCATTGCTTTATTCAGTTCACCAATTCAAATACCATTTACACCCTCATGGACACCCCCCAAAATAATGTTTAACCAGATATCTGAGCATCCTGTGGCCCCATTAAGCAGACACATAAAATTAACCATCACATCTGTATAGACAAATATACACATAGACCTATTGATTCTGAATATTTGCATTTTGTGGTACCTTTCAAAATTCTTGCAACTGAGATTATCTGTTCCAAATCTTGTAGATCGTTTGAGAGGTTACAGTTGGTGGAAATCTCATGGAGACAATTCAATGACCCCAGTAAAAGTCATCCATAAATTTTCAATGACATACTTCACATGGGCTGCTTAAAATTACTCTAGAGATGCATATAGGTATTACATACAGCCACAAAATATGCGTAAAAAGAGAATCAGCAGGCTTTGTAAGATGTTCTCATGTAACCCAATGACTTTATAAACACTGTTAGTATTGGTTAAAGGTATTTCTATTTTTTTTACCTGGCTGTGAACTCTTCCTCTCCCACTCCCTCCTTCCCTATGTCCCTCCATCCCTCTTCCTTCCTTCCTTCCTTCCTTCCTTCCTTCCTTCCTTCCTTCCTTCCTTCATTTTTTCCTTCCTCTCCCCACCCCTTCTCCCTTTTTTGATATGAACTTTTAAAGTGAAAGTTGTGCTCAGTAAGTTTAGTTATGTGCACAGTCTAATTCTTTAATATCACACCAAAATACCAGGGTATATTTCAGAAATATCAAATACACTTAGCAATTAATTAGCTTCATCAGTGGAAGTACTACATGTGAAAATGTTCCATAATAAGAAACAACTTATACTAGGAAATGAATAATTGGTAATGAAAAGAGAGAGTTATGTTTTAGGGTAAGGGTCATGTGCCTCTTCTGTAGATTATTTGCCAAATGGTGCTTAGAAAGTTAAATTATGATATTAAATTTTGGTAGTTTGCTATGTCAGCCCAAAGTTAGCAGGTTTCTATATTTAGAGTAACGGCCTAGAAAACAAGATTGGCTGGGTGACTTTGTTAACTCCCTTTAATTTTCTATACCATAGTTTGCTCTTTTATGTGCCACTGATAAAAACTCTTGTGCATATTTCATGGACTGGTTATGGCTAACAATTTACCATTTACTCTAGTCTAGTACAATGACAATTCAAGAGAGATGATGAAATATAAAGAAAGGTGAACATTGCCTCCATAGCACTATACATGCAATATTATTATGATCATTGGAAATATAAGTGAGGAAAAAGGCACTTCAACTTTATCAAATATATTAAAGTGAACAAAAAAGAAGCAATGAATGTAGGAGAGAATTATATTACTCTAGTGGAGTCAATATGATGACTTGAAGGTATTAGCTACATTTTAAATGCCATTGACTCAGCCCTGAAAAACCAAAAATCTAACCTAACAGAATTACAACTGTTGAATAATAGTGCTCTAGTTTTTGTTCATAAATGACAGAGTATTGTTTGATGTATACATATTTGCCACTGATAATAATCATTTATACAGTGTGAAATCTGAGGGGGATAGCAGAATAGAGACCATGTTTGTTTGTTTGTTTTTACATTATATCTTTTTATATTTGAAGCAATTCCTATATTTTCTGTTTTATTTAAGAATTTTATTTCTTTATTCTACTTTCAAGTTCAAGTATTAATCACTTTGATGCACTATAGAAATTTTGAGGTTAAAAGGCTAGAGGTAGGCTTTATAGATTCTACACTTTTTAATTTTCACTTGTAAAATGAGGGACACTGGTTGACCTGATATAAATAGTTATTGTGTTAAAAGAAGGTTCATTTTGCTCCTCCACTTCCACCAATCCTTGCTTCCCCTTGACTATCACTATTTTGGCTATGGTTGGTTTCTTATTTGGAGAGCAAGAAAGGTTGATTGTATATCAATGTATCTACTCGGGACCTTGGAAGTCATCAAAAGATCCACAGAGACTTTAGAGGAGGAGGTCGCAAGTCCAACACCCATTTTTGAGATGCAAATCTGGAGAAGCAGGAAAGATTCAAGGCATATAAAGTGTCACACATCCAAGTAGGTGGGGATCCAGTACATTGTGGTGACTGTGAAGTAACAGGAGCTCCAAGGTGGTGACTTACTGACACTTGGCACCAACTTCAGTTTTGTTAAATCACTTGAATTGTGGTTTTTGAATGGTTACTTCACTGTTAACCTTCTATGTGTATCTTGTATCCCCAGAAAAATCAAGCTCCTTGATTTTATAATTCCCATTGTTTCTAGCATACTGCCAACACTCAGTAAAATTTAAATGAATCCATTCAGTTGATTCTACTACTGCCATTAGATCCCCTGAGGTTTTTAATTCTTTTTTTTCCTTTTTTTTTTTTTACTTAAAAAATCAGACTTTGCATATGTGCTGGTGTTATAAATTCTGTGCACTGTTCACCGACTGCCTATGCCCAGCATTCTACCATGTATTCTATTCTAACACAATGACAATTCAAGAGAGATGATATAATACAAATAAATATTTGTAAGTTCTGTAGACTCAGAGATTAAGACTTTTTTTCCCCCCTCTTGAGTCAAGTTCAAGCATAAGTTCAAGTCAAGTTCAAGCTTTGTTTCTATTCTTCTGATCAGTGTCAGGTAAAGCACCGGCCTTTTCAGATAGGGGACCATTAAAGAAGATATCCCCATGGTGCATCTGGCTCAAACACTTGCTTGGTTCTGTGCATTATGTTCTCAAGGCGACCTTCTTCAGGGCAGATCTGGGCTCTGGCTCTCATGTCCCTGCCTCCCTTAGCTGCTGTTCTCTGATATGTGGCTGTGGTTTTCCTATGCCGTTATTTTCCTGGCTCTGACAACATGACAACCACCCTTTTGGATTCCTCCGCATGCTCAACTAGCATATCCAAATTCTGCTGCTTCAACACTGCTGAGTGATCTGCCACATTTGGAACCGCATTCAGGCTAATGTCACTTTGCATTTTGAGTCTTTGAGACATTTCAGAGTCACTGATCCTTACTGGAAACAGGTCCCCGATTATTTCTTTGTGCCTTGCTCAAAAATTACATTTCACAGCCAATGCATGATCATGATAAAAGATTCTATTGTCTCTTCCAAGCCTGCCTACACTGAAGAAATCTGGCCCTTTTCAAAACATTTGGGGATCAAATGTTTTTCAGCTTTCCCTAATAGAACGTTATATCATAATCATAAGGTTCTTTTTCTTTTCTAAAGGGGAAGCAATTTAAATTTATGTTTGGCCTCAGGCTTGTTAATATAAACCACATAACAGCCTGGGTTTTCAGAGGTCCTTGGGATTGTTCTGAATGAGACTATTTCCTCTACCTGGCCGCCAGTGAGAACTGGAGAAAAACAGATGGGTGCCGACATGGAAGTGCATTGTTAGCCCATGGAAGAAAGTGTTCGAGGCAGGGGTTCTTTCCCAATCTTCTCACAGCAAGAGGCTCTCTGTCCTTTTTTTTTTTTTTTTTTTATATATATATATTTTTTATATTGATTTTTTACAGAGAGGAAGGGAGAGGGATAGAGAGTTAGAAACATCAATGAGAGAGAAACATGGATCAGCTGCCTCCTGCACACCTCCTACTGGGGATGTGCCCGCAACCAAGGTACATGCCCTTGATCGGAATCGAACCCGGGACCCTTTGGTCTGCAGGCTGACGCTCTATCCACTGAGCCAAACTGGCTTGGGCGAGGCTCTCTGTTCTTTATCTCTCTTCTTCTTCCTCTTCCTTTTCTTCCCTCTGTTCTGTAGTTTCTGTTTTCTTGTTCTTTTGCAAGTCTGGGTATCTGCCTATGATGGTAGAGGGCTTCTTTTATTATGTTGACTTGGGGTTACCCAGGTGTACTCCAAGAATCAGAAGCTGTGTCCTAACAAAGGAGAAATGTTGGTTTGTTTTCCTTAAATAAAGACAAGTGCATTGACCCTGAGTTTAAAAGTTAAAAGTGTATGTGACAACAAAACTTAGTGGGCAAACAAAATGGTTTTAATAAGACAAACAGGATTTATTTTATTTTATTGCAGTTAGGAAGCCATTCTGTTAAAAGGAGCTAAAAACAAAAACTCTGGTAGTTTACTGAGCATGGGTTAAAGACATTTTACCAAGACTTCTTCCCCCACCCCCCTGCAAAAATACCTTATTTTGTGAATTTAAAATTCAAGTCATAGTCCTACTTGTTTTATTTTTAGTGTGACTTCCCACTTGTGGCACATGTCCACATGTATAAGGAAATCACATTTTAAAAGATTACAGATAGAATCCAAGTCTAAAAGTAATTATAGCAATAAATTGTAGCAGGAATTCAAGCCTTCCTTTTAACTAAAACATCCCTTATAAATCTTTGTCTGTATGTATGTACTAGTTCCAACTGTCAGTCTTTTATGAAGGTGCTTGCCTCTGGCTTTTATATCAGATGATCCTAAATCATATTCACATGTAAAACCTTATTTTATTTCAACTATATTCTGAAAAAGAAATTTATAACAACTTTTGTAATTCTATTTAAAAGTATTTCTTTAAAAAGAAAAAGATACATATTAACCTTCATGAACTTAATTGACTGTATTCAAAAAATTGAGCTACAGAGATACTCATATATTCCACAAGGCATACTCATACAACTCTATTATGAATTAAATGGTCTTATTACATGGACCAAAGATATTGTGATTGGCAGACACAAGAGCTATAGTACCTCAGTAGCTACAGGTGTAGTTTATGACATTTTCTCTAATACTTTACCACATTAGGATTAGAAAATCTATTACAAGAGATTAGTAATAAGATCTGGTATATAAAGTTTGCCATCAATACCTTATTTCAATCAGAAAAATACAACCACTATATTTGACACACCACAATTATTTAGAAAGGGTCCTTTATCTCCCTAGCCAGTTTGGCTCAGTGGATAGAGTGTCCTTGGTTCGATGCTGGTCAAGGGCATGTACCTTGGTTGCAGGCTCCTCCCCAGCCAGGACCCTGGTTAGGGCTCCTGCAGGAGGCAACCAATCAATGTGTTTCTCTCACATTGAAGTTTCTCTCTGTCCTTCCCTTTCTCTTCTCCTCTCCCTAAAAAAAAAAAAAAAATCCTGCCAGAACCGGTTTGGCTCAGTGGATAGAGCATCGGCCTGCGGACTGAAGGGTCCCGGGTTCGATTCCGGTCAAGGGCATGTACCTTGGTTGCGGGCACATCCCCAGTGGGGATGTGCAGGAGGCAGCTGATCGATGTATCTCTCTCATCGATGTTTCTAGCTATCTATCCTCTCCCTTTCCTCTCTGTAAAAAATCAATAAAATATATTTAAAAAAAAAAAATCCTGAGCCTGAGATAAGGATTAACAAAATAAAAAAGGGGCCTTTATCAAAAGATTGAATGCATTTTTTTTTCTACAAGTACTTCACATAATATGTAGAAATGTCTCAATTTATGTTGGCTTTTATGACTTTTATTTAAATTAGTTGGTCTCCATTGACAGCATATGATAGAAACCAAATCAAAGTAGCTTAAGAAAAATAAAGCTTTTTTTTTTTTGCTTATGGAAAGTCAAGGACACAGCTTCAGGCACCCATTAGAATTTTGTTAGGAATCTGTGAATCTGTGTCTTTTTCCATGTCTTTACTCTTCTTTCCTTTGGGCTGACATGTTTCTGAGGCAGGCTTTCTCTGCTAAAATGTCCGCCAGCATTTCCAGGTAAATATTCAATTATCTTCAAGAACAGCAGGTAGAGAGTTCCTTAATGCTGTAGTTATGCAAAGGCTTCAAGTTGAGTCTCATTGGTTCTACTTGGCCTGACTTGAGGCACTTAATCATCTATGTGCGATCACGACAGACCAGGGGATCCAGAATTCCAGTTAGCTGGGCTGGGGCCACATTTCTTAGCAGCACCAGAACCATAAGGAAAGAGAGCAAGGGAATCAGGAGGATGAATGCACGTTAGCCCGGCAAAAACAAAGCAACAGATGTCCACTGCCTTACTTCTCTCATCCATCAGACATTTCCTGAGTTTCTCCTGCATCCCCTCTATGAGCAACAGAATGTGTGAGGCTGAGAGTGGGGCAAGGGGCACAGCAGGCAGGAAGAAATTGAAAAGAAAAAGACTTAATCTGTTCCCTAAAAGGAGAGATGTATGTAGGCTCTAAAAAATGAGAAACAAGGGCTCTGTGATGAACTTGTTGATACAGGTGGTTGAAATTCAGAGCAGGGGAAAACACTGTGATTAGAGAACTGAGAAAACCCTTAGGAGGTGGTCTTGAATGATGGACCAAAGCAGATGGGTGGAAGGGCGGGGCCTTCCAAAAGGCTTGTGGAATGTTGGTAGGGTCTCATAGCTTTGATGCAAGGTGTGTGTTGGTGAAACAGGAGAGAACCAGGTCTAGTAGCACTGAGGGGTAGTGTTGTGGAGGAAAGGCAGGTTGTGCTGGATGGGAGAGAGAGATGAATGAGGATGCCTGAATGCCAGGTGGGGCAGTTTAGGCAGGAACTGATCAAGGGAGGCAGAGTTGTGATAGGAAGATAAAAGGATTTTAGGAAGTTGAATCTGGTAAGAGGCATGGAGTAAAGTGACGAGGTCAGAGAACGACAGGTGGCTGTGGGGGAGGAGAAGAAAGGATGTTAAGAGAAATTTCAAAGGGAAGATCAATAGGACTTTGAGGAGCTAGTGGAAATAGAGGAGAAAGGAGAAGATGCCTCTAAATGATCAAGCCTGGGGCCCAGATAATGGAAGAATCATTTCAATGTAGTGACAGGAACCATCATTTCATGGTATTTATGGTGCTTTTCTCAGTGACATCCTCATTTTCTACCCTATACTTTAGCTCTTTGCATGTATACCTTTCTTCAGGAAAGTTGTCTAATTCATCTTTGTCTCTTTAATAGCACGAAGTTAGGTCTTTTGCATATATTTGAATCAATGTGTTAAATACATTTTACAGAGGAAAAATCAACAAGGGTGATCTTTACGATCTCGGTCTGATATTTTATCCTTTGTAATCTTTTTCTACTACAGTTCTTCTTCTTAGGAGGTACATGTATCTTTCCAATACAAACTGCCTGGCAAGAAACGGAAGTATCTATGGACCTATAGAAACTTAGAGTGTATTTCCAGATCGCCTAATTTACCCAAAATGTGTTTCAAGTTAAAGCATCAGAAGCAAGTCTCCCTCTGACCTCTTAAAACTCTTTTTTTTTAATTAATAAATCTTTATTCAGATTACAATTATTTCTCCTTTTTCCCCCCATAGCTCCCCTCCCAGTTCCCACCCCACCTTCTGCCCTTACCTCCCCCCCACTGTCCTCATCCATAGGTGTATGATTTTTGTCCAGTCACTTCATGAACCCCCCCATACCCTTTTCCCCCTGAGAATTATCAGTCCACTCCCTTTCTATGCCCCTGATTCTATTATATTCACCAGATTATTCTGTTCCTCGGGTTTTTAATTCACTTGATTTTTAGGTTCACTTGTTGATAGATATGTATTTGTTGTTCATAATTTTTCTCTTTACTTTTTTCTTCTTCCTCTTCTTTAAGAATACCTTTTAGCATTTCATATAATACTGGTTTGGTGGTGATGAACTCCTTCAGCTTTTTCTTATCTGTGAAGCTCTTTATCTGCCCTTCAATTCTGAATGATAGCTTTGCTGGGTAGAGTAATCTTGGTTGTAGGTTCTTGCTATTCATCACATTGAAAATTTCTTGCCACTCCCTTCTGGCCTGCATAGTTTCTGTTGAGAAGTCAGCTGACAGTCGTATGGGTGCTCCCTTGTAGGTAATTAACTGTTTTTCTCTTGCTGCTTTTAATATTCTCTCTTTGTCTTTTGCTCTTGGCATTTTAATTATAATGTGTCTTGGTGTGGTCCTCTTTGGATTCCTTTTGTTTGGGGTTCTGTGCGCTTCCTGGACTTGTAAGTCTATTTCTTTCACCAGGTGGGGGAAGTTTTCGGTCATTATTTCTTCAAATAGGTTTTCAGTATCTTGCTCTCTCTCTTCTTCTGGCACCCCCATAATTCTGATGTTGGTACGCTTGAAGTTGTCCCAGAGTCTTCTTACACTATCTTCAACTTTTTGGATTTTTTTTTTTGCTTTTTGCTTTTTCGGTTGAGTGTTTTTGGCTTCTTTGTGTTTCAATTCTTTGACTTGATTTTTGTGTTCCTCTTGTCTGTTTTTGGGTCTCTGTATAATATTTTTTATTTCAGTCAGTGTATGTTTAATTTCTAGTTGGTCCTTTTTCATCTTCGAGGGTCTCGTTATATTTATCGGCCTTTTCTAGGATATTCTTAAAAAGCCTTATAACCGTGGTTTTGAATTCTATATCCAGTCGTTTGTTTTCCTCCATTTCTTTCGTTTGTGATCTGATTCTTGGACGCCGCATTTTCACTGCTTCCCTGAGTTGGTAAGGTAGATATTTGTGCTAGGTTTCCAATATGGCCCAGTGGGTCTGCTTCCCCAGTTAACCTGAGGTGGACACTCTTGGTGCACCCCTTTGTGGACTGTGTGTACAGCCTTGTTGTAATTAAGTCTTGATTGTTGTTGGTATCACTGGGAAGAATTGACCTCCAGGCCAGTTGGCTGTAAGGATCAGCTGTGTCTATGCTGGGAGAAGTTCGGTGCTGGAGACAGCCTTATAGGATTAGACTTGCCAAATTGCAATAGCCTCTGTGCTCAGCTTGGATGGGGTGGAGTCTCAGTCTTGGCTTCCTGTCAGCCTTACCCTTGCGCGCACGTGCGCGCCTTCAGACCTCCACCTTCCCTGGCTCCTGAGTCTCTGCCCGAGAGTCCAGACTCCCCCCACAAGAGCGTGGGTCCCCAGGGGCTTGCCTGGAACCGGGGTTCAGTGCAGTCAGAACTGGGGCCCAGTGCATTCAGGAGCCTCTGACTCCCTTCCACTAGGGAAAGCCTGTGGCAACCTCTGCAGCCTTTGTGCGCACTGGCGCGTGCGCGCTTTAAGTCCTCCGCCTTCCCCGGCTCCGGAGTCTCCGCCCGAGAGTCCAGACTCCCCCCGTAAGAGCGTGGGTCCCCAGGGGCTCGCCTGGAACTGGGGTTCAGTGCAGTCAGAACTGGGGTTCAGTGCGGTCGGGGGCTTCCTTCCCCCTTCCGCCAGAGAAAGTCAGCCAGGCTCTCAGCCGCCCTTCCTCTCTGCGCGCACAAAGACCCTTTGCTGTACCTCCAATTCTCTGTGAGCTTTTATCTTTCCTTCTAGTTGTAGAATTTTCACTCAGCCAGCTTTCCTGTGGTTCTGGATGGTGTCTGTTCTGTCTTTTAGTTGTAGTTTTGAAATTGTTGTGCGAGGCAGCAGTTTAGGTGCTTACCTATGCCACCATCTTGGTTTCCAAAACTCTTGATATTTTCCATTTAGTTCTGTAGTTTCAAAATTTCTGAGACCATAGAACTCTACTGAGTTGAAAGATCCTGTTAGGTTTTGTTTGTTTTATATACAAAGTGCAACCCTAGAGTAATGCTACAACAGAGCGCAAAGACGTAAATGATTAAAGTTCCTGTAGTGCTTCTCAAAGTGGGCAAATTCTGATGCACTGAAGTTTGAGAACCATTGGTTTTTGGCAATATCTCCTCAATGACATCGCCAAACCTTTGGTTTTTAAACTTAACCTTGTATTAGAAACAGTTGGATGGCTTGTTAAGACACTGATTGCTGGATTCACTCTTTTTAAAGTATGTTTTTATTGATTTTAGAGGGAGAAGAAGGGAGAGGGAGAGAGAAACATCTGTCAGCTGCCTCCTGCACACTCCCTACAGGAGATTGAGCCCAAAACCTAGGAATGTGCCCTGACTGGGAATTGAACCAGTGACCTTCTGGTACTTGGGACAATGCTCAATCAACTGAGCCACAATGGCCAAGGTACTGGGTCCACTCTTTGAGTTTCTGATTCAGGAGGCAGAGCGTGGGGCCTGAGAATCTGCATTTTTAACGACTTCCCAGGTGATATTGATGCCTCTCTTCTGAGACCCATACTCAGAGAACCACTGTTTTGGTGTTAGATTGCAAAGGAATCCTCTCATGAAGCTCACATTCCCTTAAGAAAGATTCCCCCCTTAAATGCCCTTGAAATTGGGTTCTGAAAGAACTATAAAACTGTTGTAGAACCCATCTATGTGTATTTAGGACACAAAGACACCATCTGATGAAATGTGCATTCCTGTGAAATACCAAAGTCATTAGAGTAATCCCAGGAAAATTAGCCAGAGAGAACACTCCACTGAAGACTCATCCCCCTTCCCTACAAGCACTGATTTGTGGTAAGTTGCAAAATTAAGGTTGAAGCAATATTAAGAAAACCACAGCTGAAAACTCCCTTCTGAATTTCAGATTGAGTTTAATAAAATGCCACAGAAGCACAAAGCTATAATCTGTTTCCACACACCAATTTGTGTATATCACTAGATCCAATCAGGGAGGAAATGCTGCAACTCCTTATCAGGAAAGACTAATTGGAAGCTACAATTAGCTTGGTAGTAAATGTCAGGAATTCTGAATCACAATCACAAAGTAGCCCTCATTTAGGACCCTAATGAAAGGGTGGGCAGTGATGCCACCGAGCAAAAAAGATGGGATTGTTTTTGCCTGGAAGAACAGAGGCTCTTGAGTGTAAATGGGAATATCTGGCAGATTCTGAATAGTTGTGTTTTTTCTTGACTCATATACACCTACATTTAGGTTTAAAAACTGTGAAGTGGGAGATGGAGAGAAAAAAGTTGGCGGAGAAACCAAGATGGCAGCATAGGTAAACATCTGAAATTGCTGCCTTGAACAACCACTTCAAAACTACAACTAAAAGACAAAACAGACATCATCCAGAACCACAGGAAGGCTGGCTGAGTGGAAATTCTACAACTAGAAGGAAAGAGAAAAGCACACTGAGACTCAGAGGAGCTGCGGAAGTAAAGTGCAGAGATACGGGGGTGCGCGCATGGAGAGGGTTGGCAACTGAGTACATGGTTGTCTTTCTCAATCGGGAGGGAGTCACAAGCTCCCAACTGCTCTGAACTCCAGTTCCGAGAGAGACTCTGGGGAGACTCATACGGGGAGAAACTGGACTGTCTGGCTTTGGGCAGAACTCAAGGGCGGCTTTCTCTCAGAGGTGCTTGCAGCAATTACCGAGGGACACTGAGACCCGGGGGGCCTCTTAGGGCAGGGCTGAGGATCAGCCATAGCTGTTTGCTCCACCCTGTTGATTCCCTGAGACCATGCCCCACCCAAGCTGTTCGCAGAGGCTTTTGCATATGAATGGCCTGGCTCTTTGCAATCTAAAATTACCTAACAAACTGTAGCTGGGTCAGAGAGCCCCAGAGCCAACAAAAGAAGGCCCAAGGCCCCACAGTAGCTTGCATTGCTTCACAGCTGGCCTCATGCCACCTCCAAACCCCAAACAAAGAAGAGGAATCTGCAGATCTCTCCATAGCTCTGGGTGGCCTCAGGCAGAGGCTAAATTTACACTTCCTTGGATATCCAAGAGTCAGTGTACCCAGTGGTCAGAGTGGGACCATCCAGAGTACAACTCCTCAAATCCATAAGGGGAAGACTCAGTGAGCACCAAAGCTCCACTGAAGCAAGTCTTGCCCCATAAGGGTGTCTCCAGCACAGAAGTTCTCCCAGCATAGACACAGCTGATCTTCACAGCCAATTGGCCTGGAGGTCAATTCCTCCCAGTGATACCAACAACAATCAAGGCTTACCTACAACAAGACTGTGCACACAGCCCACAAAGAGGTGCACCAAGAGTATCCACCTCAGGTAATTGGGAAGGCTGAGCCACTGGGCCCTATAGGACACCTAGCACAGAAAGCCACTCTATCAACACAGGGAAGCAGCCAAAATGTGGAGACAAAGAAACAGGACACACATGACAGAAATGGAGGAAAGCAAACAACTGGATACAGAGTTCAAAACCACGGTTATAAGGTTTTTCAAGGATTTTCTAGAAACTGCCAATAAATTTAGTGAGACCCTCAAGGATATGAAAAAGGACCAATTAGAAATTAAGCATACACTGACTGAAATAAAGAATAATATACAGAGTTCCAACAGCAGACTAGAGGATCTCAAGAATCAAGTCAAAGATTTTGAAATACGAAGAAGCAAAAAACACCCAAGCAGAAAAGTAAAAAGAAAAAAGAATCCAAAAATATGAAGATAGTGTAAAGAACCTCTGGGACAACTTCAAGCGTACCAACATCCAAATTATGGGGTGCCAGAAGAAGAGAGAGAGCAAGATACTGAAAACCTATTTGAAGAAATAAGGACAGAAAACTTCCCCCACCTGGTGAAAGAAATAGACTTACAAGTTCAGGAAGCACACAGAACCCTGAACAAAAGGAATCAAAAGAGGACCACACCAAGACACATCATAATTAAAATGCCAAGAGCAAAAGACAAAGAGAGAATATTAAAAACAGCAAAAGAAAAACAGTTAGTTACCTACAAGGGAGCACCCATAGGATTGTCAGCTGATTTCTCAACAGAAACTATGCAGGCCAGAAGGGAGTGGCAAGAAATATTCAAAGTGATAAATAGCAAGAACATACAACCAAGATTACTCTACCCAGCAAAGCTATCATTCAGAATTGAAGGTCAGATAAAGAGCTTCACAGATAAGAAAAAGCTAAAGGAGTTCATCACTGCCAAACCAGTATTATATGAAATGCTGAAAGGTATTCTTTAAGAAGAGGAAGAAGAATAAAAAGGTAAAGATAAAAACTATGAACAACAAATACATATCTATCAACAAGTGAATCTAAAAATCAAGTGAATAAAAAATCTGATGAACAGAACAAACTGGTGAATATAATAGAATCAGTGGCATAGAAAGGGAGTGGACTGACAATTCTCAGGGGAAAAGGGGGTTGGGGGTGCGGGAAGAGACTGGACAAAAATCGTACACCTATGGATGAGGACAGAGCGGCAGGGGGTGGGGGGTAAGGGCAGAGGGTGGGGTGGGAACCGGGTGGAGGGGAACTACGGGGGAAAAAGGAGGAACAACTGTAATAATCTGAACAATAAAGATTAAAAAAAAAAGAAGCTAGAAAAAGAGAATATCAAACCACAAAATTGAATTCAAGAAATATCTTCATAGCCTGGCTGGTGTGGTTCAGTGGTTGAGCACTGACCCAGGAACCAAGAAGTCACTGGTTAGATTCCTGGTCAGGGCACATACCAGTGTTGCAGGCTCGATCCCCAGTAGGGATCCTGCAGGAGGCAGCCGATTGATGATGCTCCTCTCTCATCAGTGTTTCTATCTCTTTATTCCTTTCCCTTCCTCTCTCTCAAAAAATCAATTAAAACATATTTCAAAAAAAAAAAAAATGAAAGAAAAAAGTTGGCAATGTAGGAATGGCTGGTATGCTTGATGGGTGTGAAATTCTGGGTTCGGTTTTGCACCTTTCTTCCATTAGGCACCATTAGGATGCCAGCTCAGAGTATGATTAGTATCTCCAGGCGAATTTAAATTTCCCAGAGTGATATTGTTATCCAAAGTCCTTTCCTGATCCCCAATCCTGAACTACCTCTAAAAGGTTTACCTCTTTGGGGGAAGACATGGTGTAACTACTACTATAGATAATGTTTACCTAGACATGTCAAAATAATTAGCTGAAAGACCTTTATAATTTCTAAGACTCAGCACTGCCTAAATACAATGTGAATATCCAAATATCTAGAGAGTCCCATTATACAAACATAATGTAGCTAGAAAATATAGTGACAAAAAGGAAATTCCAATGACAGTAAAAAAGAACAACAACCATAAATCTCCCAGGAATTGCCTTTCTAAGAATATATGGAACTTCTATATGAAAAGTGACAAAACTACTCTAAGAAATAAACAATACTTGAATAGATGGGGAGCCAAAACTTAGTTCAGGATTTGGGTGAATGGTATTGCTAAATGATGTAAATACAGGCATGGGCAAAAGCAGGTTAATAATAATAATAGTAATACATAAATAATAATACAAAAATTAACTCTGTGTTTTGGGTACTCACAATTGTAAACCTACATTTGCACACTTCAATATATTGGCTCATTTCACATTAACATATAGGTTTAATGTGATTATTTTCAGAGGATTGCAGTATAAAACTATGTTAATATAGAGCCTAGAACAGTGCAGGGTGCAAAATAAGAGCCTAATCAATGCAAATAAATTAGATCTCTAGAAGGCAGAACATAAACAATGAAGTGGATGCATTTTGTGTGTCTCTACAGTGGTGCCTTTAGTAACCACTCTGCAAGGTATGAGAATCCCATTTCACAGAAAAGGACACTGGGATATAGAGAAGTTGAGTATATTCTTAATCTCAAAGCCACCCACCAGATTTCAGAAGTGTGTTTATGTGTAAGGGATCTTTTTTCTTCCCCACACCGAAGGCGAGAACATCTTTAGTACTGTTTCATGAAGAACATGAGAGTTTTTTGAATGGCAGCTTTCTATGATCCTATAAGAAGTCCATGCCAGTCTAACACTGGTTGAGTCCATACAATGATAGTAGCTCATCAGGAGGAAACACGGCTGTAATATTCAATTGTCTGTAACCAATGTATTAGGAGTCACCGTCTTTCATCCGGACAGTACAGTTGCATTTTTAAAATGACATCTATTACCACATTAGAGGCAACTCATAATGGTCCCTTATAGAATGTTTGTCTCCATTGTGGTTATTTAATGTCATTACACCAAGTTTCAAAGCGTTCTTATGGTAAACAGACAGTAAAATGCCAGATCAGTAAGAGCTCATTTTCAAGTTCTAAGAAGTCAATGCTCTATTTTCTCTCTCTCTCTCTCTCTCTCTCTCTCTTGTAATTCTTTATTGTTGAAAGTATTACCTATGTCCCCTTTTTCCTCCCATTGATCCCCTCCAGCCCGCCCCACCCCAATGCCCCAGGCCTTCAGCACCCTATTGTCTGTGTCCATGGGTTATTCATATACGCATTCAAGGTCTTTGGTTGATTACCTCCCACCCACTCATCCTCCCCAATTTATTTTTTAATTTTAAAAAGTCTCCAATTTCCTGGTCGTATGAGTTAACAGAATTTCCTCTCTGAAGGAAAGTCTGTAGGTTCTATTATTTATGCAGGTAAAAGTCAATTGGCTCCAGAACAAATTTTCCAATTTTTTGACACAGCTCTGAAATGGCTCAGTTGTCATGCACATATATTTTTAATAAATGTATTGTAAAGAGAAAAAAATATATGACTTTCACACACATGCAAAAGCACGCTTATGTTCCTCAGGTAAGTTCTGGCTCAGGGCAAATTTAAACAGCTGAGTTATAAATCCACAAATAAAGAGGTCAGACTGCAGATGCTGACAGACTCTTAACTTCGGCAGCACCAGCAGGCACAACTCTCAAAACGTAGCAACGACAGGAGACGTGTATGTTGGACCTGGTCCTAGTCAGTTGGAAGGAGCTGGGGATTATTTTATTCAAAACTGTGGTTACATTTGTGTTTTCCAACTATTTGTTAACTTCTTTTCTACAGGCACAGAGCACAGTTACAATGATGTGCAAACAAAATAAAAATAATTAGCAATATCTTTTACTGTTCTAATTTAACAATATTAAAACACCACAATATTGCTTTGGAAGAAAGTGGTAGAAGGCAAATGCTCTTAACCAGAAATGAAGTCTCAATATGCTGGTGTATTGTTAGCTATACCACCTGGCTGGTTACTTTCTGCATCCTCGCCTCCTGGCATGTATGCAATGAGATAAAGAAATCTAGAAAGAACTCCGATGTTCCTGGAACTGCACTGACACTTTAAGACTGAAGGCAGAAGAAGTTCATGCACAGGGAGCCTTTTACACCGCGGGCATTCAACATTTGTTGTTAGGGATTCAAGGTAGGCGAACAAATCAAGGTACTGAAGTACTTTCTTAGAAGAGGCAGTAGGAAAACACAAAACTAACTTTAAGACAGCTATTGACTCCAGTTTTGGTGTAAAAAATGTGTCACCAATTTCAGCAAGAAAAAGAAAAGATGAACAAAATTAATGTGACAAGATGACAAGATCTTGAATAATTGTTGGACTTTGTGCCAGCCACTTTAGGGTTTATTATACTATTATTTCTATTTTTTTGTATTTCTGAAACATTCTTAATGATAAAAGTTAATTTTTAAAAAGTCCTCACCTCAAGAATGCATTGTTTGATGACATCGTCACTTCATATGTGTTTGGACACTAGTATTTATGCCCAGTTCAAACAGAGCTACAAATACCTTCAATAAAATGTCCAAATTTTTTTCATTGCACTTGGTCTCACTGCATTGCAAATTGCTTGGTGTGAGTGTTTTGGGAACCCTTTCTATAATTGCAATACCCATGTAGATTGGGATTGCCCCGTTTTGATTATGGCCTATGCAAGGAAAACTCCCATCTGTAAGTAACCAACTAGGTTCTGTTTTAGAGTGACAAAACCACTTGAAGCTGTCAACATACTTTGAGGAAGTTTAGAATACTGCAAACATAGAGTTATCTTGGATGTGAGCTAAGCAGCATAGTTAATACAGTGGACAGATTTGTAAGAACCCAGGAGAGAAGGAGATTTGGAGACATCTTTATTAACTAGATAAAGCTATTGAGACCTTAATTTCATCAGGCACAACTTCTGTTTTTAATCTTCTTAACTCAGAATGAATCATCTTAAAAGTCTGTAGTCATTTTATACCTTTATTCTATAGTTGGCACAACCTATCTGGTTCAAGTCCAGCTCACAGAAATCAAATCCAAAGCCTTAAGGGAGTTTCTTTGCTTCTCTATTGGACCACAGAATAGGCAGCTGACCAAATAGCAAGAACACCTTTTTTCCCAGTTGTTCTACTGCTGCTCTGTACCTGAGGGAGAGGTGCCTGCCCCTTTGGATGTTGGTTTCTCTCCTTTCTATTCCTCACACACACAGGGTTTCTATGCTCTGTCTTACTGAGTCTCAAATAACCACCCAATTTGTTGGGTCCACTGTCTCACTTTGTTCCTGCTAAATCCTCCCTATTGGGACAGATTTTCTGGAATAATATGTACCTCACCATCTTCACTGTACCTGAAGCCACAATACTGTTTTCAAGATTGGAATCCCCCTTTGCACCCTTTTCAAGCTTGCCTGGTCTTCAGCAGAGTTTGCCACACTGGTTACTATGTTCTCCCTGGGTTTGTTCCCCTTGCATTCCCAGCCTGCCCTCTGTGGAGTCCTCTAAACTCCTGCCAGCAGGTAAAACTCCAACAGAGCCCACCTGTAACAGCAGAACCAGCTCAAAGTAGTCCTCTCCTATTTCTCACAAGATACTGAGTTGCTTTTCAGAGACAATAGACCCAAAAACCTCACGTCCAGCGGAAGCAGGCACAGAGGAGAGAACTTTGACCTCCAGCTGCACCAGGAAGTAAAGTCTTGCTACCTCTACCCCAACGGAACCAAAGGCCCAGGACATAACTAGAATTTGAACACCAGAACCCTTTTAGAGGAGAAGGGTCTATTGTCCAGAAAGATCCAGTGCTGAAGCCCCTTACCATAAAAAACTTGGAGGCCAAGTTCCAAGTTTCCCCAATTAAAACTTGCCGATCTCCCTCTCCTTGAGGGCTTCCAGTGATTGGTCTCACTGTGTATCCAGCATACAAACTTGGGTTCAATCACACAGCCAGTTATATAGTATCCTATATGGAACAAGCCAGTTTTTTAAAAATGGGATAGTTAGGGCATGTGATGGTGGGATATAAATATGTGTGTATTAATTTCCATCTGAACCTGAAAGATAATCATATGCTTCATTCAGGAATTCCCAGGTCAAGGGTGGTCAACTTCATGTAGGTGGCTACTGTACGTACTTTAACTCTTTTCAGAACTGATTTATAGCAGATATTTAGAAAATTAGTATAATGGAAGTTAAGCATTGGCTATCAATGGTAAAATTAGTGGATTGTTAATTAACAAATAGATATTTGAAGGTGGCACTCATAGGTGAATTTACTGGGATTTAAGGTGCTGTAAAAACACCTTCCCAGCCCCATCTCTCCCCAGCTTCAGGCATAAACAGAAGTTAAAAACTCAATCAGACTACCTGGGCTTGATCTTCAATTAATCCTATGCTCACCTCTGATTTAGAGGAGTTTTGATCTTTGAACGCTAATATATGACTATCTGCATCCTACAGCTATAAAATTATCACATTTGCTTCAGTGAAGATTTCAAGAAGTTTTATTTCAAGTACCCAAAATGACAAAGTTAAGGTCGCATAACTTCTTTTGTGCTCACTTGCTAATAAATCCAAGTGTAACAGAATTAAGAGACTTACTTTCATAATAATCTAATTAGAGGGATTGTGAGCAATGGGGTAACCACAAACAACTACTGACATCTACCAAACTAGCTTATGTTGGTTTATAACAGAGTGCAACATATTTATTTTTATATATTTACATAATTATATATCTACCTACCTATTTACCTATCTACCAAACTAAATTTCTTAGTTTCTAAAACCTTTCTGCCCAGGAATCAGCAAACCATGTACCATAGGCCAAATCTGGCCCACGGATTAATTTTGTAAATAAGTTTTATTGGAACACAGCCATACTCATTCATTGACATCGTCTATGGCTGCTTTCATGCTACTATGGCAAAGATGAGTAGTTGTTTCAGAGACTCTATGGCCTGCAAAGCCAAAAATATATCTATTATCTGGCCTTTTATATAAATACATGTGAATATTTACATACTGATTTTTAAATTTCTTGCTAGTTTTATCTTAGCAGACCCAAAGCTCGCAAACACAGGAGGAAAAAAATCAACTTAGGAGAAGAAAACAAAGCAACCTATGGCCATATTTCTATTAGAGTTTCAGAATATAAGTATTTGCTATGTTTTAATTTTCTTAAATATTGAATTAAAATGATTATGATTAGGTTTTTCTTTCACTATTAAGAATACTTTTATTTCTACATTGGTTTATTACATTATCTGAACACTAACAAACTTATTTTAATAATCCCTTCAAGAGCTCAATTGCTATAGTCTAGAAATCATTACACAATTATATCTCATAATTTCAGTTTTAGAAATATGAATTGGTTAAAAAAATTGACATTTATTTAACCAGTTGGAAGTAAGTGTTGAATAATTACCATGTGCCAAGCTCTGTGCTGGGGCAGATGTAAAAGAGAATTAAACATGAGGAGAAGACTATCATGAACTAACTTACAATGAGTCTCATCAGAGGGAAACAATGGAGCACCGGGAAATCCCGTTCATAGTAACGGGGACTGGCTGATGGAACCTAAGATTGAATTCCTGATGCAGTAAGTAATCAATATACAATGATGTGAAATAGAATGTGCATCAAATAAGAAAGAATGTGTGAAATATCTGAAGTAAACAATTCAGTATGCGACTTGTTTGAATTCTGCAGATAATAGGTGGAAGATATTCCAATTAATTTCAACCAACCATGATAGACCATGAAATAGGAAAAACGTTTAAGCCAGCCAGGCTAAACAGATTCCCTGTACCTCATCTTTGGGCAGTGACTTTATATTTAGAATTTTAAAAAAGAACTTTGGGCATTTGTATGGCATTTCTTAGTTTATTTGTTACTGAAGAAAATTGTAAAATTCCGTGGAAAGAGAATTTGCAGAAAAAGATTAAATCGTGACTGTTGTACAGACATAAAAATAAATGCTTTAAAACTTTAATGCTATTTATTAATTTATGAGGCACCAGGCTTGTAACTGGCTTAAAAGAGAAACTTAAGAATAGAAACATTTGTAGTTCAGGGATACTCAAATGTTACACACAAATGGAAAGCGAAGCCTTTTTGGAGGTGTAGAGAAGAAAGTCAATTGTTATCTACAGGACAGAATTCGCTATAAATAAGGAGTATTTTTATTTGCTACAACACATTTATAATTGGTTATAACAACTGTAAAATTGCTTCAGTGGAATCAGAATCAGATACCCTGCGTGGTATACTTTAGAGTCTAGAAAATGAGTGGTTTTTCACTGAAGCACAAGTTCCTTCCTATAATTCTAAGCATGGAACCAGAACATTTCCCCTCCCACAATGGTTAAGAATCATTAAAAACAACATGAATGGCCCGTTCATATAGTGAAAAAAACATTTCAGTATTTAAAATGATGTTTTAAATGAATAACTAGCCCAGTTGGCATGGCTCAGTGGTTGAGCATTGACCTCTGAATCAGGAGGTCTTAATTTGATTCCCAGTCAGGGCACATGCCTGGTTGTGGGTTCCATCTGCAGTAGGGGGAATGCAGGAGGCAGCTGATCAATGATTCTCTGTCATCATTGATGTTTCTATCTCTCTCTCCCTCCCCCTTGCTCTCTGAAATCAATAAAAATCCTATATAATAAAACCCTAATATGCAAATTGACCAAACAGTAGAATGACCAGAGCAATGACCAGTTGCTATGATGCACATTGACCACCAGGGGATAGACGCTCAAAGCAGGAGCTGCACCCTGGTGGTCAGCGTGCTCTCACAGGGGGAGCACCACTCAGCCAGAAGCTGGAATCATGGCTGGCAAGCGCAGCGGCGGTGGCAGGGGCCTCTCCTGCCTCTGTGTCAGCACTAAGGAGCAGCGAGCCAAGCGATAAGGAGCAGTGAGCAGGCGGGCGGTAAGGAGCGAGGGGTCCCAGACTGCGAGAGGGATTCTGGACTGCAAGAGGGATATCTGCCTGCCAGCTTAGGCCTGATCTCCCAGGGAATCGGGCCTAAACTGGCAGGCGGACATCCTCCAACAGGTTCCTGACTATAAGAGGGTACATGAATTTCATGCTCTGGGCCTCTAGTATATTTATAAAAAATTAAATGAATAATAGATTGAAACATAATAAGTGCTCTAAAATATTTGTTGAATATTTATTACTATTGGAATACTGTCATTAAGTTAAAAAAATTAAGTTAAAAACACTAGATATGAGGGAATCCTATTCTATATAATAAAAGGCTAATATGCAAATTGTCCCCTTGGGAGTTCATCCAGGAGACTGAGAGTCTGATTGCTTGCTATGACATGTGCTGACCACCAGGGGGTGGCGCGGAACACGGTGGGTGACCAGCGGCTGCAGTGGGGTGCTGAGGGAGCAAGGGAAGGAGGAGGCGGGGAGGCTGGGAGGTGCGGTAGGGAGGCCCTGGCTGGCAGCCAGAAGGCCCCAATCAGCCCTGATCACTGGCCAGGCCTAGGGACCCTACATGTGCACAAATTTAATGCACTGGGCCTCTAGTGTAGTAATAAAAGTAAATCCTAAGTAGCAATAAAATATATATTGCCTTATACAGCAATAAAAAATAAATTAAAATAGTAGATAAAATAATGGAATTCTATAAACAAATAAATCAACTTCACAGAAAAACATGGATAATATCACAAACAAAATATTTAGCAAAACTCCCTACCTAACCCTGCTATACAAGTGGGTGAGCTGTGTCCCTATACCCTACTGCCTCCCTGCTAAGACAGGCAGGAATGAGAGGTCTGGGCACTGTCCCACTGCCTTTCTGAAACCAAAGAGAGTGGTTGCAACATTCCAACATTCTCTCCGCCCAACATGAAACCAGGGAGCACTAAGGGTCACAGCATTCTCCCACTCCCTAGCTAAAGTCTGTAAGTGTGAGTGGTTACAAATACCCTCACCCCATCACCCCACCCTCCTACCCACTGGCTGAAACAAGTGAGTGGGAGCAGCATTCTCTCACCCCCAGCCTAAAGCCAGGGTGCACACAGACAAAGCATTCTCTAGCCACACTGCTGAAACCCTTGGTCACACACAATCCATACAGGGACCCCCTTGATTGCTTGAACTTGATGGCCAAGAGGGCTGGTATAACCATAACAATCTGAAAGAGAGTTCTTGGTAGGACACCACCACCAGGGAACTGCACAAACAACACACTGAAATACAACCCTGGTCATCCTAGGAAAAAGGGCTATTTACTTAGCCTGAGTTTCAGCCTCAGGCACATACCTAGAGGCCAAGGAGGTACTCCTAGGGGCCAAAAGTAAGGAAACACCATCATTTTTCACCCCCTTGGCCTACTATAGCTTGACAAGACTCTCCAGAAAGGAGCTTAAACAATAGTCTGGAGTTCAGATTTTGGAAACTGTCACCCAGATCAGATGCCCTGGTCTGGAGGCCAGCAGGGATAATGATTGCAGCCCCACAGGATGTATAAAAGCTTCTCCCTGAGGTTTTGGCCTCCAATCAGCCTGAAACGAGGTGCTAAATGAGGTTATTCTCCCTGGAACTATGACATGCCTCCACAGTTATCAAAAAATAGGCTGACTAGACAATCATAAAGGCTTGAGAGACAACCAAAAGTTAGGGCAAGGGTGAATGAGAAAAGTGGCAGAAGTCCACTTTTTTTATGATGGGGAAACATAGCTGTTTCACCTAATACATAGAAATAAAAACAGAGAGTCAAGCAAAATGAGAAGATAGAGCAATACAGTAGTCCTTCTTATCCAGCTTAATTTTCTGCCGTTTCAGTTACCCACAGATAATCATCCAAAAATATTGAATGGAAAATTTTAGAAATAAACAATTCATAAGTTTTAAATTGCATGCCCTTTGGAGTAGCATGATGAAAACATGCACTGTCCCGCTTCATCCCTCCTGGGATGTCAAGCATCCTTTTGTCCAGAGTATCCATGCTGTGTATGATACCTACCTGTTAGTCACTTGGTAGCTATCTTATTTATTAAATTGACTATTAGAGTAGTTCATGTTCAAGTAACCTGAATATTACTTAATAATGATCCAAAACAAAAGATATGCTAAAGAGAAGTTGTAAAGTTCATGTATGTGTAGAAAAAAAAATAGTATACATAGGGTTTGGTACTACCTGTGGTTTCAGGCATCCATTGGTGAGCTTGGAACATATTCCCTGTGTATAAAGAGGGAGTACTGAATGTTCTAAATGAGAGGAAAAGATGAATCCCCAGAAAAAGACCTTAAGGATATGGAGATAATCTATCTAATAAAGAATTCAAAATAATGGTCATAAAGATGCTCACTGATTTGGGGAGAAAAATAGATGGACACAGTAAAAATGCTAACAAAGAGAGAAAATATAAGAAAGTACCAAACAGAAGTTATAACTGAACTAAAAATTACACTAGAGGAGTTCAACAGCAGAATGGATAAATTAGAAGCACGAATCGATGATCTGGAAGACAAAGCAATAGAAATCACCAGACTTAAAGTAAAAATAATAATAACAATAATAACAATAATTAAAAGAAGTGAGGATACCTTAAGGCATCTTTGGGGCAATATCAAGTGGAGTAATATTTGCATTATGGGTATACCAGAAGAGGAAGAGAGAGAGAAAGGGCCAGAAAAACTATATGAAGAAATAATGGCTGGAAACTTGCCTCATACTGAGAAAAACTCAGACATCCAGATCTAGAAAGCCAGAGAGTTCCAAATAAGATGAACCACACCAAGAGAAAAACAAAACAAAACAAAAAAAACAAAAAAGAGAAACACACCAAGCTAAAAGTTAAGGATAAAGAGAGACTTAAAAACAGCAAGGAAAAAACAGCTTATCACATACAAAGAAAACTCCAGAAGGCTGTCAGCAGAAACTTTACAGGCCAAAAGGGAGTGGCATAACATATTCAAAGTGCTGTGAGGAAAAAAAATTACCAACTAAGAATTTTGTACCTGGCAAGGTTATCATTCAGAATTGAAGAAAAGATTAAGAATTTCCCTGATAAGCAAAAGCTAAAGCAGATCATTATCACTAACTGGCCTTTCAAGAAATGTTAATGGGACTTCTCTAAACTAAAAAAGAAAAATCGTTAATCTCTATATAAAACCTTAATATGCAAATAGACTGAACAGCGGAACAACCGAACAACTGGCCGCTATGATGTGCGCTGACCACCAGGGGGCAGGCGCGGAACATGGTGGGCGTTGGCAGCAGGAGGCAGAGTGCAGAACATGGAGGGCGTTGGCCACGGCAGGATGGTGGAGCAGGTGAGCGGGGACGTCAGACCAAGGTGGGGCACCAGTCACTGTCATCGGGGCGAGCCTCTGGTGGTTACTGCTGCTGGCGCTGGCCCTGATCGCTCGGCACAATCAGCAGGTGCGAATGGTGGCTGCTGGCCCTGATCGCCCCTCAGGGCTTCTCTACCTCCCCCTGCTACTGAGGGGCAATCAGGGCTGGCAGCCACTGCTTGCATCCACAGCCAGCGCTGGCCCCACTTGCACCTGCTGCTAATGCCGGCCCCAATCGCTACGTGCCGTCAGCAGGTGTGAGCAGGTTTGGCGCTGTCAGCATATGGGAGCAGTGGTGGTGGGAGCAGGGCTGCGGCAGAGAGGGAACTGGGGGCCACAGCAGGAGGGGCCTGGCGGGGGCGCGGAGGATGGGCCAAGACCGGCCCCTGTGCCCACCGCAGCCTCATGGCCCACAGTTCTTTTCCAGGTACATGAATTCATGCACTGGGCCCTAGTTAATAATAAGAGAACACATAAAAGTAAAAACAATTATGGAAAAGGTAAATAAGTACTAAAGCAAAGGCAACAAAAGTATAAAGCAGCTATGGTACATTTACAAAATGGAATACTACTCAGTCATAAAATGAAAGAAAATTTTACCTTTTGCAATAGCATGGGGGGACGTGGAAAACATCCTATATACTAAGTGAAATAAGCCAGTCAGAGAAAGACCATATTATTTTCCTTATCTGTGGAATTTAATGAGCAAACTGAACTAACAAGCAAAATAGAGACAGGCTCATAGATAGAGAGCAGGCAGATAGCTATGGAAGAGGGGTGTTGTGGGGAGCTGTTGAGGGACTGAGCAAAAAAAAAAAAAAAGTAAAAAAAGGAAAAGAGAAAGAACTCATGGACACAGTAGGAGATTAATGTGTATCATCATCCAATTATAAAATAAATAAATCACAGCAAGTAACAAACAGCATAGAGATTATAGTCATTAATACTGTAATAACTTTGTATGGTGATAGAATTTAGCTAGATGTATCAAGGTGATCGCTTCAAGTCATTGTGTTGTACACCTTAAACTAGTATTATAAGTCAGTTATTCAATAAAAATATTGAGCAAAAGAGTCAGGTACATAAGAGGACATACTATATCATTCCAATGATCAGAATATAGAAACACACAGAAGTAATTCAGGATATTATCAATTAGGTTGGAGATTGCTCTTGGAGGGGTGGTAACTGGGAGTGGGTATGAGGGGGTCTCTTGGATATGTTGATGTTTTATTTTTGAAATGGGTGCTGTATACATGGTGTAAAAAAAAGAATATAAATAGAGCCACTTTAAAACAGAGTCAGAGCTGCCATCCCAGAGGAAATGCCTTATGTCTTATGCCTCAAACCTTTGGAATGTTAAAAATAATTGTTGAATTGGGCCTAAAACAACATTGTGTTTCAAAGAACTTTTTGCAAGGCTAACAAGAAAGCAGATATTGATGACTACTGGACTAAAACTAAAAATAGGTTTTAGAATTAGCATCCTGTGTTAACTTATCTGCACTAATAGAAATGCCTTCCTTCTATTGATGTAATGGTTCCCTTTTCCTTTCTCATAAATCCCCTTGCCTTTGTCTCCTAATCCATACAATATTCAGGCTTCTGCCTGAATCAGTGCATCCTGAATAGTTACTCTTTTTCAATCTCAAGAAAATGCTCATCGCCTCTCACTTTGGTCTTTTATTTGTATGTCAACAATGGGTATATTTACTTTGAATTGTGTACCTTATTGCATGTATGTTAATACTTCAATAAAAAGTTTATGAAAGAGGTATATGTAATTACCTCTAAAACAACATTTAGGCAAAGTTCTATTTACATTAAAGATGATGCACATCAATATGAGTTTGAAAGCACTGTATTAATAATAATCATCTCTGGATAGTGGGATTATGAGTGATTTTTTTAAAAAAGGAGTCTTTTAATATTATTAGTAAAAAACCCATGGTTGAGACTCAGTCCCATTCACACATTAAGCAAGCATTCACTGACTACTGTTTATAGCCAGCCACTGTGCTAATGCAATTTATCTCCACCAGAATTAGGCCTATTAAGGAACTTGTTTTGCTTCTTTTTAATTCTTTATTGTTTAAAGTATTACATATGTCTCCTTTTTCCCCCATTGACCTCTCCCTGGCCATTCCTATCCCCCCAGCACATGCCCTCACCCCCCCTACTGTCTGTGTCCATTGGTTATGCTTATATGCATGCATACAAGTCCTTTGGTTGATCTTGTACCCCCTCCCCCTCCTCTGCCTTCCCTCTGAGGTTTGATAGTCTGTTTGATGCTTCTATGTCTCTGGATCTATTTTTGTTCATCAGTTTATGTTGTTCATTATATTCCACAAATGAGTGAGATCATGTGATATTTATTTTTCTTCAAATGGCTTATTTCACTTAGCATAATGCTCTACAGGTCCATCCATGCTGTTGGGAATGGTAAGAGTTCTTCTTCTTTTTCTTTTTCTTTTTCTTTTAATAGCAGCATGGTATTCCACTGTGTAGATGTACCACTGTTTTTTAATTCATTCATCTGCTGATGGGCACTTAGGCTATTTCCAAATCCTAGCTATTGTAAATTATGCTGCTATGAACCTAGGGCTGCATATATTCTTTCTGCTTGGTATTTCTGATTTCTTGGGATATATTCCTAAAAGCAGGATTACTGGGTTAAATGGGAGTTCCATTTTTAATTTTTTGAGGAAACTTCATACTGTTCCCCACAGTGGCTGCACCAGTCTGCATTCCCACCAGCAGTGCAAGAGGGTTCCTTTTTCTCTGCATCCTCACCAGCACTTGTTATTTGTTGATTTGTTAATGTAGCCATTCTGACAGGTGTGAGATGGTACCTCATTGTTGTCATTTTTATTTGCATCTCTCAGATAATTAGTGACTTTGAGCAAGTGATTTTTACTTTCATCTTCTTGTTTGAATTTAGGCAACTTTACCTTTTACACTCTTTATCTTTTACACCCTGTATTTTCTTTTTTTTTTGGATTAAGAAAGCACAATAAAGTTGTTTATATTAAAAAGGATATATTTATCAGTTAACTTTGAAATTAAAAATTGGAACTATTATACATAATAAATATCCCATTGTATTAGTCTGTGTTCCCCAGAGAAACATAACCAATATAGTTATTATAAGGAACTGTCTACACAATTATGAAGGCTGAGAAGTTCCACCACCTGCCATCTGTAAGCTGGAGCCCCAGCACAGCAGGTAGTGTAGGTTCAGCCCGAGTCTGAGGACCAGGAGGGCCTGTGGTGTAATCTCCACACCGAGGACAAGAAAAGACCAAAGTACCAGCTCATACAGTCAAGCAGAGAGGGAAGCCTCCTTTTTTCCACCTTTTTGTTCCATCTGGGCTCTCAATGTTTTAGGTGATGCCCTCTCACATTGGTGAAGGTGATCTTCTTTACTAAGTTACTGATTCAAATGTTAATCTTATCTGGAAATACCCACCTAGACACACCCAGAAAATGTATACCCAAATATCTGAGCACCTTGTGGCTCTGTGAAGTTGACACACAAAATTAACCATCATCACACCCATCTTGTTGGACTTACTTAATTCATTTTAATGAATTCCAATGAATGTCTAGAAAAATATTGAAGAACCCTATCACTGGTAAGCTCACAGTGTTCTCCATTTTAAGTAGAGGTGATTAGTGTTTATCAATATCTGGTAATGACACTGACTTCACAAATCATGTCACTTGAAAGGTAATCCTTGGCACATTTATTGAGAATTCATAGTTACTATTTTAAAATATTCATATAATTTCCCTCCAGTTATCCTGAGAAAAAAACCAATCTGTTTTTGTTTTTCAAATTTCCAGTCCTTAACTGCATCTGAAGGTAAGATTCCTGAGTGACTGGAAAAGTACAAACCCTTGGAGTTACCATTTCAGCTGTGGCCACAGAGAAGCTCAGACCCTCCCAACCTCATTTATTTGTTCTGAGATGAATTTGCCCACCAACGTGAGAAGGTAATTAATAATATATAGTAGACTCTACAGTCTTTGCCTGGTCCTGAACAACAGCTGTCTAAATCTGGGCACAGAGGCACATCCAGAGTAGGCCAGTATGCTGATAACAATGCACTTTTTATTTCAATGCTATCTTGGGCAGCGTTTTCCATTTCAAGTCTTCATAAAACAGAACATGTTGTTAAATACTACAATTTAAAAAAATATGTTTTATTGATTTCAGAGAGAGGTAGGGAGGAGGGAGAAAGAGACACTGATGAGAGAGAAACATTGATTGGTGGCCTCTTGCATGCCTCCTACTGGGGATCAAGCCCACAACTGGGGCATGCGCCCTGACAGGGAATTGAAACAGTGACCTCTTGGGTGCATGGGACGATGACGCTCAACCAACTGAGCCACACGGGCCAGGCAATGCTACAATTTTAAAAAGCAATTAACATACTTTGTTCAGAAAATATTTGGCACAAAAGTATATCTATATCTATAACTATAAAGAAAATCTGTAATTCTACATTTATTTAAGTAAGACATAAAAACAAGTGCTATTGTACATTTCCTCAAAAGCAAGTAGTTTCAGGTAAGCTAGTTTACTTGTTCAACAAATTTAATGTCAGTTATTGGTTCTTGGGGATATGGTGAATGATATACTAGTATAATACTAGAAGCCCAGTGCACAAAATAGGGTCCCTAGGCCTGGCCTGCAGTCAGGGCTGATCTTCCCCAGCTGCCAGCAGTCGGCCCTCACCCTGCCACCGCCACCGGTCACCCTCTGTGTGTGGGGTGACCAGGCAGGGAAATTGGGGCTCTGCTTGCTCACACCCACTTTGGCCTGGCGTTGCCTGAGTCCGCCGCCACCCACCCCTGGTTCCCCGTTCTCCATTGGGCGATCAGGGCCTGTGGGCTGGGGGCAGCTCCTTTGTTGAGCGTCTGCCCCCCTGGTGGTCAGTGTGCATCATAGTGACTGGTCATTCTGCTGTCCAATCAATTTGTACATTATGCTTTTATATATACACTAGAGCCCCGGTGCATGAAATTCGTGCATGGGGGGTGTCCCTCAGCCCAGCCTGTTCCCTCTCCAATCTGGGACCCCTCAAGGGATTTCCAACTGCCCATTTAGGCCGATTCCACTGGGATGTCGGATATCCCTCTTACAATCCAGGACTGCTGGCTCCCAACTGCTTGCCTGTCTGCCTGCCTGATTGCCCCTAACTGCTTCTGCCTGCCAGCATGATCACCCCCTAACCACTCCCCTGCCAGCCTGATCAACGCCTAAGGCCCGATTGCCCCTAATTGCCCTCCCTTGCTGGCCTGGTCCCCCCAACTGCCCTCCCCTGTAGGTCTGGTTGCCCCCAACTGCCCTCCCCTGTAGGCCTGGTCCCCCCAACTATCCTCCCCTACAGGCCTGGATCCCCCCGCAAATGTCCTCCCCTGCAGGTCTGGCCACCCCAAACTGCCCTTCTCTGCAGGCCTGGTCACCCCTAACTGCCCTCCCTTGCAGGCCTGATCGCCCACACTGCCCTCCCCTGCTGGCCATCTTGTGGCAGCCATCTTTGACCACATGGGGGCGGCCATTTTTTGTGTTGGAGTGATGGTCAATTTGCATATCACCTTTTTATTATATAGGATATATAGGTTTGCTCTAATACTTAATTCTTTTGTTAAAAGTCAAAGGCATCTGTAAATTTTATAAAAGCTTTAGAACATAGAAAAATATTTGAATAAATTTTTTAAAAGATGTCATTTGTATATTTCTCAAATTATTTTTACTATGATAATGTGGGATAAGAAAATAATAATGATAATAATGCACATTTATTACTAAGAGTCAGTTACTGGATAATCAAATTCATATATTATTTGATCAAACCTTAATTATTGTACTAGGTTTCATTATATCCCCATTTTACAGGTCAGGAGACTGAGGCTTCGAGAGGTTATGTAGTTTACACAGGGTCACTTGACAGGGAATGTGGAACTATTAAGCCTAGGTTGTGGCTAATCACCTGAGTAGTCATAAATTTGGTTTTCAGATAAATAAATGACAGGCAATGAAATAAAATACTAAATGATTTGCTTGTGGATACACAAAAGCTCTCAATTAGCTGTTTTGTTATTATATCCATGTAATGTTAACTATTTAAAAAGAGTGTTTATGTCTGATAGTTTTGTGTGAAAATGGAAAAAATGAAAAGGTAGAAAGTAAGATGCATGCAACTTTGGTTAAAAATAATTATGTTGCTCACAGAGGAGACATCTGCAAAACATAAAGATAATAGACTGCAAAGTCCTGATCACATGAAATAGGACCCAAACCCTGTCCTTTCTTAGTTTATGATGTCATGCAATCCCTTGACTCATTTCTCTAGAATTCATAGTTACCTATCATTTTTAGAGTAGTCACATAATTTCCCTCAAGCTATCCAGAGGAGCTACAAAAAATAAAACAATGATTTTATGTCATTGCTTTGCTAATGCCCTGGGAGCTATTTAGCCCACCCACATTCTATCAAGATGCCAATATGGGAAGAATGAGCTCTTTGTAACACAAGGCAATATAATTTCAAGAATGTGGTGTTGTATGTGCCTGTATCTATTCAAGTAAACCACAGCCATCTCATGATTCATCTGTTTCATCTAATTCTGCATTGGATTATTTGAATGTAAAATTATCAAAAGAAGGTCTTTTGTAAATTGAAACCCAGGGTCTAGTTCACTTAAGAACTTGATCTGCCAACTGCTTAATTCCATGTCCTAAAGTGAGGCCAGAGCATCCAGATCACAGTGTGGCCATACTGGTAACTATAATTCACCATTTTAATAATTAATATGGATCATGTTTATGATGGCAGCAGAGTCAATATAATTTAAAACAAAGAGAAGTATAATACATTTTTCTTAAATTTGTTGTATTTAGCAACTCTATTTTTTACTGGGAGCCAGAAAACTGATTAAATATACTTACTAAACATACTAACCAGTAAGTATGTAGGAAACTGGTTAGTATGCTAAATCATATTACAACTGCTTTAGCATACTGGTTACACAAACAGGCTCTGAAGGTAAGATAGCCTGTGTGCAAATCCTGGCTCAATGTTATTTGTCTAGGGCCATGGTTCTAACATTTTCCAGTGCAGCCAAATCACCTGGAAGCCTTGTTAAAATACACATTAGTGGGCCCCATTCCCAAAGATTTTAAGTCAGTCTGAGATAGAAACCAACAATTTAAATTTTTAGTAAGTTTCCAGGTGATGCTAATACTACTGATCCAGAGACCAAACTTTGAGAATCACAAATGTCAATTTCTCAGAGATTCAGTTTCCTCATCTGTAGAGATAGTATTAATGGTATCGACTTAGTAAGGTTGATAATTTTCAAGAATACTATGACTTAGGAAAAATACAAAGTTTTTTTCAATGTAAATTATAACTAATTGAAAAAATTGTGCCTTTTTAGTTGTACTATTTAAGTAAATGCTATATGTGATCATCTGGATTGACATTAAGGATATGTGACTAATTTTTTACTTCCATAAAATAGTTCTTTGCTTGATTAAGGATTTTTAATTAGACCATGAGAATATTCATCTTCTTCATACTGTTCAGAGTCAACTTTGATTTATATATCCAGGAACACACACCAGTTACCACAGACACTATTGGGAACCCTCCAATTATTCCTTCTTTTCTTTTTATCCTTAACTCCTATTTCATCCAGGTGGCCACCTTCCTAAGAAGGGCCCTGTGCTTTAAGGGAAGCTGGGCACATTTCTTTCCCAGTAGTATCCTGATTAATCCAAGTCCTGTAAAGTGGTCCTATTCCATGAGCATAGGATTCAGTCCTGGTAAAGAAAAACGTGAGTCAAGTCTTCTGGGGCATTTTTAGGAAATGATCTTTGTTCATAAAGTGACACTTAGGAAATGTTACCTTCTTTTTATTTTCTGGATCATAAGGTGTCTGTATGTTGCCTGGTACTGCTACAGCTGCCTCATGATTAAAAAGGGAGCCAGCATGAGGACAGTCTGATACAGTAAGGATGGGAGAACAGAGAGATGGAAAGAAATCCAGGCCTTTGAGTATAGGATTGAACCACAGAACCAACTAACCTGGAATTACTATACCTTCATGTTCCATGTTATACAAAATAATCATTTCCTTATTGTTTAAATAATTTTCAATTCTAGTTTCAGTTGTTTGCTGCTAAAGTTGTGTTAACTGATAAACCAATTTATAAAGCATATTATTGTTGAATTAAATAAAATTATCAGAGTAGTGCTGTCAGAGATTGCATTTTAGCTACAGCATTAATGGACAATGAGACTGAGTGAATTATTTAACTTCCTTTGGCCTCATTCTCCTCATTTGTATAATGATGGCATTGGGCTGGATCATCTCTAAAGTCATTCCAAGTTTAAAATGCTGGGACCATTTGATTCCATGCCACGTGAAACATATTGATGCTACATTCACAATGAGATTATACATGTGTAATCTAATAACTACATAATGCAATGACACACATGTAATATAATGACCACATATGTGCTTTTACAATAATTTAATTTCAAACTAATTATATACTCTGAATTATCTAGAATGAATATCTGGTCATTACCATGGTGGAGTTAGTTGAAAATTATAGCTCTTTAGATAATACTATAAGAAAAAATATTAATAGATCCTTCATAATATTTATAATTAGGGAAAATAGGAAAGTAATACTGTTCAAATATTTTTTACATAAATATGGACATGGGCAAGTATTTTAAATTAAAGTTATTTTACATTAAAATTATGAAAAATGAGATCACTAATTTTCTCTCTCTAGAAGTATTCACATCTGCATATCTTCTATTTTATTTTTAACTCCTCCAGGTAAATATTAGTAAATTCAAGAGACTCTCATCTACGCCTTTCATTTCCTTTCTCTTTAGTTCCAGGATGGTTATATTGCACTGTGGAGGAGACATGTGGTTCAGTCATTGACATCCAATTCCAGCAGTTTCCAATGATATATAAATATTTCCTTGTTCTTAGATAATTGGTATTTATCTCCCCTGTATCCACAGCTGATCTGCTGTCCATGGCTACCATTTTTCTTTAGTTACACAATTCCTTTTCTGTCCTCCTGGTCCTAATTATAATTTTTTTTCCTCATTTCTAAGTCCAACAACTACTTAGTCACTCCCCTGTCCTTCTTGGGGACAGAGCAAAAGACTCTTCCACTCCCACCAGTTAATTGAACGAAGTAAATGGCTAACTTAGTCCACCCCTCTTTATTCCTTTCTAATGTCTGATATTTCTCCATCTATCCCTGTATCTGTATCTATGCATGATATCTTCTCTATTCCTCCCACATTTTTGTGTTGTTGAAAACATCTACAAGCTATGCTTAACAGAATTCCCACCATGTTTACTCTATTAAGGGCAGCATAATGTTGAAATGCAGGCTTTTAAGTATGATCACCATCATAAGCCTCACCCAAGAAACAAGACACAAGTCTGTTCCCTAGTGACTACCCCAAATTTCTCTGGGTTCTTTCTGAGACTCTGTCCTGGGGCACAGCCTTGGGGAGGTAGCAGCAGAGCTCTGGGCTCCCCAGCTTCTGATCCCTAGGCATGACCTTGCAGTTTTCCCGTCACAGCTGGCTGGCTGAGTGTAACAGACTCTGCATTTAGTGATATCACTTTAGTTGCTTTAAATCGGCCATTTACACCATGGAAACAGGCAAATATTAGAAATCAGGGCTTTCTTCTCACCTCGTTGACCCTATTATTAAACATTTACAATCACAAAACTAGGTTAAATTCACTGAGGCCACATGGCTTGGAAATTTGAGTTATTGCTGGTGAAAGTAGAGAAGAAAAAATTGCTGGACAGGGCCATATCCGCCATGTTCAGAAAATCGTTGTACTTTTAGAATAGTTGATTCAATTCTTTTATATAATACTCTAGAAATTAATTTAGAGGTTCAAAATCAGAAGTCAAAGTAAGAGAATTGGTTCTAAAAAATGGGTTTCCTTCATTGTGTACCTTTCCTTTTGAACTAATTACTTCTCAACTGAAGCAAATTGAGTGAATTTTGAACCTGACTTATATTGACACAATAATCCCCCTGTGAGGTAATAGGCTTGCCAGACTGTGCAAGCTGGATACAGAGATGCTGCTCAGGGATTTCTGGGCACTGACTTTTTTTTTTTTAATAGGAAATGATGCTATGAAATGGCCCTGCTGTTGTTGAAACAGGTTCAGAAGCCAGGAAAGACTAATGCTTGTAAATATCCCTTTAAGTAGAAATATTCATTTCAGAGAATGTATAAAAGCCTTCTGAGTGGTAATGTGGGCCCCATTTATTAAAGGTTCTCAAATATTTAACAACTTTACCTAGTACAGCCAATACTACAGGCAGATGCACATATCCCATAAGAAATTTCATGGGGCCAAAGAACCGTTGCATTGATATTTGTTGTCTCTACTCTTCTTCTCTGTGGCCAGTGCCCTTAATCTGGCTTTCATATTCATAACCCAATTGTCTTCTTTGGAGTCTGGATCCGGGTATACAGAAGGTCCTGTTCTTCTGAATACCTTTATATGTTTGGGTATATTGCTCGTGGGTTCAAACTGAGAGCACTAAATTGCTTTGCATAATAGAGGAAGAAGTTTTTGAACCTTGGGATCCATCAGGGTGGGAGTGGGACCTGGGTAATAAAAAGCCATGTTCTCCATAATGTCCTCCTTTCTGTGGCCCCCCTTATCTTCAGCAAAGTTGATTAAAACTTATGAAATGACTGGTGAGGATAGATTGCTTTTGAAACTCCAGAAAGAGACTGTTTCCTCTCTAGTTTAATCCAGTCCATTAGAGGAAATATATCCACTGAATGAGAAAAGCCTAGAAAGCAGGGCAGTGGAATTCGCAGCAAATCTGGTGAAGAAGCTCACTGGACTTGCACAGATCCTGGAGTCATGAAGACTGTGAAAATGGTGCCTTCTCTTCAAGGGGTGCTGCCTCCACTCAGGCTGAATCTGTTTATGCATATACATGAGTAGACTATTTATTTACTTAACAAACCATTTCTTCAAAAGTGAGTTCCTCTAATTCATTATGATGAAAACAGTGGAAACATTGAAATCAGGTCAACCTCAGAGGAGTTTCCTAGGGAGTTTGAGGAATCTGCCTTTCGGAGACTTTAGTAGAGATTAGTTAAGCACTCTGAAAATTTACATTCAAAAGCTGCTCTAGTACAACTACTGTAGAAAAATGGTTGGTGCTATCTACTACAGCAAGCCAAACACATATTCTGTAACCCAGCAATTTCACTCTTGGGTATATATCCCATAGAGATGCATACATATGTTTGCTAAAAGACATATAATACCAGAATATTTATAGCATCATTATTTTTCTCCCCAGCAGAACCAGCATTATTAATAGCCAAATAGTAGAAAAACCACAATGTGTATTTACAGTAGATGGACAAATAAATTGTGGTATTGTTATACATGAGATACTACATAGCAGTGACAATGAATGACCTACAATTGTGTGAATCTCACAGTGATGAATATCTCACAATGTGATGTCACAATGTTGAGGAAAAGAGTATACAAACTGATGATTTTCTTCACATAAAGTTCCCAAACTGGCAAAACTAACAGTCATCCTTGGGGTGTGGGGTGAGGAGGCTTCTGTGATGTTGCTAATTTCTTGATTTGGGGAGTGGTTATTTCACTATAGTGTGTACTTCTGATACGTACACTGCAGTGGATTGAATTTTGGCTTCCCAAAACATCTATCTATCTATCTATCTATCTATCTATCTATCTATCTATCTATCTATCTATATCAAATCATGGAACCTGAGAATGTTAACTTATTTGGAAAAAGGGTCCTTGTAGATGAAATTAAGTTAAATATCTTGAAATGAAGAGAGCATTCTGGATTATCTGGGTGGGCCCTAAATCCAATGATAAGTGTCTTTATAAGATGCACAAAGAAGGCAGACAGAGGGAGAGGGGGCAATGTGAAGACAGAGGCAGAGATTGGGGTTATGTGGCCATAAGCCAAATAGTGCCTGGAGCCACCAGAAGCTAGCAGAGAGGCATGCAATAAATTCTCCCCAAGAGCCTTCAGGGAGTTACAGACATGCCAACACCTTGATTTAGAACTTCTGGCCTTGGTCACTGTGAGAGAATAACTTTCTGTTGTTGTAGGCCATGGAATTTGTGGCAATTTGTTAAAACATCCCTAGAAAACAGATACATATGCTTTTCTGTTTATTTCTTATATTTCAATAAAGTTTGCATTAGAAGGATACCCTACATTTAGTTAGCAAATTGTTGATAGTGAGGTAAAGATCATTTTAGCTTGATTTCTCTTAGTTATTTAACAGGTAAGGGTTTGAGTTTCTATCTGTGTACATACATATGCACACTTTGTCTTTGGGGGAAGAAGAATCCAGTCCTGCCCACCCAGACCTGTTGGCGTGGCCACACTGGCTGCTGCCCTCCAGGTGGAGCTGCCTTGCCCTAGTCTCTCTTTGTCTCTACTTATTCTTCAAACCATTGGCCACATGTAACTTTGCATGTGACTTGCAGTCTCTTTCATTATTCATTTCTGGTTTAAGGGCAATTCTATTGTGATCTTCCAGGAACTCTTTATGTAATTTGAAAAAAGCCGGAGGCAACAGGAGACCCATTTTTTGCATGTTATTGTGCATAAAGATGCATAGGCAAGCATCTCAAAGTGACTAAATATAATTGCAATTTTTTTTTACTTAAAATCTGTTAAAAACCATTTAAAGATATTAGCTTCATAACTCATTGCAATAGTTTTCAGGATCCCTTTTTCTCTTCTTTCCTCTAACTACCTATCTCTTACACTTCAACACCCAGAAGTGTACTCTACCCAACACTCTCTGGCCAATCTCTACTTGGGCTTCTCCTCCAAAGTGAACTGAAAGATTTTTATATTTCCTCCCTGTACGCTTTGCTTTTACCTATGGTTTCCTTCTCTCCCAGGAACAAACCTTTATTCCTTCCTTTGAAAAATCCCATATTTGTTCCTGGTTTTTGCTTTCTTTCTCCAGTTTTCACCACCAAGGTGCAGCTCCTGAGTTCACAGATGCACCTTTTCTCTTGGAAAGGAGGGGTTAGGCCAAGTGAACAAAGAAAGCTTCTATTTCATTGGTAGGGGTTGGGGAGGGACACAGAGAAAAATACTTGAAAATCGATAACTCTTTTTAAAATCAACTTCATATTGATATTACTTAAGGTGAGTGATGGCCAAGGCTCAAACTAGCCAATGAAAATTCTTTGATTCCAACATCTCTGGATTTTTCTCTCTAGATTGCCAATAAAGTGAAACTCAGCTTCAATCTTAATAGTTGAGAGAAATTAGGCAAATACTCTTTCTCAAAAACTAGCCATTGCTATGGATATTTTACCTACTTATCTTTCACAGTAACCTAATAATTATGGAATTTTTAATTTCAATTTTACAAATGAGGATCCAAAGAAACAGACTATTTAAGGTTACATGTGTAAAATTTATCATGCCAAGATTCAAATACAGAATTATCTGATTCCAAAGCCCAGCCCTGCATACTACTTTGATCAGTATTCAGCAATATCTACTGAATTAGGTCACCAGGCATTGTGTTGGATGAAGAAAATATAGAGATAGAAGACACGGTCCCTGGCCTCAAAGAGCTGCAGTGACCAAATGTTTCCTCTCAGTCTCTATTCCATGCTTCTTCCAAATTCTGATCCAAAGTGTCATATTTAGAATCGTGTCTTGGTATTTGGCATGTTTTCTTTCATAACTTGCAATAATCCATAAGAAGAGAAATTCCTTCTACAGATGCTTTATTTAACACATAGAATTTAAATGCCAAATATTCAATAAGAAGCAATTTTAAAGAACTGTCTATGTTCGCTGATCATTGAGGTAGAGACTGTACCATGGCAGATACTAAAGAGAATGAGATACACCAACCCTCACACTATTTGTTGTCTAGTGGGGAAGACATCTAGGACTGAAGTCCTGATAATTAAAAGTAGGTATAAGACTCACACGTTTCTGTTGTAATAATGAAAGCATTTTGCTATGGGGATAAGTGTGAGGAACAGTGAAACTTCTGGAGAGAAGGTAATATGTTAATATTTAGATAGCATAATATCTATTTCTCATGCTGGAAAACCCAAGAATTATTGACCTCTTTTTATTTGCAATAGTCACCTAGAAAAGTCAATTGATTTTCTGAGAACATGTTTGCAACAGGGTGATATTTTGTGCATGTGGAATGTTTTTGCCTATATAATATGTACCTTTCATAATTTTTGCATAAATAGGATTATATTGTATTTATTATTCTTTACTTGTTGTTTTCAATTAATAGCATGGCCTAGAAAACTTTTCATGTCAGTATATATAGATCTTCCATGCTTTTAGCTACTGGGTACTATTCTATGCTATGGATGCAGCATAATTATTTTTAACCAAGCCTTTAGAGATGAAAAATCTAGTTTCTAATTTTTCACTATTATACAGTTTTGTAATGCCTTCCTTATATGTACTTTTTAGGAACAAGAGAGAATATTTCTCTAGGATATCACTTTGAAGTATAATTTTGAGAAATAATATCTATTTTTCTTCCCATATGCTGCCCTAATTTACATGCACATTAATAGTATCTTAGTGTACCTATACCATAGTTCTTTGCCAGTACTGTATATTATTAGTGTTTAAAGATCTTTCTAATGTCATAAGTGGAAAACATAATATTTTGCTTTGATTTGTATTTCTCTGATTACTATCAAGTTTGAGCAACATTTTCATAAATGTAAACAAGATCCCTCCTTTCCTCCTCTTTGTATTCCCTACACTTCCTGGGAAAGGAGCCAGCCCAGCCCACTTTTCCTTCTCTCCTCTGCCACGTGGCTCCTAGCCTCACCTGCTGAGCAGCCCCACCTGGGATCTCTGCTGCTTCAGGGCTATTCAGCACTCAGAACCCCAGGTCTAATTTCTCCCTGTGATGATGTTGCTGCCACAAAAGTGGCTTCGTGGAGGGAAATTAGAGGGAATGATAAGCCTAAAACTAGATCTTGAGTAGGACTTTATTTTCAGTGTCCAAGGGGGGAAAATAAAATTTAAACTTTCCATTCAGGCTTTACCTGAGTTCCTCATTTCCTCTCTTGTGACCTCTCCTCTTCTCATTCTCAGTGAGAGGGCATGCTCTACACCAAGCAGTGACCCACCACAGTGGTAAGGAGCGTGGACTGTGGAGTCACATGTCTGGGTTGGAATCCATCACTTATTAGCTGTGCAGTAGGCAGTCCCCAAGGTGGCACCAAATAATCCTCACCTTCTGGTATTCATGCCCTTGTGTAGTCTTCTTCCAAAATGAAGGAGGGCTGATTTGTATACCAATGCAATATGGCAAAAGGGATAGTGTGTGACATCTGAGGCTAGATCAGGCCATTACAACTTTTGCCTTGCTTCTAGAATTATTGCCTCTAGTGGAAGCTGGTGGGATGATATGGGGACACTCATGCACCCTACAGAGAGATCAGGTGGAGAGGAACTGAAGGCCCCCAGTAAGAGCCAGCACCTTGCCAGCCATGGAGTGAGCCACCTTGAAAGCAGATCCTCCTTCCCCTGCAAACTTCCACATGACTACAGCTCCAGGTAACAGCAGATATCTTATGAGACCCCGACTCAGAATCACCACGGCAAGCTCTTCTTAAAGATCCAACCCACAGAAACTGTGAAATATAGAAGTAAATTGCTATTGTTATTTTCAGCTTCTAAGTTTTGGGGAATTTGTTATACACCATTGGGTAACCACTACAAGCTGTGTGATCCTGGGCAGTGTCCACATGTGTAAGGTGATAATAATAGTCCTTCCTTAATAGGACTGCTGAGAGGTTTAGTTGAGTTGATAAATGTTAAATGTATATATTAGTACCCAGCACATAGTAATTGCTATGGATTTGCTAAGTGCTAATGTTTTAGTGGGCCAGTCTGCACTGTGTTCCATGCTTTTAGGAGCCCCAAGTCCAGGTTTGGCCTAGGAGTGCAGCTGCTCCATCCCCCTTGACCAGGATACTGCATCCCACGGTGGCTTGCTCATTCCCTGAAATTTGGATTATGTAGACTATAAGTAAACCACTGTTGTTTTTGAATAAAATATTAATTATCCCTAAAGATATTACACTACAAATCCCTATTTCCCTAAAGGCACTTTATCCACAGTGAATCCTAGTCCTTTACATTACTCTACAGTTCCCTTTTCTCATTGGTTTACTTCATTCAAGTGCCTTCCTAAACACAAGAGCTTCCTATTCCCAACCTTCACCTTTGAAATGTGTATCCTGAGCTCTTAAGACTTAGAAGTGGAGAAACACAGATGAGAAGCCCTTAATCAAAGGGAGAATATGATAGGGAGGGGGATCTCAGTATCTGCTTCTCTCCCTTTTACAGATAGGTACTGGGCACCTGCATACTTGACAGACTAAAAATTATTTAGCCCCTCATTTTAGAGATGAAGCTCTCAAGCGACCTGTTCTAGATGGTGGCTATCAAGTACCAAGACTGGGATAGAAGCAGCTCCTTGACCCCGGGTTCCTTTTGTCACACACTAACCCTTTACAACAAGGCAGTGACTGGACAAGAAGAGTTTCCATTTACAAACAGCACCTTGCATATCTTTGCCATTCAAACCATTCTATTCTATCCATAGTCTCAGGGGACAGGAAAAAGGCTGACATCCCCACCTCTTCTGTTTCCCAGAAGGATTGCTACCTCATAGGGTACTTCTAATTTCATGTCCAGTATGTTTTGGAATCTTTTAAAGCCAAATAATTCTTTATTGCTAATATATATATATATATATATATATATATATATATATATATATATATATATTTCTGGACAATGTTCTGTGGTTGTGGAATGTTCCTTAGGCTTGAAACCTTGTTTTGCTTGGAAACGTTTTAATCTAATTTTTGAACACTAATGGGAAAGGTGATTTATTCAGATGACTCTGAAAGTTCCAGATGTTTTGGCTGCCAACCTGTGGGTAGATTCTAATGAGCAGAACCTCTACCTGGTGGCTGTGCTTGCTGTGTAAAAGGTCAGGCACAGTTACCAGGCTCCACAAGGGATTTTCACAATTGTTTGGGATATTGGAAGGAAAGACCTTTCTAAGTAAACTTGCAGTAATTTGTTTTTTTCTGGAAATTTTAGCCTATATCTGGTCTCAAAATTCTTACCTAAAGAAAAATGGTGGGCTGGGTCTGCATGGCTCAGTGGTTGAACATTGACCTATGAACCAGGAGGTCACAGTTCGATTCCCAGCCAGGGCACATGCCTGGTTTGTGGGCTTGATCCTCAGTGTGGGGCGTGCAGGAGGCAACTGATCAACGATTCACTCTCATCATTGATATTTCTATCTTTCTCTCCTTTTTCCTCCCTCCCCGAAATCAATAAGAAATATTTTTTAAAAATGGTGTGATTTTTTTATGTGCAGGATGGGTGGATGAGGGGCAGAGGGTGGATAAAAGCATTTAGATGTCTCTTAACAACCAAAGCTGCAAACACAGGAGGTATGCCTGGATGTAGGAAAGCAGCAAATGTAAGAGGCAATGAAACAAATGAGCAACAGGAGCACCAGCTCTGCCTCTCCTTTGTGACATTATTATTTAAAGTTTAAACGTCTTTTATATGATTAAAATAATCCTTTTAGGATATTGCCACATTTAAAGAACCACAAAAGGAGGCTGAATGAGCTGAGAGAAATACACAAGTGGATCAGCAAGATGACAGCTGCTGCATTGAAATCGGGGTTGTAATATGTCAGTTTCCAACCTGTCACATAGAATCCAGACAGAGACATAGCTTTTCGTCTGCCTCCTTCTGATTTCCCTCTGTCTGGTGCGGTTTGGGTCACATCTGTTGGCTGCATTCTCATCTTCATGAGATCTGCATTGACTGATAGCTTAAACTCCATGTTTATCTACGTCTGCAGTTATTTCTCTTCCTGGGAAGTCTCCAGAGAAACACCGTCTCCCCTGATGTGGGGGTCTTGGTTTATTAATCCACAGTTGGTGCTCAGGCAGTTCTATATGTTTCACACTAGGATATAGGGTGCATTCATTATGGATACCTTTTAACATTTACTATCTCAGAAAAAATAATCTGACAAAATAAGAGTTGAAGCCTACTTCCTGAATATCTCAAACTGATTTGAAACAGAACTGCTCACCATAAATAAAACAAGCTCTTTGTTTGACTCTTGCATGTTTTCTGCTCATACATTGCTTTGTCTCTCGTGATAAAAGACGGAGAAACACGGCTTCAATCCTTAAAACTTGGCTGGTGTCTAGATAAGATTTAAACTATAGCATGTCTGCCTATGTTCAAGCCTAGGAAATTCTTTTGCATTTCATCCACTGCTAATGTTTCATATCTGCTCATTGAATCTAACCCTTGATTTCTTTTGTAGACATATGTAATCTGAAGGCATGCAACATTTTGCAAATGTTGGCCCATATTTTTATTTCATAAGGTCTTATTTGGTCTGTCTACCAAGTTTTGATTACTTCCATATTGCTCTTAATTGCCTTAATATCCCCAAAGACTTCCCTACTTGTGTATCCCTTTATCTTTGCTTCTTTTATCTCTTGCTGTGAGAGTACAAAATTGCTGACATAGTCAATGGATTTAAATCCTGAGTGTGGCAGAAGACTTTTCAAATCTGTTTTAATTTTCTGATACTCAGCTGAGGACCATTACACATTCTGTTCAGTTAATCTGTTTTTAATCATATCTGTAAATGCTCAAGTTGCACATGAGAGAAATGGTGCATAAAGTAAAACCAGACCAAGTGTATTCTTGCATCTGTAACATGAAACTCTTACTTTGCTCTAACTATAAGTGTTATGACCCATCTCCTTGCTATCACAATGAGAATCGAGGAATGTTAAGCGTGCTCTCAGTTTTGTTTTATATTGTGTAAGTTAAGATTCATTCAGCTGCAGATAATTAATAACTGCATTAACTGTGGTGAAGACCACTGCATACAATTATTTACACGGCACAAATTCCAGAGGATTCAGGCTCCTTTCATCCTTTTGTTCTTCCATCCTCGATAGTCTGTGTTATTTCCATTATAGTCACAACTCCAGGTATCAGACCTTCACACTGCAGTGTCTAAGTAGGAAGAGAAGGGGCAGGAGCAAAATGCCTCTCTCCTGTGAGTCCCCATCAGCTTTTATCAGGCAGTCTTTCCCTTATGTCTTACCTAGCCAGCAGTTGCACCACAAGGTTACCCTTTGACCAATTATGGGCAAAGAGGTAAGAGCTAAGCAAAAAGGCTTAGGCCAACCATAATTACACTGGGCCTCTGCACTCTGCACACTGCTGCTTGACCAAAGTCACAATTCTGTTAGCAAGGGATAATGAGACTTGGTGGTGGGTGGGAGGAAGGGACAGCTGTTTGTCACCCTTAATAGCTCTGTTCAAGGTTTAAGTCATATCTACAGAGGTCACAACTGTTGTATTTAGACCTAAGGAATCAGCTAAAATGCTCTCTAGTGCGATATATTTATACATTATTCCTTGTATTTTAAAATAGCACATTTTATTACATGATTTTCTCCCTGAGTACAATGGACATGATGACATACACCATTCTACACATGCAAAAGGCCTAGGAGTGAGGAGAAAAATTAATAAGAGGGAAGGAAAAGGACAAACACTAAATTGTAATATATTTCCAATTGCAAAATCTCTTCTCTTGTATAACAAACACACTGCTTTGTGTTTTGGACTACCAGCAGTGAATTACTTCCCCAGAATAAAACTCTGAAGCTCAGTGGGAGAAGGGTTATAGTCAGTAGAGTATAATTCTGCTGTGGGATCTAGCCAGTAACTAATTGAATAAATATAAAAATGTAGAAAGCAAGTGTCTAGCCATTAGTCTCTTATTTTTCATGGGAGTTTGGTCCTCTGTTTGTTCTGACTTAAAATAAAAGCAGAAAAAGTTAATGTTGAGTAGTATACTTATTCTTAATGCAGCTTCTGAGTTGACAATTAAATTCTCTTAGTTTTATTTTGAAATTAAAAGGAAATATAATCGTTTGTATTAGAGTTCTCTTGGGTATAAGTGACAGGAATTCACCTCAAACTAATTTAAGCAAAACACAGGATCAGGGGAAGAATATTAGAGTAGCACAGAGACTCAAGGGGAAAACTCAATGGCCCAGACTCTGGAGGGGCAGTCGCAACCTAAGTCAGGGGCCCTAGGGGGCTCTGGGAATCTTCTGTTTCTGTTTTTTTCTGCACGTCGGCTTCATTGTCTCAGCTCATTATTCTCTGTGTAGTGAGGACCAAGTGCCATGAGCAGCCTCTGGATCACGTCCTCACAGCCATGTAATCAGAGAGGAAAGCATTTGTTTTCTCCAGAAAAAGAGTGAAAAATTCTGAGAAAGGACTCTGATTTTCTAGCTTGGGTCATGTTACTGTGCTTAGAGCATTCACCATTGCCTCAAGTTGGGTAAGGAGGGGTGAGAAGGGAATAGGGAGACGTCCTACGATTGACCTATCTCAGATTATGTTCTGCTTTCATGGTTAGGATGGCTGGACCACACACCGCCCCCCCCCCCCCTTTACCCACCCTCTCACTAGAAGCTTGGTTTTGAACAAAGGGGATGAAGGGGAATGTTCTCAGTGGACCAAACGGTAAATGTCCGCTATAACACAGATACATACATGGGCTCCACTCTCAGAGTTTCTGATTTAGTAGCACGGGTGAAGATCCAATGTGGAGGACTAGTGAATGAATGTTCACCTGGAGTTTTGTACTGAGCTGGTGTGGGCTCAGCACATGTTTAAAAAACTCTAGCTTTGAGAACCAGGTTAGGAACTCAGGCCCTTGTCATCTTAGGCCCTACACAACGGTACTGACACTCTCCTATAGACCAGGTCCTTCCTAAGGACCACCCCCTCTACAGCCACATTTATCTAGTTCATTCCTGACAACCTCTCTGCAGCGCTTCCATACTCACTCATTCATTTATTCAACCATTCAACAATGTTATTTGATGGATAATTTACTTGTCACTTGCTGTAATTGCTATAAAGGAAACAAACAGGATACTGTAAACAAAAATACTAGTAAGTGTTTATGAAAGATCTACCTTTGTCCATAATTCTCCTAAAAGGAAACAACAACAACAACAACAACAACAAACCTCTCTCTGCATTAGGAACTTTGGTGCCAGGCTCTCCCTGGTCTGCCTCTAAGCTCTTGGATCTGCCTTTCTCTGGTGTTGCTGTCTTTTTTCTCTTTTTTGTGACATGTGCAGCATCTGAGACAAAATAACTAAGTAGATGACTTCAGTTTTTCTAGCCCCTCCTTCCTTACTCTGAAGGTCCTTCCTCATTTATCTTATGCTCCCTATGCTGGAGAACAACTGTGAGGGATAAGGAGGAGGATTGTGGGAGAGGTCTTCCCCACACTTCTCATGTTGCCAAAGCAACAACTTAGTCCAACTTAGTATAAGCAGATGTTCAATATATCAGGGCAAGGCAGTCCTTATTTTCCCCTTTGTGTCCATTTTCCATTTTTCTATTTGTATCTTTGATTCTTGGCTATTAGCATACTTCTATGCTATAAACAAATACGGTCATCCAATTTCTTCAATATATAACAGCCGGTAAGCAATGGTGTTAAGACACACTCTGAGTGCTGTTTGGACTTGCACCAATTTTCTCCTGTCACTGGATATTTAAAAACACTTTTTGTAGTCTTTCTGTTCCTCCCATGCAGATGAATGCCAGCTTGGTAGACCCACCAGGCAACCAGAGTCCAGAATATAGGCCAAGGCCTGGGCTTCACCATGCCTGGGCTTACATGTTTTTCCTTGCAATGAATTGGTATTCACCTAATTTTCAAGGTGGTCCTCTGTTTTGTAGTGATGGACATCTGTCACTAAAATCTTGGCGGGGCTTCTTTGAATCCAGGCTGTGCCTATGTGAGTTATGGGGTTGAAAGCACTTTGTGGCTTGGCAAAATGACATTTTATTGAAAATATGCTATAATGTTTATAAGGCATATAAAATACTTTTACAATATTTTAAAAATCAAGAAAAATTACTTGGCAATAAAATATGTCTTCCAAAGAAATTGTTTTGAAAGTTGTGGGCCAACATTCCTAAAAGTAAATAATTAGATTTTTAGCCTTATAGCTACAGTGTGATCAACCTCTCAGAGAGCCAGTCTTTATTAATTTTCTCTTCCTTTTTTTCCTCAGGCTACCCTCTAATACTTTGTTTTCTTTTCTAAACTTTCCTCTGTTGTCATAATATTTTTAGCTAGCAGGTTCAATTTTTCCAACTTAGCTAATGGGGCTTTCTTTATTATGATACACTTCTCTGAAATCCCTAGATTCCTCTTTTTCTTAGGTCTGTCTGGTAAGACAGCCCATCAAACAGACAATGGAGAGGATTTATTGAATGCTTACTGCGTGAACAGGAACGTTGGGGTAAGATACAGACACACTTACGGTCCAGTTGGGAGAGAGGACATAAACACATAAAAATGACAAAGGAACAAAGGTGAAGGAAACAGTCAGTAAATGACTGCCAGTCAGTAAATAATCAAGGGGTATTAGTTGGATCAGGTTCATTAGGGGAGACATTCTGGAAGAAAGCAATTGAGAGTAGAGGATTGAAGGAAGGGCCGGAGTAGGACCAGCTGGGAGTAGGAGAGGGGCCTCTCTCTATTGCCCTGCACAGTTGTAATAAGATTCACTGAAAGAGTTTTGCTTCTAACAGCTGCCTTAGGACTAATCTTTGCATCATTTGGACTCCTGAGTGCTGGATTCATTTCAGAACTAGTGTCTCAGAGAGCTACTTTATTTGAATACTTCTCTAGTGTACACAAGAATAAATCTTGGATGCCTCCTCATTATTTCAAAATAAAGTCCAAACTCCTTACCATGAAAATCATGAATTTTCACAATCAGACCAAATGCTTCATTTTAATCCTGTTTTCCCAACCTTGGAAGCCTGGGTCCTAACCACACTGAACTAGAAGTTTATAATTGTGCCAAGCATTCCTACACCTTCCTGTCTTTGCCACTGCTGAAATCTTTGCCTTGGACTTCTCTAATTATACTCCAAATGTCCTCTCCTCTGTCAAAGCAGCCCCTAACTTCTTTCAGAGCTGTGTTCTTCAAATGCACAGATCAGATTTCCTCTACAGAATGAGCACAGCATATCAACTTTTGGGGGAAGACATGCCTCAACACCCCACCACACAGAGAACTTTCCAGGGCTGAGAGTGTGTTTTATTATATTTATAACCCCATCATTAGTACCACCAAGGGCAGGCAATACATGTTCACATCATGTTTACTAAACAAGAACCAATAATCAGCTTTTTGCAGCACCTGCATTCCTTTGGATACCATTTCCCGCTCTACAGGTTCTTGATAATAAGGGATATTTCATCTAAATATTTATAGAGATGCAGAGACTTTCAATACGTCCAATGAATTTGGGATTATTGTTGGTCTCAAAATCTTTAGACACTTCCTATACTTTATTTGCTTTGGTAGTTTAAACACACAAAAGTATGTTAACTTTGCCTCAACTCATACAGCAGACTTTATTATTTCTTTTGCATGTTCATTAAAGTGTCGACAAATATAGGATTTCTGATAGATATTTGAATTAAAAAATAGTAAATGAATTTGATAAAAGGATACTGGAAAGTTGATTATTTTGTGCATTGTTCCTTAGTTAAATATTTGTTTTACTGATTTACTTCCCCAACAATACATACTATTAATACTATGCATTCATCCTTTTCCCTACTCTTGTATATTTTATTTACACTTTAGGTTTATTTCCTAAAAGTCTTAAGTATAAACATTCTTGCAATTCATTGATGAACCTATGGAAAGAACTGCAATGTAGATAATGGTTATGTGATTGTGTGTATTTGTGTACATATTTAGGATTCAATAGAATATTTATTGTCAACTAGGAAGTTTTAGAATTAAGTACTATGGAGGCTTCAGAGATAAGGACTGTGAATTCTGCTCTCAAGGATTTAGTAATATAATGGTGAAAATAAGCACTGCACATATATAATTGCAGCAAAAACAATGCCATGAAAGTGTTACAGAAAAAAACAATAATCCCAACCTCCACCACTTTTCTGAGGAAGAGAGAAATGGAATATCTCTCTATTTATTTACTTCTTTGATATATTTCATCAGAGTTGTAGTTTTCCTAATATAGATCTTATACATATTTTGTTAGGTTCATACCAAAATATTTTATTCATAGATAGGAACACTTGATATTATCAAGATATCAGTTTTTCCCAACTTGACCTATAGAGTCAATGTAATCTCAATCAAAATTTCAGCTAATTATTTTGTGGATATTGCCAACAAACTATTGAACAAGTGCTTTTTTCTTGCTGCCTTAAGATCCTCTCTTTTTTGTTAACCTTTGGCATTTTATGACTAGAGGCCCGGTGCACGAAATTTGTGCACTTGGTGGTGGTGGTGGGGGGTCCCTCAGCTCAGCTTGTGCCCTCTCCCAGTCTGGGGCCCTTGGAGGATATCCAACTGACAGCTTAGGCCGTATCCCTGTGCCGGCAGTTGGACATCTTTAGTGCTGCCACGGAGGTTCCCACCACCACCACTGTGCTCACCAGCTCTGAGCCCGGCTTCTGGCTGAGTGGCACTACCCCTGTGGGACCATATTGACCACAGGGGGAAGCTCCTGCATTGAGCATCTGCCTCTTGGTGGTCAGTGCGTGTCATAGCGATTGGTCGTTCTGCCATTCGGTCAATTTGCATATTAGCCTTTTATTATATAGGATGTATCTTGGTGTGGGCCTCTGAGTTCATCTTGTTTAAGACTCTCTGTGCTCCTTGGGCTTGTATGTGTATTTCCTTCACCAGGTTAGGGATGTTTTCCAACATGATTTTTTTCTAATAGGTTTTCAATTCCTTGCTCTCTCTATTCTCTTTCTGGTATCCCTATCATACAAATGTTGGCATGACTGATGTTGTTCCAGAGGCTCCTTAAATTCTTCTCATTTATGGGAGAGTGTTCTTTTTTCTTTTTGCTGTTCTGATTAGGGGTTTTCTGCTTTCTTTTCTTCCAAATCTCTGACTTGATCCTTAGCTTCATTTAATCTACTGTTGATTTCTTATAATGTATTCATCATTTCAGTTATTGTATTTTTCATTTCTGACTGGTTATTTTTATGTTTTCTATCTTAATTTTTGTTCCCTATCTCTGTTGCAGTTCTCATTGAGATCACTGAGCATCCTTATAACCAGTGTTTGAATTCTGCATCTAGTTCAGTAGTTCTCAACCTTTCTAATGGAGCGACCCTTTAATATAGTTCCTCATGTTGTGGTGACCCCCAACCATAAAATTATTTTTGTTGCTACTTCATAACTGTAATTTTGCTACTGTTATAAATTGTAATATAAATATCTGTGTTTTCCGATGGTCTTAGACGACCTGCTAGCGGTTCTCAACCTGTGGGTCATGACCTACAGGTTGAGAACTGCTGCTGTAGAGCCTAAGACCATCGAAAAACACAGATATTTACATTACAATTCACAACAGTAGCAAAATTATAGTTATGAAGTAGCAACAAAAATAATTTTATGGTTGGGGGTCACCACAACATGAGGAACTGTATTAAACGGTCACAGCATTAGAAAGGTTGAGAACCACTGATCTAGTTGATTTCTTGTCTCCATTATACTGGGGTTTTGTTTTCTACTTTCATTTAGAACAAGTTTCTTTGCCTCTTTATTTTGGCTGCCTCCCTGTGTTTGTGTCTATGCATTAGGGAGAGCTGCTACACCTCTTGGTTTTGGTAAAGCAGCCTTCTGTAGCAGGTGTCCTGTGGGGCCCAGTGGCACAGTATCCTTCGTCAACTGAATCAGTGCTCCAGGTGTGTCTTTTGCCTAGATTGTGCCCTTCTGTTGTAGATGAGCCTTGGCTGCTTTTGGCACACCAATAGGAGGGATTGTCCCTCAGGCTGACTGGTTGTGAGGACTGGCTTTGACTATAGCAGAGGAGCTGCTATGCAAGCTTTAGAGCAGGATTTGTTTAGTGGGGCTCTGGTGCCTGCCGTATCCATCCTTTGTGTGTGTCATTTGTGGAGGTGGTTCAGTGGTACTCTGAGTGTGGTCTGAAGCTGACTACTGGGTGGCTCTTGGGAGGGGTTCTGGTGCAGACCCAGGTCAGCTGCTGCCTGTGTTCTGCCTGGAGTCAGTTGGTATGGGCTATAAAGTGATCTGAAGATTGTTGCCATTTGTGTTAAGCTTGAAAATACCAAATACAATTTGTGAACCTTGAGTGGATTCTAGAAAGAACACACACACACACACACACACACACACACACACACACACACAACTGTAAACGTCATTTTGGGAATAACAGGAGAAATGTAAATGTGGTTTGTAAGTTAGAAGATACTTTTGAATTGTTCTTTTCTTTTTAGCTGTGATGAAGATCTCATTTTTAGTCAATGACTGCTGAAATATCCTGAAGTGAAGTATCATAACTGTGTTGGGGAGAAAAACATTTCTTCCATCTACCTAGGTTCTTTTGACTGGTCTAATAATTAAATTACATAGGACAGATTAACAGGAGAAAAAAAATTTAATTATGTACATATGAGAGCTCTATAAATATATAACACCCAAGGGCAAGTCAGGTAGTTGCAGCTTATATGACATTCTGAGCTAAGAAATGGGATAGGGGCCATGAGATTCAAAGGCGAGGAGGGTAATTTACAGAACAATAAGAAGAGCAGGTGTTTGGTAATTAGATGTTTGTCCTGTCATACAGGTAGGTCATTCAGGTAAAAGCTATCTCTGGTAATAGCCCCAACCCTCTCTCTCAGTGAGGCCCCCATCTAAATTATTTTAGATAGTTAAGGGAGAAGTAAAATTCTTTTCTTGAGTCTGTTGCACCTTGATTACTTTCAGGTCAAAATAATCTACATTTGGCATATTCTGGGTTCACATATTCTGTTCTCCTTCAACGGCAACTTGCTTTTAAATGTTTTAGGGAAAAAATAGAAATATAGGATTCAATAAATGTTTTTAAGTTATTGGATAAATGTACATCCAATTTATTCAGCCTTTTGCAAAAATGCTTGAAGAGATGAAACAAAAATCAATTGCCAGATACTAGGCAGGAATGAATAATATCAAATTTTTGGAACTGAGTTTAAATTTGACTTATTAGGATTGTAAGACTTGGGTCACACATGAGCAATCAGAGAGCAAAGAAGAACATGATTAGCTTTAGAGTAAGAAGGAAGTATTAAGAGAAGTCATAATGACAAATTATTCTTTTGAGTTTTTCAAATCAGAATTCTGGATCTCTAAGCACCATGAAGACTATTACTCAAACCTGCTCATTTTGCAGATAAAGAAACCATTGCCTAAAAAGGTTTGTTCTGTGTCCAAATTTATCAAGCAGTTAGTATAAAAGACTAGGTACTACAATGCACAGAATACATGACTTTCCATTATACTGTGGCTGCTCAGTGTACCTCAAAATTACATATTCAATAAAGCTCTCATTTACCTTAATTTATAAGATTAGCTTTTTTTTTTTAAACCAACTCCTTCAGATACAACAAAATGTTTAATAGTTTTCTCTCTACTTGTGACTAACACTGTGTTGATAAAGACAGAATGAATAAGAAGGTGAACAATTAACTGGAAGTTATGCTGTAAATTCAGGTTATATGTGCAAACAATTGGATAAATGTATTAGAAATACCCAGCCTCTTGCCTCTCAAATACACACAACAACAACAGAGAACATCAGAGGGCACTACGCATTGTGAAGTCAGAGAAAGGGAACCTGGCTTTTTGTTTATTGTTTGTGATTTATATTGAAAAGCATAGGAGATATGCGGAGAAAAAGTTTATCTGCAAAACTCTGAATGTCTTGTATCAGATCAGCTTTCCCTCCTTGTCTCAAAGAAAGTGGAACTTGATGTATAACTGATGGACAACTAATATAAATATACCACAGTCACAGCTAAGGGGAATAACAGGTGGGATTATGGGAGAGGAAGGAATTAGAGGGTTTTATGGCATAGAGAATCCATGGTGGAAAGAGACTCAACAGAGATCAAGTGAAGTGGAAGATTTTTCTTCCCCTTAGGACAGTGGTCAGCAAACTCATTAGTCAATAGAGCCAAAAATCAACAGTACAATGATTGAAATTTCTTTTGAGAGCCAAAAACCGAAGCGCATGAGCCACAAAGTTTCAATCGCACTGTACATGCGCGCCCGCACGTGGTATTTTGTGGAAGAGCCACACTCAAGGGGCCAAAGAGCCGCATGTGGCTTGTGAGCCGCAGTTTGCTGACCACTGCCTTAGGACAATAAGAGGGATGATTTCACGGTTGGCTGTAAGAGAGAAAGAGTGAAGAACCCAGGTGTGTTAAAGATCCACTTACATTTTCTAGATGGGAATTCCCCCCAGTTTTATTTTTTATTTGGAAAAAAAAATGAATTGCAAGGATTGTGTATTGAAAGTATCCTTAAATCTCTAGTAGCTGGAATTATTAAAGTTCCAATTAGTTTATATTAGAGTTTGATATCCAATGACATCTCTATTAAAAGGGGTTGATATTTAGTCTGTGCTGCAGATATCTTTGATGTCTTTACCAAAAGATGTCTTTTCAATGTAAAAAGAAAGGAGCAGTGGTTGTCTGTGGCTGCTTTCAGTGTGAGAATGTGCTGGAATATTTTATTGCTGGATTGGCATTGAAGTCTGCTGTGAAATGATTTTATGAATGCTATTTCCTGGGAGGCTCACAGAACTGAGAATTGCATGTCATGAGGCCATGATCCCAAGGAGTAGAAATCATACAAATAAAGGTCTTGGGAAATTATGGTCTATTGGATATATTTTCTTTCCAAAATGAGTCCATAGTTCACTTTGATGGTAAGTTTAAATGGATCATATAAGAATAGAAAAATACATCTATCTTTAAGTGGTAACAAAGTTCAATTTAAGAATTCCAACCCCCCTATAAAAATATCAGGTCTCAAATTCCAACAGAAAAATAAGACAAAAAAAGAGAATAGTTACTATGGTAGAAGGACATGGTTTAATACATTGTTTTAAAGCTTTTGATTTAATGATATTCATATTTAGGAAATGGGATATAGCATTTTAGAGTTTACTGTTCCATTAGGATATATGCCTGTGGGTTCTTTTCTGACAGCCATATCCAAAGGAGAAATAGGCTAACTGCAAGAAGGAAAAGCCAAAATAGGTTGGCCACAGTTGCAGAGCAAGGAACCTGCTTTATCTCTGGACACAGAATGAAGAGAGCTGGTTATGCTCTGGGTCAATGCAATCATCTCTACCACAGATTAATTTTGGATTTTAAAAATATGAATTCCCACACAATTGTCCAACAAAAAATGTTCAGTAGGCCCAGCTCCAGGAAGTTTTATATTCATCTTCCAGATAATTGTAAGGTGGAGGCATGCGTTAGAACCCAAAGAGAGAACAGTAACAAAAGCTTCACGTGGACAGACATCCTTCAGACATTCATATTTCGACAGACTATTAGGTTGACTCACTCAGTTGCTAATGACAATGAATTGGGCAACCTCTTGCAGTGTAAATTAAAACTTTGAATGCTTGGGACAATTTGCAGCCATGAGCAGAACCCAACTGATTGACATCTAAAAGTAATAAGTATAAGGTTTTTCAATCTTAAGATGGAAGAGGAAAAGAAAGTTCTGAGTAAGTTTTTCCTACCAGAGTGCTCTGAGAGTCAAATGATATATTTGACGAGAGAATACTTCAAATTCTACAAATATTAGGAAAAATTCATCAAAGACCAGCATGAGTACATACTCAATATATGTGCTTTCAATAGATATTAAGCATTTAAAACAAGTTATTATTTCAACATCTCATTATATAGACATTTTTAAAAAATGAGGTGAATAACAATAAACTGAAACATTGCAGGAGATAATGTTACATTTCAATATTGAAATGAATGAGGACTGTTTTGATAGAATGCACAAACAACAACAGTACTAAAATACACAGGAGGGTATATGATCCTTTTAAAGAAATAATTCTTTAGAGTACATTCTAAATTCAGGATGTGGGTCCTTGTCCAGTATGCAAGGCCAGGATTCATTCTGGAGCCTCCAAGTCTAATTAGGAAAAGAACAATGCTTGTGCTAATAATAATATGAGAGCATAATACAAAAGCTTTACCTGCTCTTGCTCCTTTTATTCCCACAGATCAGTGGAGGAATTCCCCTCCCCCTCCAATTAAAAACAAGGCGAAGTAACTCACCCCAGGTCATGCAGATAATAGCTAAGGAAGCAAACTCTGAGCCCACTCAGTAACCTTAACCGCCATTCCTGCTTTGTAGTTGAAATGATAGGCCCTTCTTTTCTGTGTGGTCATGGGACTGCCATCAAATTCTAAATGTAAGCAGCACTGCTCTGAGGAGAGTTTCCATCTTTAGGGTCTTTTTCGATTCTGTTGCCTATGAGAGCAGGGACTTGGATTTTAGAGGACTTGGTTTTGAGACCCTCTTCAGTGCATAAATTTCGGAGGTGGCTAGAGAAAAGAGAAAATTTGGATCATGCATGAGCCAGTTATGGAGGTCGCTCAGTTAATCTGCCAACATGGGCTTCCAGAGAGAACTTTAAGGTGGCTGAAATGATTGGCTCTCTATTCTATATCCTACTGGCTGCGGTGTGCTTATCTGGAGAATATAAATGGGGACACACAAAGTATTTCCCCTGAATCATATTAAGATGAATAGGTCTGATACAAAAAATGTTCTCCTTATTTGATTGTAATTGGATATTTTAGTTATCTACCCAGAATTATTTTGAAAAGTCTTCAGAATCACAGACCACACAAAAAATGTTAAAGAAAATTTCAAGCAGTTATACTAGTAATCTTCCTGTTTACATAATTCCAAGCTGAGCAAAATTATGATACCAGGTTTGGAGAGCAGAGCTGCCATTTGCTCTTGTTGCTCCCCAAGAGATCCATCAAGTGACTATGGTAATGTAGACAGTCAAATTCTTATCCAGGATTTTATTGTGAATTGAAATTCATGCGGAACATGTAATCTCTTTTTTACTAGAGTACTCCAAAAATCAAATAGAAAATAGCAAGATTTAAAAAATACCAACATAAATTTTCTACTTGACCTTCACTATAGACACCTCAAGACACCCAAACTCAAAACTCAAAATTTATTTCTTCCTCAAGTGTCCCCTTACTTCTCATCTCACCTATCAACTTTGCAAAGCTTCTTCTCTTCCTCAGTCCATTTTAAAGTGGTTTTGACATTCAGTTTGTGAAACATAAAATGCACCCAACAATTAAGGAAATGAAGCTCTTTCCTTCCTCTAATATTTAGATATTTAGTCAAAAAACAGTACCGGTGATTTCACATCCTAAAAGACTCTCAAAATCATTTTTTCTTCTCTATTCTCAATGCCACTGGCTATTCAATTTAGATTCAAAATACCACTGGCTTGGACTTTTACAGCTCTCTCTTATCCCCCCCCCCCCACTCCCCTTGCCTGCATATATTGAATTAATCTTCTAAACTGCTGCCACAGTTATTTATCTAAAATCACAAATCTAATCATCATAATTTCCTGGTTAGAACATTCCAATGCAGTGGTTCTCAACCTTTCTAATGCCGTGACCCTTTAATACAGTTCCTCATGTTGTGGTGACCCCCAACCATAAAATTACTTTTGTTGCTACTTCATAACTGTAATTTTGCTACTGTTATGAATCGTAATGTAAATATCTGTGTTTTCTGATGGTCTTAGGCTCTACAGCAGTGACCCACAGGTTGAGAACCACTAGCAGGGTCGCCTAAGACCATCGGAAAACACAGATATTTACATTACGATTCATAACAGTAGCAAAATTACAGTTATGAAGTAGCAACAAAAATAATTTTATGGTTGGGGGTCAACACAACATGAGGAACTGTATTAAAGGGTCGCTGCATTAGAAAGGTTGAGAACCACTGCTCTAATGTCTACCCATGACCTAGAGGACAAAGTCTTAATTTTCTAGCAAGTTCTTTAGGATTCTTCATAATCTGTCCTCAGTCTACAGTCCTCATTCTCTTGGCCTCCCTCAATCCTCTCCCCCACTCCCACTTCTTAGACACCAGTTGTGCTGGGCTGTGCATCTTTCTTTAAATGTGCTGGGCTATGCATCTTTCTTTGAATGAGCGACTCTCAAACTTAGGTGTGAACCAGAATCATCCAGAGGGCAAGCTAAAATACAGACTGCTTGGACTCACCCTCTGAGTATCTAATTCAGGAGGTATGAATTGGGGCTTGAGTTTGTCTTTCTTACAAGTTCCCAGATGGTGCTGAAGACCTAGCTCTGGGGACCACACTTTGAGAATCAGTTCTATAAAGCAAGCCAGATGTTCAACTAAGTGACACCCTTTGATTCAGCTCATAACCACTTTTGTTTCCTTTTTTGGTGAGGACTTTCTCAACCACTCCCTAAGTTTACTTACACCTTCTTCTAGGTTCATAATCATTATTATGATACAAAGAACTGTTGTTTATTAATCTGGCTGTCTTTTTTTGCTTTGAGTATAAGCTCTTTAAGGGTAGAGAGTTGGTTATACTCATTTTTATATTCCTAAACTTAGCACAGTGGAGAGGACAGGAACTCAATTCCCTTTGCTGAATGAATGAATACTGACAGTATTATATCTGGATTCTTAACTGGGCCATTTTCTAGATATAGAATTGGCTATGCAGTCTATTAACTTTGAAAGCTACTAGTACATGTATTTCAGTGACCTTTTGATAACATTTCACAGGTTTAAACAATTCACCAAAGGGAATTTTAGAGCAACTCTAATCTTACATCCTAATGAACAAAAGAAACATACATGACAGGTAGTCAGAAATCAGTCTGACGAAATTCAATACAACATGAAACAAAAGACTTTAGAATTACCCTGGAAGTTTTATGGGCCCCTGTCTCACATCATCTCTTTGCGAAAGGCTACCCAATGAACACGTAACTGGGATATTGTGTCAGTCAAGTGAAAAACAGCAGGTGAATGAAAAAGCAGTCAAAAAGTGGCTTGGCAATGTGCTGACTGAGCAAGCAGATGATTTATTGTTTCACTTTCAACTGGTTGTTTGTTCACTGTGTCAATAGAGTCTAAAGGGCATATGTAGACTTATATGATCCACAGATATAAGGAAAGGATTCTTAGGGAAGGCTGAACTCTTACTTGATTTTAATTCATAATCCAAAGTCACTGATTACGCTAATGAAGAGGCTGGAACAAAAGTCTCCTACTTTGTTGCATGTCTGGTGTTTGAAACTCTTGCTCAGATGTCTAGAAGAAGATTTATCAACACAGAACGTGAGTCAAAAAAGGTTTTAAGACCCAGAGGTGTGCAAGCAGGACAAGTTCATGACTGCTGATTGGTGTGTTGAGACTAAGTGGCTGGGAGTGGGTGATGGGGCTGGTCAGGAAAGCTGGCCCCCATCTGTGAAGGACTTTGAATGTCATGCCAAGGAGCCTGCATTTGATTCTGTAAGCATATAGGAGCCACTGACCTAATTCCAGAGCGGGAATTAGAGAAAAATAGAAGCAAAAGAACTAATTTTAAGTTAAAAGATTGGGATCTGAGCCAATACAGGACACTGAGGATGGTGAAGAATATTTCACAGAAAGAATTTAAAGAACTCAGTTACTGGATTAGTCATGGTCCTCCAGAGAAACAGGACCAATAGGAGACTCAGGGAAAAGTTGATGTTGCAGTTCAAGCTGGAAGGCCATTGTTGGTGGAATTCCTTTTTGCCCAGGGATGGAGGGATGGTGAGAGGTCAGTTTTTGTTCTATGAAGGGATGAGGCCCACGAGGGCAACGTGCTATACTTGAAGTTTACCAGTTTAAATGTCAATCTCATCCAAAAATTACCCTCAACAGAAACACCCAGGAAATTGTTTGACCAAATATTGAGGCATCCTAGCCCAGTGGAGCCTACATATAAAATTAACCATAGCAGCGACAATAGGATGGAGAACTAAAGGTGAGGAAAATAAAGGATTGGGTGGCTCTGTGGCTTTTACCTTGGATATTTGAATAAATGGTGATATTTTCAACAAAGGATTCATGAAAAGAGTGGCAAATTTGGGGGAGAACTTTTTCATTATTCAAGAAACATTTACTGATCATCAAGCTTGCATCAAGTGCTAAGCCAAAAAGTTGTTCTTTTTGGTGCATGTGTGGGAAGGAGTAAATATATAGAAAATGTACTATTATAGTGATTAAAATATGCTTTAGAGGCAGAGACACTGAAATTGTGGAGCTTGGACCCGCTAGGTACTTGACATCTAAGTCTCGGTTTGCTCGTCTATAAAATTAGTTTTCTGATAATTAGAGATTTACATATAAGAATTATATTTTATAGTATATATTTTCTCTAATTCCCAGGAAACCTAACACACATATGGTGCCTGACATTGGCACTTAGTAGTTCATAAGGAAATATCTCTGGGAAGATTTAGTGGTGTTTTGACTGTATTGATTGTTGTAACTAATGTAGAATGGTAAACAAATGTGAGACAGATTTTCCCCAGTGCCAGGACAGCATCAGGGGACATGGCTGCTGAGAGGGTGCTGAGTGACTATCTTCTCTTACAGTATGCTAAATGGCTCCATGGTGGCTTGGAGCAGATAATGTAGTTCCCAAGGGAACTGCATTAGAACCAGGGAGTTACTTAGGCACTGGTCTCATTAGGGTCTATTATTTACTCTTATAAACAACATTTAAAGGATGTAGTCATGCATATATACTATTTTTTTAGAGTTCATAAAGGCCATAAATGTTTAAGACCTAGAAAACATATCCAGTGTCCTCTGAAATCATTTATTTAGAGCTGCTAAGATTACCTGTTAGTACACATTTATATATACAAACTCATTTAATCAGTATTGAAGTAGATGTAACACCAGTTGATGTAATAATTTAGTATATTTTTTGCTATTCCTTAATTAATGGCTAATACAGAGTGGATTCACTACACATGTTTCAAACCCAGAGATGAATGCTCTAAAACAGGGCCCCGAAAACTATGGCCCATGGGTCAGCTCTGTTTGGCTGCTTGTGTTTTTACATAAAGTTTTATTGAAACATGGCCACACTCATTTGTTCAGCATTGTCTGTGGCTGCCTTCACTCTACATGGCAGTGCTGAGTGGTTGAGAGAGAGACCAGATGGCCTGCAAAGCCTAAAATATTTACTCTTTTGCACTTTAGAGAAAAAGTTACTGACCCTTCTCTAAAAGGACTTTGGAAACTTGGCTTCACACAGGAGTTTGAAAAAGCTCCAGTGCTGTAAAACCCAGGCATATACAGCAACTATAAAGGCTTTGTGCTGATTAGATGTAAAGGTCGATTGAAGGAGTGGCGAAGCTGGAGAAACCCTGACAGAATGAGCAGTACAGAAGGTGTGGCTGAGAATCCTCTCCTGCCTGTTTTTGCCAAAGAGAAACACTAGCCTCAGGGGCACTATTTCTTTCAAATTTGGAAGGGAAGACAGGTTTCCTATTGTTTAATTAAATTTCCAGGTTCTGAGTCATTTTCAGGATAAGCTGAAGAGATCTGGCTACCATTTGCCACCTCTGGCTTAGAAACTAAGAAAAAAAGTATTGTGAAACAATAAGATAAGTGGAATGAAGAAAGGCCACAGCTGATTCTGATTTTACAGATGTTCTTGCCTCTTTTATGCAAAGGCCTCAGTGGACAGATTGAATCTGTGCAATACAAAGAATGACAGAGAGCATGGAAGGAGAAAAGCACCAGGCGCATCCATCAGCTTCAATATAAACCCCATCGGTTCCAAGGAGATGATGTCTGAAGAAGAGGGCAGAGATGTGGCAATACCTGCAGGAGCAACTGCAAGACGTAGAGAAAATGCACTTACCTGAACTGTCAAATTCTAGGAGATGGTGAGATCTAAAGGGATATAAACATTGCTTGCCTGGAAAGCAAGCAATTCACCCTGTCAGCTTTCAAGGGCTGGTGCAGATGAAAGATCAGCCTAAGAACTAGGTATAAAGTATACAACAGCAATGTTTGACAACCACCAAACCTGTCAACTGGACAGGTGTGAGAGGATAACCTGCTGAAGGGAGAAGAATTCCTTCAGCAATGGGGATGACCTGAAAAACTGCTTGGAGTTCAACAGCAGACATTAACCAGATGTGAGAAATTGGAAGAAAATGGGGCATGCTATACAGCAATCACGAACTGGTGGATAAAGGAAGTGATAAGTCTCTTGAGGTAGAATACAGAGGGTTGAGATAGTCTTGGGTTAGGAGATTCTCTATATTCTGAGTTGGTTTTCCTGGTTCCTAGCTCCCAAGATGTCTTGGAAGAATGTGAGTCACTCCCTGAAGCACTGGCAGGTGACAGTGTTAGGAGGGCTGCCTCCACTGCCATATGCACTTTCCATTCATTCATTCATTTATTTATTCATTGATTCCTTTTTGTATTTGTTGCATAACTATGTGTTTAGATTGTCTGATCATGTGCTGGACACTGTCCTTGGTCCTGGAGATGGACCACTGAGCAAGACATATATTAGTAGGCTCCCTCTGGGAGCTTATATGGTATGAGGGGAGACACTACTTAACAGTTGTGTGTCCTGCTCTTTATTTTATAAAAAGGATATAATCAGACTTGTATTTACTTGTAGGATGGTGTGAGAAATACTGTGTAATTACTATAAGAAAGAGCAAATGTGTATCATAATTACCACAATTAACATTCTTATATCTATTTCCCAGGATCTGTTGGTATTATCTTGCTAATGAAGAGATTTGATGATGCCACTCCATATTTAGATGTCTTTTTATTATCTAGAACAGGGTTCAGCAAACTTTTTTTGTGAAGCTTTATGTAGTAAGCATTTTAGGGTTTCTGAGCCATGCAGTCTCTCTCATAACTATTCAACTCTGCTGCTGTAGTGCAAATGCAGCCACAGAACATACGTAAATGAATGTGAGCGGCTGTGTTCCAATAGAACTTTATTTACAAAAACAAGTGGCAGGCCAAGTTTGGCCCATGGGCTGTGGTTTACCAAATGCTGGTCTCATCGAAGGCCTAAGGAACAAAGTCCTTAGTGTAGCATGCAATCTGATCTTAAATTATAATTCCATCTCATTACTCACCATTTCTCCTGTAAAAATAAATGGCTTGCTATTCCCTGATTGTATAATATAATTTCTTATCTTTAAAAAATTGATAATGTTCTTATAAAATACTCAAAGAATCTAATGAAAGTCTACTATTGTATAGCCCTAACATTTCATTCATAAACATGTCATTTAATACAAAGATTTGATCTTTTTAATGGCTCCTTATTATCCCATTGCTCAGATGAGCTGCAGTTTATTGAGCCCATCACTCTGCTCTTCAAGCTTCCTCGCCTTGCACATGTCGCTCTCTCTACCTTAGACTTTCCTTGTCTGTTCGGCAGTTTTCTTATGCAACAGAACCAGCTAAAATTTAACTTTCTGTGTAAAAACTCTCCCTCATTCAGGGGCAAAATTTACTCTGCTTGCATTTACTTTATATGTAAGTCCACTAAAGCCTTTTAAGAGTCCAGGGAGAAGTGTGCTAGGTATTAATAATAGATTAAATTTAATTAGTGTTTTCTAGGTCTAAGATTTTTAAAGCACTTTATCTGTGTTAACTACTTATAGATTCTAGTTTCTTGATGATCATGATGTATTTGTTTACTCTACATTTCAAACAAGGTGAGTTGACATTTTCTGTTACATGAAAGCAAAAGAATACTACCTTATGTAGTATTTATAGACATCTGGCTTTGTGCATGGATGTTGGCAAATGCAATAAAAGCTGTGTTCTCTCTTCTTTTAAGGAGTAAGTTCTCTAAATTTGGTTGCCAGGCCTTAATCACAAAGGTATCACTAGGGGCCTGGATAGTAATTTGTTCATGGTGGAATCTCAGTAAATATCTCCCTAGAGCAGTGGTCGGCAAACTCATTAGTCAACAGAGCCAAATATCAACAGTACGATTGAAATTTCTTTTGAGAGCCAAATTTTTAAACTTAAACTTCTTCTAATGCCACTTCTTCAAAATAGACTCGCCCAGGCCATGGTATTTTGTGGAAGAGCCACACTCAAGAGGCCAAAGAGCCGCATGTGGCTCGCGAGCCGCAATTTGCCGACCACTGGCCTAGAGAGTTAATGACTCGGCTATGGAGGTGAGATAATTTACTGAATGTGAAACTTAATACCTTTTCTGAGCCTAATTTCTTTATCTTCAAGGGGCTTACTGCTTTAACCACTTTGTTGATGTAAAAGATTAGGAGTAAAGAACATGGTGATATTATAGACTTCAGTGCTAATAACTCAAGTTCTAGTGTACATCAGCTACAGTTTTTCAGGACTCAAGTGCTTAGGAGAGGGCCTTAATTTAAAACACAATTATCCTATATGTTATATGAAATTGAAAAGGATGGTGATTTTCTTTTTAGATTAAAAAACAACAACACACTCCTGCACTAAGACCTAGGTAAGAGATTAATAGGTGATTGAGCTCTATGGAGACCTAGTTTCCTGTCAGCTCTTCAATGCTTATTGGCATCTTTCTTTCAACTCCATTATTCAGATGAAAAAAGGTAGTGCTGGACACCAGAGAAGCAAAGTCAAATTGAGTGTCACACAGCAGTGCACATCTTCATGATGTTGCGAATGCAGAGTAGGAGTTAACTCTGATTTACTAGCAACTGTAAGAATGGACCTCAGGACAGGCAGTAAATTGAGTAAATCCTGCACTCACCACATGTTATTGTATGGCTTCCTGAGAGTGATCAGATCAGTCAATAATAACAACAATTCTTTATAGAGCGAGGCACTGTGCAAAGTGTGTTATAAATATTTTCTAATTTAATCCCCATAGTAGCACTAGGATATAGGTATTTTTATCCCCATTTTTCAGATGAGTAAATTGGGACCCAGGTTAGATCTGTTGATGTGCTTATGGTCATGCAGATAGTAATAGCATTGCATTTGAGTCTCTAATTCCACACCCTTGTTCCATTTCACTAAAGCACTCATGATAAGGGAATTCCAACAGAGAAGTCAATTGGCTTCCTGTTTTCTTAAGAGAATCTGGATGCAGTCTTATCTCATAAACCAGCATTTAAAACTAGATGCTCCAAGTTGTTGTTCTTTGGCCCTGTAGCCCAAAGGGTTTGATTAGTGGGTTAGCAGACATTTTGAGTTATATAGAAGAGTATGCAACCCTTCTTTGTTCAAGAGACTAAGGATGTGAGTGATTACTGCCTCATGAAGAAATTCCAGGCATGGGAAGAAATAGAGAGAAAAGCAGAAAAAGGAGAACTGGTGAGACTTTTTTATGCATTTTCCTCAATATGAAGGCAATTCATATAATGACCTGGTTCTCCTTTTATGAGACTGGAGGTCAAATGAATGGTTCCCTAACACCGGCATGTGGTTCTAGGGGCAGGAAGACGCTCCCAGACCTGCATGATCTCAAGAGAAGACTGGAACTTACATCCACATTTTGCTTTCTGGCTACCACCCTGGAGTTACCCCAGTGGGTGGTGGGGATGAGCAGTGGAGAGCATGACTTTCACTATCAACAGCCTCTGTTAGAGTCAGGCTGTTAGGAGACAACTCTCCATTGGTGTCTGACATTTCTGTACATCTTGTTTGTAGAGGCACTGTCTTTTCAGGGATATTTGTAATGTAAACAGCTTTGGAAGGCAGAGATAACATCTTCCTATGGAGAAGAGGTCTGGTCTGTTTACTGTTGGTATAATAAAAATAATGTATCCTTCTGGGGCAAGGCTCAGGCAGGTTTGCTCCCAGCCCATTGTGAAAGATGCAGGTTCCCTATGCTTGAGGCTCCTCAGCTATGATGCAAACCAACCATTTACTCAGCATCCATCTGAGTCACTTTGCATCATTCCATGAGGTCCTTTACAATCTTGACACAGGCCTAGTGATCTACAACTCTAAGGAGGCAGGACTGGCTAGCTGTTGTTTCTAGTCAAGCATAGCCCAATCAAGTGTCTCATTCTTTATATATTTTCTCTTTTTCTTATTTGGTAGTCTGAGTGTTACCCAGGTTCTACCATTTAAATAATGAAGTTTAATGAGTGGATTTCCCATTATCCATGGGTCTTGAGTTATTCATTTCCATATAAAAACCCTTATAAACACACATAAACAAAAAAGGGGTCTTTGGGGAAACAACAGTCTAGCCTTTTTCTCACTGACTCCTTAAATTTATACTGTATCAAAAAGTTTTGATGATTATGATTCTGACCTTAAAGAAAATGTAAATGAGGCTGAGCTAATCAATGAGATGATGACTTATTTGTTTTTAATTGTGAATTTTCCCACATCCAAGCATTCAATCTGCTATTAACTGGTTCCAAGAGTCTGCCTAGGATCACTTTTCTAAGAAGCACAGTATATAAGTATGGTATTCCAGGACAATCTTCTATTGGTATAACATTGGTTCTCTTTATGATGAAGACAGTGATGATGGGGCAGGATTTCAACGTACTTAATTTCAGGTAGACCTGAAACCAGCCCACTTCATTTCAAGAAGTTTTTAACTTAAACCTGTGCTTTCAGATGAATTATCTCCTAATATGCCCTCTTCTTATCTCTCTCTCTCTTCATTAATGATATGGTTATAGGAGGTAACACATTTTTGTCCCATAATATGAAAATATTAATTTTCAGTTTTAAAAAAAAACAACTCCTCTCCTCTCTACTCTTGAATTCTTGAACCCAAATGACCTTACAAGGGTGATTGCTTTTTCCTCTAGTACTCATGACATGCTTGACCTAAACTGAAGCATCTGCAGAGTGATACATAATGTTGTCTTAGCTTTTAAAGATAAATTTAATTTCCCCTTCACCATTCCTCCCAGGAAACTTTTTTTTTTAGTGGCAGTGTAGGGTACATAGCACACAGCAACTTTTATGAAAACACTGTCTTCTACTCCTTAACACCCTAAAGCCACTTGTAGCCTCTTCTTTTGAACAAAAAATATACATATTTCTTATTGTGTACCATGTTACACACAACCTTTTGGGTCTTTGACCCTCACTGTCTAGACGACATGACCCCTCCCATCTCATCACATTCTTGGGACAACAGTTTTTTGTTATGTTGGTCTGCTTTACTCTTGAGAATGGATATTTGGAGTGGGAATACTGTCTTCAAAGATGCTATGGGGGCTAATTCCAAATGCTTTGCTACAAACAGGAAAAGGCAGGAGACCTTGAACTCTTTACATGTTTTTAATTTTTATTGTGATACCAGGCTTGTATTCAACTCTGCGAACTCTCTAACATCTTGTAGCTGATGATGCTATCACCTGATGGTTAAGGGCAACTGTTCCGTGTTTTGATTCTACATTTGGGTTTGCTCCTTAGCTCCACTGGATAGAATTTCTTTCTAACACCTCATATTCCAAGGGAGCTTATACAAGGTTTCTCAGCTGGTTCTGCGGGACAGTTAATTAGCCCAGCACCTCAGCTGTGCTGACATTGGTTGATGATACCAGTGTAAAACCAGAAAGGTTTTGGAATGATAGGCTATGTGAACTGACGCCAAAAGAACCCTGCTGCCTTTTCCTCTTCTGTTCAAAATATGTTTAATTGTAGCTCTTCTTCCAAAGTACAGATAACACTAGTGATTTAAAAACAACAACACACCACCCAAAATAAAACAAAAACAAAACAAAACTGGTACTCTAGCAAGCCAGAGAGGAGATAATCACTGGCCATTAAACAAAATTTATTTCCAAAGAGACAATATAGAGTTGTATGGGTTTGAAAGCACAAAATAATGTTATTTCTATCTTGCAATCTAGTTCCACATATGGCAGTCCTGCTGAGCACTGTGACCAGGCAAAGTTGAGGGACTTGTTACAGTGAGCTTATTAGCTGCAGTGGGACCTTGTTCCATTTAATTTGTGCCAGGAGGCTGTTATATGCAAATCACTAACACAGCACAGAGTTGGTTACAAAAGAAATATCAGGACAGAATGGAGAGCTGTCTTCATATTCTTCTAGAAGCCTCTCAGTGGTATCATTGTACACTATTACATTTTGGGCACATGCTAAAAATTACCTGTCAGGCTCTCTCATTAAAGAAAAGGAAATATTCGGCATATAAATGTGTAATTGCTATGTTGTACACCTGAAACTAATATAATATTGTACATCAACTGTAATTAAAAAATAAAATCATAAACAGACAATATTTTTGATATTTTAGATGGAATTCAGATCATACTATTTAACATCCTGGGAAATTCACTTTGAGGAACATCAGAATGACAACTCCTCCTTACCCAAGCTGCAGGTGGTTCCCTACCATAGTCTGGTTTGCTCTGTACTACTTGGCTTGTTTATTGGATAAGAGATTGGTACCTCTCCCAAGGGCACCTGACAGAGGTGCTCTGGCAGGGGACAAGGACACTGCTCAGTAGGGATACATTTTGGGGGAAAATGACTGGCTACGTCAGACACATGTTCTCTAACTAATGTTTTGAACCCCTTTTTTGATATCTCAGAAGAAAGACACCTTGTCACCTACATCTAGGATGGAAGAAGAACAGTCAGAGGACTACACAATTAAGTGGTCACCTTATAATAAGACTTGTATTTTCCTAGGATTTCCAGTCCCAGTCTTCTGGAATAATTATAATATTCCTAAGAGCTTTCCAAGACTAGAACTCCAGAGTCGCCATCATTTCCATGTGGCCACGTGCAGGACAAGCAGTCCATTGGGGGTTGTATTTCCAAGGTCTGGCTCTGGCAATACCCATAGCTTTTCAGGAACCTGGTTCACTTGTTCAGGGAAAATGTTATTCTCTCACTAGTGTCTCTGTATTCCAAAGAGGAATAAAAACAGTGTTCTGAGCTGAAAACGTTTAGTGATTTATGATGTAAAGAAGCCAACAAAGAAGATTTTTATGTGTGTATAGGGGCGGGGGTGGGCAAGGGGGGCAAGAAAAGACCTCGAACTATGTGTGTATATAGAAGGTCAGTTCACATTTTTTCAGGCCAAAAAGAAAATTTTTCAGAGCCAGTGAGCTTTGAAAATCGTGAAGGTATTTTAAATAGCCTCTCATGTTCTGCAAGCTTTTATATATCTCAACTGTGCAGTCAACTATAGTTAAGTGCACAGAATATCCACAATTTTTTATAATTTCTCTACCCAAGTGTGGCATCCACTTTTTATCTCACTGGTAGCTGAATGCCCAGTAAGTTACTTAAAATCAGAAACTAAACAACATGTGAATATGGGTTAACCACTGGACTCCTTTTCTACTTTATAAAAATTATTCAATATGTATTGCTTGAATGCCTCCTGTGTTCTAGGAACTGTGCTTGATGCCTTGTCCAGTGAAACTTCCACTAAAACAGAAGTCTGGGGATCTGCATACAGAACACCCGCTATGCGTCTGCTTATGAGGTGTTCATCCTTTGGTGAAGAAGGGATTTCCCCAAATTCTGCTGACACACTACCTCCTGTATTGGCCTGGTTGGAGGCTCAGTGGAAAATGATTCAGATATACTCTCTAGCCTTATAGATCTTTTATTCTGTTTTCCTCATAATCATAACGATATTGTAACATTGATGATAATGGTGATTTGGAGCTTGCCAAATGTAGTTTTATTAACTAAGCAGATGAGGGAAATAATGCAACATAGATGGTGCATAAGAATTCTTTGATAAAACTCTCCCTTTGTCTGGCAAATAGTGCTATGGAAACTCTGCTTCTGATTCCTGGCCATCATTATCATTGTGTTTTTTAGACCTCTTGCCTTCAAAACAAAGAGCGGAAGTCAATGGCTTAAAACTGACATGCCCATGACCACGCCAAAGGCCATTTCACATTTTCAACGTCCACTTAAAGATACACTTTGGCTGTGTACTTATTGAAATTTATGTTTGACATGATTTTGCACATTTGGATTGCTTTTAATTCCATTTAGGAAGTAGCCATAAATATTTGCATGAAAAGTTCTAGTGAGCTCAGCAGAGTACAAATTTTCATGACTGTTTTTTATTTTGATTTGGTAAAGGAATGTCAGTATTAATATACAATTTGATAGTGAGGCTTATGTGCTTTTTGGAAGAGGATCTATATTTAAAAAAAATCAGGTTCCCAAAGGGTGTAGGTCCCAAAGGAAGGTTACACGCAGCACTGTATTAAATTGTGAACTTTTTGAAAGTATTCTGTTTGAAGAATACAGGGTCTCGCTTTGTTTTCTATGAGAAGCGGCTGTTCAACAAACGTTAACCGAGTGAAACTGCTGCCTGGGAGTAATTACTCAATGCTTTGCACTTAGAAGAATTCATTTCCTCTCGTGCACCCAAACTGTTCCATTATGTGACAGATAATTCAGCTTCAAAGCAAAGCAGACCTGTATATTGAATGAGGGGAGAGGACAAACTAGTTCATTAAAACCAGTGAACACAACTCAATCCATTTTGAATGCTGTAGGTGTGTCCCACAGTTTTGCAAAATCTTGCTTCAGAATTGTTTATTTATTTATGTTTTGTGAGACAAGGCATAAAGTGCAAGGACAATGCAGCTGTGTAAAACTGCCAATTGAGTAAGAATGCAAGAATACTGCTGAGGTTGAGGAGGGTGGAGATAAAGATGCAATTATTGGTTTATACCTTCCTCATGTTTCCCTCCCTATTTCACCCATTCTCTCCAATTGCTCTTTTTCTCTGTGTTGTGCTGGGCCCACTGTCCTCCTCCCGATTTTCTCATCCTCCCGCTCCGTGCTGGCTGAGCCCCTCTCTGTTTTCATGTGAGCACTCAGCCTCGGATTACAGGAAAGCTAGAGCTCAGTAAATGGCCTGAGGGAGGGGTAGGCTCACATTTCATTCCCTGGAAATTTAGAATTACAAATTAATCTACAGGAAACAATTGCTTGAGCAATTTAAAACTGATGTGGGCAACAGTCCATGCGGTCCCCTTACAGTGGACGCCAAGGCAGAGTGATGGAGGGGCTGGGGGCTGCATTGTGCTGCTTCCTGCAGGGCCTCCGAGAACATGTTAGCTTCCTAGAAGGGTTAGTGAGGTAATTGGAAATGTTTATAGCATTATGCTTCTAATACAGCTACATTCATTTTCATCTTGATGAAATTATCAGCTATTTAACAGCCTTTTAGGTTGTTTTGACTGCACCATTTTCATTTATGCCTTAATGCAAAAATGCCAACTGTCGAATTCTTGTTTGCTAGTGGGGCTGGGTGGTGAAAAGGAGCTCAATGTGATATATGGTGTGCTCTCATAAGATAGGAGCTACTTTTGACTCTTTAAAAATTACCATAGCATTTAAATTAATTTCTCTTTCTCTCATTCATTTAGCATCTGCTGAAAATATTTAGTCATGTGGAAAGACCTCAGATCCAATGTGTTTCACGTTGAAAGTAAACAGTTGTCAGTGCAGGCTAATGAGCATTTTTATACACTTTTTGTTTATTCTGTTTTATTATATATGGTATGTTAAGAAATGACATAAAGTAGCGATTTTATATAAAAAATAGTTTCCTCCACTTTGAGAACTTTTGAAATTAGGAATCATAGTTTTTTAATCTTATTTTCTTAAGGGCCTCATTGGAGGAGAGGGGCAGTTCTAGGTATAGTTAATTCTGAATTGTGTATAATTAGACTTCATTATGCAGCCAATATGTTAACTTTTATATTAATAGTGGCATGTTATTACTATTACTATTCTTGGTCATGACTAGCCTTTGTTGATACCTCTCTCATACCATTATGACTCAGTGAGATACACAGCTCTGGAGAGTCTGAGTGGAATGGGAGCACTGATGGAAAGCATGTTTGCAACAGAAGGACCAGGGAAGGTTTGAGGCATTGCCCTGGGACTGAAGGAATGGGTAGGATGTCAGTGGGCAGGGAGGAAGGAAGAAGATTCCAATCACAACTGGGGCAATGCCATGGTGACATGCAATGTGCATGGGTAGGATAGTGTGAAGAGTTGGTGGGAGCTCAGAGGAGCCTAAGACACAGGGTAGATGGTGTGGTGTACTGGAGAGAAGATCAAAAAGGCATTACTGGAAAGACTGATGAAGGTAACGTTATGGAAGGCCTAGAATACGATCATGAGATGTGTGAAACTTTCACTAGCTAATGGAAAGTCATTGAGGACATTGGAACCCAGGGTATCATGGCTTATTGTTCTAACCAACTCAAATCTCCCACCCCAGAAATATGAAAAAGGGAAGGAGAGGTTACTAATAGAAGAGTTGGGCAAATATGACTTAGCAACTATCCCCTGACTTCTTTGTTAAGATCAAAGAATACCTTTAAAAAAGGGACCAAGAATGTCTTATGATAAAGGCTCTAAACCTTTGGTTTTTAAATTTCTTTATCAGTCCCATGTCCTTTTCTGACTCTTTCTTCCCTTTCCTGCTGGCCACTTCCCTCTCATGTTTACTCACCCTCATGGTATTATTATCACCAACCTCTTTGGAACCCAGTTCCAATTTTCTTAGACCCAAAGATGCTCATATTGGTCTGGATGTGAGACAAGATAACTTAGACTCAGTTCATGATGACCAAACAATTATTTTTATTTTTTGCTTAGCTCTGTAGCTTTATTATTCCAACCTTCTCATTGCTTGACAATTCTTTTCCCTGGTTTAAGAAGCACTGACCTCAACAGTTGGAACACTGACCCTTTCAAGTAACCTATATTATCACAGACCTCTGATAGGAAATGAATAGTTCTAATCTTATCTTCTAATGGAACTTACAATTTATGGGACTCATTAGTGAATGAGCCCCTTTAATGACAGAAGCTTATCAAAGAGTACAGGAATTTAGATTTAAGTTCAATTTCAAAATAGAAGGTGTTTGTTGAATTGGCTATGTAGCCTCAGTCATAGTACATCTCTCAATCAAAAATATTCTTGCTTTTCTTTCACTGCTATTTGTCTGCTGATGGATTCCTTGCTACCCACTTTCTGTCCATGCACAAACTAACCAATATACTTAGTCTCTTCCATCAGGAAGGGACATAAAACATAACATGACTTTTATACAGTATTTTTTATTTATAAAATTGACCTTTTGCTTGAATGGACAGTTTTCCTCTTTATATTTGATGCATACGCCTGGGAACACAATCAGAAGATTCCTATTGATTGCTCTGAAGCAATTTAGTTCTGGTCATGGTTGTACTGGATTTGCAATTATACCGAGGAGAGGTTTTATTGACTGGGCCTGGTAATTACCACACTGACATCAGATTCAGCCGGAGGTGAAACTAACCTACATCTCCATGTTGGTGTTCCTCTTATACAAGATTTGCACGGATTCCCCAAAACTTTAGATGAGCTACACAGGAGGCTACATTTTAGTTAAAGCAATATATTTCACTATGCAGTTCATTTACTTTTGAGTATAAGCAGCTTAAGGTACTGACTTAGGAAAAGTATACATTGATGAGGTTAATTATTGACCCATGACAGTTTTGTCTGGCAAAACAAATAGGTCACCTTTTATATTAAAACAATGGTTTCTGGACAGGCCTTACAAATAGATGGATTACTCTTACATGTGTTTAATCAGACCAGATATATTAAGTAGGAAATCTATTTTTTAAAAATATATTTTATTGATTTTCTACAGAGAGGAAGGGAGAGGGATAGAGAGTTAGGAACATCGATGAGAGAGAAACATCGATCAGCTGCCTCCTACACACTCCCTACTGGGTATAAGCCTGCAACCAAGATACATGCCCTTGACCAGAATCGAACCTGGGACCTTTGAGTCTACAGGCCGACGCTCTATCTACTGAACCAAACTGGTTAGGGCTAGAAAATCTATTTTAATAGAAATTTTAATTTCTTACTTTATGTTAAATAAGTATTTATGTATAGCAATAACAATATGTTATTCCTTAGAAAACAGAAATGTTTTATGCACACTAAACTGAGGTATAATTGGTAGTTTTGGGTAAGAAGTTCAATGGAACATGTACATAAAGTTAATGATGTCCTTTGTAATTAGCTAGTTATTAATAATAAGAAAGAAGCTAGACATTATGGGCATGCTCCCTGAAAAACATTGGGGATAGGGATGGCATAGGAAGATACTTGACTTTCAAATCACACCGGGGACAGAGATGGTTGGCTAGAATGGTGTGGCCACTACAAGGGTTCAAAGATTTGGGAGGGGAAAAAAGGGGGACATATGTAATACTTTCAATAATAAAGATTAAAAATTATATATATCTCTCTATATATGGATTCATATATATATGTGTATAAAATACGTATATATATCTCACTCTCTTGGTTCCTCTTGGTGTGTTTCCCTTGACTCCTGGCTTGTGGGGCTCTTTTGCTCCTGCTTCCTTGCATTCACCCACATGGCCCATGGCCACGTGGACCCTATACACAATAGACTAATGGACTGAAACTAGCCTGATGCTGAACTGGACCCAGTTCCAACATGAAAAGAAAACTCTGGACACTGGCTCTGCTTTACTGAAACCCTTGCTTTACTTCTTCTGTAACCGGACTAAGGGAAATAGAACTTTGAAAATCCCAGGATATAATTCCATGGAAACAAAGCTTTCTACCATATCTCATCTTCCGTGGGGGCCTCCAGAAATGCTTATTCCAGCAGTACCCCAAGAACCCCACTCCCACTAGCAATGGGGGAAGACAAGGCGTGTTTTTCTCCAATAACAGAACTAGCATTCAATTTACTTAATACCAAGCAAAAGTTTTATCTAAAGTATTCAGAAAATTTGGGCAGAAGCAAATGTTTGGTTTAAATTAAGTGGATAAGAGACTTGATTCCTCATTTTGTTTTTGTTGACAGGGCTGAATTGATCAACTCAGAAAGAAGGGCAACAACTATATCCTATTTGAGAGTCTTCTAAATGTATTTGTAGAGATTTACTATTTCCAAAGGTCATATAGAGAGATGGATGTTAAATATAGAATACCTTACCTCTTTAACTGGACTCTAAACTCCTGTCACTTAGGGATTATCATGTTTCTTATCTATTCTGCACCTTGCACATTATGGAGCACATAGGGACCAATTTAGGAATGTCTGTGAAATAAAATTATTGAATAGTCTCATGGACTATTATTGTCTTCTTTTGCTATAGAATATTTTAACCCCTCCTTGTCTGCAGGTTAAATAGTGTTTGTTTCTTTTATCTGTGATACAGAATTAAGAGTTAAAAATAAATAGTTTGAATGGAGTAAAAACATCCAGGTTAATTTAAAGAAAGAGATGCTTCTTTGCAATCTGGTCAAAAGACATTGCATAATTTTAAAGGAAACATAAAGTTAAAATGAAGTAACAATGGAAATGGGACAAATAATCCATTTCTTTCCTACTGAATGTAGGTGCCTTTGACATGGTCAACAATCACACAACAGTGATACATGCAATTATCTCAGCATTTTGGATATTTTTTATTTTAAGGATCTTTCAGAGACTTATATTGCCTTCGGACAGCTCTATGCCTTGTGACATTTCCCTGATCATTCACAGCATTAAGCTTTAGCCAGCAACCAGGGAACAAGGAGAAATGCAAATGCACAGATTTAAAACAAAGAGCGAGAACTACTTCCTAGGAGAAGGATTGCACTTTGAAAATAATAGAGAAGTATAGAGAATAAAACACAACTCTGCACATGCTCTCTCCACCTCAAGTATACAATATACTAGTATATGGAAGTGTCACACTTCAAAATTTAAATACAGAGCTAATTGGCTATCAGAAAGCTCATATCGCACATTTTAATCTGATTTTGCCAGAGTTTCAGAGAATGATTAACTCTTACATTTGCAAAATTGAGTTAGAAAGTTTAATACAATATGGAATGAGATTGAGACAGATGGGCCGTTTCTTTATAAATCAGGTGCTTGGAAATTTTTGAAATCTTCGTGAAGGACACCTTCTGAATTGTCTCTCCAACACATCTCTACATCCCCACTGTGTGTGTGGAGTGGGCAGGCAACACACAGTGTGGCCACATTTCTCTGTGCTGTTCATAGGGCACCGGGCACAAAGGGCCAGCACCTTCCTGCTGCTGCTGTGTGCCCCAGTGAGTCACTGAGGTGGGGAACACGTGGGCCTGGGGAATGCTGAACCCAACTGTTGCTCATGTCATTAAAAACTCAACTAGGCAGAAAGCTAGGAACGGAGCAGTTGACAAAGATAAAGCTGAGAGCTCTGTGGCTTATCCTTAATTAGGTGTTGGCACTGGTTCTTGTCAAACAAGGGAAAGAGTGTGTGCTGCAGAACACGGACGCACACAGACAGCCCGGTCACAGCTGGAGAGAACACAGTGCATTCGAGCTGGCACTGAAAGGGATTTAGATAAGTACTCGAGGTAACAAAAATCGAAAAAGGAGGATGATAGCAATGGAAGCTTTAGATGAATTGCAACGGAGTGCACCTTTATTATAGCTTATCAGTCTCCAGGCAGCTACAAACCAGCCTTCCTAGTGCACTCCTCTTCAAACTCTCCTGGATTAAAGGTCAGAGGAACTCAAATTTATACGTTCTGTCGCACTGCCTCAAGTCTGTCCTGTGGCTCACATGTATGCACCACACATCTGAGGGACTGGGAATTTCTGGCATAGAGCTTCTACTCCTTGAATGAAGCTAAGGCCTTTTCTCACTGAAAAGGGTTCCATTTATATAAGATAATTATCTCGGGGGAAGAAGGTGCAAATAATGCAGCATTAAAAGGTCATAAGGAGATACATGGCAATGGGTCAGCTCTAATTGCTCTAGGGCATAATTTTTTGGTTATATTTTGCATCTATTTGACAGGTTCAAATAGCTAATATTCTGGTTTATTAGAACACTGTCTATATGTACTCTTAACATACACAAAAGCTGTGTGTTTTCATAATGTGTATAAGCACTTCAGACGGTAAGCTGTGCACATTGCAGCTAGCAGATGGCAGCTCTTATCACAGATAAAAGCACATATATATGTTTTTGTAACTACACCCTCAGAAGGAACGGATAAGAGAAGACTCCTTTCCACATCACAGCTTACATTAACCATCTACTTAGGCGGCAAACAGCATATGTTTTACTGCTGTGGAAAGGCAGTACTTGAGATGAAAATATGATGAAAATAAACTTAGAAATGACCTGATGGATAAATAAATAAAAAAGTATGCTATTTGGAAGTTAGGGGCATGCGTACATATGTGGGGAGGGGCGGAACTTACCACATTCAAAAAGTAAGACAATAAAGTGTACATCTTAGGCACCAGATAAATACAGATGCCCAATCAAATTGTAAATGGACAATAGTCATTTTTTTAGTATAAGTATATCCTCAATTATTGCATGCCCCATGGCTCAGACAATATTTGGGATATACTTATACTAAAAGATCATGAGTTGTTTATTTGAAGTTCAAATTTAAACGGGTGTCCTATATTTTATTTGCTGAATCTGACAACCATGTTTTTTAGCTACTGTTATTAAAATGTTTTAACCAATGATCCTGGTGCTCCAGGTGAGAGGAAGCCATCAACAACCATATCTATTTTGGAAGAATATGATTCCAGGCTCTTTCTGTGCACACAAAGCCAAAGGGTGTGGAACATTTGTCTAAATGATGCAGTCAACAACAGGATGGGTATGGACAATTCAGGACACAGATCTTCCCCTCCCTCTCCCTGCAGATTTAGATCCTGGTTTGGAACTATCTGGATAATGGTTTTGCTTTATACACCTCAGCTCTTTTCCCCCCATTTATGCATTCAGTTTATTATTTCAGACTAAGATCTACTTTCACTCATAAAAAGGGAGACAGACTTTAAACACTCCACATGTACACATTTGTATTCTTATGGTGAGATCAGCATTCAACTGGAAGGTTAAATGGAGTTCAGATAATTTCTTTTTTTTTTTTTTCATTCTTTGCTCTGGCTTTTGTCTCATGTCTTTCAGCAAAACTGAATAAAGATGTCTCCATTTCACACCAAAAGATTCAATTACGTTTCGAACACTGGGTAAACATCTGCAGATGAATGATCTTAACAAATGTATTTTGATTCCACACAAACTTATGTGACACTTTTGTTTTTCTCTCTCCAAGAGCAGAGAATAGATTCAAGCCCGCTCCTCTGAGCCCGAGCCTGTGCTGCCACCAGCACTGCACTTTTGGCAAGCAGCCAACCAATCTCTGCAGCCCAATGAAACTCTGATTCCATCTGCTCCAGCAGTGCAATGTATTCCACTTCAGGTCAAAAGCAGGGAGCCAGCAGTATTAACATTACACTAATCTGTAAAGACATTTTCACTGGGCTAGATCGGCTAATGTTACACAGGCTTTCAGAGCTTCAAGGGTAAGGAACGACAACAATTGTCAGGGGAAAACTCAGTGGGCAGTGGATTCTTACAGACACTATTCCAAGATGGGGTTAGGTGGGTGATGCCAAAGAAAGAATGGCTCTTGAAAAAGACAACTTGCTATCTTGTTAAGCAGGCATTTTAAACACAGCTTTGACTCGGATATTTAGCAATACAAACTCAATCATTCTTTTTCTTTCTGTTTATTCTTGTGACCCCACAACTTAAGCACACATATTTACACACACACACACACACACCCTCTCAAAGGCTACTAAATAATTGATGAAGACTACAATCACCACTGAAAAACCTAGATGGAAATAGACTGCTCTTAGTATAACCTTGGTGTTATGAAATCATAACCATTCCTAAGCCCTTAAAAGATTTCTAAGTAAAAGCGAGCCTGTGGCTAACCTCTTCCCCTCTGCCCTGCTCCCATCCTATTTGCTATTTTGCTGTTTGTAGACAACATGCTCAGTTTGGGGTTACACAACTCTACAATTAATTGCTCATTTAAAATAACCTACCAAGGACTTCATTATAAGGCCTTCAATGGAAAATACATGGAAGGACAATACCCTGAAAGCAGATTAATGTATACAATGGAAATGTAACACCAGTAACAAAATGAAACAAAAAGGGGTCTTTTTCATTTCTCTAGTTCTTTGGTTGGGGGGAAAATGTAGTTTAAGATTCATGCCTTTAGGCACATCAGAAACCATTAAGAACTACATTTCAGGAAATTGCAATGAATAAAAATTCAATTTAAACTGCTTGCTTTTCTTTTAGCAGGAAAAGGAAAATGTTTGGCTGGAAATAAACTACTCAAAAATCCCCACAATTAGGAAATACACAGCTATGTTCTTTTTACCATAACTTATAGTTATGCAGAGTTGGCATGAAAAATTACTTTGTGCTAGAATAATAGATTTTCCTCTAGATGGAAATACACTATCTCTATAATGTAAAAAGTAACAAAACATACACATCATTTCAATTTTATTTCATTGTAACGTAAGTGAAAAACCTAGGGTTACATATTTTGAAGTTTTCACTAACCTTTTCAAAAAAAAACTTAAATATGAAAGCTGTTTAAATATTAGTAAAACCATTGGACTTTTCAATCTGAGAACATTAAAAAGAAAATTTGGCTGGCATTTTTACTGTACTCATTAACACTGCACCTTGCCATATTCCTTGTCCTAAAAATTCACTGATGAAATGAACTACATTCGCATAGAATGGAATAACACCCCTCCTTGTTTGTTTAAAAACAGTTTCCAGTCTAAATGGAATAATTCACATAGGGCAGAGGTAAATGAATATGCATGAGTCTTCATGCATGGATATACATATGATTTCTCATCTACAAAGACCGGTTTGGAAGACTGGTTATCTGACCAGGAAAGCCTGTAGTAAGCTGAGATAAAGGAGACCGGCTGCAATCCCCTCAGCCTTTGCCATTGCTTTATATTCTAATCACCGCACTAAGCATCTGTCCCCGGCAGGCAGCTTGTTCAATCTTGCAGATAACAAATGCAGCCGGCGGTGGCTGCTCGGGCCCTTCCCGCTGAAGGAGCCAGGGTTCCATTCCTCTGATTAAACAGGCAGCGGGAAAGTGCTCTCAGAGCTGTAATTGCCTCCGTTATGAAACATCTTCACCTGTTAGCCAAAGCGAAGTTGAATCACAGCAGAAATTATTAACAGTGGCTGTTTTCAAGCCAGCTTAATTTGAGCTGATGCTGCTGTTCACTTAACACAGATGAATAGGTGTGCAGGGCGAGAGTCTAAGCGGAGATGACACCCCAATGAATATTTGCTCGCAGCCCTGCTGTGGGGGAGCTGGCTTGCACAACAACAGACAATTGTTAAAAAGGGAAAGGGGGGAGGGAAGGGGCCACTAGACAGGCCCAGCTCTTCTGCCGTCACCTCCGTGCTCAGGAGAACTTCCTGACGGATGGCGGCTTTTGACAGCTACATCATTTTTTCAATTAGTTTCCACAAATGTTGGCAAACACAAACTGTTTTTTTGGGAAAGGGGGCATGCACAATGGTGTCAGAAACACTACCCTGCTTCAAACGTGGCCAGAAACACTTTTTCCAGAGAGCTGAAAAGGCATTAAAATTTAATGGTCTGCTTTCATTTTCTCTGCAGTGTGCTCCACGATGATTATAAATTACAGCATTCTGCTTACTTTTGACAGAAGAAGTCATGTATCAGCATTTGATTTAGAAGCGGTGTGTGCTTGACATATGAAACACATCTTGCGGATGTGATTTATCACAGAGCTCTCTTCTCCTTCCAGAAGGAAACAGCTGCCAGGAGGGTCACCCAGTGACAGGGACAGCCTCTTCGCAGTGGGCGCAGGACCGTGGCTTCAGAGAATAAATCTGAACTCAGAAAAGTCTCAAAATATTGGTATTTTCCAAATGGATGAATCCTTTGGTTTGCTCTTCAAAGCTTGACATTACTGCCAAACATTTCCCTCTGTGGTTATTATTATTATTCTTTTAATTTCTGGGAAAAGATGATCAAAGCATTACTGGGTATGAGAATTGTTTCCCGAAGTTGTTGGGGGTGTCACCCGGCAAGATTTCCCCCTGTAATCCCAGAACGCCTGGGGAGCTAATAGGGTCTCTGATGCAATAGGATTGGCCTAGGAGAGAAATAAGGGGGATTTTTCAGTTGGGTAGGTGGGGGACTAGAGAAATGGGACATAAAGGTGATGCCTGACTCTCTGTCAGCCGGTGTATTTCTTTGCCTTTGAGGTCATGCCTGCAGGCAGACAAGCAGCAACATAGCCCATCCATTTATATCAGCATCGCTTCACCATGGGCTCTGATGGCTTCAGCCCAAACAGTTGTGTGGGGACCTACAGTCCCTAAATCACTAAGTTAACTAAACGACCAGCTGGGACACGTTTTATTTATCAAGTCTGACTAATAACTATAACAGAGCTGCAGAAATCCCACATATTACTTCCAAATCATACTTCATGGTACAAGGTGTAACTTGGAAACACGTTCCCCTTCTTTGTTAACCTATCCTTGTTAAATCAAACATACAAGTCACCTCATCTCCTCTGTGTAGATTTATCAATATCTGCAGTTGGTTATTCATGACCGTATATGTTTAAACAGTGTATTTTGGTACTTGTGATGTTGTGCTCTAATTATCTGTGGTCTTTCTCCTTCCCCCTATGTTATCTTCTTAACTCCACCTCTTAACCATTTTTCTTTCTTCAGTCACTAGTATATATAGTTTGGCACAAATAGACCCTCAGTAAAATTTTTGAGTGGATTAATGTTGAACGGATGAATAAAATAATTTTTTTTAGGTCAAAGAAAGAATTGTGAGTGTACAACAGAGTGGACAATAGTTCCTTAAATCTGCTTTTTATTTTTAAATGGAAAAAGAAATATGAGTTTTCAGCTGGGCACATGACATTCTGATATAAAGACTTCATTTCCCAGCCTGCCTTGCAGCTAAATATGATCATTTTCTAGATCTAATCAATGGGAGGTAGATGGAAATGGTACAGTAATTCAGTAGATGACCTTTATTCATGGCTGGGAAGAGGTTGCAAAGGCTGGAGCACCAGCAGTCATTTTGGACTCTACGATGCTGTTGGTATTGAAAGCCTGTACAGCAGAGCAAAAAGTTAGAAGGAATTAGAGGCTGTGATACCACAGAGAGCACATCAGCCCTGAACTGATAATTCCAGGTTTCTTGAATGTGGGAAAGGGAAAACAACCTAACATAATACAATGTGAGAATTGAAATCCTCTCTATGATTTATCTATAGGACCAGCTATATCATTTATGAGATTCAGTGCCAATACTTTTTAAACAGAGGAGCTCGTTGCTCAAAAATTATTAAGAACTTATTATTAGAAAACAACAGCAGAGATTAAAAGAAGGTCAGAACCCTGTGTATGGAGCCACTTCTCCTTAAAAGGCCTGACATTATCTGACTCTTCCAAAATTTCTAGACTCATTTTGTACCAGTCCTTTCTGCACCTATTCAACTTTAGCCACATTAGCCTTCTTTCTTTCTGCTTCCTGAACATCCTCAATCCTATACTGCCTTAGGAGACCTGTACGTGGCTATTCCAAGCTTGGAGCCCTCTGCCACAGATAACTACAGTATTCCTTCCCATGGGGGCTCCTGCTCTGCCTTTCGGAAACAAGACAACAGTGATGCCTTAGAAAAATCCTTCTCAGCACCTCCTCATCCCCAACATTATGGTGCCTTCCTATTTTTGCCAGAGCACACCTATGCCAATTTCTAATTATATTGCTTCTTTTTAAAAATTAAATACATCTTCTGACTCTAATGTAAGTCTTCTGAGGACAGGTGATTGCTATGTCTTATTCACAGAGAAGAAAGCACAATGCTTACGTAGAACACAGTAGGAGCTCTCTAAATATTTGGTGTAGGGCAAGTGAAGACAACTTCAAATATGTGAGCATTTGACTTAAATCATTGGGATTCAAGGGTAGATTTCTCAGTGTTTTTTAAATACTTTACTGATTTATTCTATAACTAGAGGCCTGGTGAATGAAATTCGTGCACGGGTGTGTGTGTGTGTGTGTGTGTGTGTGTGTGTGTGTGTGTGTGTCCCTCAGCCCAGCCTGCACCCTCTCAAATCTGGGACGTCCCTCTCACAATCCAGGACTGCTGGCTCCCAACCACTCACCTGCCTGCCTTCCTGATTGCCCCTAACTGCTTCTGCCTGCCAGCCTGATCACCCCCTAACCACTCCCATGCCAGCCTGATCAACGCCTAACTGCTCCCCTGTTGGCCCAATAGCCCCTAACGCCGTCCCCTGCTGGCCTGGTTGACCCTAACTGCCCTCCCCTGTTGGCCTGGATGCCCCTGTCCTCCCCTGCAGGCCTGGTCACCCCCAACTGCCCTCCCCTGGTGGCCTGGTCATCCCTAACTGCCCTCCCCTGCCGGCCTGGTCACCCCCGACTGCCCTCCCCTGCTGGCCCGGTAACCCCTAACTGCCCTCCCTTGCCAGCCTGGTCACCCCTAACTGCCATCCCCTGCAGGCCTGGTCTCCCCCAACTGCCCTCCCCTGCTGGCCTGGTTGTCCGCAACTGCCCTCCCCTGCAGGCTGGGTTGCCCCTAACTGCCCTCCCTTGCCAGCCTGGTCACCCCTAACTGCCATCCCCTGCAGGCCTGGTCTCCCCCAACTGCCCTCCCCTGCTGGCCTGGTTGTCCGCAACTGCCCTCCCCTGCAGGCTGGGTTGCCCCTAACTGCCCTCCCCTTGCCAGCCTGGTCACCCCCAAGTGCCCTCCCCTGCAGGCCTGGTGGCCCCTAACTTCCCTCCCCTTCTGGCCTGGTCACCCCCAACTGCCCTCCCCTGCTGGCCTGATTACCCACAACTGCCCTCCCCTGCCGGCCATCTTGTGGTGGCCATCTTTGACCACATGGGGGTGGCCATCTTGTGTGTTGGAGTGATGGTCAATTTACATATTACCTCTTTATTATATAGGACTAGAGGCCCTCAGCCCAGCCTGCACCCTCTCCAATCTGGGACCCCTCAAGGGATGACTGACTGCCCGTTTAATCGGGCAGCTGGACATCCCTCTCACAATCCAGGACTGCTGGCTCCCAACTGCTTGCCTGCCTGCCTTCCTGATTGCGCCTAACCTCTTCTGCCTGCCAGCCTGATCACCCTCTAACCACTCCTCTGCCAGCCTGATTGATGCCTAACTGCTCCCCTGCCAGCCTGATTGCCCCTAACTGCCCTCTCCTGCAGGCCTGGTCCCCCCAAACTGCTCTCCTGTGCAGGCCTGGGTCCCCCCCAACTGTCCTTCCCTGCAGGCCCAGTCGCCCCCAACTTCCCTCCTCTGCCAGCCTGATCAGCCCTAACTGCCCTCCCCTGCAGGCTTGATCACCCCCAACTGCCCTCCCTTGCAGGCCTGGTCCCTCCTAACTGCCCTCCCCTGCTGGCCATCTTGTGGTGGCCATCTTGTGCCCACATGGGGGCAGTTATCTTTGACCACATGGGGGCAGCCATCTTGTGTGTTCGAGTGACGGTCAATTTGCATATTATTCTTTTATTAGATAGGATTAGATAGGATAGAGGCCTGGTGCACGGTGGGGGCTGGCTGGTTTGCCGTGAAGGGTGTCCCAGATCAGCGTGGGGGTTCCCTTGGGGTGTGCTGTGGCCTGGGTGAGGGGCCTGTGGTGGTTTGTAGGCTGGCCATGCCCCCTGGCGACCCAAGAGGAGGCCCTGGTATCTGGGATTTATTTATCTTCTATAATTGAAACTTTGTAGCCTTGAGCAGAGCCAAGCTAACTGCTTGCTTCATGGCTGCCACCATTTTTGTTGGGATTTATTTATCTTCTATAATTGAACCTTTGTAGCCTTAAGCGGAGGCCAAGGCAGGCGGAAAGCTTGGCTTCCTCCATTGCCGGGGAAACCCAAGCCTCATGCTCTCTCCGTGGCTGCAGCCATCTTGGTTGGGTTAATTTGCATACTCACTCCTGATTGGCTGATGGGCGTGGCTTGTGGGTGTAGTGGATGTATGGTCAATTTGCAAATTACTCTTTCATTAGATAGGATTACTTAATTTTCTATATTTGGTTATGTGTGAGTGGCCATGCAAAGATCAAGCTTATTTGAGTAAATATTTCCCAGACTTGTCAGGTGTGTAAAAGAGGGTTTTCCTCTCTGCTGGACCTCAATTTATACTGCAGTCAACACACACACGCACACACACACATACACACGCACACACACACATACACATGCACACACACACAAGCACACAAGCACCTGAGAATAAAAATTATTTTTCTCCTCCCTCCCACCGCTGTCTACATCAACATGACTACATGAAGTAGTCTTTATCTTCATTAGCATAACTGGACTATTACAAGAGAGTCTTGCTGAGGCAAATATCCTGATTGTTCATCACAGGAACTTTCTGAGATAGTCATCTATCCTTCAATAGAAAGCATCAACAGATTGTTTTTGCCAAAGATTTTGAATCCCTTGCCTCAAGAGATTCCACCAATCCTCAACTTTTAGAGCACGATCCTTACCATTCCTAATCAAGACTCTGAATTGGAAGATCTACTTTACACTAAACTTTACTTTTTCAATAAATTTTGACTTTGCTTTCCTCTTTCCAAGATGCTACCAAAGGTAAGGTGGTGTTTTCCAGTACTATGGTAAGCAATTGAGCTTTATCTTCTTTCAATATTATGTTGCTATTATTTGGGGAGCCAGCAATTAATAACTCTAATGACATGGTTTTTTAAAGTGTAAATTATAAATTTAATTATTCAGAATGGTTAGTTGCAATTCATTTAGAAAGATAAAAATAAGGATTTCTTTCAGTGCTTTTTCTTACAGGCATATTGAAGTCAAAAGTTTTAAATAAATGGTGACTTATAATGACACTCATGTAAATCAGACTATACAAAACATATCTCTATTCTGTCACTGTCCAATATGTAAGCCATTGAACATATGGGGCTATTGAGCATTTGATATGTGGTTAGTTTGAATTGAGATATGATATGTGAAATATACACCAGATTCAACTACTTAGTATGAGAAAAGAACATAAAGTACCTAATCAATATTTTTATATGAGTATATTTTGAAATGTAATATTCTGGATATAATATGATGCAATATTTGGACATAATATAATATAATGTAATATACTATATTATTTGGATAGAATGCATAATATATGAATTAAATATAATATGTCATATGTATTATTAAAATTAACCATTTTTTTCCATTTTTAAAAAATATGGCAACTAAAAAAATTTAACATGATGTGTGGCTTACATTATCTTCTTATTGGACAGTGCTGCTTTCTCTCTCTAGTTAAAGAGAAAGAAAAAAACCACCTTAGCAAATTGGATTGCCACTGGAGAAACCATGATATGTATATTTTTATCTTGTAATGTCTTACTTGTTCAACATTAGTTATTTCCTTAAAGATCTTCACTACATAACCATAGGCAATATTTTCAACATGTAAAATTTTCATGGTAAGTGGGCTTTGTTAGTCTACTGGATAGCAATAAGGGGAATTACCCTTAAAAGTTGAAAAACATTTACAAGCTGTTTTGTTTTTGAATTAAATTTTAGAGGAAATTCTTTCACAGCTGGCTTTGCAAGAGACATTTCAACAAACAGGGAAAGCAAGAAAGCCCAAGCATTAATCTGAGTTTGTGGTGAATGGCCAGATAGATCTGCAATCGAACAGTGTAATTCAATTGTACTGAGAGGCAGATGTAATCTGCAATTTTTCTCTATAAGCTGACTTTTATTTTCTGAAGAATGATGACTGACTAATGCCCACAGTGTGGCTGTAGAGAAAATATCCATATCCCCCTTTTGTCCTATGTTTGCTTATAAAAATATGCTAAACCTGTTGTGTTGGAATGTTGGGGTGGTGTGCAATTTCTCCTTGAAAGACACTTGAAAGGATGATGCTTACTTTTGACTGGGGTAAGACAGAGATGAGACAATCTCAGGGCCATTGACTAAAAACTAAAGCAGGAACAAGGTGAGGGCTGGGGGCAAAGGTTCCTGACCTGGGGTGAAAGAAGAAAGAGAGGCTTGTTAGGGCAAGAAGTGAATAAATAAAATGTTTGAGTAACCCTGGGAGGAGGCAACTTTCTTCTTTACCATTGAGAACAAGAAAACTCCACTTCATTGCCACTTACTCCTCTGCAACGTGAAACCCAAGAATAAGATCAGTGACTAACACGCTTGCTTTACTGCAATGTGTGTTTGTGAGTGTTGTCATCCATCAAAATCCCTTGTCCTTTGAAGTTGTTTTTATATTTGACAGTAATTTCTAATGTGCAACTTCTCAATATTGATGATGTAATTTTAACAATATATCTTTATTGATAAGCTGGTCCCATCTATAATTTTTCTCATGTTGATGTTTTCTCATAAACAGGGAAATAGAAAATGTTTGTAGAAAATGATATTGTAGCTCTGAACTTTGACCCCTCAACTCAGTTATTTTGGAAGCATAGTAACTCTTGGTGAAACATCCTTAATACTGATTTCTTGATATAAGGAATCAAGAAAAAAATGCTTTAGCATTTGTATGAAAATCATTTTCCCTTTTTTTTTTTCCCAAGCAGAAAGGAACATTGGGAATCAGCTTGTTCTTTTGATTTTTCTAGGTAACTTTCACATTTAGCACAAAAAGCTGGGAGAAAACTCTAATACAAATAAACACTGAAATAATGATTACTTAACCAGCATGGCATGAATCTTTGGAGTTGGCCTTGATCATAAAAGAGGAATAGCTGTTACTTCCTCATTTGGATTGTTTTGCTGAAAAGATCTGTTATATACAGTCACGATGGAGCCACACTTTCGATGTACATCTCTCTCTCTAGGGATCATGTTTCTGGGGCGGAACAATTATGTGTACAGCAGAGGGGTGCTTGTGTTTTTTTAAAAGGAGGGAAGACTAAGACTAGGCTGATGGGCTTCAAAAAGCCTACCTTTATTCAAAGACAAATAAAAAACTATCACTGTAACTGGTGGTGAAATTTAGAAACACTTGTTCTCAATTGCCTCTTGAGTACTTACTAGCCTAGAGTATTATTTTGCTGTTTTCTTTAGAAGAAAAAGAAGGTGTTTTCATTTGTGCTACATTTATATGTTATCTCTGTGTCCTACTGCTGTCTAGGGATCTTGACTGGTTTGAAATTCAGAGAGAGAGAGAGAGAGATACTTCAGCTGGTGGTACAGGGAAAAAGTGATTTGAACTTTGAATATGAATCCCATTTAGATCAATGAACTCACTCTGAGCTTCATCTGTAAGGAATAATTTAATTGTGATGAATAGAAAACCAAATGGGTGTAGCACAGACAAAAATGAGTGTAAGTGCAAAAGCAATGTATTGTTCTTTGGAACAGAAAAGCCTCATTTATCTCCGTAGGTGAGGTTTGATATAACAGTTCAAAAGTTTTCACAAAGAACCTTTCACTATCCGTCTAGGTCACAAAATTGCTGCTTCCTTTCAATACCTCATATCAGCACACAACTATTATTGAGGAAAAGGGAAAACCTCTTAGGATGGCTCCCAGGAAAAATCGTCTTTGTCTCAGTGCCCTGGGCTGAATTGTGTCCTCCCCAAAGTATATGTTGAAGTCCCAACTCCCAGTAACTCAGTATGTGACTATTTGGAATTAGGGTCTTTAAATAGACAATTGAGTTGAATAGGGAGAACTCCAATACAATATGACTAGTGTCCTTACAAGAGGAGATTAGGAAACAGAACCACACAGAGGGAAGACCACAAGTGGACAGAGAGGAGAAGACAGCCATCTACAAGTGAAGGAGAGCAGCTTCAAGAGAAACCAGCCCTGCCAACACCTTGGTCTCTGACTTCTAGCCTCCAGAATTGTGAATACATTTCTGTTGCTTAACCCAGTGGTCGGCAAACTCATTAGTCAACAGAGCCAAATAGCAACAGTACAACAATTGAAATTTCTTTTGAGAGCCACATTTTTTAAACTTAAACTTAAACTTCTTCTAATGCCACTTCTTCAAAATAGACTCGCCTAGGCCGTGGTATTTTGTGGAAGAGCCACACTCAAGGGGCCAAAAAGCCGCATGTGGCTCGCGAGCCGTGGTTTGCCGACCACTGGCTTAACCCATCCAGTTTGTAGCACTTTATTATAGCAAACAAATGTAACCCAAAGTCCTAGCAAAAGTTCTCAGGGTCACTTTGACTGGACTTGCCTAGGTCCTGTGCCACCCTGAGCATTGTGAGCAACAGCACTGAAGAGTGGATTGGCTTGAGTCACTCAGGGTTCGCCCCCGACTCTGGGGAAGGGGAAGGTGCTCATCTGCAACCCAAAATTCCTGAGACTTGAGGCTGAGACTTGGGGGGACCTTGTAAAGCAAATCGGTGGGAATAGGTGTACCCTACATATCTACAACATATACAAGCACAGAGAATGCAAGCCCTAGGATGGTGTTTTATTTTTTATTTTTTTTTTTAATATATTTTATTGATATTTCACAGAGAGGAAGGGAGAGGGATAGAGAGCTAGAAACATCGATGAGAGAGAAACATCGATCAGCTGCCTCCTGCACACCTCCCACTGAGGATGTGCCCGCAACCAAGGTACATGCCCTTGACCGGAATCGAACCTGGGACCCTTCAGTCCGCAGGCCGACGCTCTATCCACTGAGCCAAACCGGTTTCGGCAGGATGGTGTTTTATTAAAAGGTTATGCAGATATGACAGCTGGTAAGGAGAATTCCCCTGCCTTCACTGGAGGTCTCTGTGTGGTTCACAGGTTAACTCCCTGGAGTCAAATTTCTGCTCTTGAAACTTGCAACTAGTTTTAAGATATAATCTGTCCTCTAATATATCTCCCTTTAATAATATATTTACTTTAATGCATGTGTTAGGAGCTTTTCTTACAGGGCCTGCAGTTATAGCCTAGAAGCAACAGTAAGACAGAACTCAGCATTTACTGCATTCTCTCCACTGGCAAGCGCCAGTTGTGAGGATTTTACTGAAGGATTGCATGAGGGAATGGAGATCATTTATTGCCCACCAAAGAGCAAGCAATTTAATAAAACTCCTTGTTGAAGTCAAGTCAGCCCTCTGCTTCCTTTCTGGCCAATTTGTGTCCTCCGCACCAGCATGGGCTATTTTAGGGCAACTGCCCTAAAGCTCCCACTGCTCAGTCCCTTTCCCAGATGGTCACATGGCAGCCTCCCTCTGCCCTTAGGTCTCTGCTCAAACCCCACCTTATCTGGGAGGCCTTCTGACAGCACACCCTCTCTCTTCCCTATTTAATTATCCTTCCTTGTACCTATATATTCCTTTGCTCATGGGTTTATTATCTTTCTCCCTCCTTTAGATAGCTCCACGAGGGTGAAAATTTTGTCTGTTCTAGTTCCTGCTGTGTCCCCATTATTTAAAATGAGCCTGGAAAATAGAAATCACACTATAAAGTTTTATCGAAGGAACCCATTTTATTTCTCACTAAAGTTTCTCCTCAGCGGCCTGTTATTGGGTCTCCTTCCATTGACCCTTCTCCTACATGCCTTCTAAACCCCCATGGCTACTAAGATGGAATTGCTTCAGAAGGCAGCAGCAGAGTGTTAAATATACGGGGGTTGACCAAAGTGGGTCCACAGCTGTTCATATGGAAAAAGACATGAAGGTTCTGATTATTACAATGGATTTATTAACTCAAAAGAATGTCACAACTGCAAACATACTTTTACCTACTGCTGTACACATGTGTATACACATATGCATATATAAACACATGCATGTATATTTGTGTGCATATACATGCATGTGTGTGTGTATAAAGACATCTTTTTTCACACAGGCATATATTTTCTGTGACACTATTAAAGCCATCCTTCTCTCTGTCCTGACTGCCAGATGTGCTTGCTGTTAGCAGGGAGCAGAGTCATGTGATCTTTCCAGGCTTATTCCAAATCTGTCCCTGTGGGACACAGGGATGCTCTGCTCCTGAGGGAATGACATAAGTGGATGAATTCAATGTTCTCCTTGTGTTTCCTTCAGTTACCAAAGAGAAGTCATAGCAATCCAATGACCATTTTGAACTGTCCCCCCCCCCACACACACCCAGTGGAATGTTTATGTCACTCTGAGATTTCTTTTGTACTTTGAATTCATTTGCTTTTCTGAACCTTTAAAAAGTCAGTACATTTCTCATTGCCTTTTATATAAGAATCAATTTTTTTTAACATGGCCATGTGTCATCTGACCCCCTTCTATCTCATCAGCTTTATCTCCTGCCACCTTTTACCCCATCTGTGCTGGCTTATTTCATCCTCAGATGTGCCATGCCCCTTTCATCCTCTCAGAACAAGTTCAAGTCTGAAGGTGAAGCTGAGTACTGGGGCTTGCCTTTGTGCTTAAAGTCTGAATCCTAGAGCTGCCCCACACGATATGGATACTCCTCTACCACTACAATACGAAAAGGGGCTGATGCAGAATTCCCTTCATGAGAACCACTTGGAATTTATTAAATATAGAAAGGAGCAAAAATCATTATTTTTATGACACTTTTTTTGGTGCTCAGATCAGATTTTCTGCCTGTTAGAGGGAGAGAGAAAGGAAATTCAAATAAGCATGCAGATGTGTGGCATGGCTTTTTTTATAGAGTCTTTTGAGAACAGTCTTGATTCCACCTGTTACTGTCCAACCATAAATGGCCACCATTGTATAAGAATAAAGCCAACACCAGACCTGTTTGTACCTAAAAGAGTCCTGTTTCACTTTCTTGAATTTCAAAGGTGGCCTGTCACTTGGTAGTCAAGACTACAGCTGTGCTTCCTGTGCATGAAGGGAACCATGGTCACTTAGCAGAGAAATATCCTGGGACACACAGGCCTTCTCACATGCAGTTTGCTTTGCCTGTAATTCTCACCCTGTTCTTTTTAACCCTTCCACAGGCTTCTAAACTCCATGAAGACATTGATTCTGTTTCTCTTGCTACAACTCTGTCTCCAGCAGCTAGTGTAACACCTTGCACATTATACTAGATGCACAATAATTATTCCTGAAATGAATGAATGACCATTACATAAAGCTAAATTTATACAATGATTGAAATTTATAAGAGAGAGGAGATTTGACCCATGGCTTCACAAGGTCTATATCCATGTAAAGTATCTTTTAACTACTGCAGTCAGATACTGCGCACAAGTCAGAGAAGTTATCCATAGTACCACTTGTGATAAATCCTACTATAATAAAAACACCAAACATCATATAAACTAAACTAAAACAACTATTTCTCTTGCATACATCATTTGCTGCCACTTTAATAAAAATTACCCTATAATACCCAAGGTAGGAATTATTACATCTAGTTTTTCTGCTGAGGATGCTAAGGCTCATTAAGGCCAAGGATCCTGACCAAGCTCACACTGATGGTGAGGTGCATCACTGGAGATTTAAGGATACTGTAATCTTCCTGGTATATAGGCAACAACTACTGTTGGTATTTTCACATGAGGGTAACTGACATGGCCAACCCAGTGGCCGAATTGGGATCCATAAGACCCTGGAGAGCAGCTCATAAGATAAAAATGATGGCCCTGTGACACAAAATCTCAGAAGGGCTGGTATGGCCAGAGCAGAGTATACTTTGGGCTGCAGGTTGAATAGGAGGGGATGAAGACTCAAGAGAAGTTAGGAGAGGGGTTGTGGGACCAGCTGCCATCACCAAGAGCATGTGTTCTCTGGAAGTGCCTGGGTAACGCAGAACAGCTTTGGAAACTTACAGCCTGACTTGGGGTAGAGAGGATAATGATTGCGCTTTCTACATCAGATGACATTCTAAATTATCAGATGACATTCTAAATTTTTTGAATTTTCTCCTTTAATTTTTTTCTTACTTGACAAGGTTTTATTTCTGATCTTATTTGTGGTGATGCTGGGACCAACTTTTCAAATAAGTCTGTAAGGAAGACCTGTGTTTTGGTTTAGGTATCTGGGAGGTAGGTTATATAAGGTTAAGTTTTTACCAGAGTGATCAACCACCTCTGTTCCCCTCCACCTCCAATTAAATATGATTCACAGTCAGAATCAAAGCCAAAGAGCAAGTACAAGTCTTCACTTCTGGGGAACAAAAAAAGGTTATAGACTGATGTGTATCAAGAGGAACCATAGTGTCCTGGAGTGTCCAGGAAAAGAACTGAGACAGGTGAGGCAACTGGGCCTGCTGGCTCAAAGAGGCAAGCTTAGCCTCTGAAGTTCTCATTCATTCATTCATTCATTCATTCATTTTAGGTCAAATATATAATGAAGAAAGAAAAAAATAAATAGTAAGTAGAGAAAATGGGATAGTGGTTTATGGGGGATGTAGGGTAAAGCAAATGTTTTTATTTTAACATTTCTATGTTTATTGATTTAGAGATAGAAAGGGAAAGAGAGAGGGGGGAGAGAGAAGGAGAGAGAGAAACATTGATGTGAGAGAGAAACATCCACTGGTTGCCTACCACACATGCCTGACTGGGGATCAAACCTGCAACCTAGGTATGTACTATGACTGGGAATTTAACCTGTGACTTTTTGGTGCATGGGACCATGCTCCAACCAACTGAGCCACACTGTCCATGGCAAGAGAAAGTTGTTAAGTCAGTTTGTTTGTAGATAGTTAGCGAGCAATATATGAGTGGGGAGACCGAGAATCCAGGAATGACTAATGAAATAATGCCCAGCTGATGTGATAAGATTCTATAACAAGATGGAGGAGTTAGACTTGACAAGCCATAGGATGCTCTTTCTTTGTGACAGAGGGAGGAGATGCTGCTATTTGTTTAACTATTTTAGGAGATCTTTTTCCAGAAGAGCCAAGGTATGTTGTTTATTAAATCACCTAAAATGCTAATTGGTTTCAGATAAAGTCATGGATCATTTATAGAATATTGTCATGTAAGGGTTAAATAATATACCATTTAATATGTTCATAATGTTTACTTTGTATTAAGATTTTTGGGTACAAAGCTGAGTATGACCCAGTCTCTATCCTCAATGAACTAGCAGTATAGTGGAAATGATAGGTACATAAATCAACCTCAACACAGTGGGCAAGCATGCACTGGGTATTACAGGTACCTAAGGAGAGGGTCTCCTCCGGTGCAGAATATGCATTTCTATATGTATAATAAAGCCATTATTATACAAGGGATACATATTAACTTCATAAAGTGAGTCCTGGAAATGGTAGTACATGAGGTGAGCACATTTCAACGTTTTACAACTTGCTTAAAGAATTCACGGTTGTATAGTACATGTTTGTTATAGAAGATGATTTTTTAAAATATTAAAATGGGCAGCTTTGATCCAAAATATAGCATCACCAAAGGAAAGAGCTTTAGTGTTAAGACTTCAATTTTTTGGTGTGTGTGTGTGTGACTTTGGACAAGTTTTATCACATCCCTGGGTATCAGTTTCCTCACCTGAAAAATGAAGAGGTTGGCCTCCAAGGCTCTTTCTATCCAGGCAAGACTCTGAGTCTATGAATCTAAGTACAGTTTAATATGGCACTGAGAGCATAAGTGATTTCTAATTGCTGAAGTGCGACAATTTAAAAGAGGAAGCCAGAATGGCCCATGTAATTAGCTCTGACACTCGTCTCCCTTTATGACAAAGGTCAGTCATTTCAATTTCCTCTGTCTTGCTTGCTCCAGTCCCAAAATGGGGATCACATTTCTGATACTTGCCTTTTTTTCATGAATCTTTTGTCCAGATTAATAAGAACCTTATATCCCTGAAGGAAATGGCTCACATGTTGAAGATACATTAATTCTTTTAGGCCATTAGGGCACCATTTACTTAATTTGATTCCCAAGTGACAGCCATGTACCCTATTTTCCTTGCAGCTCATGGCTTCAGCTTGAAATGCAGGCATGGTATTTAGAAAAAGTATCAATAATTACAAAGTCTCCTTAAGATAGGCTGATAACCCCTCCCCCAGGTGTTTTCTCTCTTTAAATATCATCATGCTATTATTTACAACAGTCATCTACTTTCCTTTCACATTCCTGTCATATGGGAGATATATCACAAGCTGAGAAAATTGCAAAAGTTAAATTCTCTTAGGACTGACTCAGACTCTTAGGTGCTATTCGCCTTAGGGTCTTTGCACTTGGAGATACACAGCATGACTCAAAAACCCTCGCTACTAACCTGTTCTTCACTAGTGAGAAGGCAGAAATTGGGTTCTGTAATTTAAGTATGCCACCTGGAGCTATAATATTTGCTGAATGGATTCAAGTCAAAGAACATCAACTTAGTGCAAACTACCTGCCATGTATTGTGCTCAGAGTGTGAAGATGCCTTAAAATGGCCAAGATTTAGTAAGATAGAAACCTGCAGTATCCTCTCAATTCCAATAAGTGTCTTGTTAGTGGTACAAGGAACTATGGAAATTCAGAGCAGAGGAGGAAACAATGGAGAGATAGTATTATTTTAGGGGGCCTTCACCCAGCCCAAATAGAACAATCCCGTGCAAGTATGAAGGGGAAAGAAACCTCTCTTGGATTTTTTTTTTCCTTTGATGAAAGGAGGAGACCTTGACAAGATGGTCAAGGTCTTCTTTGTATCAAGATTTTGGGGTACAAAATAGCTATATAGACTCTATAGCTATTGGAATTACTGCAGGACGTTGATAAATCACCCCTCCCTCCCTCCCTCCCTCCCTCTTTCTTTCTTTCTTTCTTTCTTTCTTTCTTTCTTTCTTTCTTTCTTTCTTTCTTTCTTCCTTTCCTCTTCCTTTCCTTTCCTTTCCTTTTTCTTTTCTTTTCTTTCTTTTCTTTTCTTTCTTTTCTTTTCTTTTCTTTTCTCTTTTCTTTCTTCTTTCTTTCTTTCTTTCTTTCTTTCTTTCTTTTCTTTCTTTCTTTTTCTTTCTTTCCCTTCCTTCCTTCCTTCCTTCCTTCCTTCCTTCCTTCCTTCCTTCCTTCCTTCCTTCCTTTTCTTCCTTCCTTCCTTCCTTCTTTCCTTCCTTCCATCCTTAAAAAATATATTTTATTGATTTCAGAAAGGAAGGGGAGAGAGAGAGAGAGAGAAATATCAATGATGAGAATCATTGATCACTGGCTGCCTCCTGAACTGGGTATCGACCCCGTAACCTAGGAATCAAACCATGACCTGGTTTATAGCTCGATGCTCAACCACTGAGCCAAGCCAGCTGGTCCCCTTCTTTCTTCTTTCTTTCTTTTTTTTTTAAATAAAACTTTTATTGGAGAAAAATAGAACCACCACATACACAGAAAAAAGAACACAAAAATTTAATCGATACAGAACTGAAAAGTCACAATAACCCAATGTTTGCAATTACTTTTCAATTCTTAAACAGTTCTACTCAATTTGTTTTTAATAGCCTTGCCAATTTTCAGATGAACCAGCATCAAGTTTTCAAAAATCAAGAGCCTCAGAGATGGGACCAGCTGTCAAGATGATAAAGGTGACACCAAGAATCTCCTCCTAACAGGACCAATCTATATAATTTCTTAAGAGTAACTATCAAGTCTTGTGGAACCTGTCTATATATCTCAGAGACCATCAGGGGATGAGTTAGAACACTGATGTAGATGGTCCAATATGGAGAAAAGGCAAACAAAATAGTTGTATTTCCTGGTCAGATGGCCTCATATAAGGAAATATGAAAAGTAGAAAATTTTGTTCTTGTTTCTAAAAATTAGAACTGTTTTTACAGTAGTTTACTTCCTTTACTATTTGGAGTCATTAGGAAGAATACCTAGGTTCTAGCCAGAGATGTGGTTTTTGTGTCTGGTATTTTTTTCTTGAGTTCTTAAAGACTGTGAACAGTTATTTTAACAAAGTTGCCTGTTGTCTCTAATTGCATCAATGTGCACACCGTTGTGTAAAAATATGTGGTATTTTGAATGCCTTCCTAATTTTCTTTTGAACAGTCATTACCTTTATATTCTCAGCTCTTCTGGTGTTTCCTTTCTTTTTTTAAAAATTACTTTTTGTTCAATTTATTGGGGTGACATTGGTTAATAAAATTATATAGGTTTCAAGTGTACAATTCTATAATCCATCATCTGTATATTGTATTGTGTAATTGCCATTCAAGTCTCCTTCTATCACCATTTAACCACCCGCCCCCCCCCCCCCAGCCCCTTTACCCTCTTCTACCTTCCTTACTGTAGCCTAGCTGGTGTGGCTCAGTTTGTTGAACATCGTCCATGCACCAGGAGGTCACCAATTTGATTCCTGATCAGGGCACATGCCTGGGTTGTGGGCTCAATCCCCAGTAGGGGGTGTGCAGGAGGCAGCCAATCAGTGTTTCTCACATCGATG